>NC_069388.1:88675477-89300477 GCF_027475565.1 Acinonyx jubatus | reverse complement strand
CTGTGACAGGCTGCTTGGAAATCCAGTCTATACTTCTCATCCTTAACCCTCAAAGACTAACAAGTAAACAGCCTTAATTCAAGTCACACTGCCTTTTACCTAAGAGTATAGTCATCTTTTAGTGTCCGGTGACAGACGAAAACAATGACGATGATTGTTACAGTAGCTAAACACGTACCGAATATTTCTTACCTGCCAGACACCATCCTACGACTTTCCTGACTTGACTGCATTGCCCTTTTGTAAAACTTCTACACCCCTGTTTTACAAGCCACTTGATGGTGAGGGGCAGAGCTAGGATTCAAACTGAGGTGCATCTGACTCTAAAGCCGGGCACTTGGGACCACCACCTTTACTTCACCTGTCCTGTGGTTTCTTGTGGTTTCTTGGATGACCCTGGGGTCTTGATTTCCTCTCTAACACATGAGACCAAAGAAAGGATATGGGACAGCTCTGAAAAATGCAACAAGAGCACCTTGGCCCGAACTTCCCCTTCTTCACAGCACGATGATATGGCCACCCTGAGTTTAGTAGGAAGGAATGCTTAATCGCCTAAAGTTACAGTTTCCTAAACACTCTGCGGGGCCCACCCAGCCTTGGTTGGCACTGCTGGGTTGGGTGAAGTGTGGCCGAGGGAAGCTAAGAGCCAGAAACAAGAAACAGCTTCCATACAAAGACAATTTTCCTAGATTGGGAAGAAAGTGAATGCAACTTTGCAAGATCCTGCCAACCTCTCCCACTGTGCAGCCAAAGGGAAGGAGCACCAGGCCCAAAATCATGGACAAAGTCATTTAAGAGGTATCAGATGGACGCAGGGCAGTAAGACTGCAACTAAAAAGTACCCTTAAAAATGCCCTTGGGGCATCACTCGGTTTTTGTTGTTGTTGTTGTTGTTGTTTTGTCTAGTTTGTCAGGTTTATCTCTCTTACCCCAGCAACCATCAGGCCTAGGTTTGAATGCTTCCAAGCATGACAGGCTCAGTACTCTAAGGTGGTTAGCTGCTACTATTGGTCAGCTCTAGGTGTTAAAAAATGTTTCCTCAATTTGAGAGAAATCTACTTTCTGAGAACTTCTGTCTAGTCTCCATTCTACCACTTGGGATAAGAGTTCCCAAACTTGGTGACACATCAGCATGACTGACATGAGGAGCTTTTTAAAAACATTAAGAATTCCAGAGATTCATTCCAGACTGACCAAACTGACTGATACCTTTAGAAGTTCAAACATCTTCCCCTCTCCTTAGGCTGGTAACCACCATGCCAATAATGTGAGAATAGTGGGCTATATTCCGGTCAACACTGCCTAAGGTCATTTCTACCATTTTTCTACCTGCAGTCTTTGGAAGTCAGTAGTTAATAAGACATTAGGCCAAGTGTGAAATAATCCTGTGTTGATCCTGGGTGCTGGGAATTGGAAAGATTAAACCCTGTATACTTGTTGGAAACATTCAGGTGGTTGGAAACTATCAAAGCAGAATCACTCAGGCCAACCCTCATTTCATAGTTAGAGATGGTCTAGCCAAGCTGTGGCATCAGAAAAATCATTCAAATCCTGGCTGTAGCATATGTACAGGTATGTAACACTGGATGAGTCACTCTCTGAGACCCAGTTTCCTCCCTGTAAAACGGGATGAATGTGCCACACAGCAGTCACTGGCATAAATGGCTTTATGATGGATCTAAAGCTCTATCTAACCATTCTCTTTTCCTCCTAGACTCCCCACTGGCCAGTGGCACCGTCAGCGGATCAGTGACACTTCTTAACCCTACCTTAGTCACATTCAGGGTTAACAAAAGGAGAGGCTGTTTCCCCAAACTGTTCCTTCTCTTTCTGTGGTGGATGTGTGACCTATCACACTGGGCTGCTTCTCTTTAAAACTCTAGCAGGGAGAAAGAGGGAAAGAAGAAACTGGGGAAACAGAGGCAGGCTGAAAGCAAAGCCTGGCTGAAGTATTAGAAGGTCACCTGCCTGCCTGGAGGCAAGCACGTGTGTTAAAGAAAAAGTGGTTAACAGTTTAAAAAATTTTTTAATGTCTATTTATTTTTGAGAGAGAACAAGAGAGAGAGAGACAGAGCACAGGCAGGGGAGGGGCAGAGAGAGAGGGAGACACAGAATCCTTAGCAGGCTCCAGGCTCTAAGCTGTCAGCACAGAGCCCAACGTGGGACTTGAACCCACATACTGCAAGATCGTGACCCGAGCTGAAGTCAGATGCTTAACCAACTGAGCCACCCAGGCGCCCTGATAGCAGTTTTAAATGACATCTCTTTAGCAATCTTGAGACTAGAACTTCCTCATTGGGCAATTTTGGTCAGTTTCTTCCGCTAACACACCAGTCCAACATCCCTGTTTCCTCTAGAGGATTGTGAGTAGAGGCAGGAGAAGTTCTAAAGAGAAATTAATACCATACTCTTTATGAAATGAGGTAACACCCTAAATGAGAAGCCTGTCTCCTTCAGTGTCCACATTTTCCTCCAGACTAGCCCTAAAAGGAGGGGAAATTATGGCACAGCAATGATGCAGAGAATGGAGAGAGCAGGTCACCCTCACAAAAGATCCACCAAAAAGTGTGCAGTGTCCTGGGTGGAGGAGACACAGCCCCGGCCAGGCATGGGGAAGTCCTGAAAGGAAAGGCCTACAGGTGGAAGCCAGAAAGGGACCTTGGAAAGACTGAGGCCAAGGGGGCAGACTTGACCAAGGTCACACAGCTGAGACTACGATCTGAATCACCCAGACACCTTCTTCTATTGTCAAAAACAATAAATGACAATCCTGCTGCTGGTCCACAAGGGCCCATGTCATCTTGCAGGCCAATTCCAACTGAATGGCTGGTGGCCACTGACTACATCCTAAAGCCGCCCTGTCTGATCCCAGTGGGAAAACAGTCCTGACCAAACTGGTCAGATCCAGAAGACAACAATATTCTAATTTTGACAGTTGATTATACAAAGTATTACAAATCCTAAGTTGAATACCTTAAGAGGTTTCAAAGGGAAGTGTGGAAGAAACCTTAAATTTCAACATCTGTCTCTGTAAGATTTGTATCATTCAACCCCAGAACTCTGGCCATTGCTTCAACCCCAGTTTCTCCCATTGTATAGCCTGTGATGAAAACAGTTACATGCAAAGCACTACAGTGTACAGGAACATGATTTTAAAAGAAATCAGGGGCGCCTGGGTGGCTTGGTCGGTTAAGCGTCTGACTTCAGCTCAGGTCACGATCTCACAGTTCGCTGAGTTCGAGCCCCACGTCAGGGTCTGTGCTGCCAGCTCAGAGACCGGAGCTTGCTTTGGATTCTGTGTCTCCCTCTCTCTCTGCCCCTCCCCAACTAATGTTCTGTCTCTCTCTTTCTCAAAAATGAATAAAAAATTTTTAAAAATAAATTAATTAATAGAAGAAATCAATTCTGGAAATGAATAGTAATGATGGTTGTACGACAACATGAATGTACTGAATGCCATTGAATGGTACATTACATATATACACACACAAACAAAATTTTTTTTAAAAGAACTCAAGATTCCTATTCTCTAAGACTTTACAAGATAGCACAGAACTCAAATCGTATTTTAGACCCAACAAATGAATGTCTCTGAAATGAATGGAGGATGGATCCCAGTAGATAACAAAGGGAGCACAATGCAAGGCAGCCCCAGAAGTGTCACAGGTGTGAGTAAGTGGCCGGTGAGACTGGCATGCAGGGGAGACTGTTCTGGGCTAAGAACATATATCCAACATACATTTCAGTGGATAGATGTTGACCTGGAGAGTAGGGATATCATGTGAAAGGGCTCAGAAGGTGTGGGCCAAGATCTTGGAAAGACATTATGAATTCTAGGACCAGAAAACTACTCACCTCACTGTATTACATTAACTCCCTACTACAATGTCTTCATATTAGTATGACTTAAACCTACCACTTTTAGTCATGGGATCACGGGAAGGAAGGATCATAAAGGTCACCCCACTGTGTAAAGTTGCTGTGTTATTTACTGACCATTTACATTTCTGTAGGGTTTGGTGCCAGGAGAAAGTCTGGCTGCCCAGAGTCACTGCTTCCTGCCACAGGCCAGTGAAATGAAAACAACTGCTTCAAGGACAGCTGTCCTTTTTGCCCAGACTGCCGGGAAACTCAGAGCTCTGCTCTCCACTCCAGTGAACCGCCCCTGGTTCCATGCGTGTTGGTAGTCACCCTTGTCTATTCCTTTTACTGAAAGCTGAACTAGATCACCTAATCCTCTTAGTAAGCAGAAATAATAAATAATACATGATCAAACAAATGCTCATCAGCCATCCCTACAGGACACATCCTCTTCAACAGAAGTGTGAATTCAAATGAATAAACTGGATAAGAAAGCAACTCCACAAGCATGTAACGTCAGGGCCACCCGGAAGCACTGCTGGACATTCTGTCCCCAGGCTCCAGGAGGTGCTGGAGGGACAGCAGCTGACTGCTACTCTTTAGCCTCTTCCAGACCCCAAGCAGACCAACTGATTGAATTTTAACTTTCCTAGCACTCACGCTCTTGTCCCAAAGATATAATCAGGCCATCTACACAGATGACCTGTATATTTGTATATATACAAGTTTCTGAAAAGAAATTTCAGAAAGTCTGCACCCTCTTGAAGGGCTCTGACTGGTCTCACCTGCTTTAAATCAGACAGTTGAAACAGGGTTGGGGGTAGAGGAGAAGGGATACTATACAGCAATTGTTAAGAACCACCACCTACCCACTGGGTGTTATTCGTATGTGATGAATCACTAAATTCTATTCCTGACATCATTATCACACTATATATTAACTAACTTGGATTTAAATTAAAAAATCAAAAACAAAAAACACCACCTACCACACATATAGCAACATACATAGATGAATCTCACAATATAAGGTTGGGTGAAAGAGAGGTGCCTGGGTGGTTCAGTCAGTTAAGCATCCAACTTCAGCTTAGGTCATCATCTCTCAGTTCTCGGGTTTGGGCCCGTGTCAGGCTCTGTGCTGACTGCTCAGAGCCTGGAGCCTGCTTCAGATTCTGTGTCTCCCTCTCTCTCTCTGCCCCTCCCCAACTCGAGCTCTCTCTCTCTCTCTCTCTCTCTCTCTCTCTTTCTCAAAAATAAACATTTAAAAAATTTTTTGTAATAAGAAATAAAAAAATAATAAAGTTGGGCGAAAGAAGCTAGACACTGAAAGGGACATACCTTATGAGTCCATTTATATGAAGTACAGAAACAGATCTATGCTGACAGAAGGTAGGACAGTGATTACACTTAGTGCTGGTAATGATCGGTTACTGTATCTGGGTGGTGGTTACCTGGTGTTTTCAGTTTCTTGTGCATATTATACTATAATTTTAAAATACAGAAGGAATAAAGGTCAAGGCCCTGGTCTACCCCCTACTCATGGTCAAGAGGGCCCAAGAAGATCAAAGAAGTCTGTAAGAGGTCAGACCAGAGGGGGGAGCCATAATCTAAATGCAGCCACACACAGCCTTCCAGTGACTCTACATGCTGACACAGGCTTGCAACTTAGTTTCAAAAGAATTTATTTTTGCATTATTCCTTTGCCAGTGTTACCTCAAATCTTTGACAAGGAAACCAAGGCTTGGAGAAGCTTCCCCAAACCACAGGCCAAGTCCCTGGCAGGCCCCACAACATCCAGTGGTCAGCTGAGTGCCCTAACCTAGGGCACAGGTGTGCCCATCCTGGGAAACCCAGGTAACTACTGTCAGTGACCTCATTAATAATAATGCCTTCACAAACTTCTCCTGGGAGGACCAAGGCTGTGCAAAGAGCAGCAAGTTTATCCTGTAATGTTGCCAAGCCAAGGCCAGATGTTTCTGATAAGAAAAGAAAAGAAAAGAAAAGAAAAGAAAAGAAAAGAAAAGAAAAGAAAAGAAAAGAAAAGAAAAGAAAAGAAAAGAAAAGAAAAGAAAAGAAAAGAAAAAAAAAGATAAACTGAGGAGGCAAAGACACAACAGATCCTGGATTCTTTAAGGCTCCTTCGTCTGAAAGGCAGCCAACCAAAAGTAACAGATCTGCCAAAACACTTTCTTCAGGATGGGACAAGGCAGAACCTCACTGGGGCCACCATGCCACCTCAGGGAGATTCCAGCTGACGCACCACGCACTCACAAGCCTGGGGCGCCAGGCTAAGTGTGGAGCTGACCTAGAGGCTTATAGGCCACTCCTCCGGGATCCTGCTGCACCTCCGTGAGTCACAGGGTTTCCTGTTCTTCCAGTTCTTGCCTCAGCTGACTGGAGTTACAGCCAGACAGACCTCAGGCAACAGCACCCGTCAGGGGTCCAGGAGATGGGATTTGGGACATGGATAGGTCTCGGGACCTTCCTGTCCTCAGACATTCTGTTCCAGCTGTTGGGCAGCATGGTGATGATATGTCCCAGGTGTACATGACCCTGGCATAGTTATTTACACACATTAATTGAGTGCTAAATGGAGTGTGCTAGGGGCAGAGGACGCCAGGGGAAAGGAGACCCCAGTATTTGCCTGCAAGGGGTTCAGTCGATTGGTAGGAGGCAAATATGTCAGCAAGTAATTACAAACTGAAAGTAAGGGCAGATAGTAGGCAGTTCCTTTCACCGTAATAAAATACAGATTTACAATCCCTTAAATCATGCACACATCAATAGAATTCTAAGGAGTGCCTCAAAAAGGTTACAAAGGTATACATGTTGACCCCACACCTAGAATGTTCTCCTCCTCTGGTCTAACAAACTCCCACTTGCCCTTCAGGGCCCAGAACAAATGGCGTCTCCCCAAATTCCCAGCTGCCAAAACACTTTTGATACCTTGTGTCTTTCCACCCTCACTGGTCCCAGAGGACTAAGGGCACTCACACAGGTTCCCAACTTCACACTTGTGATGCCAACAGTTATCTCAGTACTGAGATACACTAGGTGTTCAAATCATAGGTCACAGTCACATACAAGGGGCTACAGTGTGACGAAGCAGTGGGAGAGTAACCTGGGTAAAGGGGAGAGCTAGCCACTCTAGAATACCTAGGGGCTCAGAGCCTAACCCTGTTTTTCACCTGAGCCCTGACGGCACATGACCCTGGCTGTAGCATGGTTTCCTCTACAGCTACCTGGCTGCCCTGGTCAGTCCCCCAGGCCCCCGAAGTGTCAGATTCTGCCTTCCCTGGATAGCCCCATGCCAGGGACCTGAGTCTACCCCTGAGCCTCGTGTCTGAACGACCTACTCCTGCCTGCTGCCAGGTGTCCACCTGCTGCACTGAGCCCCTGTGGATCTGTCCCTGCGCACCATGTCCTGCCCCAGACCTTACCAGTCTGCCCGCCCACCCCACAATCACAGCCACCACGGACAGGGCAACCATATGTCCAGTTAGCCTAGAACGAGCTCAGTTTACACTGAGGTAGCAGCGTAAGTATTAACAGTGTCCCCTTTTACCCAAAGTGGCCCAGTTTGGACAATAAATTATAGGGTTACTCTAGGTACAGGCCGCAAGGCAAATCCTGCCTCTGTTCTTGAGGAGCCCACGCCTGACTGATGGGAAGAGCTCATGCTGCACAACTGGTGCCAAAAGGGAAACAGGGACCAAGAAACTGGGTTCTTGCTCTGGGGCTTGTCCTATATAAACTTGGGCTGGTCACTCGGTACACAGCACCTGGTTTCCTCATCTATAAAATGAAGAACTGGAACTAGATGATCCAAAGGTCCCAAATGACACCTGACTCACAGCCCCATGAAACTGAAACACAAGTGGCCATCTCCAGTTGTTCCAGGCAGCCCCAGGCTGGGTTTAAGGGTCTGGGTTCTGGGGTCAGGCTGCCTGGGTTTGAATTCTGGCTGGCCCTTGAACAAGGAAGGTGCTGTCCCTTTCTGTACCCTACTGTCTTTATCTGAACAATAGGTAATAATAATGTCTACCTGAGAGGGCTGCTTCAGGATGGCCTGAGTGTGAGTGCATAGACAAAGCCCAGCACTTAGAAATGTTTGTTATTTTAAGAGCTTTAGGTATTGATGGAGGAACTGATGAGACGTGGCTAGAAAGCTTCCCTGGAAGGGGTTGAGACAGGAAAATTTGGGAGGAAGCAGGAGGAGGAAGTCTCTCAAATGGGAAAAAGGAAAAGTGTAGCTTCACATGCCCTCATTTAACCCTGATGGCTTATCTGGCTTAACTCCTCTATCAGACAATATGAGATGCCAGAAGGAAGAGTCTGGGAATAAGGCCTTTGCAGCACATGAACCACCTCCAGGGTGGAGTCACTGAGCTAAGGTGAGAAGAGGCAGGAAGGCTGGATGGGTGGGCACCAAGGGCCAAGGTCTCAGCCCTGACTCACTCTCTTGGTTAACTCCAAGGTAAGTTTTAACCAAGGTCACTCCTAGGAAGGAACATCAAGGAAATGCTTAGAGACCCATAGACAAAAGTGCAAAAAGCATGGCCACCCTTAAAAGAGAGCAGCATTTCAGGGCAACAAAGCCAAGACTCCCAACTGGGTTTGGACAAGACAAAGCCTATACAGGGATCGGGGAAGGCAAGTGTGGGTTCCACAAAGAAGGTTGCCTTGGGCTTTGTCAAGAAAGGGCCCTGGGTACCCAAGTGTCAGGAAGGGCCACACTAGACAGTCCAGAGTCTGTATATGAGGGGCAAAGAGCTCTCTGCTGAGACCCAAGATGGCCACAGATCCTCTACCCGATGTGCCAAAATAACATGAGATTGATGGTTCCTTTCAGTGAAACTCCAGGGATCAGTGGGACCAAAACCTACCATGACTCAACAGCCCAGGGCATCCCCCACCCCAAGCGGCTTCTCAGTGGGAAGTCAGAGTCTGGAGCAGATGTAAGGAAGGGTAAACAAGCATCTCATTGGCCAACTGCAGCCTAAGTGGTCTCAGCAACTGCCCTGGGAGCCTCTGCCCTTTGGGGGAGGGACTAAAGAGGAGGGGACTAGGTTTCTACAGTGAAAAGGGTGGAACTGATGCTGTGATCAGTCATGCCTTCCACGGAGGATGCTTCAAGCTGTGGTACACCAGTGGCCATGGCATCCCCAAGACCCTCCAGTGGAGATGCTACTTCCCAGAGGAAAGCAAGTTAGACAAAGAACTTAAGGATGGTTCTCCTATGCCCAGGAAAGACACAGTTTTAGATGGCAGAGAGGGCAGGTGAGGATGCTTCCTTAGTCCTCATATTTAGGGACTTCCTATCCTTCTGCCCACCCTATCTTCTACTCCAACCCGACATCTGACAGAAAGCACCAATGTTCCAGAATCCATATGCCCTAAAAGCCCTCGGGGAAAAAAGAAAAAGGGCCTCTTTTGCTCCTGCCCAGATGACAGCACAGTAGGATATCTAAGAGTGTGGTACTATATGCTTGTAGTTCTCTATGTACTAATATTTAAAACATGAAGAACTGACTATGTGTCAGGCACAGCTCCAAGAGCTTCCTATATATGAACTCTCTTTAATCCCTACAATAACCCTATTAAGGCATTAATTCCAAAACTCTCCATTTTACAAGAGGAAGAAACAGTGCCCTACAAAGGTTAAATTAACTGTCCCAAGTTCACAAAGCTGGTTACATAAGCCAGGACTCAACCCTAGGAGACTGGCTCTATCACTCACCACACAGCTTCTCCCAATATGACTGCTGGACTGGCCCTTGGTGGGTATCACTGGCCTCTCTCTTCTGCCCCCAGCTATAGTAGCTCCTTTACTCATGTTCTGTCAGCTCATCCGCCTGCTTTGTTCAGAAGACTGATGGATGCCTGGCCTCCATGAAAATCCCAGCAACAACCAGGGTGAGATTCTCTTGTGGATAACTGAGCAGACTTCTCTCCCATGGGCTTCCTGGAGTGCTTACATTGCCCACATTCTTCTGGTTAAATACAGAAAAACAGTAACCCAGGTAACCTACCCATTATCCAGGGGTCATGGACATCTGCTGACTGCCATAGTCTGCAGACTTCACCTCAAATTCAACTTTTGTAAAAGACCACTTCCTACCATGACTGTCCCATGTCCTGGCACCCTGAGAGCTGACAGCCAAGGTCTTAGTTACAGATGCTATTAAGTAGCTCTATGACCATGAACAATGCACTATAAAACTGAAGGAGGGGATGAACTATGCTCTTCTAACACAGCTTCTCAACCTACAGATATCTGGGGCCAAAAAAGTCTTTGTTGCAAGGGGACTGTCCTGTGTGTCGTAGGATTGAGCACCTCCCTTGCTTCTACCTACTAGATGCAATAACGTATCCTCACCTACCTAACCTGTGACAGACAAAAATGTCTCCAAACATTACCAAAGTCCACTGGAGGGCAAAATCACCAATAGTTGAAAACTATGGTTCAAAAGAAGTAGTAACAAAAAGAAACCAAACAAAGAAACAAATAAAACACAGGCTTTGCCCCTGTCAACTTGGGTACAGTGGGAATCCTTGCTCTTTACTATAGATTGGGATCACCCCTCACAAAAGACTGCATGGCCCAAAATGCCAACAGCACTTCAGTTGAAAGACCTGCTTGAGAAGCAAGCAGAAACAACCACTCCAGTACAAGAAAGCATAGCCTGTGATCTGTGGTGTGCGATATTAAGACTCAGCCAATGAACTCTGGGATCTGATCTGTTCAACCCCCAGCCCCCCACTGCTTTGGAAAGGAAAAGACAGACAACACACAGTGTTGGAAAACAAACCAAACTTGCTGACTGCAAAACTCAACAATGATAATGAGGAACCCATTATCTAGAGTCGTCTTTTAAAGAAGTATCTGAACAAAGGAAGCCAGTTTTCTGGGGTTCCTGAGGTCTTTTAGTACATCAGATCTCCTTACTCTGGCTGCCAGATTTTGAGAAAACTGTTGCAGTTTGTGTTGTTTTGATTCCCCTTGGAAAAGGGCCCCTAGCTGCCCTCACCCTTCTCACAGTGCTGGAAAAGTTCAACTTTGAAAAGTGATGTTTAAAAAAAAAAAAAAAAAAGTTGGCTTTATCTGAGGAGCCTCAAAGGGAATTTTAATTAGTTCAATGGTAAAGAAAAGGGCTTCCCGGAGCTCTCTGAAATAGAAATTTGGTGATACAAAAAAAATGGATGATTAGCAAAAGTTACAAAACATTCCTACCACCATCAACTGCTCCTGAGCAGAGAAGAGACAGCATTAGGATGCTAAGTAGTACATACAAGCTGAACAAACGCAAAACTGTACCGGTCAATGTCAGTTAACTCAGCCAAAACTAATCTCAGTAAGGTTGTGATCAGTACTGAACTCCTGGTATTTTAACCCCTTATCTGAAGATTAGTGGCACATAGCAGGTGCTCAAGGCATACCCATCAAGGTTCTCTGGAGGTCTCTAACTCCTCACCCCATGGTAAGGCACCCTCTCTTCACTACTAACTTATCTCACCAGACAAGTGAAAGGGGTCTTAGTTTCAGTTTCCCACGTAGTAGCCAGAGGGCTTGGTACCCACAATAAGTTCTCAGAAAACATTAAAACTCTTGTCTATCTTGACTCTTAGGGGCTCTGCTGAATTTTCTGCTTCCAAGATATTCCTCCCACTCTTAAGTCCAGAGTTGAAAGCCACCCTTCACTCACACAGAAAGAAGCCCGAATGAGCTATCTATATGCCATAACTGGAGTGAAAATATGTCACCAGTCTGTGCATGTTAAATAATTTGGCCAATGGCTAAAGGCAGGCATGCACACTTCATTTCACTTCCATGGTTAAAACTGATTCTCATTCCCAAGCGGCAAAAACCCTGTATCTTGAATATTAATTATACCGCAATTAATAAAAAGAATCCTCTATCTCTCCACAGACAGAGCATAAAGCCTTGATTGCTGGAAGACAGGAAACACCCTTACTCTCTGCCTTTTTCCCCGTGCCCCCCAGCCCCCCACCTTTTCTCAGGATCAACCTTGGGTCTTGATGAAGGAAGAGCCCACTGCCTTTCTCTCTTAATGTCTCCCCATCCACCCATCCCTTCAGCCCAGAACTAGCCATCCCCCAATCTGCCTCTCACCCTCCTCCCCTTCCCACAGCCCTTGCTGAGCTGCTGTCTCCAGGAAGGTCCCCTCCCTCATCCTCACACTCATTGAGTACATCAGTAGCCAGAAACTGTGGCTACAAAGATGAACAGCCAGGATTCTCCCTGTCCTGAGGAAGGAACTGGAACTGAAAACTACCAACTCTGATGCACAGTGGGATGATAAAAATGCCATGATAAGGCAAAAGCCCCTAGTGTGAAGAGTGTGGCATTCAAAGGAATGGCCAGGCAAGTCCTTGGGGAGTGAAGATACAGAATATGAAGAAGTCAGGGGGCATTCAGCATGCGGTGTTAAAAGGCTTCTGAAATGTTCCAGTCTGGCTCCTGAAAGAGAGTGGAAACAGAGAAACCCTAGGAGGCCTCTGAAGTAAGCCAGACACCGGTTGACAAATGTGTAGCAATCAGAAAGGAAAGTCAATGAAATGAGTCCAAAGCTCCCAGCCAGAATGGCAGGAGGGTACTGGTGCCATTAATGCAACCAAGAGAAGAGCTAGTTGCATTTCTGGGCATGCTAAGTGAGGGTGCGGCCAGCATCCAAGAGTGAATGCAGACACAGGCTAGGATGGAGTCCAATATTGTTCCCAGAAGCAGGTGAATGTGGTCAAGAGCATGGGACTCTGGAGCCCAACTGCATGGCTTTAATTCCCACGTTTTACAAAAAAGCTAGTGACCCTGGACAAGTTACTGTGCCTTCGTTCCTCACCAATAAAACAGGAATGCTGTCAATAACTGCATCTACTTTGTGAGGTTGTTATGAATGTTAATAAGCTAACAAATGTAAAGAGCTTAAACCAGTGCCTGGTACACAGTAGATGCTATAAGTATTTGCTCTTGAGTTTCAAAGCATTAATCGGCAAAAGTGAGCAAACGACGCTTACTCTCCTCCTAATGGTACAAAACATTGGGCTTGTCCATCAGGATACAAATTGGAGGCGGGGGGTGGGGGAAGGGAGGCGGGTGACAGTTTTGGGCAGGTGAATCTATGTTTTCCATGCCTCAGACCACAATCCAGAATATGTAAGATAATGGGGATTTCAGAAGAGTCCAAATCAAGACCTTTTCAAGACTCTAAAATTAAACTCAAGCTTCATCCTTCTTTCCTAACTCATCCTTGTAGCAGCAACTTGAAAAGATGCTTCCAAAATATTCTGATTCTCTTCCTACTTCCTATCTAATTGCAGCTGGAATCAAACAGCTTTGCTCACCTAAGCCAGGAGGCCAAGCCCCAGGTTCTGACACCTGGTAAATTAAGGGCCTGACTCTATTCTGCCCCCATTGGTAATTTAGAGGAAATACACCTGTCTCCCCCCAGATACTTCCCAGGGTAAAAGAAGTTGTGAGTGTAGATAAGAGTAACCTACAAGAAAGACATTTCTACATTATTGTGCTTAATCATCACAACTCTATAAAGTGGACAGGACCACTGCTGTCAGTCCCCTTTTACCAAGAGAAACCAGGGGCACCTGGATGGCTCAGTCAGTTAAAGCTTCCAACTCTTTATTTTGGCTCAGGTCATGATGTCAGGCTCCGCACTGAGCGTGGAGCCTGCTGAAGACACAAAAAGAAATCAGCAGGCCAAAGAGGCAAAGTGACTTGCTCAGGTCCTGAGGTTAATAAACCATAAAACAGAGATTAGAACTCATTTCCAGATACCCTGGCTAGTAATCTCTCCACTCTGGGACCAAAGAGATGGCCCCCAATCCATTCCATGACACGGTTCAGGTCTTAGCCTCCCTCCCCTGGAGTAGGAGACAATTTGTAAAAGAATTAAAATGTCCTGGTCTGATATTCACACATCCGAGAAGACCTCCCCTGGATTAATAATCCTCCAGCTTCCTGCTTTAGAATTTGCCAAGGGATGAGTCTTCCCCAAGGGTTAACTCACTTCTTGGGCAGAGAAGCCGAAAGAAGTTGCCAAGATCCTGCCGGCTCACAGACACATTCTTAAATAAACTGCATTAAAGTGCAGAGCAGAGCTACATCCCAGGAATGAGAGAGCAACAGCCGTTTTATAAGCAGAGTAAAACTCAACTAAACCAGCCTCCCGCTGCTTGCTACTCCAGTCTGAGGCTGAGTATGGCCATGTTTTATATGGGGATTCATGTGTCTCTGCTCTGAAAGCACCATAATGGCAGCCCACCTTTGCTCTCACAATACCCAGAATGGGAGTAAGAGCAGGTCCCCGCACCGAATTTATGTCAAGACATTCTCCCAAAATTGTGTTCCCTGTAAGACACAGAAGCTTCAAGTATGCAATTGAGCAACGCTGTCATTGCCTCACAGGTCTGGACACCCCTACCTCCGCCTCAGCCCATCCCCTCTTCTCAAGTCCTAGCTGAGGTGCATGGTCAGGTGCCAATCCAGAAATCCCCAGGATTTCAGAAACTCAATTCTCCCTAAAGTGATTGCACCTTGGGCCGGGCCCCACCCCCCACCCCCACCCCATATCCCGAAGCACCTAGAGCTTGGTCCCGGCGGGGCCAGAAGCTCTTTCTTATGGAAATGACCTGGCGAGAGACCGGGGGGGGGGGGGGGGGGGAGAGAGATAAAAGAGAGAGAATATGAACCTGCCGAGAACTAGGTAGGCAGACCTGTCGGAGCCTAAGGCAGGAATAAGCTCGTTTACATAACAAAAACTTTTCTTAAAAAGACGGAAAAGTGGGGGGGGGGGGGGGGGAGATCCTCCTCGAGCAAGTTTTAGGAGCACCAGAAGTATCAACCAAAGTTGGCCCTCTTCTTGGAGGCGGGCCCCGGCCACTCCAGGCCTGGCGGTCCAGAGGCCGATCGGTGGGGGATGTACGCCCATCGCGGGGCCTCAGTTCCGGGCGCCTCAGTTCCGGGGAGGGGGTGCGGCGGACGGAGTTACTTGGCCCCCGTCCCAACTCCCTCTGGCGGGGGAGGGGGCCTCTCCCCAAGCCCACCTGCGCGAGGCCATGAGGAACGCCGAGGGGAACTGCACGTCCCCAAGACGCGCTCGTTCGGAGCGGGAGCCCCCTGGCAGTCCCACGTGGCAGAGGAGCCTCCCCCACCGCAGCCAAGATTCTCCACACGTGCTCTCGCCGGAACTCCGGCGGCCAAAGGGGGGCTCCACCCACGTGGACTCCGCAGTCTCAGACTACGTGCTGGCTGACCCGCCCCTCCAGCGGAAAAAAAAAAAAGAAAAGAAAAAAGCGCGAGCGCGCGCAGGGTGTCAGGAAGGCGGAGAGCCGCGCGGAGCGCGAGCCCAGGCGCCTCGCACGCGCGCACACGCCTGCCGGTGCCTAGCGGACGTGGCTCCTCGCGCCCTGGAGTTTCCCGGCAGCCCTGACTTTTTCCGCACCCACGGCCCCGAATGGGGTGGAAGCGGTCCCCCGCAGGGTCAAGACGGAGAGTCCGCGGCCGGCCGGGGACCGCACAACTTTGTCAGAAGCGAGCCAGCCGCCCCTGCACGCGCTTGCCTACCTTCTGCACTTGGTCATGGTTGAGCTCCGTGAAGAAGTAGGCGAGCAGATGTGAGGCGATCATCCTGCCGCGGCCCGTCGGCGCCGAGTTGGGAAACCGAGGCTGGAGCGCGTGCGGGGGCGGAGGGCAGCGCGATCCGACCGCTTTGTATCCGGGCTTGGCGGCCCGGCCAGGAGCAGTGAATCCGGGCGGCACAAAAAGAAGGCGATGGCACGCCTGGCGGGAGAGTCTAGGGTCTCCAGAAACAGGTTTTGGGAGTCCGAATTCCCAGAAGGCGCCCAAAAATCACTCCTGGCGACGTGTCGGGGTGGCCCCGCCGCCAAGGCGCTAACTTCACCACAGAATCACCAAAGGCTCAACTTGGGAAGAATCTCAGTCCGGCCTCACTTGAGCGAGTGGACCTCTCCGGCTCAACACGCGTGCTGCTCTTGCCCACGGATCTTCGCTTGATGACACGGCGGCGCTAGAGGCGGCCCGGGACTCCTGCTCCGGAGTTTCGTGCAACAATGTGGCTTATTGAGGCGCTGCCGGCTCGCGGGCCTCCCGATCAGTGACGCGCGCACTCCCATTGGCTGCACGGGGAGGGTGTGTGCGCCCACAGGCCGCCCGCCGCCGCGGCGCAGCCAATCCGCGCCCGCGGCCCGCGGGCGCGGCCCCTCCGACACCCGAGCCGGCAAACTGGAGGGGCGCGCCCGGGGCAGGGGGCGGGGCCGGGCGGCAGGGATGGGACGTGTGGTCCGTGGCTAGAGGCTGGGGCGGAAAGGCGCATGAGCCACCGCCGCGTCAGGCTCAGCTATGGGTGGGGGGCGCGTGATCACAGATCCAGAGTGTGGGCCTACTGGAAAGACAGGTCACCCGGCCCGCACGTGCCTTGTTCGAGGAGAGAGACACCTCTGGTATCTCGGGGTCATGTGAGGGGCCCCCATTGCCGGGTCACATTTCTGAAGCATCTCAATCCTCACCTGTTGTGGCTCAACAGGGAGCAACGGTGAAGCAAAATGAGGCACCGTAGCTGCTGCTCAGGCATCGCAAAACGGATAGGGTGTGTTTTTTACTAACTTCATTTTACAGATGAGAAGACTGAGGCACGAGCCGTTAAGAGACTTGCCCAAAGTCAGACAGCTAGTAAGTGGCAGATGCAGGAAGGAACCCACACCCGCCTGACTTTGAGGCCCAGTTCTCTTCCCTAGTTTCCTATCCTACCTCTCTAAGGGGCCTGGGGAAGGAGAAAGCAGGAAAGGAGCTTTATCTGCATCTGTGGGACGGACGTGTGGGTGAAACTGGGTGGGTGATTCGTGTGTAACCGAATCCGTGTGTGGGGCGGGATGGGGTGGCTTACAGATGCTGAGAGGAGTGGGAGGTCATATACGCGGTGGCAGCTAGCGAGAATGAAATATAGACTGCTGCAGACAGCAGATTGGTGCTTGTGGAGAATAGTGAGCCTGGGGTTGGAGAGGTAGCAAGGGAGGGGAGATGAAGGGCTTCCGTGTTGTACTGAGGAGTTTCTCCTTCTCCCAAAGAGTGGGGTGCTATCTGCAAAGTATGTATTATTGTAGTATTATGTAGGTATTAAATGTTCATGGTTGGAATACAGAGACAGAAATAACAAAAACATCCATGATCCATCCTCTCAGCAAAACTTCTTAAAAGCTATGTACCCTTGCCAACTTCAGGCCTGGGTCCCAAACTGCTTTTGTCATTCTCATCATAACGACTTGCATGTTGCCAAATCCTGTGTTCTTATCTCACTTCTACCCTTGTCTTACTGCACTTCTTGTGATACCTGTGCATAGTTGACCACATCCTCCAGATATCTGGACACACCTTCCTCTGTGGGAGTTCAGGAAGCTCCACCCTCCTGGTGTTCCTCCAGCTCCTCAGACCCTGTTTTCTCTACTGGTGAATGCTGGAATATTCCAGGGCTGTCCTCCACCCTCTGATCTGGTTATGCTGTCTCCCGGGGTGATCCCTCCCAGCCTCATGACTGTTACATTATCTACATGCTGGTAACTCACAGATATAAATCTATAGCTCTCCAGGAGCTCCAGACATTTCTCCAACAACCATTTCTCACCTCCACTGAATGACTTACATCTCACACTTAACATGTCCAAAGCCAAACACAACTATTTTCCCCTAATCTATGCCTTTCCCAGTTGTCTCAGCAAATGACATCACCATCCACCCTAAGTCATCCTTAATTCCTTCCTGCCACTCACCCTCATATCCAGTCAGTCCATCAGCAAGCAGTCAGTCTGACCCATAAAGTAAACCCTGTAATTGATCGCTTCTCTCCATGTCCTTGGATACCTCCTAGCCAAGCCATCAAAAACCCAGCCAGTGCCAACACTACATCAGCCAATTTTGTCGCAGCTTCCATTTATGCCTGCCTCCATCATGACCCCTACACAGTCTTCTTACTCAGGGACCAGAGTGACCTGTTTAAAAGATAAACCATTCTGTGTCTCTCCCTCCCTGGCTCAAAGCCATCTAATGGATTCTAACCCTAGAATAAAATTCAAAATCCTGACAATGGTATGATATAGCCCCCGGCTCCCTTTTCACCCCATCCCATACTACTTTCCCCAGCACACTGCCTGGCATTCACACGGGCATGTTGTCCTCAAAAATGCCAAACTCTTTTCCCATCCAAGGGCCTTTACTCTTTGTTTTTCTTCTATCTGGAATATCCTTCTCCAGATCTGTGTTTAGCTGACTCTTGCTCCTCATTGAAGTTCAGCTTAAATATCACCTCTTCAGAGGACTTTCTCCTGACCAGTTTATCTCAAGTGGTTCCCCCAGTCACACTCACATGGTCCTGATGGATTTCCTATTGATTTTCTGTGTGTTCTTTCTTTCCTAACTAGACAGTGAGCTGTTAGAAGGCAAGACCTGTATCTATGTTGTTCCCTCATATCTGCAGTGCCTAGAATAGTTCCCAGCACATGGTGGGCACACAATAAATATTTGTTGAATATCTAAATGAATAGAAGAAATTTTAGAAATAACCATTGTTCATGTTTTATATAACAGTACACACATGCATACACAGAAAGGGTTTATAGTTTTAAATATTTATTTGTCTAATCTTTTCTACCTCTAGATCTTTCCTAGTTCACACACCCAACATCTCTCACCTGACTGAAACAGCCTCATAACTGGGCTTCCCTCTTTAGATATAGAAATACCAAAAAGAAAAAAAAAAAATAGGTTTAGACATCCAACAAAGCTTCATAGAGAAGTGATGTGATCAGATTTGCTTTTTTAGGCCAATAACTGTCCTCCATGTGGGGGCCATGGGGGAGGAGGTTAGAGACCAGAGGCAGAAAGAGCCCTAAGCTGTAAGGTAGGACCAGGGCCTGAACCAAGGTGGGAGTGATACAAGGTAACAGGCTACAGGTTTAGATGTTTTAAAGTCTGAGGTAGAATTGATGCCTTTGGCTAGAAGTGGAGGATAAAGAGGAGGATACCTGCTACCTGGAAATACTTGGAAACCCAATAGTCCAGTGTTATAAAACCTGTTAGCCCCAGGCAAGTGGGACTAAACCCAGTGGGTCAAGTCAGCTCTGATCCCTTCTCTATACACTAACTTTAGAGCCTCTTCTCAACTCCCCTCTCTGGTCCCACTTCATGTGGACCAGGTAATAATCACAGGGTGTCTCAAATACAAACTATCTCTTCTGAAGCCCACAATCCCAGGAGGTAGTTAAGGTAGGTATTGTTATAAGCCGCAATTTATACATGACAAACTAATGGTGGTTTGCTCACAAGGCTAAGACTTGTGTCTTTGACTTTTCTAGCTCCAAAATCCATGCCTTGAGTTTATGATTTATTAACTCTCAGACCCCTCTCTCTCTTTTTCTCTCTCCCCTTCTCACGCACACAGACACACACACATACATTCACAGACATTTTAGAATCATGAGATATCCATTAATATACACTCCACAGCTCCAAGAGAGAAATCAATCAGCAAATATTTATTAAGCAAACCCTTACAATGTTCAGGACAGTCTGTTCAATGCTGTAATAAATATAAAAGAAACACAAGACATGGTCCTTGCCCCTGAGGGATTAATTGTTTAATCAGAGATATAAAACCAACACATAAAACAATTAGTGCAGAATGGAAAGGTTGATTGCTGAGAGCTAAACATGTATGTGTTTCTATATGAGTTTCAGAAGAGGAAGAGACAGAGCTGCAATACAGAGACAGAGTCAGCCAAGGGTGGTATGATGGACACAAATGTCAGCTTTTATATCAGGCCTCACATAGGACTGACCCGAGCCTGGCCATCAGCCTTTAGGGAGCCGTCCTGGGAAGGGACCTCTTTGCCAAAAGATCTCTATCTCCCAAATATTTCTTTTTCTTATTAGGATTTATCAAGTTTGCAGCAAGTTATAAGTGATGAGGTTATGCAGAGGATTTTAAGACTGAGGGTGGTCCTTCCCTGAATGTAAATACTTGGAACCTTGCATTGTGTTGTCTTTAACTTTGGGCCCTAATTATTTCCATAATTGCTTGTGTTTCATAGTTCATAGTTTCGTAGTTATAATGTATGAATTTGGGAGATTGGGGAAAAAAGGCATTGAAAGCAGTTAAAACAAAAATGTAAGCCACAAGATACACAACTACCTCATTTTATCAGTCAGATTTACAAAAAGAACCTAGTCAAGCTAGTTTAAGCAGAAAAATAGTTAACTGATGTATATTTAGCCCCTTTCAGGATCTTCTGGAGGGCCAGAGAATCAAGCTCTTGCCATTCAAGAGTGATGCCCAAATTATATCATCAGACTCTGCTAGTGGAAATGTTCTTGCTCTGGCCACTGGGCTCAGGCATCTCTGCCCACACCCCTGATGCTGGGCACAGGATTAGCCAGGACAGGCCACAGCCATCTTTGACAATTGAATGTCTGTCCCTCAGCATCCTTGCTAGAAGGAATTCTGCACAGCACCTCCTTTCTGGTGCAATTTGCATCCAAATTGACATCTTGCAGCTGGTTGTCAGAGCTTGAGCCACATGCCCATGCCCTAGCTGCAAGGGAAGCTGGGAAAGCAGCCCTGAGGGTCAGGAATCTTAACTTTGAGAAAAGGGCTGGATGGGCCCAAAGCTTTATAAACATCCACCACACCCAGCAGTCACTGAATATGCTACATGATAGAGTTTAGAGGACCCTTCGAGAAATTGGCTTCCTAAAAGTCCAAAATATATCAAAACAATTAAAAAATGGAACATCTGTACTGGACGGGAGTTAAACTAGACAGAAAATAGGTAGTAGGCCAAATGGCACCAGGAAAACAATTATAAATAAATTGACATGTGCTGGATAATTCACCCTCTCCACACACATTCTGTAACTCAGTCCCTGCCCACAGATGTATTCAGTGTCCCAGCAAATAAGGAAAATAGGAAATATTGCCAGGAGGCCCCCCTCCAGTGCCATCCCAAACATGAGAGCTATGGAGTCTGATGCTCTCATCTTGAAAGCCATAGAGCTATATATCCCCCAAACAATTTGAGAAGAGCATGAGGACATGCTGAGCCTCGCATGACAACACTGTGTGGCCTTGGACCTTTCTGAATCCCAGTTTCCTCATATGCAAAGTGGAAATCAAGAGATAGAATATGCAAAGACTCTAGTTCAGAAACTGATACACAGTAGATCCTGAATACCAGTTTCTTAAACACATCACTCATAATAATCAAGTCTTCTACACAAGAAGAGTTCAATGATTAAAAAAATCCCAGGGGCGAGGCGCCAGGGTGGCTCAGTCAGTTGAGTGTCTGACTTTGGCTCAGGTCATGATCTTGCAGTTTGTGAGTTCAAGCCCCGCATTGGGCTCTGTGCTGACAGCTCAGAGTCTGGAGCCTGCTTCAAATTCTGTGTCTCCCTCTCTCTGCTCCTTCCCCGCTCATGCTCGCTCTCTCTCTCTCTCTCTCTCTCTCAAAAATGAATAAACGTTAAAATAAATAAATAAATAAATAAATAAATAAATAAATAAATAAATATTCCAGAGGTACCTGGGTGGCTCAGTTGGTTAAGCATCCGACTTCGGCTCAGGTCATGATCTCATGTTTTATGAGTTCGAGCCCCACATCAGGCTCTGCCTGGACAGTGGGATTCTCGCTCTCCCTCTCTCTCTCTGCCCCTCTACCCCTCCTCTCTCTCTCTCTTTCTATCTCTCTCAAAATAAATAAGTAAATAAGTATTTTAAAGTAAATAAATAAATATTTTTAAAAACAAACAAACAAACATTAAAAAAACAAATCCAGACGTCAAGAATAGTGAATGCAGAGTCTCTGGGACATGGGAGAGATTGGTTTGTTCCAAATGGTATGTAGCACTCTGGTCTAAAGAGCTGATCTCAGTGGGGAATGACAGCAGGAAGGTTGGGCAGGTAGGCAAGGAGTGTTCAACAAAAAGGAAAATATTAGAATCCTGTTGGCACTCAAAGTCAGAGCACCTGGCCTAGAAGCAACATGGAGGACAGATGGTGAAGAGTGAGACCAGAGTCCTGAGGAAAGATGCTGAAAGCCTCTACGCTGTTTATGGCAAAAGGTTGGGGAAGTGAAAGAAGTGAGAAAAGTAAGAGGTAGCTCAAATAGAACACGAGAGATAACTGAATGCAAGGGGTGGGGACAAGAAAGACTCTAAAATGGCGATTCTCACTCTTGGCTGCTCTCTGGAAGAATGGTATACTGAGGGGTGGGGGCCGTTGGCCCTGGGGACAGACAACAAGGGGTACCTTGCTGTAGAGAGTGTATAAATAATAATAAACCTTTAGCCTGTCTGGGTTTTTATTATCTCCATGGGCTGGCAATTCTAAACAATGGCAGTGACAAAGTATGCCTTCCTGATTACAGCTAACCACCCTCCCTGCAACCCCTCTTCCTGCCCTTATATATCCACTCTATTGGAATCATCTGGAGAGCTTTTACAAATCCTGATGCCATATAAACAATCAGCAGATGTTAATGGCAACTCTTCCTCTGTCGTAATAGTAAACAAAAAGGCAAAAAGTCTAGGAGTTAAAATTACAAGGAATTCAGGATGCCTAGAACAGGTAGGGAGGCTTAATGTTGCTTCCCTGGATTTCAATTCCTCTGGTAAACTTGTAGCCTTTAAATGTGATCCAACTGAAAGTAATGGATTTTAAAAAAATAAACAGGCTGATTCTAGCATCATATGGAAACATAAACAAAACTATCCTCCAAATTCTGGAAACCACAGGAAGAAGCTTGTTCATTTGCTTTTTTAATGTCAGAGTAGTGAAGTCCTTCCTGAGAAAGGCTGAAAATCTAAATGTCATGAGAGAAAAGACCCATAAAAGAGTATCTATTGAGTAAAGTCAAAAGACAACCAAGACAAAAATACATATCAGATACAAAAGGCTTATTTTTCTACTATATAAAGAGCTTCTTCAAATTAATAGGAAAAAGAAATAAAAATTAAAAACCCTTGGGTAAAGAATACAGACAGAGTTCACAGGAAAGGAATACATGGCTATTTGACATATGAAAAAAGTATAAACTTCACTCCAAATGGTGAAAATACACAGTTAAAATATACTGATAGACATTTTTCGCCCATCAGCTTGGCAAAAATCAAATAATGATAATACACCTTACCATGAGGAAAGAGATGCTGTTTCACCCAGCACATTATTAATGGAAATACACAGCCTCCATAAGGTCTGCTTGACACTCTCCAACTGCAAGTACACCTGCCCATTGACCCTGAGAGCCCATTTTTCTTACAACTATACCTACACATGCTGTGTAAGGTTATTCACTGGGGCATCATTTGTCAAAACAAGACTGGGACCAACTTAAATCCTATCATTTGAAGACTGGTTAAGTAAAGTAAAGCACATCCAGATAATAGAATAACTTGGCTGCACATTAAGAAAAGAAAAAGATACTCCCTAAGTATTAAAATGGAATAATCTGTAAGATACAGTTAAGTCAAAATGGAAGATGTAGAAAAGTGTGCATACAAAGTCCTTTCAGATAAAAAGGAATAGGAAATAAAATAAACATATTATCTGTGTTAGTTCTAAACTATCCTCTAGGTAGAGGAACTGAATGACTGGAAGACAAGCATGGGAGAAGACTGTATTGTGTAGTAGTCATCTGTACCGGGTACAAGTATTCACAAAAAAATGGGATGAAATTAAGAAAAGAATCTACTGGGAAACTAAAGGGACCCCATGAGGGGCACCTGGGTGGCGCAGTTGGTTGCATGTCCTATTCTTGATCTCGGTGCAGGTCATGATCTCTTGGGTTCGTGGGATGGAGCCCCGTATCAGCCTCTATGCTGACAGTGTAGAGCCTGCTTGGGATTCTCTGTCTCTGTCTCTCTCTCTTTCTCTCTCAAAATAAATACATAAACCTTAAAAAAAATAAAATAAAGGGACATCATGAAAAACTGCTTTTTTTTCTCCTTTTCCTGATTCTGTTCTTCCTAGGACCTGCACCCCTGCCTTACACACACCTTATGAAACAGGTAATGTATGTACTCCTTGTAAACATCAAAGGGTTAATGATTTCTTTGGAGGCTTCCAGCACAATAGATAACATCTAAGAAGTGACCAGGCAGGGTTGTCAGGAACATTTTCCTAGACCACTGACTCACCAAGACCCCTGGCTCCAGAGCATAAGTGACTTATAGAGGACACCTAAATACTCATCTGTGTCCCTGGATGCCTGAGAAGACACACAAACTGGACCACAGTCCTCAATAAAAACCCCAGACCCAAAGCAGAGATGAGACTCACTCTCCTTTCTGAGTCTCCCAGATGTCCTGTCTGCATCAGCTCTCTCTATGTATTCAATAAACTCTGCTCTCACTTCCTCTTGGCTTGAGTTTGATTTCTATCCTGCATGAAGCCGAGGACCCTCTTGGCTGGTTCTGTGAGACTGCACTCTAGGTCTTCAGACCCAACCAGCCTGCATCAAAGTCAAAACAATAGAGTAAAAATGACATGGGGTGAGACACCTGAACCCACTAAAAAATTAAAAATTTTAACTTAAAAAAATAATGCCCAGGCCACACCCTAGTCCAATTATATCAGGATGTCCGGGGGTGGCACCCAGGCATCAGTATTTTTTAAAGCTCCCCAGGTGATTCCAATGTGCAGCCAATCGCAAAAACCATGACTGCATCGTGGCTCTGGGTATTTTAGTCTCAGTGCTTGGAACATCTCCTGAACCTGTATCAGTTTTGCATCTAAATCTGACTCCTCCACCTACTAAGCACTATCTCTTTGCACTTACTTCTCTGATCTTTTTATCTGTTCCTTCCTGGCCCCGTGGTATCTGGTCCTTATCTTTATAGATGCCTCATTCTTCCCCTCTAGACAGCAGGAGCTCAGTTTTCTTCTTATCAACTTGCCAAAACCCAATTAAATTCCTAACCTCCTGTCACTTCAGTGATGGGAAATGTACTACTTTTAAGAGAGCCTTTGTCCCAGCAGGAATGAGTGAGGGCCCTACCTCTCTCTCTGCCAGTTGGATGGTTTCAGGTGCAAGGAACAGAACACTCTGACTCCAACAAAAACATATTTGTTGGTCAAATGAAAAGCCACCCCAATGGTGGACTGGACTCCTGGCTGGGTGCATCAAGGCTCTGGCCATACTTCTCTGAGAATCTCTTGGCTCTGCCTCACCTCCTGAGTTGGCTTCATCTTCATGCTGGTAGTAAGACGGCTACAAACATGTCCGGGTTTCAGCCACAAACTACAAGATCCAGAGAAAGGGAAAGGGACTATCTCCTCTTGGGTCTTTTTTGTAAGGAAGAAAACATTTCCTCAACCCACCACCCTCAGCAGCTTTCCTTCCCCCAATCTCATTAGCCAAATGGTCACATACCCATTTTTTTTTAAGTTTATTTATTTGGAGAGAGAGAGAGCATAAGCAGGGGAGGGACAGAAAGAAGGAGAGAGAGAATCTCAAGCAGGCTCTGTGCTAACAGCGGGGCTTGATCCCACAAACTAAGATCATGACTGGAGCCGAAACCAAGAGTCAGATGCTTAACCAAATGAGCCATCCAGGCACCTGGTTACACACCCACTCTTACACTAGTTATCTAGAAAGAAGAATAGGATTATCATGGTTGGCTCACACCAGTGGTTCTCAATTAGGGGTGGTTTTTCCTCCCAGGAGATATTTGACAAGGTCTGGAGACACTTTTGCTTGTATCAACTGTAGTCAGGGTGCTACTGGCAGAAATGCTGCTCGACATCCTATAACACACACATGACAGCCCTCACAACAAAGAATTACCAGGCTCAAATGTCAGTATTGCCAGGACTGAAACAGCCTGGCTGTTTGGAACTAATCAGGGCCCAGCCCTAGAGCTGAGGATGGGGTCCCCTTCCCTTAGTCATTTGATGGCTCACAAACAATATCAGGGTTTTTTTTAGGGAGAAGAAAGGATGTGCTAGGCAGCTAACAATCTTCCTTACATTGCTGCTTCATAGGTATTGGGGTCGAGCATAGATTTCCTGCATCATATTAGCTTCAGGTGCACAACATAATGATTCAATATTTGTGTATATTGCAAAAAAAAATGATCATCACAATAAGTTTAGTTAACACCCACCACCACACAATTTCTTCCCTTGTGATGAGATCTACTCTCTTAGCAACTTTCAAAATATAACACAATATTATTAAGTATTTCACCATGCTGTTTATTACATCCTCATGATATTTATTTTATAACTGGAAGTCTGTACCTTTTGACTTTCTTCACCCTTTTCACCCACTGCCATATACCCCTAACATTCTTGATTTAATATGCATGTTTCTGCAGAACTAGAAGGCTAGGCACTCAAAATGGCCACAGGATACTTGCTCACTGGCCAATCGAAGAACATTCTAAATGAACTTTTCTAAATCTTTTCAGATGGATTTTAGCAATCAGGAAAAATGTGAGGCTGGCTGCTCCCTTTCACAACATTGGTTGGTATCTGAAGGAGACATGGGAGTTCAGGGAGTCAAGATTAAAGTATCAGCTAAAATACCCAGAAGAACAATATATCCCTGTTCTTTGTTTTTTGCTGAGACAATTATTTGTCCAATATCTCTTTGGCTTGAAAACAAAACCATTAATTACAAAGACCAACTTTTTAGAGCAAAGAGCAGGGTTGACATGCCATCCCAAGAACCATATATATGTGTGTAGATTTCTGATTACTAAGCCTCTGGAAATATATTGAGAACTAATTCATGCCCATGGAATGGGCACAGACTTCTGATGTCATCAGGACTCAGTCACCCTCCAGTGGACAGCAGCAGGTCTGCACGCCAACATAACTATCCCAGAGTTCTCTTCTGAAACTTAAAGTCAGGTTAATTCACCCTATGTCTCACATCCCTATAAGTTAGTCACTACCTGTGGTAATCATTAATTCTAGCCACCCAATATTTCTAGTTCTCCCTCTAAGTCCATGATAGGATGGACTTGCACAATCCTGTCCCTTTAAATTTAGATGTGGTCACGTGACTGGCTTTGGTCAATGAAAACTCCAACAAGCCCACACACAAAAGAATTGAGCTTTGGCTATCATGGAAGAACAGACACACAGCCTCCGTCATCCTGGATCCCTAAATGAGGATGACATTGAGCAGATTCCACATCAACCTATAATGGACGAGTAGTATAAGCAAGAAATAACCTTTGTAGCTTTCAGCCGCTTAGATTTGGGGTCATTTGTTGAAGCAGGATAGCCTACTGTATACTGACTGATACAATTCCCCACATGTTGACCCCTGTCCAGTCATTTGTGTCCTCCATCTCCTCCCTGTATTTCTCGAACCAAACTTTCTATTTCTCTTTTCACATCCCAATACAGTGTGCCTTCTGGAGCCCCAGATTTGCACCAAACAAATTACCCTGCATCCTTAGCTTCTCCACAGAGTGTGCCCTTCACCTCTGGGCCTTACCTGAACCCTGGCTCTCCTCTAGAGGCCCCTCCTCTCCCACACCTCAGACCTGAGGGTTGGGAGGTGATATTGGTATTCCCAGTGTCAATGCTGCTTTTATCCTTAAGCAAAAGGTCCATTCCTGTAAGACTCATGGCCACCAGCTGGATCACCCCAGGCCTTTTCACATTTCATTGTGAAATTCACATCCTGGTCACTCCTCCTCTTTCACTGCCCTTTTGGGTGCCTGGATCATAGTTTTCCTCTCTTCTCCAAGTCCTACAGAATCCTGGGAGACTTCAGTGACCCTAGGGACAATTACAAAATGCCCTAGCCTCACCAGCTTCCTGACTTTTCCAAGTCCAGTGGTCTCCACCCTCTTTGTGCTCTGAGGTTACATCCTAAACCTTGTCACCACTGAGGACTGCTTCCACTCTGCAGTCAAAGCTGTGATGGCCACCGTGGAGGGACAGTGAGGTGGCTCAGGAGGCTGAACTGCACTGGATCTGAAGCAACCTTCCACTTCCCAAACAATGTCCTAGAGCAGAGGTTCTCAAAATTTAATGATTTAGTCTAATCACCTGGGGATCCTGTGAAAAGTCAGACTCTGATTAAGCGGATCTGGTGTCAGACCTGAGTTTCTGCATTTCTGACTAGCTGCCAGGCAATGGCCATGCCCCTGGACCTCACTGTGAGTCACATGAGTGAAGTGTCCATGAGATGTGGCTGTCCTGTGCTTCCTAATCTTCCTCTGAGAAGAGCCCGCCACTGCCTCTCCGAGTTCTCTTCAGTCGCCTCGGAACCCACCCAACAACCCGAGCCCTGTCTCAGGGAGTCCACGCCAACTATGAGTTCTGCCTGGAGTCTTACATTTTGACTTTTAAGTTTTTAAAGGATCTCAGATGCAAATGGTTCACTGATCTTCACTGCATAGCACACTCTCATCAGCCCATTAAATGCCCCTCTACTCGTGGTTTATTTCTTTTTGTTTTCATTTTTTGTAACCCTTCAACCTTGATACTGATTTCTTTTTCCTCCCCAATCCTTGTCATAAGTCAGCACTCTAATATGTTTGACATAGGTCCTTAAATATGCATGCATTCAACCTTGTAAAATGAGTCTTGTATGCTTATGTTTTTAAATCACAAAAATGATAAGCAACTTATCAAAAAAAGAGAGAAAGAAACAGGAAAAAAATAAAATAAAAGAGCCTCCTATAAAGTCTTATGGTGTGGCTTCTCCTGAGGAGGTGGCTGACATTTATGTCCCTCTTATTTATATAGGAAAATAAAGCATCCCTTATTATTTGAACCAGCCCCA
The DNA here is from genome assembly GCF_027475565.1 of Acinonyx jubatus. Taxonomy (NCBI): domain Eukaryota; kingdom Metazoa; phylum Chordata; class Mammalia; order Carnivora; family Felidae; genus Acinonyx; species Acinonyx jubatus. The sequence goes on along the minus strand of NC_069388.1, from coordinate 89,271,767 downwards.
GTTCTTGCAACCAAAATAACCTAAGGAACACCTTACTTCATGGGGGTGGTTGTGAGGGTTAACTGAGAACAAAATGTGGCGTCTAGACTTCCCAGGCCCAATGCCCCTTAATGTCAGAACCTCTTTTGTTATAGTTGGCAATGGACTAAATAAAGAGTGATTTAGGCCAGGATTAAGGATTCAGTCTCCATATGGCCCAGTTAGTTTTGCCAGATATGAATAACACCCCTAACACTAGCCTAAAATATTGTTGCAACCCCTTTGACATAAAGATAGAAGTACAAAGGCTTAAAACACGCAGCCAGACTTGATTAGACAGACAGACCCCAGTGGGCAAAGTAAAAAGCCCAGAAACAGACCCAGAGACATCGAAGGGTTTAGAATATGTTAAGGGTGGTTTTTCAAATTAGCAAGGAAAAGATGGATTAACTAGTAAATGTTCAACATCAGGGTGGCCATCTGGGCAGACAAATTAATTTGGATTCTTATCTTACTGCTTATAGCAAAATAAATTCCAGATGAAGCAAAGATTTATATGTTAAAAAATTAAATTATTAGAAAAAAATCTTGGGAAAATTTTTGTGATAATCACCAATTAAAGCTTAAAAGCATCACACAAAAACCCAGATACCTCAAAAGAAAGATGGATTTAGGTACATTAAAAAAATTTTAATTCCTCAAGACAAACCCACCATAAATAAACTTCCTTAGAACATAAATAATAAATCACAAATCAATAAGAAAAAGACCATCCTCCTATTTGAAAAAAAAAGGAGGGGGCAAGAATATGAAGAGTTCACAGAAAAAAATACATAAGTGTTCTAAATATATGAAAAAATACTTGAGATCACTTACAAAAAGAAAAATGATAATCACAATGGCAATGCATTCTTCAACTCACAGACTGACAACATTGCAAGATTTAGAAACTAAGCTGACAAAGATGTATGGAAAGAGGTGTCTTCACCAATTTCTCCAGAGGATCATTTGAAAACCTTTATCAAATTAAAAATGTCCTTTGACTTTTAGGAATGTGTTCACAAATATACTTGAATATATGTGACATCATATGTGTATTTTATTAATGTAAATTATGATTTGTCCAAGTGATGGAATACTACACAGCTATAAAAAGTGGTGGAGATTTTGGATTATTGATGCAGAACACGGCACTTAGAGAAGAGAGCAAGATACAGAACAATGTAGAGTGGGGGTAGGAGGAGAGTGAAAACACATGCCTGCTTGTAAGTGCATGTAAGATCTCCAGGAGGCTAAGAAAGAAACTTAGAGGGAAGTGGGGCAGTGCAGACATGGGAGGGAAACTTAACATTTGTGTTTACCTTTCATACCAATTCAATTTTATAGCATGGGCATCATTATAAAATGTAATAAAATTTTAAATAACAATAACAAATAAATATATCAAATGCTACGTTTTTTCAGCAGAAATGTTTTGGTTCTAACATCTGTTGACTATGTATACAAACAAATAAAAAGGAAGTTTAAAAGGAAGTAGAAAGAAACTGTAGAGAAAGGGTCTGTTTTAAACCAGAAATTTGGTTTTTCTAGGTATTTATTAATGAAGTAATGTTCTCAAACCACAGGAGCATGAGGAGTGGATCTCCCTCCCTCCTGAGAGATCGCTATGTGTAGCCTCTGAGAGAAGGTGTCAGATTGCCAACATGACACAGGGATCAGTGAGAGTCCGTGCTGATTAGTGGGGGCAGGCAGACAGCAGGGGCTCTCTAGCCAAGATAATTGGCTAGACCAAAGGGAAAGATGGGAGCATAGAGGCTGTCGACTCAACAACAAGTCAAGGTCCAGAATGCCTGAGACCCCTATGGAATATAGTTTACTGAAAAGAAAGGGTAGCCTTCTGGGCATTGAGAAGGGAGCACCAAAAAAAAAAAAAAAAAAAAAAAAAAGATAGATAAAAAGCAGAGGCAGAACACAGTGGCTTGAGAAGGCAAAGAATATCAGGGTTTGGAGTGGGGGCGTAAGAAAAAAAGATAGATAAAAAGCAGAGGCAGAACACAGTGGCTTGAGAAGGCAAAGAATATCAGGGTTTGGAGTGGGGGGCGTAAGGAGTGGGTGAAAAGGCAAGGGTTCAATGTGACTGAGGCAGACACTACCGATCTCTCTTCATTTTGTGTGTTTGATGATCATGTCATGAGATAAAGCCTTCAACTAGCACTGCATAGTTTGAGTTCACATTCAGGGTAATGATAGCATGTTAATATTTATCCTCACTTAGAAAACGATCAGCACACAGTTCTAAGAGCTTTCAGGGATAGGACTCTCAGAGCAGCACTCAGCATACCGTGCCCTCTAGCTTCAAGCTTCCCTCAGTATTGGTGCCGTGCTGCTGCTTGATTTGTCTTTACCCTGCCCCCTATCACCCTGTGCCACTTGCCCTATAGACTTGCATTCATTCATTCATTCATTCATTCATTTATTCATTCAACACCAAGCACTGTATCAAGCCCAGAGAGATAGTGGTTAACATGACAAACATGATCCCTACCTTCATGGAGCTTACAGTTTGGGGAGGAAATGGACAGTTAAAAAGCAAAATCTAAATAAGTATGTGATACAAATTATGACATATGATATGAGGGTAAAAAATGTGCTCTGAGAGTGAGAAGCTGGCAGCCCAATATAATTGTGTGGTCAGGAAAGAGGGCTGCCTTGATGTACAGCTCTAGGGGCATTGCACATGGAAAACACTGGCATCCCCAGATATCAACCAGGCAGACTGGGACCAAAAAGCCTTGCAGGAGAGGGGAAAGCATACTCACTGGCATGAGAATAGGAAACATTTTGGCAAGCACAAGCCACTGCAAGAAGTACTGATGAGGGCAGCATAGAGGAAGGGAGGCATGAAATGAGCCTCAGATTCATGGAGAATACGGGAGACCATGAGAGGAAAGTGGAATTTTTATTCTAAATTGAGTGGGAAGACTCTAAAGAATACTAAGCAGATGAGTGACATGGTTCAATGTATAAGGTTTGTAAGCTACTCTGGCTACCATCTGGAGCATGGGTTGGAAAAGAGTAGAAGGGGGTACCCAGTTAGGGGGCCATTGAGTCAACCAGGCCAACAATGAAAGTGGCTTGGTCAAAGATGACAGCTGCAGAAAGAGAGACAAATAGATGGAGTAGAGAGACGTTTTGGAGATAGAAGTGAGAACACTTGCTAGTAGGCTGGATGTGAGAGGCGAAGAATGACTCCAGGTTTCTCACTTAAGCAAATGGGCAGTACCACTTATTGAGACAGGGGAACATGGGGAAGAGTGGATTAGTGGGTAGATCCTGAGTTCCATTTTGGACACGCTAAGCTGAAATAATTATGGTAATCTAAGCAGAGATGGCAAGTAGCCAGTTTTATGAGCTTGTGTTCATATCAGAAATGTGGTTGGAGATACATTTGGGAGTTGTTAGCATAAGGTTGCATTTATTTTATTTTTTAAATAAGTTTATTAATTTTTGAGAGAGAGAGAGTGTGCTAGTAGGGGAGGTGCAGAGAGAGGGAGACAGAGGATCTGAAGCAGGCTCTGCACTCACAGACCATGAGATCATGACCTGAACCAAAGTCAGACACTTAACCAACTGAGCCACTCAGGTACCCCAATATAAGGTTGCATTTAAAGATTTGGGAAAGGGTGAGATCCCCTAGTGAGGGAGTATGCACAAAGGAGTTTTATTTTCTAATGTGCTTGAAAATTTTTCAAGGTCTCCCATACATTGAGGACCACACCACATAGTTTTTCAGGAGCAGCTAGCAACAAGTCTTCACCTTTGTCTCTAACAGTACAGACAGTGAAGCTAACTTCTCTCCTTACCAGCAGATGCTTGATCAACTCAGTATTTGTGGTGTCCTGGCTAGAGCATAATGCCTCATTCCCAGCATCTCTGCTCATTCACATGTAGGAATCCTTCATTTATTCCCTACCTCTGACTCTGGGTTTAGTCACACACTGATTAAAAGGCCTTTTAATTATCTTAGGATACGATATTACAGTACAAAATTTCAAGGATAGATCAGAAACAGAGATGACGGTACAAGGGAATGTGAGGGCATGCAAGATCTGTTTATCCTTAACTCTTTAGTTTTCCTGGGTTCCAGTGAATCCTGGATTTGGATGACCCATAGCTTTGCTTACCAAGGGTATGCCAGCATCCGTCTGTGGATATGACATTCATACTCTTCAATAGGGAGGATTTGTTTGGGCTGGTTTGTCACACCCAATATGGGTCCTGAGCTAAGTTTTTCTCTAGTCAACCTGCCATAAGTTGAGCTCCATGACATCCAATCTATACCTAGTTGCCTATAGTAATGGATAATGATCCCCATTGCAGCCAGTCACTGTGATGGAAATGAGGTTAGTTTCCCTCAGTGTACAGGCCTGAACCACTACAACAAATGCAGCCTCTGTTTGAGTCTTCCAGCCTCTGAAGGAGCTGAGGATATACGCTTTAGAGAACTGGCTTGAAGTAACTACAGTTCCAGGTCCCATCTTGCAGGCCATTGCCACAATTCATCCTCATCTGAAAGTGCCAAAGTATGAATCTTCAGTCTGGCTAGGTTATAAAGGAACAAGACTGGTGGTTAGAAGGACCTTTTAGGGGCACCTGGGTGGCTCAGTCGATTGAGCTTCCGACTTCAGCTCAGGTCATGATCTCACGGTCTGTGAGTTTGAGCCCCGCGTCGGTGCTGACAGCTCAGAGCCTGGAGCCTACTTCGGATTCTGTGTCTCCCTCTCTCTCTGACCCTTCCCCGTTCACGCTCTGTCTCTCTCAGTCTCAAAAATAAATAAACATTAAAAAAATTAAAAAAAAAAAGAAGGACCTTTTAAACCTAAACCTTCCTAAAGGAAGGTTATTCTCTTCAACTGCCTAATAGTGTCCAGGAGGAAAGAGATAGGGAGTGAAGGGATGTTGTCATCCCTCCAGGTCATCATTATCAGAGCCTTGTCATTTTAGGAAATAACTCTCCACAGTTTTCTGGCATTTCTGCATATCTTGGGGTCAGAGGACTACCTGACTTTATTTGAGACTATCTTTTCAAGGATTTTGGTATAGCAAACCACCTTGGAAGACAGAGATAATGTCTCCCTCTAGAGCACTGGCAAGTTTGTTTACTGTTTGGTGTAATAAAGATAGCATCTCCCTTCAGGGCAAAGTTCAGGTAGGCTTAGTGTCCATTATAAAATATTCAAGTTCCCCAAACTTGGGATTCCTCTCTTATAATGCAGTCCCCTATCTGCGCAAGCATTACCTGGTCCTTTCATGTATTACCGTATGGAAACTGAGGTTTGAGGAACAAATGCAAAAGTGATGTTACTTGAGTTACTGCTCTTGCTATAAGTAATAAGCTGTGCTTTATCTCTGACACAGGAATCTTGTGTCTTCTGCCAGCATCCATGAAGCAGGCTTATTAGCTTGCAGTAAAGTAAAATCTCAAACCCTTCACAATTCTTTTTTTTTAATTTTTTTTTTAACATTTATTTATTTTTGAGACAGAGAGAGACAGAGCATGAACAGGGGGAGGGCCAGAGAGAGAGGGAGACACAGAATCTGAAGCAGGCTCCAGGCTCTGAGCTGTCAGCACAGAGCCTGATGCGGGGCTCGAACTCACCGACCGTGAGATCGTGACCTGAGCGAAGTCGGACGCTCAACCGACTGAGCCACCCAGGCGCCCCAAACCCTTCACAATTCTTGACAGTCAGGCACCCATGGTGTATGTAATAGGACTCAAGGCCAGTTGGATCTTCCAACTCCCCAACAGCCCAAGTGGAGGGATCCTTTTACTTCTGCAGATTGTCAGACTGTATGAACATAGTATTACAATTCTCATAAGACTCTAAATTTGAAAGTTTATTCCACAAATTCATCAAAAAAGTCCCAGCACTGAACAAAGTTAGGGGTACAGGCAGGAATGACTATCTGTGACAGTGGTCACACAGCTGGACCAGATATTTTCTAAGTCTTGCTCCCTGGTGGCAGCCAAGAGCCTCATCCCACCACACCAAAACCCCTCCTTCCTCCATCCTGCCTGAGGTTGGGTTCTCCCCTCCCCTGCCTATTGCCTCTCCCTGCTAAGTTCTTCAAGTCCACCTTGTTCCCTTCATCTCTGCTGCCTCCTCCATAAGCCAGTATCTCTCTCTCTTTCTTTTTCTTTCTTTCTTTCTTTCTTTCTTTCTTTCTTTCTTTCTTTCTTTTAGAGAGAGAGCATGCACATGTGAGTGCATGCAAGCAGGGGAGAGGGGCAGAGAGGGAGAGAATCTCAAGCAAGCTCCATGCTCAGTGCAGAGCCTGACTCAGGACTTGATCCCACAACCCTGGGATCATGACCTGAGCCAAAATTGAGAGTTGGATGCTCAACCAACTGAGCCACCCAGGCACCCCTCGTCATCTCTTTCTAACCCTGACCCCAGCTCTTCCGCCTTCTCCCCCTCCAGTCTGGATCCCCGTCACCTCCACCAGTGGCTTCCAAGACAGGCAAACCTGGTGGCTGCTTGTGTCTGCTTGATATGTTGGGCTTCTGCTAAGATTATTTTAGTAAAAAGGGTTCTACTGCTTTACAACCTTTTGAAAAAAACGCTAGCTGAAAAGATAACACTTAAAACCTTTAGCTTATCACTCAAAGCCCTTCATGATAGTGCCCTACTCCAATCCTCCCCCACCCTCAGAAGTCCTAATGTGAGCCACTGTTCCCACACCCATATCACCTGAAGTTGTTTGTTTGTTTGTTTGCTTGCTTGCTTGCTTTAACCATACCATTGTTCTGATCAAGACTCACTACCCACAAAATCTGGTCCAAACTACTTAAGTTTGTATTCATTGCTCTCCCTGTTCTGCCATGCGTCCTTCCTGACACAAACCCTCTCACAAACACATTCTTACCAGAATAAAAGTAACTTACCCATTTTTATTTTACTTCTTAATGTACATATCAATCTACCAACATTCTCTACCTTAGTCTTCCCAAGGAGTAAGGAAGGACTGGAAAGAAAAGGAACTGTGGGTCTCCTGATCTTTCCCTTTCCTTCTGCGTCATCATTTGCAGAATAAGTGGCTGGCTGATACAATAAGAAAGGATATGATTAGGGGTCCTTGACTGTTTTTGCTCCCTAAAGTACCTTCTTCCTGCATTTGAAGCAAGTTCTAGTGTAACAGGAAGTGTGGCCTGTGGGGCTATAAAAATCCCACTTATTCAGACACAGAAATAACAGACTTACCTAGTATTCATTTTTTTTTATTTTTTTTCAACGTTTATTTATTTTTTGGGGGACAGAGAGAGACAAAGCATGAACGGGGGAGGGGCAGAGAGAGAGGGAGACACAGAATCGGAAACAGGCTCCAGGCTCCGAGCCATCAGCCCAGAGCCTGACGCGGGGCTCGAACTCACGGACCGCGAGATCGTGACCTGGCTGAAGTCGGACGCTTAACCGACTGCACCACCCAGGCGCCCCATCATTTTAAGTCTCACAGAACTCCCACACATCATGTGTCCCCCAAATTCCTTTTTTTATGCAGCACCATGAGTGCAATACACATGGGGCAGTGAGGAATGGCAGATCCACACGTTGCATGTTCACATATTGGACTTCACTTGCTAAACACAAGTTCAAAGACAAAATTATTAAGAACTTCAAGTGGGGTGCCTGGCTAGCTCATTCAGTAGAGCATGTGACTCTCGATCTCGGGGTTGGGAGTTCAAGACCCACATTGGATGTAAAACCTGCTTAAAACAAAAACAAAAACAAAAACAAAAGCTTCAAGATAGCAACAGTAGATCATTAAACCAATTGGGGGACTCTTCTGAGTGTGGAGCTCTGGGTGACTACCCAGGTCACACTGATGTCAGTGATGAGACAAAGTGGCAGAATCAGATGGCATGATCCTCAAAAGAGTTGGTTTCTGGAGCCCCTGGCTGGCTCAGTCAGAAAAGCACACAACTCTTGATCTTGGGAATGGGAGTTTGAGCCCCACATTAGAAACACAGATTACTTTTAAAAAATTTTTAGTGACATCTGGGTGGCTCGGTTGGTTAAGTGTCCGACTTTGGTTCAGGTCATGATGTTGAACTTCATGAGTTCAAGCCCCACCTCAGGCTCCCTGCTGTCAGTGCAGAGCCTGCTTCAGATCCTTTGTCTCCCTCTCTCTCTGCCCCTCCCCTGCTTGTGCTGTCTCTGTCTCTGTCTCTCTCAAAAATAAATAAACATAAAAAAATTTACAAAACATAAGAGACTCTTAAGTATAGAGAACAAACTGAGGGTTGCTGGAGGGGTTGTTGGTGGGTGACTTGGCTAAATGGGTAAGGGGCATTAAGGAAGACACTTGTCGGGATGAGGACTGGGTGTTATACATAGGGGATGAATCACTGGAATCTACTCCTGAAATCGTTATTGCACTATATGGTAACTAACTTGGATGTAAATTTAAAAATTTTTTTTTAATTTTAATAAAAAGAAATAAAAAAAGAGTTGGTTTCTGAAAAACAAAGGAGACAATGGAGGAGTGCTATGTTAGGAAAGAGTTTGAAGAACAGTGATAACTTCTGCTTCCTGGTAAATACCCCCAGGAATGCCAGATAATACAGTACATTCTCTGTAAGATACAAAATTTAAAATAGATCTATTAAATCAATCATGAGATCAGGGAACTTTGAGTCCAGATATAGGGTAGATCAACTGCATAGTTAAAGTTTTCCAGGATGACACAGAACTTGAACTGGGTGAAAACACTGTGACCTGAGTTTCTAGGACCTTGAGGACTAGGCAGAAGATCCACAGAGCACGCAGGAAAAACAGGTTGGTACTTCGCCAAATGACAGAGAGTTCCAGACAAGGCAGAGGAAAATTTGGGGGCAAAAGCAGCAAAACACTAGAAGAATTCTGACAACCTGCCTCCACCGCCTAAATGGGAATTGGTCAATGAACAGCCCAGTGCTCTCCAGAAAGAACCAGATATCAGGGAAGCATGGGAAGGTTTTTGTTTGTTTTTAAAGAGATTTGGGCCATAAGGAGGTTTGTTTACCATAACTAAGGGTTCCAGAGATATGTTGGAATGGGACTTGAATTCTGAGTCTAACAGACATCTGAGGCTTGATTGGACTAGTTAGGCGCGAGTCCAAAGAGAAATCGTGCTGTTGGACATGCCTTGACTCACACAAGCAAAGACTTGGTGAACTCTCTGTGAACTCTCATAGGTATCTCCTAACCAGTCTTCCTGCCACCAGTCCCACTGCATGCTCATCCACCAACTAGTTTCCTACCAGTTATTGTCTTCCTGAAATACAATCCCCAGTACCTTTGCATGACTCACAAGGCACATCTCAATGCAGCCACCCATCCTTCCATCCAGCCTCAGTGCCTGCCACTGACTAGTCAGCCCTGTAGGACAGCAGAGGATTGGCTTTCCCAAACAAGCCGGTGCCTCCATACCTACCTGCTTTGTCTCTCATAATTCCTGCCTAGAATGTTCTTCTCTTTACTCTGCCAGGTGAGAATCTACTGATGTACTAGTAAATTGGCTCTCTTAAAAATAAATAAGGCCTGACTTGTACCTTTTCCTGATTTCTGTAGTATAAATACTCCCACCATGGCTGATTGCAAGCTACCCACATGAGTTCACTGAAAAGGAAATTGAGACGAGATGGGCATATTCTTTTCTTGGGAGCCAGGATGAATTGCTCCAACACACCACTGTACCTGAGCAGATCACCTTCCTTGCTTAAAAATTCCTCTCAGCAAAGTCTGCACACTGGATCATCATTAAACAAAACAAATATACAAGCTAAATCTATACATAGAATGCACTGGAAGGATATACTCTAAAGTAGTCACCAATGTTAGCTTTAGGTAGCAGAAGCATGGGAGATTTTATTCTTTGGCAAGTTGAATAATGCCTGCCTCCCCAATTCGTGTCTATCCAAAACCTCAGAATGAGACCTTATTTGGAAAAAAGGTCTTGGCAGATGTAAATAGTTAAGGATCTTGAGATGAAATCATCCTGGGTTTAGGGTAGGCCAAAGAGATAGAGACAGAGACACAAAGTCAAAGGTCATGCGAATAGAGGCAGAGAGATTGGAGTGACACATCTACAAGCCAACAAAAGCCAAGCCTTGCAGGCAACAAGGAGACTTGGGAAGGCTTGGTGAAAGGCATCGGACGGTTTCTTCCTTAGCGACTCCAGAAGGAGCCAAACCTTCCCACACCTTGAATTCAGACTTCTGGCTTTCCTGAACTATGAGAATTAATTTCTATTGCTTTAGGCTCCCCAGTTTGTGGTAATTTGTAATGACTGCCCTAGGAAACTAATCCAGTCCCATGTTTCAAATTTTTCTGTATCAATTATATATAACTCTTTTAAATTGAAAATAAAAGTTTTATAGTTCTCCTTTTGCCTACCTGTTAAATTTTGTGTTCTTATCTGCCTACCCCTCCTCACCTCAGAATTAACTCTTACTGTTTTCGTGCAAAGTGTCATTTTGCAGTTCTTCTAATATACCATGTCTTTACATGTTTTGGCCCCCAGGGCTGTCTTCATGAGCACGTGGACCAGTGTCGTCACACAAGTTTCCATACTCAGAGGGCCCTGTGCTTGGAGTGTAATGCTCTATAAGTGCTGCCTTAAATTTTTTAATTGTCTCTGAATTTATAAGGGAAGCCAAACGGGGCAATGAAAAGTACGCCAGGGGCTTAGAGCCTCAGTTCATGTGTGATCCCACCTCTCTGACCACCTGCTCTCTGCCCCTCGGGTCTGATATCCCCCTTCCCACTCCATGGCAGCTGCTGCCCTCTGCCTGGGTGACAACTGAGTCATTCCTCCATTGCCCCCCATCCTCGGCCAGGGCCCAGGTGCATAATCCCTTCAGGACATGGAAGCAGCCTTCCCTGCCCTGGGCTGGGTTTTGGCAGGTAACTCAGTGGGGGTCTCTCACCTATCCTTGATCCAGGATTCAAACATGGCCCTGTGCAGAGATCACAGTCTCTTGAGAGTGGGGGGAGGGGGTCACCATCACACATGGGGTGGGCCAGTGAGCCCATGGGAAGGAAAGACTGATTTCCCAGCTCCCTATCCAGACCTCACATTCTCACTTTGCACCAAGATCTGAAAACTATATAGCCTACCCCCCTGTTCCCTCTGTCTGGGATGCCCTTCCCCTCTTCTCCTCCTATTTAATACAAAATAATAGCAAAAATAGTAATAGTATTATTTAATGAGCTTTTTATTATTTGCTAAGCACTTCATACTATAAGGAAGACAAGACATACAGAGATGGTTATAATACCAGGTAGTTTGGGAGTAAAGTAGGTATAGGTGAAGCAGAGATGCCTTCCAGGTGAGGGATCTGAGAGTCCAAAGTTTGGGACTGTCCCTGAGTGAGTCAGCACTTCAAAACACTGCTGGCCTCCTCGTTCTGTGGGAGGCCAGGTGGGAGGCTACGTCCTTGGATAATGGGAACAAGCAGAGAACAGCCACAGAGTCTGGAGAACCATCAGGAAACACAATATAACACCTCAGAACCAGATGACCCAGTGCCTTCTGAGGACCTCTTTTGGGTAACTTCTAGATCTTTTTAACTCAAAGAGAGAAGCAACTCATTTAAGCAAGCACTGTGAACCTGTTCCTCCCAGATGCTTCTCTGACGGTAAATAATCACTCAGAGCCAAGTCCTCACCTCACTGCTGCCATGCCAAGGAAAAGCACCTCTCCAGGGCTTAGACAACCAACCCAGGGGACCCGCACAAGAGGCTAATCAATAATCAAAGAAATTGGGTCTTTTTTGCTAGATCACTGGGGGCAGAGAGCCTTGTCCCAACTTGGGACCACTCTAAACCAGTGGTTTTCAGGCTTCAACATGCACCAAAATCACCTGGCACGTCAATAAAACAGAGCTGGGCTCTATCCCCAGAGTTTCTGATGTAATATATCTGGGGGATGGGACTAAGAATTTGCATTTCTAACAAGTTCCCAAGTGAGGTCAATGCTGCTGGTCTGGGGAGCACACTTTGAGACTGACAGCTTTAAACTGGGAGCAAAACAGTATAGGGCCTTTGGCAAAATGATTCTACAAACACAGTCTCTTATCATCAGGCTCCTGCCCCATCTATGACTTCCCCACACACCCTGCCTTCCAGCCACACCTGACATCTTTTGGTTACCCAAACCCTCTTCACTATGTCAGATGTCTATGCCTTTGTTTTATAAAATGCAGAACCATATAGGGGCGCCTGGGTAACTCAGTCAGTTAAGTGTCCAACTCTTGATGTCAGTTCAGGTCATGATCCCACAGTTTGTGGGATCAAGTCCTGCAATGGACTCTAGGCTGAGAGTGTGGAGCCTGCTTGGGATTCTCTCTCTCTTCCTCTCTCTTCCCCTCCCCTGCTCACTCACTCTCTCTCACAATAAATAAATAAACATTAAAAGATGCAGAACCATATAAAAATACAGTAAGAATCAACTTAATTCTGTACCCAGAGATAACTGCCACAGACCTTTGGGTATGTCTGGTAAGAAAACAAAATTGAGTTGCCAGCAAGTTACTTTGGAGCAAATCTTACAAATAAATCTCTCAAGTGCCTGCTTGTAAATGCTCAAGCATAAGCAGTAGCACCATTGCCTCAGGAAAGGTGGTATAAGACATTCTCTCACTTCACAAGGATTGCCCTCCTGAATGAAGGTCTGCCAATTTTTGCAATAATGTCTTGTTCTTGTGTGGCATTTTACAAAACACTTCAGCATATGTTGTCTTATTTGGGTTAAGGATTTGCTGAGACAGTTCGTGACTTGCTCAAGGTTTAACAAACAGAAGTCAAGACTGAAATTCTGGGGTGCCTGGGTTGCTCCATCAGTTTTAAGCATCTGACTTGGCACAGGTCATGATCTCATGATCATGGGATCAAGGCCCACATCCAGCTCTGCACTGAGCATGGAGTCTTGGGATTCTCTCTCCTTCTCTCTCTGCTTCCTCTCAAAATAAATAAACTTAAAAAAAAAAAAAAAGACAAATTCTGGTCTTCTGGCTCCAGAATCTGCTCTTCCACGGTAACATTTCCTACCAAGGTCTCACAGTGGTGACCACAGCATGGTCGACCATTTCCTGGGGTGGTCTCTTGGCAACAACAGACACACTCTCTGCCACTTCTAGCAGTTTCTTCTCTAGTAGAAGTGCACCCTCCCCAACTCTGTCCCCACTGTCCCCACTGCAGAGACTGCAGGGAGGTCAAAATCCTCACCTTCAAGACACTATCTCCTTGTCACCTCTGTGCCCTGTTGCCAGTCCCTCTCTCCTTCCCACCATTTTCCTCCTCACCTTGATAGGTGGTCATGATTAAACTACCAGGTAGCAAGGGGTGGTGGGAAATTATGAGGACCATCTGGCCCCAGGGACCCTGGAGCTGGAGGCCTGGAAGCCATCCCCCCACTCAGTGAGTAATCTGAGGCAAGAAACCTGTTTCTTTATCTGTACACTGTGGATAATTCTAAGGGTGTGACATTGAGGAAGCATGCAATAGATTTAAGCAACTCTCATTAGTATTTTTACAGACCAAGGAGAAAGGATAAGCTTGTGACAGGGGAGAGGCTTTGGAGTCACAGGGGAAAAATGGTCATGAAGGTAGTCAGAGCTAAAGATAACTGATTATCAGCAGGCCCTTAACACTCCTGAGGCGATTTGGGTCCAGGTGATCTGTGAAGGTGTCACAATGTCATACATTCTTCTCCCCGTTCTACTTATAAAATGTCCCTGCTCCCTTCCCCCAGCCTCCTCCCAGCAGACAGACACACAGATAGCACCTCGGCATGCACACACAGTACCTGCTGCTTCCTTGCTGCCAGAAATGATCCTCCTCTAGGTATACGCATGGCTCCTCACTTGCTTCCTGGAAGATTTTATTCAAGTGCTCCTTTGCACTTAGGCCTTCTTTGGCCACTTTGTCTAAAATAGCAAATGCTCTCACTGCCCCCACCATATACTGCCCATTTCTCTCCCCTGCTATTTCTCTTTAGCATGTTTCACCTTTTAAATACTACATATTTTATTTCTCATCTTAATGATTAAGTCCCCCTACAAGAATGTAAGCTCTATTAAGGCAAAAACTTTTGTCTATTTTGTTCACAGTTATTGACACAGTGCTAAAAGAATGCCGGACCCGATAACCATTTGTTAAATAAATGAATAAAATCATACAGTAATTTTTGTTCAACAGCTCATTCATTCCCCAACTGTTCTTTCTGTATTTTGCTATCAGGCGCTGGTTAAGAATCATGAAGTTGAGAGATGGCCCTACATTTCTATACACCTCACTTGCTGTTTGAGAAGCTCTCAGACAGGAGCAGCATCAGAGTCACCGGAGGGTGTGTTAAAACAGGTTCCTGAGCCCCACCCCAGAGTTTGTGATTCTGCAGGTCTGAGCAGGGCCTGAGGTTTTGCACTGCTGACAGCTTCCCAAGTGCCAATTCCAAAACCACACTGCAGTACAAGTGTCCAGGTCAGGAGTGAGACACGGTTCTTGGTCCCACTGAGCAGCAGTGACTATGTGTTTGGTCTCCTTCTAGCTTAGGACATCTTTCATCATTCTCCCTGCAGAATGGGCTTCCTCCCACCCACCTTAGACCCCCATTTGAGCTTCCTTTGACATGTCCTAGAAGGTCCCAGAGGACATCGGGTGGCAATGACCTGCTTTAGTCTCTGGCTGAGCTGGCTCCCAGGCCCTCTGAGCGCTGCATCTCTGCCACTGTCACCAGCCTCTTCCACAGCCTCAGCTACACTTCTAATTCATCCCTTCTTCCCTTCCTTCTTTTCTTCTTCTTTCCCCTGCCTATGGCTTTTTAGTCACTAAAGTCCTGCTTTCATTACTAACATGCATTTGCCCACTGGGCTCTCCAGGTCCGTGGCTAGTTCAAGCCCAAAAGCAAGTGCAAGATGCACTGGTCTCAAGTAGCAACAGCGGGTTCCACCCCAGCCCCACTAAAGCAGCAGGAGACTGGAGGGAGGCTGATGGGGCAGCGCCTTCCCAGGGCCCAGTACGAGCAAAGGCTGGAGGTTCTGAAGTAGAAGAAACAGGGGATGGATGGAAGCAACCCCAAAGGGAACTGGAAGAGAGTTTGTGATGGGGGCCAGTGATGCCAGAAGGTTATAGAAGGAATGAGGGAATCAAATGGGTCAAAGGATTTTAATCCAAAAGACACACATAAAGAGTTGACTATGCATAAGGCACAGCTTTAGAGCCTCACATTTATTAACTCTCTCTTTAATCCCTACAACAGCCTTATCAAGGTGTTTTCACAGCAGGAAAGTTTTACTTTAAGTGCTAACCACCCCCCACCCATGAGACTCCACTCCCTACTCCGAGTGTCTGGCTTTGAGCCAGTGCCTTGAGCTCACCCCATCCCTCACAATTAGGAGAGGGATGTCCTGAGGGGAAACTGCATTTTTCACTTTGCCCAGTAGAGACTCTGCCTTTCCGGGACATGTCCCGTCTGTCTCCCTCACTCAACAACTCCAACCTTAGCCCGTGTTGCTACTTAACACCAGCCTCCCCATCCATGGACAGAAAGTCCTGGCTTCAAAGGGCACCTGCTTTTTACCTTACTTAGCAGTTGCCTGGCTTTGGAGCCAGGTGAGGTGTGAGCCGAGCACAACTCGTGTTTACAACTTGCAGATCTGTCGGTCCCATCAGAACCAATGGGGGGACCCTAAAAAAGTACCTGTTCCTGGACCCACCTCAAACCTCCTGAAGCCAAATCAGCAAAACTGGAAGGAGCTTGACAAAGCCCAGGGGGTGGAGTTCGGTGAGCCAGGGAAAGAGCAGGGCGAGACGAGGGAGATAGTCTACACATCCATCATGCAAGCTTTTGGCAAAGCCACTCTGTGACTGGCCATTGTTATCACAATAATGATAATAATAATAATGACAATGATAACTAACCATTTTTATTTTGTTTCAGCTATGAGGCTAAGTGCATTCTCCATCATTCTATAGCACTCAGCTTTCAGCCTTTATTAATCATATCTTGGCCTTTGAGATTGCAGCCAGAAAATCATAAAGGTCAGGGGCTCTGGGCAGTATTCATATATTTGGAACCTGTGACTTAAAGCCACCTCCAGGGTCAGAGTTGGTAGGAACAAATTCATAGAGTATAAGATAGTTTTAAGCAAGTTAATTCTGGCATATTTTAGCCCCAATTCCATACCCTTTATTTTATTTACTTTAAATTATTGACACAAAACCACTTTGGGATGTGTAGCTGAATGCCCTCCTGCTACTGAGAATTGAAGGCAACATATTCTTGTCTATGCTGCTGATCTTTTGCCAAGAGAGGTCTTACCAAATCAGCCCAATTCCTAATTATTGTCAGAGAGTATGACCCAAACAGAATCAACATTGTCATTTATGTGCACTCCTACGCTTAGTTGGCTCCTTTTCAATAATTGTATTCAGTAAGTTCTATCATTCAGTTACTCAGTGATTCTCAATCCAGGGCAATTTTGTGCCCCCCCCCCCAGACACTTGACAATGTCCAGACATTTTTAGCTGTCACAATTGGGGAGAGGGGCAGAGGATGCTATCGGCATGTAGTATGTAGAGACCAGGGAAGCTACTAACATCCACAGTGAGCAGGACAGCCCCCACAACAAAGAATTATCTGGCCCAAAACGTAGAGTGCCAACGTGGAAAATCGTTGATTTACCTGGAAATACATTTTAAGATGACTGTATTTTGGGAGATTCAACAGGAGATTTCATTACTTAATATTATAAGTTCCCTGAGTTCTTTGTTGATGTTTTTTTAATGCTATATTAGGCAATTGGTCACATCTCTTTGAAGCTTTTCCAGACAAAATATGTTATAGTCATGCATTTGTGTGAAGAACATTGAAGCTTACTCCACCTACATGTGGAGACTGTCCTGGGCGGGTACTTCTCGGAGGGGAATCTTGACTCCCCCTGTATGGCAGGCATATGGCCTGATTAGTAGCTTTAACTTTCATAGAAGAATGTCCTCTCTGTCCTCAGCTTGGCTCACAGAATCACCCTTAATCAGCTTCCCTATCTACACTCAAGATATTGCCCAAGAACATCCATGTGGCAGGGTCTGCTAATAATCCAACACAGACTCTCACTCTCTTCCACAACAGAGCGTCATTGTCAGACAAATGACAAAGCCACTGTCTTTCCCCCACACAACCCTTTGTGTCTAAATGTGGCCCAGTTGTGTGTGCCCCTTCTGGGCTGTTGTGGTTGAGAAGGAAGTGCACCATCATCTTGTCTTCCCCCATCTGCTGCCTGGGAGTGGAGCCACCAGGTGGATAAAGCTCAAGTCCCTGAGTCACCCTTTGGAGGAGAGCCGCCCACTCATTAGGAACACCTGCTTGGACAGTACAGTAGCAGAAAGACACTTCTGGTAAGCTGGAGACTTTGAAGGCTTTCTGTTATGGGAATCATAGTTAGCAGTATAGCAGTTATAGCTAGTGTTCTCCAAACCAACCTCAAACCCTTCACCTTTCACTTTCTTAATCAGTTAAAAATTACTCCTTATGTTGGATCATCTGAAGCAGAAGTCGGCAAACCATGGCACATGAGTCAAACCCAAACTGCTGCCTGTTTTTGTACAGCTATAGGCAAGCTAAGAATTTTTACACATTTGAATGATTGAAAGAAAAAGGAACTCTAAAGAATAATAACATTTGGTGACACATGTACTTGATTGTTCTGTCATCAACCTGGCTGTGCTGGGAACTCTGTATCACAAAATTTCCTGACGATCTGGTCATGGGTCTCAGGGGCAGAAGCAGCAGCCATTGCCTCATCTCTTAGAAGAGGTGAGAGATACCCACAAAGTTACAGGCGGCTTTCCCACTCCACGACCAGCTTCTCTTGTAGCTCTCTGTCCCTATTGCCAGCCCTGTGGACCAGTAGTGATGCCACCTCCCACCACCAGGCACCTTGCTTCAAACCCGCACAGCAATAACCACGCTGAACCAGACTCCTACACCAGCCCCCACCATGGGGTAACTCCAGCTTCAGGGTGTGCCCTGCCTCCAGATTTCCCTGCAAGTTTCAGCTCATCTACCAGCACTAGGGCTGGTTAGGAACTGTTCTGTGATACCTCAAATCCCCTTTCCAGGCTCGTGCTCTCCCAGTATCTCCCACAATTGGAAAAGACCTACTTTCTCCAAGGTCCTTACTCCACAATCTTCACCCTGTTCAACTTCCCTGATTGAGCCCGGACCAGTACAAATGATGGAACATGTTTCATTACACGTAGAATTGTTAGTAAAGAACACTTCTCTATCCAAACTCCTAATTTCTGATCTTGGCTGCATGCGACACCGTTATTAATTGAAAATGTCTTCATTTCTAGACCCAGTCTGCAAAAGAATTTCTAATTATGCAAATTTCCAGTGCTGAGAAAAGTTTTCAAGCTTTGGGAAAACAGGAAGGCGTGGACTGTATTAGACATGGGTCTGCTGTGTGCCACTTTGAGCCACTTCCTTCTCCCCACCCCCCACAAGACAGGTGGCGTGCCTAGCCCCCAAGTTTTTCCTTTCAAGGAAACAGAAGTTAGTGATTCCACTTGCTGTTTCAGACTAAAAACCACCCTGCTGATGCAATATTCCCAAATCTCCTCTCAGTCCCAGCAAACAGCAGCTGAATGGGGTCTTGGGTAACTTTGCCTTTATTGTATATTTCGAAAGATAATTGGAATTCAGTCATTAGTGATTAATTCTTTGGGACTATTCACAGTAATAAATACATCTGCTTTCAGAGTGTTTTAAAAAGACAAATGCTTCTCGGAGGGAGCCAAGATGGCGGAACAGCATGGAAGTTTTTTATGTGTCTCCCATCCATGAAATATGGCCAGACCAACGCTAAACCATCCTGCACACCTAAAAAACTGATCTGAGGATTAACACAGCAATCTGCACAACCTGAACCACAGAATTCAGCAGAAAGAGAAAAAATTCATTTTTATTTTCAATTTTTATTAAAAATATTTTTCTTTAATATTTTTTACCAAATTTTTTACTTTTGTGTAAATTTTTTCAAATTCTATTTTAATTCCATCATTTTATTTTGGTCCACTACAGTGTATTCATTTTTTCAAATTTTCAAATGATTTCCTTTTTTTTTCTTTTACTCATTTTCGTTTCTTTTCTTTTTCTTGAATACAGGAGGAGAAAAGCTCATTTTTATTTTTAATTTGTATTAAAAATATTTTCCTTAATTTTTTTCTACTATATTCTTTACTAGTGTGTATATTTTTTCAAATTCTATTTTACTTCCATCATTTCATTTTAGTCTACTACAGTGTATTCATTTTTTCAAGTTTTCAAAAGATATCCTTTTTTGTCTTTTTTTCCCCAATTTTCTCTAATCTACCAAGCAACTTTCAACACCCAGACCAAAACACACCCAGGATCGACCACCATTTATTAGATTTTTTTTTTCAGTGTGTGTTTTTAATTTTTTAATTTTAGTATTTTTTAATTTTAATTTTTTTAATTTTAATTTTCTCTACCTCATTAATTCCTTTTCTCCCTTCAAAATGATGACTTGAAGGAACTCACCCCAAAAGAAAGAGCACGAAGAAATGACAGCCAGGGATTTAACCAACACAGATACAAGTAAGATGTCTGAACCAGAATTTAGAATCACGATAATAAAAATACTAGCTGGAGCCGAAAACAGATTAGAATCCCTTTCTGTGGAGGAAGAGAAGTAAAAACTAGTCAGGATGAAATAAAAAATGCTATAACTGAGCTTCAATCACGGATGGATGCCATGGCGGCAAGGATGGATAAGGCAGAACAGAGAATCAGTGATATCGAGGACAAACCATCAACAAGGCATATCATAGCCAAATTCACGAAATACTCAGGCAAGGAGAGAATCATGAAAGCAGCAAGGAAAAAAAAGTCCTTAACCTACAAGGGAACACAGATCAGGTTTGCAGCAAACCTATCCACAGAAACTTGGCAGGCCAGAAAGGAGTAGCAGGATATATTTGATGTCCTGAATCAGAAAAATGTGCAGTCAAGAATTCTTTATCCAGCAAGGCTGTCGTTCAAAATAGAAGGAGAGATAAAAAGTATCCCAGACAAACAAAAATTAAAGGAGTTTGTGACCACTAAACCAGCCCTGCAAGAAATTTTAAGGGGGACTCTCTGAGGGGAGAAAAGATGAAAAAATAAATAAATAAATAAATAAATAAATAAATAAATAAATAAATAAATACCAAAAGCAACAAAGATTAGAAAGGACCAGAGAACACCACCAGAAACTCCAATTCTACAAGCACCATAATGGCAATAAATTCATATCTTTCAGTACTCACTCTAAACGTCAATGGGCTCAATGCTCCAATCAAAACACATAGGTTAACAGAATGGATAAGAAAACAAGATCCACCTATATGCTGTTTACAAGAGACCCACTTAAGACCTAAAGACACGTTCAGATTGAAAGTAAGGCGATGGAGAACCACCTATCATGCTAATAATCAACAAAAGAAAGCCAGAGTAGCCATACTTACATCAGACAATCTAGACTTGAAAATAAAGACTGTATCAAGAGATGAAGAAGGGCATTATATCATAATCAAGGGGTCTATCCACCAAGAAGACCAAGAATTGTAAACATTTATGCTCCAAATGTGTGAGAACCCAAATATATAAATTAATCACAAACATAAAGAAACTCATTGATAGTACTACCATAATGGTTGGAGACTTCAACACGCCACTTACAACAATGGACAGATCATCAAAACAGAATATCAACAAAGAAACAATGGCTTTGAATGACACACTGGACCAGATGGACTTAACAGATATATTCAGAACATTTCATACTAAAGCAACAGAATACACATTCTTCTCCAGTGCACATGGAACATTCTCCAGAATAGACCACATACTGGGACACAAATCAGCCCTCAGCAAGTACAAAAAGATTGAGATCATACTGTGCATATTTTCAGACCATAACGCTATAAAACTCGAAATCAACCACAAGAAAAAATTTGAAAAGGTAACAAATACTTGGAGACTGAACACCATCCTACTAAAGAATGAATGGGCTAACCAAGAAGTTAAAGGGGAAATTAAAAAGTATATGGAAGCCAATGAAAATGATAACACCACAACCCAAAACCTCTGGGACATAGCAAAGGCAGTCATAAGAGGGAAGTATATAGCAATCTAGGCCTTCCTAAAGAAGAGAGAAAGGTCTCAGATACACAACCTAACCTTACAGCTTAAAGAGGTGGAAAGAGAACAGCAAATAAAACAGAAAAACAGCAGAAAACAGGAAGTAATAAAGATTAGGGTAGAAATCAATGTTATCGAAACCAAAAACAAACAAAACAAACAAACAAATAAACAAACAAAAAACAGTAGAACAGATCAATGAAACCAGAAGCTGGTTCTTTGAAAGAATTAACAAAATTGATAAACCCCTAGCCAGTTTTATCAAAAAGAAAGAGGAAAGGACCCAAACAAATAAAATCAAGAATAAAAGAGGAGAGATCACAACCAACACTGCATAAATAAAACAGTAATAAGAGAATATTCTGAGCAATTATACGCCAATAAAATGGGCAATCTGGAGGAAATGGACAAATTCCTAGAAACATATAAACTACCAAAACTGAAAAAGGAACAAATAGAAAATTTGAACAGACCTATAACCAGTAAGGAAATCAAATTAGTAAACAAAAATCTCCCCCAAAAAACAAGAGTCCAGGGCCAGATGGCTTTCCAGGGGAATTCTACCAAACATTGAAGGAAGAGTTAACACCTAAAATCTTGAAGCTGTTCCACAAAATAGAAATGGAAGGAAAACTTCCAAACTCTTTCTAGGAAGCCAGCATTACCTGGATTCCAAAACCAGACAGAGACACCACTAAAAAGGAGAACTATAGACCAATTTCCCTGGTTAACATGGATGGAAAAATCCTCAACAAGATATGAGCCAACCAGATCCAGCAATACATTAAAAAAATTATTCACCACCATCAAGGGGACTTATACCTGGGATGCAAGCCTCGTTCAATATCTGCAAAACAATTAACGTGATTCATCACATCAATAAAAGAAAGGACGAGCACCATATGATCCTCTCAACAGATGCAGAGAAAGCATTTGACAAAATACAGCACCCTTTCTTGATCAAAACCCTCAGGAAAGTAGGGATAGAAGGAGCATACATTGAGATCATAAAAGCCAGATATAAACGACCCAACACTAATATCATCCTCAATGGGGAAAAACTGAGAGCTTTCCCCCTAAGGTTAGAAACAAGACAGGGATGTCCACTCTCGCCACTGTTACTCAACATAGTATTGGAAGTCTTAGCTTCTGCAATCAGACAACACAAAGAAATAAAAAGCATCCCAAACAGCCAGGAGGAGGTCAAACTTTCACTCTTCGCAGATGACATGATACTCTATATGGGAATCCCAAAAGATTCCACCAAAAAACTGCTAGAACTGACTCATGAATTCAGCAAAGTTGCAGGATATAAACTCAATTCACAGAAATCAGTTGCATTCCTATAAACCACCAATGAAGCTACAGAAAGAGAAATCAAGGAATCGATCCCATTTACAATTGCACCAAAAACCATAAAATACCTAGGAATAAATCTAACCAAAGGGGTGAAAATTCTATACACTGAAAACTATAGAAATCTCATGAAAGTGAAGAAGACACCAAAAAATGGAAAAAGATTCCATGCTCCTGGATAGGAAGAACAAATATTGTTAAAATGTCAATAGTACCCAAAGCAATCTACATAGTCAATGCAATCCCTATCAAAATAACACCAGCATTCCTCACAGAGCTAGAACAAATAATTCTAAAATTTGTATGGAACCAGAAAAGACGCCGAATATCCAAAGAAATCTTGAAAAAGAAAACCAAAGCAGGAGGCATCACAATCCCGGACTTCAAGCTATACTACAAAGCTGTAATCATCAAGACAGTATGGTACTGGCACAAGAACAGACACTCAGATCAATGGAACAGAATAGAGAAACCAGAAATGGGCCCACAAACGTATGGCCAACTAATCTTTGACAAAGCAGGAAAGAATATCCAATGGAATAAAGATAGTCTCTTCAGCAAGTGGTGCTGGAAAAACTGGACAGTGACATACAGAAGAATGAACTTGGACCACATTCCTACACCATACACAAAAATAAACTCAAAATGGATGAAAGACCTCAATGTAAGACAGGAAGCCATCAAAATCCTTGAGGAGAAAGCAGGCAAAAACCTCTTTGATCTTGGCCCCAGCAACTTCTTACTCAACACATCAGAGGTAAGGGAAACAAAAGCAAAAATGAACTACTGGGACCTCATCAAAATAAAAAGCTTCTGCATAGCAAAGGAAACAATCAGCAAAACTAAAAGGCAACCGACAGAATGGGAGGAGGTATTTGCAAACGACATATCAGATAAAGAGTTAGAATCCAAAATCTATAAAGAACTTATCGAACTCAACACCCAAAAAACATATAATCCAGGGAAGAAATGGGCAAAAGACATGAATAGACACTTCTCCAAGGAAGACATCCAGATGGCCAAGAACACATTAAAAAAATGCTCAACATCACTCATCATCAGGGAAATACAAATCAAAATCACAATGAGATACGCCCTTACACCTGTCAGAATGGCTAACATTAACAATTCAGGCAACAACAGATGTTGGCAAGGATGCAGAGAAAGAGGATCTCTTTTGCATGGTTGGTGGAAATGCAAACTGGTGCAGCCACTCTGGAAAACAGTATGGAGGTTCCTCAAAAAACTAAAAATAGAACTACCCTACAACCCAGCAATTGCACTACTGGATATCAATGGATACAGGTGTGTTGTTTCGAAGGGACGCATGCACCCCAATGTTTAAGCAGCAATATCAACAATAGCCAAAGTATGGAAAAACCCAAACGTCCATCGATGGATGAATGGATAAAGAAGATGTGGTATATATATATATATATATACAATGGAGTATTAGTCAGCAATCAAAAAGAATGAAATCTTGCTGTTTGCAACTACATGGATGGAACTGGAGGGTATTATGCTAAGTGAAATTAGTCAGAGAAAGACAAAAATCATATGACTTCACTCATATAAGGACTTTAAGAGACAAAACAGATGAACATAAGGGAAGGGAAACAAAAATAATATAAAAACAGGGAGGGGGACAAAACAGAAGAGACTCATAAATATGGAGAACAAACTGAGGGTTACTGGAGGGGTTGTGGGAGGGGGGATGGGATAAATGGGTAAGGGGAATTAAGGATCTACTCCTGAAATCATTGTTTCACTATATGCTAATTTGGATGTAAATTTAAAAAAAATAAAATAAAATAGAAACCATTACATGCTAACAACAACAAAAAAAGACAAATGCTTCTCATAGAGATGATAATAATAGGAAGCCATCATCGAGCTCTCACTATGTACCAGAGACTGTTCTAGACACATCACAGATGCTAACTCACCTAAGCTACACAACAACTATTTGAAGGAGTTAGTTTTATAATCATCTCCCTTTTTTCAGATAAAAAAAATTGAGGTACAGAGTGGTTAAGTAGCTTGCCCAAGCTTTCCCAGCTCTCCTGTCAGTACCAGGACAGGAACCCCAGCAGTCTGGCTCTGGGTCTGTGTATTAACCAGCACACTGTATTGTATCTTTGCAGAGATAAATTGATTTGGCTTTATTTTATTTATTCATTCATTTAGTCCATAAATATTTATTGAGCACCTACTATGTGCTAGGTAGTTTGCTAGGCCCTATGGATATGGTGGTGAATGTACCCCCTCGCCCCCACCTACCCTGCCACCATGGATGTGGTCCTTGCCATCCTAGACCCATTTGTATCCTCATCCACTAGCCTTTGTATTGTCTGGGATTTCCAGCCTGAAGAATGCTTTGAAAAATAACAGTGTGCAAATAGCAATAATAACTATCATTTATGAAGTGCATTCTATGTGCTGTATCTTGTGTTTATTTCTGCAAGGACCTGCCTAGTTCCTCATGCAGTAACACCAACCACCCCACCCTGCCATGCTTCAGCCAACCCTCCACACCCCACCGCTAGAGCATTTAACCACCTTCCTGCCCAGGTCCAGCTCAGACCCACCCTAATTTCTGTGCTCAGTCTTGTGGTTGGTTTGGAGGAAGGAGAGGGATTGGGGCAGGACCCCTATTGGTCCTAGAAGTTGGAAGCTGTCATTATACTGGAATTAGGTTGAGTGACCCTTCCCTTTATCTTAAAAAAGACTGGAATATTTTTTAAGAAGGATTTTTGTTTTAAATATTTGCTGAGCACTTCTTTGAGGAGACTTTTAAAAATCTTGTTAGTGTTATCACTAGTTACCTGCACAACATCAAAACATGCTTGCAGACCTCAGAGTAAAAGAAAGGTTTTATCTCATATTCCCCCTTTTGCCCTACTACCTCTCTTAGCCTTGCCCTCATTTGCACCTGTTGTTGAGGAACATCAGTAGGGAATTAGGGAGCCCTGGATTTGAGTTCTGACTCCTCCACTCTGTAAGTCATATAAGCTCAGGGAACAGTCTCACCTCTCAAGGCTTCAGCCTCTCATCTGAAAATTGGAAGGAGAGCACTGTGAGCATCAAACAACCCAAAGGAAACAGAGTGCTTTCCTCTGTGCCTGGTGCCTTGCACATGCTCAGTGAATTGATTAAAATGATTATCCCTTCTATGATCCTCAAGGATACTGCTCCAAGTTTCTTTCTAGGACTCTGAGGTCTGATTGTATCTTGTCAAGGTGTCTCCATTCCTCCTAGCCTATCTCATCTGGAGAACCACTTTAAGACACTGCTATAGAAACATAGGTGCCAGTGGAGGAAGACGGCAAGAACTAATCTCCTCAACTTACACGGAGAAAACTGAGTCCCAGAAACAAGTTCTTTGCCTCAGGTCACACAGTGAGTTACAATGCAGCTAGAATTGGAAGCCAGGTATCCTGATTCTCTGCTAGAAAGTTTCGTTCTGAATAGTTCTCCACCTAGGTCTCTTTAGGGCAGCATTCCTTAATCCATGGGAAGAACTTTGGAAAGACTAGAACAAATCCACCAAGCATCCAGTGGTGCCATGCCCAAAGGCCCATACCCCAGATACTCTTCACTCTTTGTCCCCATTGTTGAACTCTCTTCTGAACCCTAGACTCATTGAGCTTGCTGACTATTGGACAACACTTGGATATCTCACAGGACTCTCAAAAAAACAATTCATAACTGAGGTCAAAATCTTCTCCCCCAAACACATTATTTCTCTTATATTCTCCACCTTGCTTAATGGATTCCTCATTCATCAAACTAGACCCCAGGGAGCACCCTCACCTCCTCTTCATCTTTGTCTACTCTTCTTCCCTCCACAGTTAATTTATGTTTTAGTCTGTCAGTTTGAGAGGGGTACACTAAGCAGTGTCCAAAGCCTGCTGTGTCCACATCCGGCTCTAGGCTAACCCCACCTGAGACCAGGTCCAAAAGCTGGTGCCAAGACTGTAAAAGGGAAATTGGTGCTTAAGGAACAAAGGCTCCCTTCTGCCTGTCTCCAGCCAATCTGGATCCTGGGAAAAACTTGTTCAAACACTTTAAGGAAGACAGGTGTACAATTATGTGTTATCCAACATCTTAGCTAAATGTTTGGAAAGCCCAAATTAAAATTCTGGGATAGGATGCATTTATCTTCCAAATAGGAGAAGGCTAAGCTCCTCACATAGTGTGCTTTATCCCTCCCTCCTTAGAGCCAAGTCCTCTTCTGGGTGGTCAATCCCCACAGGACTGAAACTGCCCATTAAAAGTCACTTGAAAATAGCTGCAACCACCAGTCTCTGGGAAAACCAGAGGCAACCAAGGGTCTGACCTGAAATTGGAAGAGTGGAGGACGGAATAAGACTGTATTAAAGGCAAAGAACTTTTGTTGTTGTTGTTGTTGTTGTTGTTGTTAGGTAATTAAGTTCACTCCCTCTTTAACCTCCTGTGATATTGTCTGTTCTCACTACTCTCCAGAAACTATCCTTACCAAGTCACCACTGACCACCTGCTTGCCTATGGTGCTTTTTCCTTGCCACACTTCCAACTTGGGCTCCTGAGCCTTCACCACTGTCTAAGCCCCTTTATTCTTGAGCTTAACCAGTTCTCATGGAAATACCCTTCCATGTGTTTGCCGTGTTTGCCAGTGTTTTCCAAGGACCAGTCCCTGGATCTCCATTTGTCTCTCTCTACAACTTCTCCCTCAAAGAGACCACCATTCTACCCTTATTAATCCCAACAATGTCTCTTCCATATGGACTATTCACAGGTACTACCATCACCCCACCCAATTTCCTTGCCTTTCTCAAGAGCTGTGCCATCTTTTATCTTCCAAGATCAACACTGAGGGGTCGTCACTGCCTCTTCCCCCTCCTTTATCCTCCTTATTCAATCAAACCCCAAGTCTGTCCACTTGCCCAGCTAAACCTTCCTATTCCACTCTTGTTTCCATTGCCACCCCTGTAAAATGAGCCTTCAACAACACATGCTCACATAAAAACCTCAGCCTCCTAACTGGTCTCCATTAGTATAATTCTGAGTGCTGATTTTTGGCTCTATGAAGATGTTATATTTGGCTCTTAAACTCCCCTCAGACCCAAATAAGTCATTTGAGTCATTCTTATCACATCTTCTCTGGATTCAAAACTTTTTAAACAGATACAGAGAATGACCTTACCTTCCATCAATCCCTATCCCAGTGATATGTTGGGATATGGGATTAATCCTCCTGTTGATAAAGACTCTAGACAAAATATTTTTTTAATTGTTTTAAGGCACTAGAGAGCAGCTTTTGACAGGCAAAAACTGGAGGGGATTTGACCTTTCAAAGAAGGAAAACACACAGGATTAGATCTGTATTTACTCAATCTTTTCCTTAAGTATTGTGTGTGTGTGGTGAATGGAAATAGAGCTCAAGCAGAAAGCATCAGTCCTACTTAGCAAAGTCAGAGGTCAGAGCTTGGGACTACCATAGCAGCTGGACGTTTAAGGGGGGAGATCTTGGAAAGGAAGGAGTCACAAAGGAGGAATCCCAAAATCTGTGTACAAATCCTCCTCAAACCCTTAGATGACTCTGAACTGGACGTGTTCAGGGAAAGAATCCAAGAAATCCAGCAGAAAGCGACAATTTAAAGCCTGAAAGTCCATGCAGAGATTTCAACAGCTGTCTAATACTGAGGCAACAGTCTGAAGTTAAATACCACCAATTTAGAGGTCCCTAGTTTTCCAGTGAAACCCCAGAAAGGCCATATCTTAGTAGTAAGAATTCTAAATCCTAGGATTAAGAGAAAAATAGTCCTGCTATAGCCAAATGATCCACCAGCAATTTAATTGCCATCGAGAACAAAACTCAACCCTGTTTGGAGTAAGATAGCTAAACTCAGAGTCTCCACAATGTAACATCCACAATATTGAATGTACAATAAAAAATTATTAGGCTTATGAAAAAGCAGGAAATTATAACTCATAATCAAGAGAAAATGAGAAAACAGTCAATAAAAACAGACATATTGGCAATCCATATATTGAAATTAGCAGACAAGATTTTAAAATAACTACCATAGGGGTGCCTGGGTGGCTCAGTCAGCTAAGCGTCATCATCTCATTGCTCATGAGTTCGAGCCCCACATCAGGCTCTCTGCTGTCAGCATGGAGCCTACTTAGGTTCCTGTCTCCCTCTCTCTCTTCCCCTCCCCAGCTTGTGCTTTCTCTCTGTCTCAAAAATAAAAATAAAAACATTAAGAAAATTTTTAAAAAAATAAATAAAAATAAAATAACTACCATAAACATGTTAAATCACCTCTGGATGAATGAAAGGATAGGAAGTTTCATGAGACGTATAAAAATCCTAAAAAAAATAAACAAGTGGGGATTATAAAACTAAAATCTGTAATATCTTAAATGTTTTAAAAATGTATTGAACAAGATTAAGAGATTAGACAATGTAGAAGAAAATATTGGTGAATTTAGCAATAGATCAATTATAATTATCCAAACTGAATAATCACAAAGAGAAAAAACATTGCAAGAAATTAAAGTAACCTTAATGATTTGTGAAACGGTAAGAAATCTAACACAAAGGCTGGAATCCCAGAAAGAGATGAGAGAATTGAGCAGAAACAATGTTCTTTAAAGAAATATAGACCAAAATTGTTTCCAAATATTATTGAAAATATGAATTTATAGACCTAAGAAGTTCAGCAACACTTGCATAGGCCAAATACAAAGAAAAGTACATTACCATTTAAATTTTGAAAATCAAAGAAAGAGAAAATATTTTTTTACTTCATTTTTTTCATATTTTTATTTAAATTCTAATTAATTAACATATAGAGTAATATTGGTTTCAGGAGTAGAATTTAGTAATTCATCATTTACATATAACACCCAGTGTTCAGCACAAGTGACTTCCTTAATACCCACCACCTATTTAGCCCATCCCCCACCCCCCTGCCCTCCAGCAACCCTCAATTTGTTCTCTATAGTTAAAAGTCTCTTATGTTTGCTTCCCTCTCTTTCTTTTTCCCTTCCCCTATGTTCATCTGTTTTGTTTCTTAAATTCCACATATGACTGAAATCATGGTATTTGTCTTTCTCTCACTGACTTATTTCACTTAGCATAATACACTCTAGCTCCATCCACGTCCTTGCAATATGACAAGATTTTATTCTTTTTGATGGCTGAGTAATATTCCATTGAATGCATATATCACATCTTCTTTATCCATTCATCTGTCAATGGACATTTGGGCTCTTTCCATAATTTGATTGTTGTTGATAGTGCTGCTATAATCATCAGGGTGCATGTGTCCCTTCAAATCAGTATTTTTGTATCCTTTGGGTAAACACCTAGTAGTGCAATTGCTGAGTCATAGGGTAGTTCTATTTTTAACTTTTGAGGAACCTCCATACTGTTTTCCAGAGTGAATGCACCAGTTTGCACTCCCACTAACAGTGTAAGAGAGTTGCCCTTTCTCCACATCCTCACCAATATCTACTTTTTCCTGTGTTGCTCATTTTAGCCATTCTGACAGGTGTGAGGTGTATATACCACAACTTCTTTATCCATTCATCCATCAGTGGACATTTGGGCTCTGCCATAGTTTGTTTATTGTTGATAAAGCTGCTATAAACATTGGGGTGCATGTATCCTTTCAAATCAGTATTTTTGTGTCCTTTGGGTAAATACCTAGTAGTGTAATTGCTGAGTCATAGGGAGGTTCTATTTTTAACTTTTTGAGGAATGCTGCATACTGTTTTCCAGTGTGGCTTCACCAGTTTTCATTCCCACCAACTGTGTAAGAGTGTTCCTCTTTCCCACATCCTTGCGAACGTCTGTTGTTTCCTGTGTTGTTAATTTTAGCCATTCTGATAGGTGTGAGGTGGTATCACATTGTGATTTTGATTTGTATCCACGTATAAGGAATGTTAAAGAAAGTTCTTCAGGATGAAGGGATATTATACCATAATAAAATTCAAGTCTACAGAAAGTTATAAAGAGCATAAAAGATGGTAACTAAATGGGGAAATGTTTTTAGTCTACTTTTCTATCATCTGTTAAACTTTTAAAAGACAATTGACTGTTTAAAGCAAAAATAATCCATTATTAGGTATGTACCTTTGTGGAAGTAAAATATATAATTACATAAGACAAAAACAGAGAGGGAAGCAAACCATAAGAGACTCTTGAATACAGAGAACAAACTGAGGGTTGCTAGAGGGGTGGTCACTGGGGGCATGGGTTAAATGTGTGATGGGCATTAAGGAGGGCACTTTGTGGGATGAGCACTACGTGTCGTATCCAAGAGATGAATCACTGGGTTCTACCCTGAAACCAAGACACTGTATGTTAACTAACTTGAATTAAAATATATATACCATCCTCTTGGAATAATTTCCTCCTCTCTTTGTGTAGTTGATTCTTACTCATTCTTCAGATCTCAACACAGATATAATATCTTCAGGTAATTTCTCACTGACCTCCCTGCTTCTCCTCCCCCCATAATCACTCCCCATGTCTTTGTCCATGCCTGGGTGCCCTGCTCAGTTTCCTACTTCCTCTGGACAAGTCACCTCCACAGGCATGCCTTAGAACCCTAAAAGTGAGTCCACACAACCACTGCCAAGTTTATGGAATACATACCTACCTGTTTAATTTTCACCTGCCTACCAGGATATTCATCTCAACTGATTCAGATCTTCTTGATGCTGATTGATTGCTACTCTGAGCATCTCATCACTAACTGTGAGATTATTCCTGTCAAGGAAATCTTCTTTTCCTCAATCCATCCAGTCTGCTGGTCGTGGCCAACTTTGTTTTGCTCCATCCTTTGGCCAATAAATGCCATTCTGTTTGCATATAACTGAGATTTGGAGGTGCCCATACTTAGAAGCAGGAGAAGGGCAAGAAGATATATGGAGCCAGCCTGGGTTGAGAACCCCTCCTAAGTACTCCTATAGCACCCTCATAGCACTCATGACACCATACTGTAGTTCACCTATAACGCTCTTCTTTATTGTAGCCCCAGTGCCCAACACAGAGTCTGGCTGCATATATGCATTCAATCAATATTTGTTGAATAAATAAATGAAAAATTGAAGAGTCAGAGAAGACCAGGATTTACTAAAGTCAAGGAAGGAAAGTTTCAGGAAAGCATTAGGAATCCCATTCTTTGCTTCCCTCTACACATCTTGCAACACTGGTGTGGCAGCTGGTAGGTGGCAGGCACCCATGAGGGGCTATATGAATGCCTGTCCATTCCTGGTGCTAAAGTACAGCACTGAAGTTATGCCTACCTAAGAGGGTTTCAGAGAGGGTCATTTGGGTGTTTTTTGTTTTGGGGGGTTTTTTTTGCACTAAAAGGCAATACATATGAGGTAGCTAGTATCACTGCCATAAAGGCCTGGGACTAATCAAATAACATACTCTTAGTATATTCTCTGCAATATTTGAGTGTACTTGACATTTCATCTAATCGAGTGATTCACAGCCTGGTGTGACTGCTCACAAGGTGCCAGTAACTGTCTCAAGTACATCAACAGACTCTTCAAATGAAATTAATTCACCTTAATACAGATTCCCAGGGCCCACCCCAGACATATTTAATAGGCATCCATGGACAGAGCCTAGAAATCTGCATTTTTAAATTAAGATCTCAGATCATTCTGAGGCAGCACTTGGGAATCGTCACTGTATTCCAGTCCTCCCATTTCCCAGATGAGCAGACACGGACCAGAAGAGTAAAAACGACTTGTCTGCAGTCATACTGTGACCGAATTAAGACCAGAATCCAGGCACGCTGACTCCTGTTCCAGTGCTCTCTCAACTGCAGAGCACTGGCACCAAGTCCCCAGACCCTTGCTCCAAGCTTCAGGAAAACTGAGCCATGCTTAATTACAGCAATCCTGCCATTCCTCGCCCATCCCTAAATGCCATGCAGTCTGTGGGGGCAGAGGGAGGCACAGGCAGTGGGTGTGGTGCAATGTGATCAGCTATGAGGGGCTTTGCCAGCGACAGTCACGGTGACAGACTGTGAACACCTGCATGAACCACCACCCCACTGGTCTGCTGGGAGCCCCACCACCCACCAGCTCTTTTCCTCCCCAGGCTCTATTCAACATTTCCCCACCTTATTTGCCAACAACCCCTCCTCAACTCCATAGCTTCCTAGATATAAGAAAAATGAGGAGAGACAGCTATGCATGTGTTTCCTTAGAATGAATGGCACAACAAAGGGCACCTAGAGGTTGTCAGTGGAAAGACTGCCTGGGCAGTTTCCATAGCAATGCCTCCATCCCTGCCCTAACAACTACGTGCTGTCTGGCATGTGCACTCTGTCAGGTTCCTGGAGGGCACTTTTGTCCCTTGCTCACTCAGGGTTCAGAAGTGAGATTTCAATCCTGGTATCCAGATAATAATATACCAGACATTTATGGGACCTTGAACGAGTGGGAGCTGAAGGCACGCGTCTGCAGACCATCTAGGGAGGGGTGCAGAACTTGGACAACTTTACGTTCCTCCTCCTACCACAGGTCTTGACATGCAGCAGGTGCTTAAACACTGTTGGATGAATGGCCGAACAAAGGAGAGTTTCTCTGAGGCTTCAACAACCTCTTGTGCTCTTTGAGGTTAGAAAAAACCAGAGCAGGGCATGCAGCAGAGCCCGGAGGGAGGAAGGGTAGACCCTCCCCAGTTATGGAGGGCACACAATGATCTCCAAAATGGCTTCTAAGAGTCTCCCCTCTTCACTCTTCACACATTGAGTGTCTGCTGGCCCCTCTGAACTGCAAGCCACCAGTACTAAGGAGATAGAAACAAAGTGTTACCCTTCCCTGGGGGGCGGGGCATGTGCTCCCCTCCTGGAGAGACGTCTTCCCATACCACTCCTCCACACACACACACACACACACACACACACACACACACACACACACACTTTGGGAGAGAGGTGTGTGGCAGTGGATCACTGAGAGTGGAGTTTGGAACACTAGTGATGAAAATGTTTTTAGGAAAGGGGAGGAAATACTTGGAGTCCTGCAAATGATTTGCCATCATAATCATAACCTGGAGCATATTGAAAAACTCATATATTGAATATTTTCCTTTGAGAGTAGTTTTCATATTTGACAACAGCAAACGAGTCTGGCAAACAAGAGAGGTAAATAAGCTGGATAATGCCTTTCAGGATAAAAGACTCCTTACAGCTTTAAGAAAGTGATGACGACTCTGGATTTGTTTGTTTTGGTTTCTGCGAGGCCAATGAATAATTAAAGAAACATTCCGTGGGTGTGTCCATGATTGGGCACCCTCTAGGGCCCTGGGGACCAGGAGCACTGGATGGGATGGGACTCCTGCCCTGGGACAGAAAGGGTTCCCAGTCACTGGGAAGACAAAGAGGCAGCCACAAGATACAATTGCTCACCCTCTACTCACAGGGCCTCGGACCTCATCTGCTCTGACACCCGCAATCTGCCTTCTTTATTTGCCACTGGCCCTCTGCTCAGTGTCCCAGGTCACTGAAAAATGCTGGAGAAAACTCAGACTGCCATCACTGGTGGCCTATGGGGCCCTCAAATCTGCCCACTGTTAGCCCCTGCACCTCCTCAATGTTCACTTGATTTCACACAAAAGCTACTTTGAGTTTTAATCACTGTCCTCAGGCCCCTGGGCCCCTCAGAAGCAGGAGATAACTTATCTCATATTTTCCAGAGAAAATAGAGGCCCTGAGGCTAGAACTCTCTAGCCCCACCCCCGCGCCCCTGGTTTCATCTCTTTAGGGACCAATCCTCCCATTATCTTGTCCATCTCTGGGAAGGAGGTGCAATACGTTTCTCCTGCCCAAAGTGGGGGGCCTCCCTCGTGATCCCAATTTCACTCCTTAGATAACTGTCCCTTGCAGTGTTTCTTTTCTGCCAATGTTATCTTGGTCACATGAACATGTCAAGCCTTCCCTCAGCTATTTAAAAACACAGGGTAGGGGTGCCTGGGTGGTTCAATCAATTAAGCATCCAACTCTTGATTTCGGCTCAGGTCATGATCTCACCGTTTCTGAGATTGAGCCCTGCACGGGGCTCTGTAAGGACAGCATGGAACCTGCTTGGGATTCTCTCTCCCGCCCCCCTCTCTCTGCCTCTCCCTCTCTCACTTACTCTCTCTCTCTCAAAATAAATAAATAACCATTTAAAAATAAATAAATAGGGGCGCCTGGGTGGCTCAGTCTGTTAAGCATCTGACTTTGGCTCAGGTCATGATCTCATGGTTTGTGAGTTTGAGCCTTGCATCTGGCTTTGTGTTGACAGCTCGGAGCCTGGAGCCTGCTTCAGATTTCTGTGTGTCCTTCTCACTCTGCCCCTCCCCCACTTGTGCTCTGTCTCTCTCTATCAAAAATAAATAAATGTAAAAAAATTTTGTTTAAATAAATAAATAAAATAAATAAAAACACAGGGCAGACAATAACAAATCCTTGACCCTCTGAACCTTCCAGATGCCATTTTGTATTGCTCTTTCCCTCCCCAGGAAAACTAAACTTTATGTAAAAAAGAAGAAATTCTTTTGGAGAGGTTAAACATTCACGGGTTTTTAAAATCAATATTTAAAAAGCATACAGGGGTGCCTGAGTGGCTCAATCAGCATCCAACTCTTGATCTTGGCTCTGTTCGGGTCATGATCTCCTAGTTTGTGGGTTCAAGCCCTGCATGGGGCTCTGCACTGACAGCCGATCCTGCTTGGGATTCTCTACCCAACCCCACTGCCTCCTGTGCTCTTCCTCTCTCTCTCTCTCTCTCTCTCTCTCTCAAAATAAACAAATAAACTTGAAAAAATAAAAAGCACACTGAAAAATATCTTCTATCCCAGTCCTCTTCCTAGAAGCCACCTTTCTTACCATTCTCTTACATGCATAGAATTATGTGTGTTTTATAGCCCTTCTCTTGTTTTACACTTGATGTTTCCACAGAAACAATCATTCCATATTAGCATATATAGATTGGCCTTATTTTAACACCCCACAGAGTACTCCAAAGTACACATAATGGACACATCAAAATTTATTTGACAAGTCTTCTACTGACAGATGTTTAGATCTATCTTCTGCTATTTTCAACTAATATTGTGGTTTATATTGTACATATGCCGTCTGGTATATGAATATTACTATAGAATAAATTCCTAGGTGTGCAATTATGGGATCAAAGTGTGTGCACACTGGGAATTTTGACTGATATTGTAAAACAGGCCCACCATAGTAGATATACCACTTTATATAATATTATTCCCACCAGCAAGGAATAAGAGTGACTTTTTCCTAAGACCCTTACCAACAACTGAGTTATCCAACTTTTTTTTGTCTTCTACAATCTGAGTGATAATGATATTTTAATGTAGTTTTAATTTTATTTTCTCTTACAATTAGTAAGAATGGTCTTTTTTCATGTGTTTAAGAGTCACTTATATTTTCTTTCTTGTAAACTGTTCATATCTTTTACCCATTTTTACAGTGGTTTGCTCTTTTTCTTATTGATTTGCAGAAACTCCTTACATGTAAACCCCTTTTTATGATAGGTTACCTTATTCTTATCAATCTGTGGTTTATATTTTGATTGTGCCCATAATGTTTTTTGTAATGTAATTTTTATATTGTGGTAAAATATATATAACATAAATTTTGTTATTTTAACCATTTTAAAGTATACAGTTCAATGGCATTAAGCTCATTCACATTGTTGTGCAACCGTCTATCTCCAGAACTTTACATCTTCTCAAACTGAAACACCATACCTATTAAACAATAACACCCCACTATTGAATTTATCAGATTTTTCTTTCAGAAATTTCTAGTTTCTCTTTTTTCCCAGATTTTTAAAAAAAATTTTTAATGTTTATTTATTTTTGAGAGAGAGAGACAGAGCAGGACTTGGGGAGGGGCAGGGAGAGAGGGAGACACAGAATCTGAAGCAGGCTCCAGGCTCTGAGTGGTCAGCACAGAGCCCGACGCGGGGCTCGAACTCATGAGCTATGGGATCATGACCTGAGCTGAAGTTAGATGCTTAACCAACTGAGCCACCTAGGCACCCCTATTTTTTTTTTAATCTATACATTTAGTCATACCTTCTCAACCCTGGCTGCATTCCAACCACCAGGGGAGCTTTCAAAACACTGTGTCTAGGGACACCTGGATGGTTCAGTTGGTTAAACATCAGACTCTTGATTTCCGCTCAGGTCATGATCTGGCAGTTTGTGGGTTCCAGCCTGGTGTCAGGCTCTGTGTACACAGCGTGGAACCTGCTTAGGATTCTCTCTGTCTCTCTGTCTCTCTGTCTCTCTCTCTCTCTCTCTCTCTCTTCCCATCCCCCAGTAGCTCTCTTTCTCTCTCTCTCTCAAAAATAAACAAACATTAAAAAAAAAGTGCTGTGTCTAGGTTTTACCTCCAGAGAGGTAAAGTTAGAGTGAAGCCCAAACACTGGGAATTCTTAAATAAATTCCCCAGGTGATGCTAAAACTCAGCCAGCACTGAGAACCACGGTTTTTGAATATTTACAATTTTATCTTTTATATTTAAGTCTTTGACTCATCTGGAATTTTTAATTAATTTATTTAGTTAAAGTAGGCTCCATGCTCAACATGGGGTTTGAACTCAGGACCCTGATATTAAGAGTTGTGTGCTCTACCCACCGAGCCAGCCAGGCACCCCAGACTCATCTGGAACTTATACTAAGGTAAAGTGTGAAGTTAAAGTCAACCTCATTTTTTTTTTTTCTAGATTGGCGATTCAATTATCCCAATACCATTTAATAAGTGTAATCTACCAAAACAGACTTCAGGAGAGAGAGAAATTCCTACCTCCACTACCTAGTATTTGGGTGATTTGAGCCAACTTACTCAAACTCTCTATACCTCAGTTTCTTCATCTGTAAAATGGGGGTAATAAGAACACCTCATAGAATTATTGCAAGGATTAAAAAGGTTCATAAATATAAAGCCCTTGGAACAGTACCTGGGCCTTAGCAAAATAGTATATTAATATTTGCTACTATTATTTGTTTCCATTATGAACACATGCAGAGCCAACACATATATATATGTTGGAATGAATATATATATTATTACAAACTCTACCTTAAAAGAGTTTAGTTTAAGTAAAAAGGGGGTATAAAATGAACTCATCCAGATTAAAATCTGTATGCATTAAACAAGCACTGCGAAGAAATACAGTAACATGTTAGCAGTGGTTATATTTAGGTGAAGGCAGATCATGAATCTTTTTTTCATTCTTCCTTAGTCTTTCCTATATTTTTCAGATTGCCTACAGTGAGCAGGCATTGCTTATATTCAAGGATGGGGTGGTGGCAAAGGAGGTTTTAAAAATTGCTAAGTACGGTCTGTTGCTCTGGATTCCATCCCTCAGCACATTTGTTGCCTGCCTGGTGTGGGTCAAAGAACCTGTTCTCTATGTTGCGTCCATGTCCTGGAGAGCTTTCAAGGGGGGTGATGGCCTAGATTAGAACTCTGCCTCCAGGCTGGCTTGAATAGCATTTTCTGCGTTATTCTAACCCAGCCAATAGCCCTTACGTCCAGTCTGCATTGTGCCACCACTTTATCAACGAGGTCAGAAAGACCTTATCAAAAGCCTTGCAAAAGCTTCCATTTGTTCAGTCAACAGATATGGATTAAGTCTTTATTATGCTTAGGCCTTGTGTCTATTTCCTTAATAGATATTTTATTATAGATACAATATTAAGGAACTAGAAAGGTCAGGCTGACAGATTTTATTTTTAAAAATCTCAGGCTGAATGTCAGTGATTGTTGCTTTCCCAGTCTCCCAAACTTTACTACTACCACGACTACTACTACTACTACTATTTATTTTAAATAATCTAGTCTAGAATCTTGTCCAGGACTGAAGCCAAACCCGGCCAGGAGTATTTGAGCAAACCACATTCTTCTCCCTTGAATATCCAAATGACTTCTGGACTTCTGTCATTACCCTAAAATGAGTCAAAGAGCATCACTGGGGCCATGCCTCTATCCTGCAAACTTTCCAGGAACTGGGATATAATTCCTTTACACTTAGTGACTATTTTTTATAAGTTTATTTATTTATTTTGAGAGAGAGTGTGAATGGAGAGAAGAGCAGGAGAGAGAGAGAGAATCCCAAGCAGGCTCTGAGTTGTCAGCACAGAGCCCCACATGGGCTCCAGCACACAACTATGAGATCATGACCTGAGCTGAAATCAAGAGTCAGACGCATAACCCACTGAGCCACCCAGGCGCACCCAGAGTCTAAAGCATGGTGAGAGTAGAAAAATGCTGGAAACCCTTCCCTTCTCTTGGCACTAGTATGGGAGAAGATCACAGGGACTCCAGACACCTTTAAAGTGCTAGAGAAAATTTCTCCCACCTCACTCAAATTCTTTAAAGTATAAGCTTCCAAATGTCATCAAAAAACTTACTTTAAAAACAATACTAAAATAAAATCAGATCTGTTCTTTCCTAATGCACAAAGGACCACTATAAACTGGTAGGTGACAAATCAATACTTCAAAGAGCTGAATGGTGACACTGGAATGAACGGCAAGTGAATGGGTGAGCAGTACTCTGCACTAACGGATATAATAAATGGCAACTATAAGAAAGTACTTTCAACTGAGGGTTGATGGGGGGTGGGAGGGAGTGGAGGGTGGGTGATGGGTACTGAAGAGGGCATCTTTTGGGATGTGCACTGGGTGTTGTATGGAAACCAATTTGACAATAAATTTCATATATTAAAAAAAAAAAGAAAGTACTTTCTGTTTTAGAATTTAGAAGGGAATTAGATATATGACCCAAAGTTCTTTTTAAAGTGGTCCAGAGACATTTAAAATAATGCTATCTTTAATATGGTGTCTCATTGCTGGCCCCCTTCCCAGCCTTTGTGCTTCAGCAGGTCTGGGATGTAGAAAATCTGACGGCTAAGAAACAGAAAGAAAAGGGTGAGGGGCACTCTTGTGGGAGGGCCTGTGGCTTCTATCACTAGCTACACAAAGAGCGAAGGGGAAAAGCATGATAATAACATCTGACATGTGGGTGTGGTTCCAATGTGCTCTTTTTTTTTACTGCATCAATTCATTTAATCTTCCATCAAGCCAAGGAGATGAGTATTGTCATAGTCCTCACCACTATCAACACCACCATCATCATCATCTGCTTTTAAAAGATGAGGACACTGATGAACACAGTGAATAATTTAAAAGATTTGGACCCAAGAGTTTTGACTTCCATGGTAACATGCTTCACTCCACACTACAGACCTGCCTGAGAAACATCTGACCACTTGGCCATCCCTCACTAGAGTAGATTTTGGATGGTCTTTCCCCCACAACTTCTCAGCAATGCCTTATCCACAGTCATTTACATGGGGCCAATGATAAATGTGACTTCTCAGGTACCCACCATCTGCCCTGGACCTGGATGTCCTGACCCCATGAACACATGACAATCCAGAGGAGAACCCTCCCAGGCTGGGTGGGATGGTTTGGCAGATTGGGAACAAAGCCACACAATCAATGCCACAAGCATTTTACATGCATTTTTAAAATTTTATTATTTATTTAAGAAAGAGAGAGCAAGTTAGGGAGGAGCGGAGAGAAAAGGAGAGGGAGAGAAAGGGCTTCAACCCAGGAGACTGAGCCAAAGTCAGACACTTAACCAACTAAGCCACCCAGGCACCCCCTACATGCATTATTTTTAATCTCCAACATCCTGTAGGGTAAATTTTTATCATTTTCCTTATTTTATAGATGAAGAAAGTGTAGCTCAGAAAGGGTAAGTGCATTTAAAGCATTATCATGCCTTGGTGCCTTGGGTGTTCCACTCAAGCGTTCAGCACCACGTGCTACCCACAGAGATACTGGAACCACACTGGCCCTCTTGGGCCACCTTCCTTTCCCCCACCTGCCCAGCCCTGTGATAAGATGGCTATAAACGAGCAATCCACGCCCACCCAGCCACCCTGAATTACCTTGGCCTCAGAGTGTGGTGTGGCCTCACAGTGTGAGTTTTGAGTCCTGGTTTTGCCATTTACAGCCTGTGGGACCCCAGCACATCCCATAGCCTCTCTGAGCTCAGTTTCCTCATCTATAGAATGGCAGTGAAAGGTAGCACTAATTTCTAGAGCTGTTGTGAGAATTAAACAAAAGAATGCATCTAAAGGAAGCACTGAAGAAATGGAAATTCATTCCTGAAGATCCCTTGTGCTGCCTCTGGCCGTGTTCCCACCATGCGTGCAGGGTAGGACTTGAGAGGCACTTCTTACGCCGACAAGTTTTGGGCAGTTTACAATGACAGGAGCCCTTTATTTTGGGTGCTCACTGGGCTTCCTAGGGTGGACAAGGGCCCAATGCTCACCTATGACTTCAAATCTGAGCTTCTAGGGGCCCTTGAGGATCTGCTAGGTGTGGGGGGTAAGGCAGGAGAAGAGGGTAGGGTGAGCAAGAGAGTAAATGAGGAACAATTTCTTTTGAGGAGAGC
Organism: Acinonyx jubatus; assembly: GCF_027475565.1. Taxonomy (NCBI): domain Eukaryota; kingdom Metazoa; phylum Chordata; class Mammalia; order Carnivora; family Felidae; genus Acinonyx; species Acinonyx jubatus. The sequence goes on along the minus strand of NC_069388.1, from coordinate 89,230,675 downwards.
TTCATGACTTGTTAGTGTTATTTTTAACGTGAAAATCACTAACTTGCAACATCATTTCTGTGATGGAAAATGTGCTTCAAGTTCCAGACCACACACTTAGGATACAACCTATTCCTTCCACAGGTAACAGAAAAACATAATCAATGAGCCAGTGTCAAAAAGCTATGAGGGGCACTGGCACAGAACCTGGCCTCTCAACACAGACATCAAAAACACTCCAAGTTCAAGGATAACTAATACTGTGACTTCTTTCTCCCTCAATTAACTAAATGCATCTATTCATTGAACAATGATTCAACCAGCCCTTGCTATGAGCCAGCAGCAGAGCCCAGCACAGGGATACTGAGATGAACACACTCCAGGCCCAGCCTTCCAGAAGCAATTAGCCTTCTGAGAGAGATGGATAGGGAAGCTGTGAGTTCCTCCAAGTGGGGCAGGAATTCAAAGACACAGGGGAAATCTCCAAGAAGAATGGCCAAGCTTCATAGGGAAGGTAATGCTAGACTGAGACTCAGAAGATGGGAGTGCGGTAATTTTAAAGCATGAAGCACAGTACCGCAAGATAGTAAGGCACAGGTGCCACACAGGTCCGCTGGACACCTGCCACTCTAACTTCCTCTTCAGACTGAAAGTGCTATACCCACAAACCCCTAATGTGGCCAGCTGTGATAGTTGGTTTTCAACAAGATTGGGTATGTATGCATCAGACCCAAAGACTCAGGCTGGCTGGAATGTGCTATGAGGTATTCACTATAGGTGATATTAGTTAAATCAGCCAATCACCCTGGCTTCCTCTGGAATTTAAAAAGGAAGAATAGCACGCATTTGGCTAGTAAGTGAACAGAGTCGAGTTCAGAAAAGCAAAACACCACACTAGACTAGGAACTGCACACTAAAGCTGCTCCTGTTCCTGCCCAAACTTTGAGTTCTATTTCAAGTCTGTTCTGCATAACAAATCATCCCCCAAAACCTAGTGGCTTATTATAATCATCATCATTTGAGTTTTCATGAGTCAGGAATTTGGGAAGTGCTCAGCTGGGTGGTTCTGGCTCCAAGTCTCTCTGGCGGTTGTAGTCAGGTCACTAAGAGGTTGAACAATAGGGAGCTGGAGCACCCAAGGGCTGGTTCGGCACTTATCTCAGAACACCTCCATGTTGTCTCTCCCCATGAGCTAGTTTGGGCTTCCCCACATCATGGCAGCTCCAGGGCAGACTGTTTAGATAGCAGCTGAAGAAGTCAAGAGGGAGATTTCCAGAAGCTGAATCACCTTTTATGACCTAGCCTCAGAAGTCCTACAGTGTTACTCCCACATACACTCTTGGTTGAACTTGTCACAAAAGCCCAACCAGTTTTCAAACCCTCTACCTAATGGAAGGAATACAGAAAAATGTTGTCAACATATTTTAGAATTTCCACACAGTCTCAGCTCAGCTGTCCAGTGAAACTCCATTTTCCCAAGGACTTAGATTAAGGCTAAAGTTGGCTCTCTGTTCCTTGTACATTAGACAGTTACAGTTAGCTCAGCAGGGCTGAAGCATAAAGTCTGAGGGGGAGCACAGGGAAGGATAAGCCTGGAGAAATAGGCAGGGGTCTTTCATGTCAGACTAGGGACTGGACTTTTTCCTGCTGTGTCTACTCTTCCTTGCAGGACAAATGAGGACAGTAATGAGTGACTTTTGTAAGTAGGTGGCCTCTAGGGCAGAGACTGAAAATTGGTGATCCATGGCAGGAGACACACCGTACAATGATCCTCAGACTAAGGTATTTCTTACAAAAATTCAGCATTTCTGGCTTCTCTAAAAAAAATTAGAAAATCCAACCACAGTGGGCACTCCTTGCACAGACACAGACCAGAAAAGAAAATAGCAGCTGTCCTCTAAATGGGGTGTGTGCTCTCCAAACTTCCCACATTTCCTATTGCACCACAGTTGTCTTCTTTCATTATTTATGTAATCTTCCTTGAGTTTGTGACCTCTCATCTCAGGCTTCCCGTGGGCAAGAGCTTTCATGGATCCAGACTAATAAATCCCCCTCTTATTTTTAATACTCCGCCATGAAATGCAGACATAATCTCTCTTCATTTAAAACATAATGTACTTAAACTTTGTAAACACTATATGCACACGTGTGTTTTCAACCATTTTTAAAGAGAAGCTTTGTGCTTCATCTCCCTTGCTGAACTGGATTTGGTCAATTTGGTTAGAACAAACAGAAACTATTGTATACCCGGTAAAGTGTAAATCAGGTACAAGGTGCACCCCTCCAGAAGTCACCTCAGGTGCATTTGTGAATCAGCATCCTGGCCTGGCGTCAGGCCCATTAGCCCACAGGTGAGTTCAGCCAATGAAAGCATGGAAATGCCCTGCTAAGGTGCAAGTCACTGAGTGATAAGTGACCTCACCTCACATGTCACAGGAAGTGGCTTATCATACTCCTTTTCAACTCTACAAATCCTGCCCTTTCCTCAAGCCCCAAATCCAGTCCCAGCTCCTTCTGAAAGCCTTCCCAGATCACTCTAATTGTGCAGATAGGGCTTACTACTTCAGAGAGCCTCTATGGCTGGCTTTGTGCCTGTGTTTCCACGTTCCTTCAACCCAGTTCCTTCATCACAATGTCTCACATTCTATCAGACTCCCTTTTGGCACAAAGTCTGACTGGATCAAGGCTGAAAGTCTAGTCTGCCTGGCAGCCTGCTGCTCTGCTATAGTGTCTCTGGCTGGATCAGTCCTCCCAAAGCCTGTTCCTCCTCATGGGATAGTTCTAGGGCTAGTACTGCACACCTCCCCACCGCCAACCCCTGTTCTTCCAGAAATGCCTATTCCTGTTTCTACCAGAGACATTGAAGCCAATGAGAGAGTGAAAAAATGCAAAGATCAAAAGAACAGAATCTTGGGAGGCAAAGAAATGACTGGAAACTCTAGTCAGGGGTTGGTTGGTATCTTCCTTCAAAATTGAAAATGAACCACTGAAGACACAATGGGCACATTAGTGGCCACAGTTAATCCATACCTGTGTTTCTGTTCAAATGTATGTTTGGATTTGAGAAGAAGAGCTTTCCTGAAGGAAGAGTGCAACATGAGAAGGGGGACTATCTGAGGAAGCAAGCAGGGGAAGCACAAACATTAGGAATAAAAAGAAGACCAAGAGAGTAGTGAGGTTCCAGAACTGTTCGTGAAAGGGGATCATGAGGGTGCAAGAGACTAGATGCTTTTGGTGATTGGCCACTGTCAGTAGGCAGAATTATATAAGGTGGCCTGACCCAAACATGTAAAAATCAAACACTATTATAACTGCGGGTGTATAGAAGGGGCAGCAACAAGAGTTCACGTAATAGAAAACTTCATGCTTGGAATAAAATAGATGATTTAAATTCTGTAAGAAATGACAAAGATTTTATTCATGTATCTAATACATAATAAATATTGAATACTATCAGAGGCTTGATGAAGATTATATAGACAATATGCTCAGTGAGATCAGATTAGATAACATCCAACATGGTGGTTGAATGCTACCCATCTGTTGTCACACATTTGTGCATTAAATGACCCTGACACCTACTAAAGGCCTGCTGAGAGCCAGATGTTGGGGATGCAGGAATGAGTAAGAGAGACACAGTCCCTGACTTCATGGTAATTATGATCTAGGATTAGTTATCCACTACTGGAGGCAGTAGCATCTATATCCTCAAGAGACATCTGGACATAGGGGGACACTCTTAGTTGCACATTGACTGAGGACCTCACTGGCATTTACCTGGTGGGGACCAGAAAATACTAACCTGCTACACTGTACATGCTCTGACTAAAGACCAACAGCACCCCCATCAGGAAATACTGGTTGTGCAAGATATGACACATCACTTTTAGAGGCAGATTTTTTCCAAAATATCAGGACAAAGCACATAATGTTTATTTTCAAAGTTATACATTTTTCAAATTCCTTTACAGTGTTTCTATTTAAATCCCACTGAATGCTTGTCTTCTAAATGACACACTTTGGAAAATACTAGAATACAAGTTAAGAGCAGACGCTACTAGGTTTGAATCCCAACTCTTATCAGTTACTAGTTTGGACTATGATAAAGCTACTTGGTGCCTCTGAGCTTCCTAACATGAGGTAAATAATAGCTAATTCATTAATTTTTGTTGAGTTTTGGAGAGGATGAAAGGCAGTGATGTCTATAAACTGCCTGGAAATCTGGATGCCAAATAGAGGTGGCCAGGGGCACCTGGGTGGTTCAGTCAGTTAAGTGTCTGACTCTTGATTTTGGCTCAGATCATGATCTCACAGTTTGTGGGTTCGAGTCCCACATGGGTTTGAGTTCCACACTGACAGTGCAGAGCCTGCTTGGGATTCTCTTCCTCTCCCTCCACCCCTCCCCTGCTCACACATGCACATGCACGCTCTCTCTCTCTTTCTCTAAACACATAAACTTAAAAGAGAGAGAGAGAAAGAGAGGGAGAGAGATGGCTAGTGTAAACAATGTGGCCCAAGTAGTTTGGGTTTGGAAAAAAGATGATGTGATAGATGGAGAAAGAATTGAGGACAGGTGATGGCTCCTTGAACAATAAGGACACCTGAAGTACTAAAGGGCACAGAGGAATGAGAAGGGGAGAGGAAGGCCCAGCAGGTGAGGCTGGAGGACAAGTGGGGAAATTATCCAGGCCAGAAGACACACCTGGAAGGTGTTCTTCCAGTCTATTGCACATCCAAGGAGTGACTCATCTCCCACACAGATTCCCCTGAGCAAATAGGTCCCTCTTGATACTCACCCTACTTCCGTCCTTCATCTCCTTTGTATATCCAGTGCCACTCCCAGAGGAGACATACAAACCATTCTCTTGGTCTCATGTGGTCCTGCCTCAAATGATTCACCCACAGAAAGGCCCACTGGAGGATAAGGCAGTGTCTAGGCAAGGTCTAAACAAGCCTTTTGGCCTAGCTTCTCTGGACAAGTCATCTCAGGGCCCCATCAGTGTCTTGTGAAGTCAAGAGCAGGGACAACAGCAGGGAACCTAAGCAAGTGGAGTTTGCTCCTTCTCTCTGAGGTTTTGCTTATCCATTTGTTTGCTTGACATGTCAACTATATTGACAATATTTCTGCAAAGTTCCTTCAGATTACTTCTATTGGGCAGAAGTCTGTCTCTTAGCCAAAGAGTTCCCTCATTGGCCATGAGCAGTGTTCTCATGTTCTGGAGGTAACTCACATGCCAGTTGCATAATATAGTGTAGTGCTTTAGGTGTGTAGTGGGGAGAGGAGGTAAAACCAAGGGAAAGACTCTCTGCTTCTTGACATTTATCCCTAGCAGGCCCTTGTAGGCTTTATAAATACTTGTTGGTTCTTCTTGCTTATTGTAGGAAGCACTAAATCTACAGTTCAAGTGTTGGTTTCACACACACTTTAATAAAAAGACAACATCCCAGCTGCTTTCTCTCCCCCCTTTGTCTCCTTACCCAAATAAAAATATTCAGAAACTGGGTAAGAGATGTCCCATTCTTAGTCTCACCCATGCTTTCCCTTCATTCCCACTACTCTATCCAGGTATTTCTCTGGAGCCAGCTGCTCTCCAAGAAGATGGACTTACAGCTGCCAGTCATGGTCAGTGGAGAACACCTCTGTCCTGTGCTTTTGGATGTCATCAAGCAGGTTTTCTTCTTTTGGTTTTGGTATCTGTCCTTGGCTAAATACTGAGCTCTCCAATTGGTCCCCTTGATCAGTGTATGTGGGGTAATTAAATTGTGGTGTTGTTTGGCTTGTTTAGAAAAGAAAAAAGAAAAGTCATGCAACTCTTCTTTCTTTTCCTTATTCACACTCTAGAGTGGATGGTAAGGCAACATTACTTATAGAAGGAGCTTGGCCTTTCAGGAATAGTCCCTTCCACAAATGGTGCTGGGAAAACTGGAAATCCACATGCAAAAGTATAAAGTTGGATCCTTACACCATATACAAAAATTAACTCAAAATAGATTAGATATCTAAGCATAAGACTTAAAACTGTAAAACTCCTAGAAGAAAACATAGGGGGAAATCTTCATGACATAAGATTTGGCCTGGACTTCTTGGATATGACACCAGAAACATGGGCAACAGAAGCAAAAATAGACAAAGGTAGGGAGGCCTGGGTGGCTCAGTAGTTTAAGCTTCCAACTTTGGCTCAGTTCATGATCTCACAGCTCATGAGTTTGAGCCCCATGTTGGACTCTGTGCTGACAGCTCAGAACCTGGAGCCTGCTTCAGATTCAGTCTCCATCCTTCTCTGTCCCTCCCCAGCCCACACTGTCTCTCAAAAATAAATATTTTTTTAAAATAGACAAATGTAACTCTATCAAATTTAAAAGCCTCTGTACATTAAAAGACAAACTCAACAGAGTGAAAAGGCAATCTCTGGAATGGGAGAAAATATTTGCAAGTCATATATCTAATAAGGAGTTAACATTCACAATGTATAAAGAACTACAATTCAGGGGTGCTTGGGTGGCTCGGTCAGTTAAGCATCTGACTTCAGCGCAGGTCATGATCTCACAGTTCATGGGTTGGAGCCCCACACTGGGCTCTGTGCTGGCAGCTAAGAGCCTGGAGCCTGCTTCAAATTCTATGGTTTATTCTCTCACTACCCTTCCCTCACTTGTGCTTGTGCTCTCTCTCAAAAATAAATAAACATTAAAAATAAATAAATAAATAAATAAATAAATAAATAAATAAATAAAACAAATACAAACTATAATTTAACAACAGCAGAAAACAATGACCCAATTTTTAAAAATGGGCAAAGGACCTTAATACACATTTCTCCAAAGATGATATGCCAATGTCCAACAACCATATGAAAAGATGCTCAACACCATTAATCATTAAAGAGATGCAAATTAACACCACCATGAGACCTCACCTTATACCCACAAAGATACTTGATGATTCCACTTCTGTGAGGTAGCTAACATAGTCATATTCATAGAAACAGAAAGTTGAGTCGTGATTGCTGGGGGGCTGAGAAGAAAACGGGAAGCTATTGTTTCACGGGTATAGAGTTTCAGTTTTGCAAAATGACAAAGTTCTGGAGATATGCTGCTGCACAATGTGAATGAATATACTTCACACTATTGAACTGCATACCTAGAAAATGGTTAAAATGTTAAGTACAATGTGTTGTTGTTGTTGTTGTTGTTGCTGTTTTTTAAAAAGGAAGTTTGGCCTTTCATATTGATAAGATCTTCCCCCAAACCTGTCTTTCTATACAAAATTTCATCTTCCATTTGTACTATGGATTCAATATTCAGAGAGGCAGTAAATACTCTCTGTAGATAGAAGAATTGTAATAGACTAGTAATGTCTATCCTGAAAGCAGAATGTTAAGTAGCAACAGGTATGCCATGTGTCTGTCATCCTTGGTCTATAACCAAGTAGATAATGGAATTGCTTTTCCCATTATTTTTAGGGTTATAGTTCAGCCCCTTCTTTCTGTCCCTGGAACTTATAATTACCTTTGAAAGAAATCTATTTTTATTTGGGTAATTATATCCCATATCTTCATACCACTCAACTTCTTAAATTCAGTCATGAGATATTTATTGAGCCCCAATTATGTGCCAAAAACTATTCTAGGACCCTGACAAAATAGCACTGAACAAGAAAGACAAGATCCCTCTCCTCATAGAAATTATTTCCTAGAGCAGGGAAGCAAATAATAAATAAACAACGATATACATAAGAACTTTAAGTAGTAAGTGCTTTGAAGAAACAGAATATACCAATGTGATGAAGAGTGAAGAGGGTTTTGCTATTGTTTGTTTTTAAGATGAGAGATATGCTATGGCGTGCTCATATGATATTGGGACAATTGCTGCATGGAAGGAGACATGGATTATTCAGGAGAAAGACGGGATCATTACAGGAACTACTTGGATGTCCCTTTCTTTTCTATACTCCCTTCCTTCACCAGAGCAAATTAGTTTTTCTCTCTCCAATTGATCCTCCAGTTGCCTGTGGTCATCAGCATCTCTGTGCTCCCAGTGCTGTTTTCCCTCACATACACCATGTTCACCAGCTTCCCAAAGAAAGTCATGCATGAGAGCATTATTTTCCCATGTATCTAGTATTTTCCTTTAGGTTTTTGGTATTTTTCTACTATCTAGACTCACTTGTGTGTTTTTAAAGTCAATATGACTGCCAAGCATTGTCAGTAAGGATTGATTTCCTTCTTTAACATGCCTTTTTTTTTTTTTTTAAGTAGGCCCCACACCCGATGTAGGGCTTGAACTCATGATCCTGAGATCAAAAGTCAGATGCTTTACCAGCTGAGCCACCCAGGAGCCCCTCTTCCCTTATATTTCTTCAAGAGGATCTATTTTCTTGATCCTTTCTCTCAAATAATTCTCTACATCTGTTTTTGGCAACAATGACAAAGACAACTGTCAGCAAACTATTATGGTCATATAGTATAAATCTTTCCCTGCAGAAAGTGAGAAATTCCTATAATACCAAATCTCCAAATTTATGGTCAGCTGCTCATCCCTCCCATAAATTCCTGACAAAATAAGGAAACATATAGTTCACAAGAGAACTTTGGCCCTAAATCCCCATTTGGATTTCTAAACTTTGTGAGCTCAGTCAGGCCACACATGAATCTTTTGGACACCTTAGCCCAAAGCCCAGATTAACTCCAGGCCCAAACTTAATCCTGGCCCAGGTGGGACTCTTTTTCTCTAAATTCTAGAGCAGAGCCAACCAAAGCTCACTCCAGGGCAGAGAGTTTTTCGTTAATCCAGCTGCTCTAGAGGAAGAGGGCCAAGAGCCAGGAAGTCTCAAAAGAAAGAATCTAAAGATATATCAACAGGAAAAAAGAACTAATGCAGAAAAGCTTTTAATCCTTGATTGGTTTTACCACCATGGCCCAATTGTTTCCTTGGCTTTGACTCATAACAAAGTTTCTCTTTTCTTCCTCTTCCTCCTGGTCTTCCTTTTCCCTGCCCAGTGTATGTGTGAAGACATTTGGCAGAGAGGGGACGTCCTCTGGCTCTTCCTAGAGATTGGAGCATGCCATTAACATAAAGCTGATCGACTGCAATTGAAAACAATCAGATTTCCACTGTTACTTCTTTAGCAACTTCTCCCCAAAGCAAATCTTCATAGTCTTACCCTCACATTCTAGATTGGAGATTACGACCTGGATCCCTGAAACCTGCACCTCATCACAAGGCACTTCTTTGTGATTGTTCAGTGGAGGAACAGCTCTGAAGAAGCCTGTCCCAGGCAGCCAGGGACAAAGATGAGTTCTTTCAGGAAATTTCCATTTGCTATGAGTCAGAATCTTCATAGAAAATGTCTCCTTAGGGGCGCTTGGATGGCTTAGCCGGCTAAGCGAGCTAAGCATCCGACTCTTGATTTCAGCTCAGGACATTATCTCACAGTTCGTGGTTTCGAGCCCCACATCGGGCTCTGCGCTGACAGCATAGAGCCTGTTTGGGATTCTCCTCTCCCTCTTTCTCTACCTATCCCCTGCTCTCTCACTTTCTCTCTCTCTCAAAATAAACATTAAAAAAAAGTGTTTCTTTATGCAGTGTTTAAATTCTCAGCCCAAAGCACTATTTCTGTTTCTTTGCTTCACATCTTAACCCTAACCCCCACCCTAACCAATGTTAATTAATCATGTCAAGTAAAATCTCTTTTTAGTAACTTCTCTTGGTCAACTTAATTCTACTATCAGGTGCCAGTTAAATAAAAACAAGCTGCCATATTTGTTAGCGTATTAATTTCAAATGTTTCATACAATTTTCTGTGTTCTATTGTTTCAAAGTTTTAGAATGAATTTGAAGTCAATTATATTTTTCTTTTGTAAAATGCTTATGTTCAGTTTTCTACCAAATTAGCAGAAATTTTTCCTTTTATTTACCTTTTTTTAAAAATATTTTAGAGAGAGAGAATCTATGAGTGGGGAAGGGGCAGAGAGAGTGGGGGACAGAGGATCTGAAGCAGCCTCCTCACTGACAGTACAGAGCCCAGTGTGGGGCTGGAACCCACAAACCATGAGGTCATGACCTGAGCCAAAGTCAGATGTTCAACCGACTGAGCCACCCAGGAACCCCTGGTGGACCTTTTTCTTACTGATTCATAAAAGTTCTGTCTGTATACAATTATTTTTCCAGTTTTTCATTTGTTATTTGTTAATTTTTTTTAATGTGTTAAATTTTTAGTTTTTAAGTGAGTAATCAATATTTTTTTGTTTTTTGGGTTTTGTTTTTGTCTTATGATAGTCTTCTTCATCCCAAGATAATGAAATTATCCATTTAATTTTCTTCTAGTGTGTTTGTGGTTTTATTTAAGTTTGTATTTGACGACATAGGTCAACAAATTACAGCCCTCAGGCTAATTCCAGGCAGCTGCTTTTTTTTTTTTAAGTTTATTTATTTATTTTGAGTGAGAGAGAAAGAAAGAGAGAAAATGAGCAATGGAGGGGCAGAGAGAGAGAGAGGGAAAAAAAGAATCCCAAGCAGGCTCCATGCTGTCAGTGCAGAGCCTGACACAGGGCTCAATCTCATGAACCGTGGGATCATGACCTGAGCCAAAACCAAGAGTCAGATGCTTAACCAACTGAGCCACCCAGGCGCCCCCAGCTGCCTATTTTTGTAAATAAGTTTTTTTGGGACACAGGCACACTCATTTGCTTCTGTATTGTCCATGCCTGCTTTCACACTACAATGGCAGTTAAGTAGTTGTGACAGAGATGATATAGTTCACAAAGCCTAAAATATTTATTATCTGGCCGCTTACAGAAAAATTTTGTCAATTTCAGTTCTATAGCATTAATACTTATTCTAGCTCTATATATTAGTCAATACTTTTCCCCACTGATTTAAGTGTCACACTTATTAGATATAAAAACATACACACACATATACAGGCTATTTTGTTCTACTAATCTGCTTGCCTATTTCTACAACAGCATCATACTTTTTTTAAAAATAATTATAGTTTTAAAATATGTTTAAAATGCTAACAATGAAAGTTCTTCCACTATCACTGTGAAAATCTTATTGACCATTTTTAAATCTATTCTTTTGAATGAAGCATAGAATCATTTGGTAAAATTTCTGTATCTGTTATGAGCATTCATACACAAGTCAGGATTTTTAACCAAGTTTGGCTTTTGCAATGTATTCCTGTTAATAGCAACTTTTGCTCTGGCTATTGTACTTTAAAATACAATTTGGTAACCATTTTGGAAAACCCATTTGGAAATGTTTATCATTATCTACCAAACTCAAGATATACATACCCTAAGATCCCTAGATCTTTATACATGGATTTTTATGTGTGATCTTTATATATGAATATATATAGATATATTATTCTATTACATATATATAAGCCCTTCATTAGTCATATGTATTGTATATATTCCCCTTCTATGGCTTTATTTTTATTTTCTTAATGTTACTTTTCATTAACAGAACTTTTTTTTTAATATGTATATATATATATATATATATATATATATATACACACAAACAAATGTATAAATCTTTTCCTTACAGTTAATTTTTTTTATGTTGTTTAAGAAGTCATTCCTCATCCTGAGATCATGAAGATATTCTTTTATACTATTCTCTAGGAACTTTATTGCCTTCCTTTAAAAGAAAAGTTTACCAAGGGCACCCGGGTGGCTCAGTTGGTTAAGTGTCCAACTCTTGATCTCGGTTCAGGTCATGATCTCACTTTTTGTGGGACTGAGCCCTGTGTCAGGCTGACAGTGTGGATCCTGCTTGGGATTCTCTCTCCCACTCTCTGCCCCTCCCCTGCCCACTCGCTCTATCTTTCAAAATAAATAAACATTAAAAAAATTATAGTTTACCTGAATTTTATTTTTGCTTATGTGCAAGGCAAAAATTAATATTTATCTTTTTCCAAATGGGTATTCAAACATCCCAGTACATTCGCTGAAAAGGCTCCTTTATCCATTGCTCTACCATGTCACCTTTGACATAATCAAGAGTCCATATATCTGTTTTACTATTCTAATCTATTGAGTCATCCTTGAGTCAATAACACCAAGTCTTAATTGCTATAGTCTTGTGATAAACTGCTAATTAATTTCTTCCATATTATTCTTGTTTATATATAGACAAATATGATAGCATATTATTTTATATAATTAATTAATTTCACATTAAATGTATATATTATGTAACAGATAATACATTTATGTAAATATAATATTATATTTACATATTATATATTTAGTATCTGTTATTTTTATATATTTATATATACATTTCCCTCCAGGCACAGCTTTATCTACATCCCTCAACTGTGAATATATAGCATTTTTATTATTGCTAAACTCAAAACATTTTATGATATTATTAGGTTCATACCTATTTAGTATTGTTATATCTTCCTAGTGAGCTAAAGCTTTATCTCTTTTCCAGAGTTAATTTATATTACTTCTGCCACATGCCTGGAAACATTAGTAACCTGGGATCATGTCAATCCAATTTCAGAGGCTGAATAATTAAAGCTGAGTTACTATCCTACTAAGGGCCTATTCCCTTCTGGTTCAACCTTGCTCCTGGGGTGGAAACATCCCTTTGAGGTCTCAGTCTGAAGGGAGAAGGGTCTATCAGGCTTCTCTCTGTTTGATTTTTACATTATCAGTTGGCTCACTATGCCCTTTTAAATTTTGTTGTCTCATTCTTTTATCTCTTTGTGGGTTTCTGTCCTGTTTCATAAAGACTATCTCTTCTTCTACTCCATGGAGGATACCAAACAGTTCCCTGAAAATTTCTTTTGGAGCCTTCAGTGCGCTCTTTGTGAAGATCTTTTGGCCTCTGAATCTTCAGCCTATTTCCTTTCCCTAGTTTCTGTAATTTATTTACAAGTTCTTTTCTATATTAAATTGGTTTTCTTTTTAATCATAATTGTCCTCACCATAATATAGCCACCATTATGGAGTTCTTACGGTGTTCTGTCCTAAGCATTTCTCATGTATTGACTCATGTAACCCTCACAACAACAATGGAGAAAGAATTATTAACTTCATTTTATATATGTGAATGCTGAGACACCAAAGTTAGGTAACTAGCCCAAGGTCACAGAGCCATTAATAGTGGAGTCAGGATTTGAACTCAGACAGTCTGGCTCCATAGTACTGATGCTATACTGCCTATCAGTCATATTTAAATCATTTTTTAAAAGGGGAGCTCCTGGGTGGCTCAGTCAGTTGGGCGACCGATTTCGGCTCAGGTCATGATCTTGCGGTCTGTGGGTTCAGACCCCGCATCAGGCTCTGTGCTGGCAGCTCAGAGCCTAGAGCCTGCTTCATATTGTCTGTCTGTCTCTCTCTCTCTCTCTCTCTCTCTCTCTCTCTCTCTCTCTGTCTCTGTCTCTCTCTGTCCCTCCCCTGCTTATGCTCTATCTCTATCAAAAATAAACATTAAAAAAAAATTTTAATCATTTTTAAAAGGTAAAAGCTATTTAAACTCAGTATTTTGACAACAGATAATGTGTGTAGATTTCCCCTGGCTCCATTTCTATTTGTGTGAAGGTCAAACTCCATTCTCAGTCCCACAGCTAAAGGGTAGGTTGGAGTACATAACATTCAGCCCAGTTCTGACTCCAGTGGGTTCATTTAAACCCTGAACCTGATACTCTGAACAAATGTGATTCTTGAAAAGCTACAATTCTCACTGGTTCTGACAGAGCTCTTTCTCTCAGTGGCAACTCAAATAGTTCTTCCCCACTAGGGATTATATCTCTCACGATGTAAGTCCTACTGTCAACCCCCACCCCAGTGTTTCCCAACACATACTCATGCACGTGTGCACACACATGCGCGTGCGCACGCACACACACACACCCCATCCCACTACTTACTGCTTAATTAACTTCTGGGGACTTGCATTCATTAAATAGACGCACAGAGATAACAAGAAATAGGAGAGTCAACCTTGATTATCTTACAGGACCCCACAGTGGAATGTCAGTTGGGTCTTTGAGTCAACAAATAAATAGTGGGGAGGTCTGAAGTGTCTTAATGTTTTTCAGATATGTTCTGTTTCGTGATCTAAATGAGGGGAAGGCTTGTCTTAACCTCCATTTATCTATGTTAAAGATTCCTCTAAAATTCTTGGTTTACGCTGCCCACTCGACTTAGTTTTGGGAGTGGTTATAAGTTTCCCCTTACCTCTCCCTGATTCCCTGTCATGGCTTCATAGATACTTTACTGGAAAAGTGAGAGATGCCATACTAAGGGCTGTTCATCCAGAATTCTCCTCAGCTATTGTTTTTAAAGCTTACCAAACAGATCAGATTGGTGATCAAAGAAATTCATAAAGGTATTCATATTCATAAAGTACCATATTAAGTTCTAAACCTGATTACAGCTTCATCAGTGGCCTTTGTGTATCTTTAGATACTTTTCACTTCACTTAGCATCTTGCAAATCCTCAACATATAAAAGTAACCAATCAAGTCTGTCTATAAGCACAACCTCCTTTGTTGGATATAACTAGGAAGCAACCACTGTTTTCCTACCCAACCAGTACTTCTCTCTTCTTTTTCCTGAGTAAGACAACTCCAATTTTATGTGGAGTAACTACATTTTTCAGCATTCTTTAAAACTGTATGGTCCTGTGACATTCTGTTAGCTAAGGAAATGTGAGTAGAATTTGCTGGAGGATGGGTAGTGCACAGAAAAACTCCTTGAGGGGGAAAGGCAGCTGGAGACTGCTCCTCTCTTCTTGTTCTTCCCCACTTGCTTCTGTTTCCTGCCTGAACACACACGTGATGGCTGGATTTTCAGCAGCTGTGTGAGGCCATGAACAACCTAGAGATGGAAGCCATGCACTACAGATGGCAGAGCAGATGGATAGAGTAACTGGTACAGGTCCCTCATGCCAGCTTTGGACTTCAAACCTCTGGACTTCTTTTACAATAGAAAATTAATAATCTAAGGGTGTCTGGGTGGCTCAGTCAGTTAAGTATCTGGCTCTTGATTTTGGCTCAGGTCATGATCTCATGGTTTATGAGTTCGAGCCCCACATTCTATCAGACTCCATCCTGACAGTGCAGAGCCTGTTTAAGATTCTCTCTCTCTCTCTCTCTCTCTCTCTCTCTCTCTCCATCTTTCTCTCTCTTTCTCTCTCTCTCTCTCCCCCCCCTCTGTCTCTCCCTCTCTTTCTGCATCTCCCCCCACCAAAATAAACAAAAATAAATAAAGTAAAATAAAATAATAATAATAAAACCCATATTTTGTTTAAACCACAGCTATTTATACAGTCTTTTACCAGCAGTCCAATGCAATTTCTATCTGAGATCCGTCTCTAAACAACAAAAGTAATAGGGGTTCCTGGCCATCTCAGTTGGTAGAGCGTAAGAGTTCAAGCTCCATGCTGAGCCTGCAGCCTACTTAAAAAAAAAAAAAGTTATAAAAAGTTAATGCTTATTAAGTATCCACTCTGTGCTGAGCACTCTTTTAAGTGACATTAATTCCTTTAAGCCTCAGAGCAGCATTAGTACCTCACTGTACAGGTAAGGAAATCTAGATGAGAACACCTTCCCAACTTGCCCAAGTAGCAACTAGTAGACCTTGAATTTGATTCCAAGAAGGCTCCACATTCACACTCTTAGCTACATGCTAACTGTCTCTAATGTGCCCGTGCAGACATCAAAAATGGCCCAGAAGATGCACCAGGCACTGCCATTGGACAAGTGCAGTCTGAGCAGTTTAAGCTGGGTAGTCTCCAGGCTCCTGTGTGTCTTTCATGGTATTCCCTGACTTTGCTAAGCATCAGATCATAAATGCCAGCAAATCCCCAAACGGACAGCCTGCTGCACAGACAGAGCTGAAATCCTGGGCAGGGAGTGGCCGCGGCTGTGGCACCAGGTGCTGGGCCTCCTCCCGCCTTGGGGCCTGCCAGCCAGCTGCAGCTCCACATTCAGGATTCCCATTCAGGAATCCTACAGTCTCAGTCACCCTTTGGCAAAATCCCATTACTTTTTCCCTGAGTAAAACAGAAGCAGAGCAGTTGTAAAAATTACTTTTTAGCAATCCCTCCACGTTTCTACCACAATGCAGTCAGGCACATGTGTTCAGAGCGTTGGCATAGACCAACCATTCCCAGTTTTTCAGTCTGTCGCTGTGTTGTATTCACAGGTCACCACTGAGTAATGAATAATCCAATTCATTTATAAGAATTTGCCCAGATTCTCTGGGACACTTATACATGCATTCATATAAGGTGTTTTCTAGCCCTTTCTCACTCGACTTCAAGTTAAAATGTTATTATTATGCTTACAGAAAGGTGCTGCTTTTCCCCTTCTTTTCTCTTTCTCACCCAAAATCTGTTAACCAATCAGACTGAGAGCATCTGACTGAAAAGGCAGAGTCGGAGATACACCAATTTCAACAAACAGGAAAAACACTGAAAATGTTACCTGCGCTCAAACACACGTGAGCCACTATTGCCATAGGACCCCAACGGAACACATGCATTTCTGGGCTCAGGGTCTGAACAGCCTGGAGAGATGTGACCAAGGGAAGGGAACAAAGGACCACTCCTACGGCAACCTGGGTAATTCCTTCCCTGCAAAGCATGATTCCATAGTGGATAGGAAGGCTTCTCTAACAGCAAATGTACCTGCCCCTCCCCCATTGACCTATCATTAATATTCTGAAATCCTACCATAGAGTTTTTTCAGTTTTTAAACTTAGGGGATGCAGATGCTATTGGAAAAGATAGCAACATACAACGATTTTCTTCCCCAGGTAGAGTGACGTAGTTTATCTGGGCCTAAGAGCCACATAAATCAGGACACCAAAAAAGGATCATGAAGTGGGGGCAGGTACATGGAGCCGGAGTGCCAAGTGGGAGGGGGTGTTGCACTCACTCACCTAGGCATGAGAGGTGCCAAGAGATACACAGAGGGTTTGGGGTGCAGAAGAGTAAGGCAGCAGAGGAGGGACATGAGGAGAGGTGAGATCTGCGAGGGATGGGGGCTCACGGAGAGGTGGGGCGCACAGCAGCGAGGTCTACAGAGGGAGCCTAGGAGAGGACAACTGGACATAGGGTCTTCAGCACCCAGCATTGCTCCAGGAGGGGACATCTGGTAGAAGATCTGATCACTGGGGAGTGAGGGGCAGCAACATGTGGGCCCTCAGTTCCGGGTTCCTCAGTTCGGGGGTAGGGGGGGCGGGATGAAGGAAGAAATGGAAGAAGACAGCATAGTCCATTGTCTCCCACTTCACGCAATCACCCTTCTCAGTGAGACCAGCACTGACACGTGGTGGATGCTTTCCCAGTCAGCTCTGAGTCCCACCTCACCTCTCCTCTTGCCAAGGTCGGTCTCCAAAAACTGGTTGCCCAATCACATGGGAGTGAGTCAGAGCCCTTCCAGGCTGAGTAGGGAGTGGGTGTGGGTGGGAGCCAGCCAGACTTGCACAACCCTGGACCGCTGAGGTCACTGGAGGGAGCCCAGCTCCCTCCAGAAGCCGCAGAGTGGCCGCTCCAAAGACTTCAAGAGGAGGGGCACCAGGCAATAAGATTTCTGGCTTCCCATCTGGCTTGGCCTTCTGATGTGCTCTCACTTCCTGGACCAGGGAATTAGCAGATATAATTCTGTCTGCCTCTGTGGGTAAGGGAAGGGCCTAAGACATGTTAGAGGCAATACCCCTGACATCCCCAGGCTTGACTTTGTGTTCCTGTGACTGGCACAGGGCACTCCTGGACTGGAAAGTGGGGTCATGGCATCTCAGGGGGGCTTCCCAGAACCTCTGGCAGGGTAGAATGCCACACCTTTCTGAGGAAAACTGACTTTGGGATTCCCGGCCAGTCTGAGTGTGAAGGGAGGGTGATAAGGGATGCCAAGTCTCCAACCCAGGTCAGCTCAATCTTGGACACTTCAGAGCCAGCCCAAACCTGTGGCAAGTTTAGGATCCATTCACCCCAGTCCTTCAAAACCATCTCTGAGGCAGGAAGCCAAGTTGCTAGGAATAAAGACATGTATCACTGGAGGTGGTACAGAAGACCAGTAAGCTAGAAATAGAGGAACCTATCCCTTCTCCTCAAACGTAGAGCTTGTCACATCTGAGCTAAAGGCAACAAAGACATTCTAGTGCAGTGATTCCAAGAAGATTTGCCTGTAGAGGTGCCTACGTGGCTCAGTGGGTAAGCAACCAACTTCTGCTCAGGTCTGATCACAGAACTCGTGGGTTCGAGCCCCAGGTCAGGCTCTGTACTGACAGCTCAGAGCCTGGATCCTGGTTGGGATTCTGTGTCTCCCTTTCTCTCTGCTCCTACCCTGCTCTTGCTCTCTCTCTCTCAAAAATAAACATTAAAAAAAAAAACTTTTAAAAAGAGGGTATGCCTCTGAGGGTGGGGAGGGGGGCAATATGTGATTCTCCACAGAAGGAAGGGAAATTTTTTTAATTCCCTCCAACTACCACCACACCTACTTGCAGAAATTCTGAATCATCTTCCAGGTAAGAATGGCTATAGTACTGACAGCCAAAAAGTTTCAGTAACTATTTACTAAGCACCTCTTGTGTTCTCCTGCCATGTGTAGGTTCCTCAAGGTACTGGGACACACACAGTTAAAGAACCTTTCCTCCAGTGGGTCATCACTCTGGACTTGTCTGAGCATGACAATCTGTTTACTGACAAGACAGTCCTGCTGGGAGTGTCTGAACCAGCCTACCTTCATCCTTGGGGTGGGATGGTACTGGGGAAGTGACCCTGTGGCCCAACCTGATACCAGATGCTCAGCCAGGCAAGTGAGGCTGGGTATCACTGTCATGGACAGTCACCAGCTCTCGTGGAAGCAGGTAGTGAATAGTGTTGGACAAAGCAGGGGTTGACCTCACAGGTAGATGGAGTGCAGGCAGTATTAACAGAGCAATGTTTGGAAGTCTGGCCAAGCAGGTTTCCACAGCCAGGAATCTACAGCTGAGCTCTGGGATTTAGCAGAATTCTTCAGTCTTGGAGCTAGGCAACTAAAAGGTATAGGCAGAGAGGCAGGGGTCTTAGGAGGTTGTCAGAAAAGGAACCCAGGAACAGAGGCCAACAAGGAAACAAATGGGGTTCGGGCCTTGGATCTTGGGTATTGGCCCTGGATCACCTTGCCTTGAATTAGAGGGAGGAGGGGAAGAGGAATAAATGACACAAAGTCATAGAAGAATATGGATTTGCTGGAGCACTGTGAGCCTGCCAGAGAGAGGATCTGTGGGCTTGGCTGAGGAAAATTGGGAGCTGGAAATAACAGTCAAGTCCCTGGGCAGCAAAGGAGTCTGTCATCTGTCTTGTTAGGGTGCACAACCAGTGCCCCCACTAGCCCACATGGGGCCCTTATATGAACTGAAAATGGCACCCCCATTGAGCAGACCATTTGAGTAGATACACCAGAGGCACTCAGATGGCACCTTTGTACGAAGAGAGAGATTCTGTTTCCTCCTGCAGGTGCATTCCACGCCAAGACACTCAACTTGTGAACAGAGCAGGAGCTGGATTGCAATGCCCACTTATTCTCTTGGTCAGCATCTGTGTGCAGTCCACAAACTTCACATCTGTAACTGCATGCCCTGGGAACTGCTCAGGGAGAGGCCGTGTTCTCTCTGGCAGTGGGCAAGCCTGGACCTCCCAACAAGAAACACTGACTGTAGCTGGGCTTAACTCTGTGGTGGAGGAAGGGGTGTTGAAATTAACTAGACTTTGTGCCTTGGAAAACTAGCCCCACACCTGAGCTACCGCCCTGTGGTGTAGCCTTTAATCGATTTCTTGTTCACACCATGTTGGAACTTCAAGAATCCGAGATAGTGAAACCCCCCTCCCCATCCAGCAGCCACCTAGCCATAGCTAGAGAGAGACTGACAAGGTGGGTAACCTCAGACACAGGCTTCTGGCTTGAATCCTGACCTGCAGGTTATAGTAATTACCAGTAACAACTAACATTTATGGAGCACATTGCAATTTATCAAGTGCTTTCACACACACCATCTCATTTCCTCCCTGCGAGGCAGAGATGACTGGCACTTCTCTTACAAATGAAAAGACAGCTTCCAAGAAGTCTGACGTGGCCAGGGGGGCATAGCAGGTAGTTGGGAGTCTGCGTTCTGAAGGCTGACTGCCTGGGTTCCCATTCCAGTCCTGCCATTTCCTGGCTGTGTGACATAGAGCAACTTGCTTCACCTTTCTGTGCCTCTGTTTCTCCACACACGAGATGGGGATGTTAGTGGCTACTTCATGCACCCAGTGGTTGTGGCAATTAAAATGCTCAGAACAGTGCACGGCATGGGACAAATGATCCCAGCAGAGAGTCTGCTTTCCTGCCAACTATGGAAAATAAGATCCACCAATATATCTAAAATCTCACATCCTTTGCCAGCCCATTTGAGGCACAATAAGATTGGGTCAGATTGCAGTGTCACATGTGGGAAATTTAACTACCTATAAGTTTGTTGAGCTCAAAGTAGCTCCCATGTAGCTGGACATAGTGGACAGAACACTCAGGGAGGGTGGCCACAATGCAGGTGACAGGATGAGCGAAGCAGGGAGAGTGGTCCTGGGCTGGGCTGGATGGTGTGAAGGACCATCTGGCCAAAGGGGCTCAAGAGGGAACACAGGCTCAGTGCAGCCCTTCCCCCTTTTCAGCAGAATCTTCCCAGTTTCAACAGAAGCCCAAAATGCTGATTTTTTATGTGCAATATCCTCATTTTCAAATTTAGCAACTATTTTGAATTTCTTTAAAACGCTGCGTGGGCTACACCAGACCCAGCTGCAGGCCACTAGCCTGTGCTACCTCTCCAAGTCACCCTCTCTGACTGCCACTCTCTGGAGCCTTCAGTGCCTGCTGACCACACACCTCTCTTCAGGCCCATCCTTGTCTGTCCCCCTGATGGACACCACCCTGCTTGTTCCTCTCCTTGAGGTCTGTGGGTGGTAAAATGCCTGCCACGAAAGCACTAGGTGTTCTGCCTGGAGCACAGCAGAGGCAAGGTGCCATAAGTCATTCATTACTCAATTACCACATAGTATGAAAAACACTCTGCTACATAAACAAGATAAGCCGAGATGTGCGTCTGAATGTAAGCATGCAATGGAAAGTGTTGAGGAAACGCTACACATATGTAAGATACTATGTGCTCACTGTAATTTTTAAATAATATTTGTCTCAGGGGAGAACCTGACACCACATGAAAACCCCTTATTAAAGGAAGGAACCTCAAAGTCATCTCCCCCAACCTCTCATATCAAGGTGGGGAAAACTGAGAGGAACATGCTTAAGATTCCAGAGCTAGCCCCTAGCCTCCTAACACCACCGCAGTCCCCGTGCGCTCACTAAACCCACTCTCCCAGCTGTGATTTGCAATTCCTGCTTCCCAGGGCCTGTGATTTCCCTCCTTGGGGTGCGTTCCCATTCGTGTCACCCAAGCATGCTCATTAGGAGCCCTTGTGCAGGATGGCACTGGAGCCTCAGGAAGGTTATGACACATAACTCACATGTATAGGGTGCCTTATATGTTATCTACGGGCTTTGCGTGTCTCTGTATTTTTTCTGAAAGAGGCACAGGCATGGAAGAAAGAACCCAGGCTCAGGGTCAGGCAGACCTCATATAGACACCACATAGGAGCCAAGTAACTTTGTGTGATGTATTTGACCTCCCTGAAGTGTATTTCCTCTCTCTGGGTATGCATGGATACTAGCTACCACTTAATGTTGGTATAATCATTATGAAATCTCCCCAGCCCCTAGCTAAAGACGTTTTTTTTTCTGTTTTTTATTTTAATTCTTTTAATGTTTATTTAATTTGAGAGACAGAGTGTGATTGGGGGAGGGGCAGAAAGCGAGGGCGGCACAGACTGCAAAGCAGCCTCCAGGCTCTGAGCTGTCAGCAGAGCCCAAAGCGGGGCTCGAACTCACAAACCACAAGATCAAAATCTAAGCTGAAGTAGGATGCTTAACCAACTAAGCTACCCAGGAGCCCCTTAAAGACATGTTGTTGAATGCCTGCAACACAGAGCCCCTGACTCTGGTCCAGGAATGTTTTTTAACTAATAAGTAACATCTTGAGAAATGGCACAAGGTCCCTGAGCCCACCAAAGGGAGAGTTACACACACAGAGCTACACATAGGCATACACACACACACACACACACACACACACACACACTCACACGTGTGCGCGCGCGCACTGCTGAGTGGCTGCAGGCAGAGGGCTGCTGGGGAGGCAGCTTTTGGGAACCCAGCCCTGGCAGCTACAAACCAGACTTCAGGTCACTCGGGTTCTCCTGGCAGCAGGGACCAGCAAATGCCTTGGCTGAGGCTAGTGGCCCTTGTCCCCATCTGGCCACTGACACTGAGACACCTTCTCCCTGACTTCTGAATCCATTTGGCAATCCCGGTGCACATTGAGACCAGACTGTTTTAGCAGCAAATTACAGAGACAATGATCTCGGCAAGATTGATTAGAGCTGAAGAGCAGCACCTGTACTCACACATGTGTCAATAAAGTTACACAAGCTACTAGTGCCTAAACTTGAGAGGATCTACATTCTGAGTAGCAAGGATTTTCCAGAGAGGAATGGCCAGGGACTGAAGATGAGCAACATTTGAGAGACTATATGGGCAGTGATAAAACAGGCGAGAGAAATCAGGGACTTATTCTAACTCCATCTCTTGGATCCCAGTTAAGAAAATAGCCTAGGTTTCTTGGCTATTGTCTTCTCCATTTATGAGGGGGTAAACTATCTAGAAGTCAATGGCTAATAAATGTTTTCAATATGCCAGGTGCTGTGTTAAGCAAGGGAATCAATACCTGCCTACGTACAAATGCATGTTTGCCAACACACAGGTGGAATCTAGACCAAGGAAGAGAAAATGGTGAGAGAGAAACTGGGAAGGAGGTGATTATTTCTGAGAGGTAGACAGAGGAGTAAAGAGATGGGTCACAGAAGCCAAGGGGGGAGACAGAAGAGGGAGCAGCTGGTCAGCATGTCACATGTTGCTAAGAGGTTAATTGGATGAGGACTAAAAAAAGGCCCTGGGATTGGGCATGAGAAGGTCACCAGGGATCAGACCGACAGGTCATTGCTCTGTAGAGTGAGACACGAATGGGAGATGAAGGAGTGAAGGCAGTAAGGACAGACTCTTGCATTCAGGAGATTTGCAAAACAAAAGACTGTGGAAGAGTGATGGGTTCAGTGCATTTTGTAGTTTGTAGGGAGTAATGTGGAGCACAGCCTGGGAGGCGAGCTTCTGGATGGTGGAGGGACACAGGAGGAAATAAACCTGGCAGTAGAATGAATGTTTGACAGTGGAGATGTCAGGCAATAGAGATGGGGAGAAAGCTTAAATCTAAGTTACAGCTGTCCCTTGGAGTGACAGCTGAGGTGGAGGTGTGCCCTCTGATTGAAGGAGTTGGAGAAATGGGTTTCTATCATTTCCCACGCAGAAGCATTGCTGTGGTCATTGCTGCAGCTGCAGAATCCTGACTCTTATTCCTGTTCACCCCCGCCTCCCCCCCCAACACACACACATACAAGCACACACATTTAGTCCCTCCAAGTCCCCAGGGCAGTGCCTTCTCTGGGCCTCATTTTTCTGCCTGAGGCTCCTGGCTACCTAGGGGGCAGCTGGGAGGGGAGGTGGACTACAAGAGATGGGGGAGACAAGGACGGTGGTAACTCGGGGCTTGACAATGCAAGATCAAGGCTCAGGGATTCCACATTCAAATCCCAGCTTCCCTCAGAGGGCTGGGTTCTCCCCAATTGATGGACAATTCCCGCTCTGCCTGTTTGCCAAAAATGCTTCCGTTTCCATTCCAAAGATGAATTCAAAGAAGCTTGTATCCAAAAGGATTAAAAAAAAAAAATAGTGACTCGGATGGGAGAGGTCCACGGCTGCCAGCATATATGCAATACGGCCTGTTCCTGGGAGCTTACATAATCGACAGTGAGTCACAGCTGCCGCAGAGCTGAAACATGATTAAGTCCTTACAGCCGCTCCTCCTGGAGCAAGGCAAGGCGTGCTACTTAACCCGTCTGCTGCCGCCACCTGGCACGGGAGAGGGTGGCCCGTGGGCAGGCAGCAACTCAAGATGATTGAGTTCAGAGCAGTGGGAGAGATCCCCTGATCTGCAAAATTCCTCTCTCTGACTACAGCCAAGTCCTTTTGTTCCACCATACAAACACCTCTGGGAAAGAAAGCACATGGAATCCCAGCATTTTATTTATGTGCTTTTATTTATTTATTATTTATTTGTTTGTTTGTTTGTTTGTTTGTTTATTACTGACTGCTTATAGTTCATTGTCCACTTGGTGCAAGGCACACGGTTACAGGTTGCCAGGAAGGCTTACGTGTGGCTTAGATACTAGTGGGGTTCTCTCAACTTCCTTTTTGGTGTTTTGCTATTTTGATATCAAAGAACCCAACTGCTTCTGCTTGCTGGAGCCTGTCTGGTCTACAGGGAAGGGAGGGAAGGGGAGGGGAGGGGCTCTGATGAGCCCAGTGCCTCCTGAAGCCTGGAGGTGGCCACTCAGGACTGGGACCTTGGCTTTGCCATGCCGGCCACTGGGCCTCTTCCTCATGGCTTCCAGAGCCAAGTCACAGGTGACCATGCCGCTGGAGGCCTGGAGAGATTCTGAGCATTCTGGGGACTCCAACACCATAGCCAGGAACAGGAGAGTGGACTTCCCAAAAGACAAGCTTGCCCACCAGTGGCAAGCCTTGGGTACACGCGGGTGGTGAGGGATGGCTTCCCCAGGATACTGTACACTTCCGCAGGAGCGCTTACTAGAAGTGGAACCTAGGTGGCACGGGTAATAGGTAATAGTCATGGGTAGCCGCTAGTGAGTCACTGGAGAGGATGGCTGCCATGCTGTCACTTATGGGCTGGTGGAAACCTCAGCCAGCTTCCCTTGTCGAACCATCATGGAGACACTAGGCCATGGAGTCCATTTGCAGAGGAGACCATCCAAGGCCCCTCCACCACCAAAACCCGCTGGGGGTGGAATCCCAGCACTTTATAGCTTAGTGGAACTTTAGACTTGTCCAGTCAAATCCTCCAATTAAGAGATGAGGCCATGGAGCTTCAGTGTCCAGTGAGAGATCAGCAACCACTCAAAGTCACAAGGTGAGCTAGTAGCAGAGTGGGGACTTGAACGTGGGTCTCCTGACAGCATGCCCACAATGTCGTAGACATGATGACCTACTGAGAATACTGTCCCCCCTATGTCCATGGATAGATGAGTAGGTAAAGAAGATGTGGTCTACACATATAACAGAATATTATTCAGCCACAAAAAGAATGAAATCCTGCCATTTGCAACAACATGGATGGACCTGGAAAGTATAATGCTAAGTGAAATAAGCCAGTCAGAGAAAGACAAATACCATATAATTTCACTCATATGTGGAATTTAAGAAACAAAACAAATGAACAAAGAGAGGGAAAGAGAGAACCCCAAAACAGACTCTTACCGATAGAGAACAAACTGATGGACACCAAAGGAGAGGTGGGTGGGGGATGGGTGAAAGGTAAAGAGGATTAAGAGTACACTTATCATGATGAGCAGTGAGTAATGTATAGAACTGCTGAATCACCATATTGTACACCTAAAACAAGTATAACACTGTTAACTACACTGGAATTAAAAATTGTTTAATTAAAAAAAAAAAACAATACTGTCCCCCTATACTTCAGGCAGGGGACCAAGTGGTTCCCCACTTCACTGTGGCCTGTGCACACCTGCTCTCCTCACACGGTCCTAGTAAGAATAAACCCAAAGAGTTTTCCCTCAATTTCCCAAGTTCTACTTAAAATCCTCATAGCAGGAGTTCTTGAGGAAATAGTATCTGGATGCTGGTGGAATCTCCAGCTCAGTGACTTTAGGCACATTATCAAGCTTATTTGAATCTCAGTTGCCTCATCTGTGAAATAGGATAAAAACAAAAGGACTGTTGTGAAATCACTGAAATAATTTATGAAAAGTGCCTAGCACAGGGCCTGGCACAGAGTAAGTGCTCATCAAATGGTAGCCACTATTTTATTTTATTTTATTTTATTTTATTTTATTTTATTTTATTTTATTTTTAAATGTAAATGTATTTAGTTTTTTAGTTTTTTATTTTTTTTTAATATATGAAATTTAGTGTCAAATTGGTTTCCATACAACACCCAGTGCTCATCCCAAAAGGTGCCCTCCTCAATACCCATCACCCACCCTCCCCTCCCTCCCACCCCTCATCAACCCTCAGTTTGTTCTCAGTTTTTAAGAGTCTCTTATGCTTTGGCTCTCTCCCACTCTAACCTCTTTTTTTTTTTCCTTCCCCTCCCCTGTGGGTTTCTGTTAAGTTTCTCAGGATCCACATAAGAGTGAAAACATATGGTATCTGTCTTTCTCTGTATGGCTTATTTCACTTAGCATCACACTCTCCAGTTCCATCCACGTTGCTACAAAGGGCCATATTTCATTCTTTCTCATTGCCACGTAGTACTCCATTGTGTATATAAACCAGAGTTTCTTTATCCATTCATCAGTTGATGGACATTTAGGCTCTTTCCACAATTTGGCTATTGTTGAGAATGCTGCTATGAACATTGGGGTACAAGTGCCCCTATGTATCAGTACTCCTGTATCCCTTGGGTAAATTTCTAGCAGTGCTATTGCTGGGTCATAGGGTAGGTCTATTTTTAATTTTCTGAGGAACCTCCACACTGCTTTCCAGAGCGGCTGCACCAATTTGCATTCCCACCAACAGTGCAAGAGGGTTCCCGTTTCTCCACATCCTCTCCAGCATCTATAGTCTCCTGATTTGTTCATTTTGGCCACTCTGACTGGCGTGAGGTGATATCTGAGTGTGGTTTTGATTTGTATTTCCCTGATAAGGAGCGACGTTGAACATCTTTTCATGTGCCTGTTGGCCATCTGGATGTCTTCTTTAGAGAAGTGTCTATTCATGTTTTCTGCCCATTTCTTCACTGGGTTATTTGTTTTTCGGGTGTGGAGTTTGGTGAGCTCTTTATAGATTTTGGATACTAGCCCTTTGTCCGATATGTCATTTGCAAATATCTTTTCCCATTCCGTTGGTTGCCTTTTAGTTTTGTTGGTTGTTTCCTTTGCTGTGCAGAAGCTTTTTATCTTCATAAGGTCCCAGTAATTCACTTTTGCTTTTAATTCCCTTGCCTTTGGGGATGTGTCGAGTAAGAGATTGCTATGGCTGAGGTCAGAGAGGTCTTTTCCTGCTTTCTCCTCTAAGGTTTTGATGGTTTCCTGTCTCACATTCAGGTCCTTTATCCATTTTGAGTTTATTTTTGTGAATGGTGTGAGAAAGTGGTCTAGTTTCAACCTTCTGCATGTTGCTGTCCAGTTCTCCCAGCACCATTTGTTAAAGAGGCTGTCTTTTTTCCATTGGATGTTCTTTCCTGCTTTGTCAAAGATGAGTTGGCCATACGTTTGTGGGTCTAGTTCTGGGATTTCTATTCTATTCCATTGGTCTATGTGTCTGTTTTTGTGCCAATACCATGCTGTCTTGATGATGACAGCTTTGTAGTAGATGGTAGCCACTATTTTAATGGCAGAAGCGGGGCTTCTGGATGGTTCAGTCGGTTAAGCATCTGACTTCGGCTCAGGTCATGATCTCACGGTTCATGGGTTTGAGCCCCACATCAGGCTCTGTGCTGACAGCTCAGAGCCTGCAGCTGCTTCGAATTCTGTGCCTCCCTCTCTCTCTCTCTCTGCCCCTCCCCTGCTCACACTCTTGTCTCTCTGTTTAATAAACATAAAAATAAAAAAAAAAACTTAAATGGCCGAAGGTCCACTGCCTCCACAAAGAATGGGGAGTTCCTGCTGGGAGCACCCAGGGAATGCTGCCTGCAGGTTGACCCCCAGAAACCGGCAACCCTCATGATAATCTCTGTCCAGAGCCTTTCTGAGAACACCTCAAAGTTTCACCAGCAATGTAAGCACTGTGTGACCTCAATCCTTTCTAGGTCCTGGCCCTTTAGTTGCTGGTGTCCAGATGTGATGACATCTGAATTGCCACATCCTACCTGGCATTGTCGTGGCAGCAAGGGGTTGCCTGTAGGAGAGCAGGTTGTCTTATTGACTTCCTCCACAAAAGGTTAAAATGCCACCCCCCTGCCCCAAACATCTGTCCTGATCTCACTTAATAAGCAATCAATTCTTTCATCCAGGAGTTGTCTAATAAACGATTGCCAGAAAACCTTTTCTTTTTTTTATAATTGTTTTATCTGAGCATATTTAAAGTGTGTATTCTAGAGGAATATTGACAGAAGTAAAAGGGGACAGCGGGCAGAGCAGAAGGTGAGATGATGAGGTGGCTTAAAAACAAGGTATGAAATAGGGGCACCTGGGTGGCTCAGTCAGTTAAGCAGCTGACTTCAGCTTAGGTCATGATCTCATGGTTTGTGAGTTCAAAGCCCCATGTCGGGCTCTGTGCTGTCAGTTCAGCGCCCGGAGTTTGCTTCAGATTCTGTGTCTCCCTCTCTCTCTGCTACTCCCAACTCACGCTCTGTCTCTCTCTCTCAAGAAATGAATACACGTTAAAAAAATAAATAAATAAAACAAGGGATGAAATAAAAGTCTACAACTGAATGGTGAGACCTCTTTGCCCTTCCCCTACTTAGTTCCAAGAAGGCTGGCAGCCAGATTCATAGCCCCCAGGAAGGAAAATAAAACATCTTGAACAGGAGAATTGAATCACACTTGGAGAAAGACCTACAGATCCTACAGATACTGACATTCGGAAATGCCTCAGTGTAAGAGTTCCATCGTTGCCTCATCACCCTATGACAGTTGGCCTCAACTCAATCAGACTCAACACCTTTTTTTTTAATTGAGGTATAATTGACATGCAATAAACTGCTCACATTTAGGGTATACATTTAGAGAGTTTTGACATATGCATCCACTCATGAAACCATCACTATAATCAAGATGTTGAACATATCCATCTCTCCAAAATTTTCCTCATGCCCCTTGGTAATACCCCTCCTATCACTCCCTGTCTCACTGCCCCCCATCCCCAGGCCATCATTGATCTTCTTTCTGTTACTATAGGTTAGTTTCATTTTTGGGAATTTTCTTAAAATGGAATCATATGTATATACTTTTTGTCCAGCTTCTTTCATGAAGCATAATAATTTTGAGATTTGACCATGCCATGGGTGCATTTATTTTTAAAATAAATATTTTGAAATATCCCCCTTACAATCTGAAATGAAATTCACAGTTAAGATAATCAACCTACACATAATTTTTAAAAAGCCATTATAGTGCCTTTACAAAGAAACAGAAGGAAAGTAACTTATGATATAATAACTGTGTTTCACTGTGAAAGCACATGAGCACCCTGGAAGACATAATAGTTAGACGTTTTCATCTTTTTACAATGAATAAGTTTGAATAAGATAAGTTACACAATATTCAGCTGAATTTTGTTGACACTCCTTTCATTATATTTTGGTGTGAATTTTATAATTTTTAACATTTATTTTTTGAGAGAGAGAGAGAGAAGAGAGACAGTGTAAGCGGGGAAGGGGCAGAGAGAGAGGGGCAAGTGGGGAAGGGGCAATCCAAAGCAGGCTCCAGGCTCTGAGCTGTCAGCACAGAACCTGACGTGGGGCTTGAACCCACAAACTGTGAGATCATGACCTGAGCCAAAGTTGGATGCTTAACCAACTGAGCCACCCAGCCACCCCTGTTGTGTTTTTTATATTTGCCATCTTGAAATAAGGTCTAAATTAAAATATTTGAAATTCCCATGAGTAAGGCAACTGCTTGCAGACTAATATCAGCATATTTGATCACAAGCAGGGCTGTTGTCAATGATATATCATTCTAAATGGTGAACAGCTCTTGGTTAAGTTTTAACAAAACAAAGTCCGGTGTCCCCTTAATTTACATGGTAGTTTCATTCTTAGAAATGCAAATCTATAGAAATTTCAGGGTATATTAAATCCATGCAAAAAAATATTTATGTTTATATAGTCTAGATCAAATCATTAAAAACAGTTTTTACCTATGTAACTGCCCAGGAGGACATCAAAAGTAAAACAGAACACAGATAGGGGTGCCAGGTAAAAAAGCAAGATTTGAGACATACATACAAAAAATACATTTTTGTGTATCTGAAATTTGATTTTAACTGGATGTCCTATTCAATCCTTAACCAATGGAAATCTTTGTTGTATGGCACTGTCCTACAAGCCAATTAGCGTGCCTCACCCCCACATACTAGATACTAGCAGACCTTTAAAGGAAAAGTTAACTTGCAATGCTTCTAACACCAAATGTGTCAAATTCTCTAGCTTTCCAGGTAAGCATCAATTGAGCGTTCTACAATTCAATTTTGATACTAACTATCCAGAGTTAACACAGACTCCACAGATTAAGGGCTCAATCCCACAACACTGCCCCCATTTCGGACACCAATCATAAGTCCCAGGTTGTCCACCTGTACTTTTGACCAACCAGTTATAAACTGGGCTTCCCACAACCCCCCTCTCAGGTTCGACAATTTTCTCTAATAGTTTACAAAACTCAGAGAAAATTTTGCTTACATTTACCAGTGTATTATAAAAGATATGATAAAGAATACAGATGAACAACAAGAGGAAGAGGTACCTAAAGTGAGGTCTAAAAGGTCCTGAGCACAGGAGCTTCTGTCCCTGTGCAGTTTGGGGTGCATGACACTCCCAATACCTCAGTATGCTCACCAACCCAGAAGCACTCAACACACTATAGTTTAGGAATTTCTATGGAGGCTTCAATATGTAGGCATGTTTGATTATTAACTCAATCTCTAGCCCCACACCCCTTCCCAGAAGATAGTAAGTAGGGCTGAAAGTCCCAAGCTTCTCTTTTTTTTTTCCAAAGCTTATTTATTCATTTTGGGTAAGACAGAGATAGTGCAGATAGGAGAGGGACAGAGAGAGAGGGAGAGAGAGAATCCCAAGCAGCTCCACGCTGCCAGTGCAGAGCCTGAGGCATGGCTCAATCCCACGAAACCATGAGATCATGACCTGAGCCGAAGCCAGAGTCAAGATGCTTAATTGAGCCACCCAGGTGCCCCTGAAAGTCCCAAGCTTCTAATCATGACTTGGTCTTTCTGATGACCAGCTCCCATTCTGTCCAGGAACCTAACAAGACATGTCTCGTTAGAACAAAAGATGTTTCTATCACCAGGAAATAAGTCAAGGCATTTAGGAACTCTATATAAGATACCCCTAGCACTTCTGTTACTCACGAAATTACAAGAGCTCTAGGAACTCTGTCAGGAACCAGGGGAAAAGACCAAATACATATATATTTCTTATTATGCCACAGTCCCCCAATAACTATGACAACTAAAAATCCTCACAACTTTCCAAAATGTCCCTAGGAACTATCCCTATTGAGAACCACTGTCCTACAGTGAAGATCACCAGAAGAAAACCCTAACATGCACTCAGAGTCCCCCACCAGCATTTTAATAATTGGTTTGAACATTAATTAGCAGCTAAGAATCCACAATGAAAATGACCCCAAGGGGCGCCTGGGTGGCTCAGTCGATTGAGTATCCAATTCTTGGTTTCAGTTCATGTCATGATCTCATGGTTCATGGGTTTGGGCCCCGAGTCAGGCTCTGTGCTGACAGCATGGAATCTGTTTAGGATTCTCCCTTTCCCTCTCTCTGCCCCTGCCTGCCCCACTAGCTCAAGCTCTTGGGGACATGCACATTCTCTCTCTCTCTCTCTCTCTCTCTCTCTCTCTCTCCCTCAAAATAAATAAATAAACTTAACAAAAGAAAAAGAAAAAGACCCCAAAGGTGAAAAACAAAGAACAGAACAAATTCACAGGAAAAAAGACTTAGAGAAAAAGATCAAGAAGAAAAACACTTTAAGGGCAAAAACTGTATTCAATCTTTGGAGAGATAATAAGAAGAGGGAGCTTATAGAAAGGGGAGGAGAAGCAGGAAAAGTATAAGGGTACTTGAAAATTAAATATGCAATAATCAAGGTTTGGAGGGTTGGGGGAACCAATAGGAGAAGTGGAAAAATTCAAGGGAGTCTTCCGGTAAATAGGACAAAACAACAAAGAGAGAGAGAATGAGCTGGAAACTAGGACAGAGGAGCAAGAATGACGGAAAATTAAAGGACCAATTCAGGGAGTCCAACAAGAATTAACGAGAATTCTATAAAGGAAAAAAAAATAACTCTGTAACTAGAAAACAAAAATGAGAAAGGAACAAAATTCAAACAAATAATTCAAGAAAAAATTTTAGTACAAAAAGACTTGAGTTTCTATATTAAAAGTGCCCATGAAATGCCAGCACAAAGAATACACTCCATATTATGATAACATTTCAAAACACCAGGGAAAAATAGGGGTTACTAAGGAGGAAAAAAAAAGGTTACATCAAAATAACTTGCAATAAGAACGGCCATTTCTCAGCTGTAATAGAGGAAGCTAGAAAGCATGCAACAATGTTTCAAAATTCTAAGGCAAAAATCATTTTGAATCTACAATTCTATACCCAGATGAATTAACTACCAAAGGTGAGGATAAAGAAAAATTCAGGCTTGAAAATCTCAAAAGACTTTTCTCCCATGCATTTTTTTTTTTTACAGGAAGCTATTTGAGAATGTGATCCTTGAAAATGAGGGAGTTAATACACCAAAAAAGAGAAAGACATGGGATTCAGGAAATGGGATCAAACACAGGTGAGAGTCAAGGGGGATTTCCAGGATGATGACAGGAAGTTCCAGAGCCACAGCTGTTCAGCTGGCCCAGAGAGCGACAAGTCAGCTTGGAGCAAGACGACAGAAGTGGGAAAGTTATCTG
The DNA here is from genome assembly GCF_027475565.1 of Acinonyx jubatus. Classification (NCBI taxonomy): domain Eukaryota; kingdom Metazoa; phylum Chordata; class Mammalia; order Carnivora; family Felidae; genus Acinonyx; species Acinonyx jubatus. Next base: position 89,197,837 of record NC_069388.1, on the reverse strand, counting down.
AAGTTACCTGGTAAGTTATCTGATACATTTAGCTATGTGAACAATCATGTTAAGATTGGAACCAAGACATTTAAGCAACAGGATTGGGCATTATTAACCCTAATGATACTAAAAAGTTTACAAGAAAGGGAGTGTAATTACAATATAATCCTTAGCTTTACAGTGAATGAACAGTATTTACATAAATATTGAAAATGGATTTAACCAAAAATTACAATATTGGCAGAAAGAAGAGTGGAAAGTGGAGGTGAAAACAAGAAAGCTCATTTAAACTATGAGAAAGTCAATGGATACGTCAAAAATTCACAACTCAGACCAACAGTATATGCATAGTACACAGAAATAATATAGAGAAAAAAATCATAAAGAAAAAAAACACTAAAAAATAGTTTGAGGAAATGGGGCAGGAGACAGCTGTTTTTCTGATGAGGCTTTTGGCATTGTTTAACTTTTGATGCTATGTGTGTGCTTCTTAGATAAAAGTGAAAATTAATTTCCTGAAATTAATATGGCTGTGGTAGAAGTGGTCTGGAAACTTTTGAGAGCAGGAAGATCTGCTGCATTCCAACTAATTTAATCATTGACCTACTCTCTGCCCTGTGATGAGGCAAAGCAGACCAGCCCCTCTGAAAAGGGAAACCAATGACTCCTGATTGTAAAAGGACCCCACAGCAGGAGGTTTGGGAAGGACCCTGCTGTGCACACCTGCCATGGCTATTATCTGTCTCTCTGTTCAGTTTTGCCAACTCACCAGGAACAGGAAGCTGCTTTCTCTATTACACCGAGCAACAAAGGGGGAATGAGTGGTTTGTTAATGAGGACTGATAACTGTCTCACACAGAGAGAACCGGGGCCTCCCAAAAGCTTTAAATTACAACGTTAATGGCACTGATCGGGGCTCCCAAAGTTGCAACTGGGACATGGAGAAGCCACAGAAGATGCAAGGTGTTTTTCTCAGACACAGAGAAAGACCTGGAGTCAGATTAAACAAAGATTCCCAGCTATTGAAGCAGACTGGTGGGAAAAGAACTAAGAGATGTGTCTGTCTCTTTAAATCTTGCTCTAAATTGCAGGTTGCCTTGTATGTATGGTGAAGATTAGAAATTGTTTAATTGCTGTTTGGTTTTAATGGAGATTTGTATTTTGGTAGGAAAAAAACACAAATGGGTTGGGTGGGGTGCTATCGTTTGTGACTCAGTTAGCCATACTTAGGAAAAACCTGTCTGCTTGGATCACAAGCCCACGATTCACACGGGTGTCAGCTTTACCTGGGCGACAAGAAATTACCTTATGGCCTCGCCAACCTGAACACGGGCCGTGATGAGAAACAGCACATCCTTTTGGAGGCTATATTTTCTTTTCTTTTTTTACTTTTTTTTAAATGTTTACTTATTTTTGAGAGAGCACGAGCGGGGGAGGGGCAGAGAGAGGAAGACACAGAATCGAAAGCAGGCTCCAGGCTCTGAGCTGTCAGCACATAGTCCAACACGGGGCTTGAACTCACCAGCGGAGAGATCATGACCTGAGCTGAAGTCGGACGCTTAACTGACTGAGCCACCCAGGTGCCCCTCGAGGCTATATTTTCAACCTAGACCATCGCAAGCCAGATAGGATTACAAATTCTGGTTGAGACATTGACATGAATCGGCCCTGCAGACCAGAGTGGCCCAGGCCGTGTTTCAATAACTATCCCATTAAGAAACTTTGGCTGTTTAATAAGAACAGTTGAAGATCTGTAAACTAGAGATTAAAGTAATTATTTCTGAAGAGGTTTTTGCCAGATTTTGGCTTTTCATGACATATCTTATGAACTAGACCCTAAATACCACCTGCCAAATGGATTTGTCTAAAAAAGACAAAAAGATGGACATGGACACAAATGCAACGTTTAAGGGTACCCTCTGTAGAAAGAGCAGCTCTGAACTCTCAGAGGCGACTTACAGGATTCATTTTACCCCAGCACATCTAAAACCACTGTCTCAACCCACAGAGCTCTCAGCTCCCCAGAGAATCTATGGCAAAACCTCCCTTCATGACTCATAAAGTTTGGAGTTTTCCTGGACTCTATCTATAGGGGCCTGCCTGGGGGTCAAGAAATAGTCACTGGGGGCACTGTGGACACTCCCTGGAAGCTCTCAGTAGAGAAGGATGTCAGCCACATGACTGTCCACACCAGCAATGAGTGCGGCAGCTCAGGGTGGGATTCGTGAGGGGGTGTACATCCTGCCTCACTCCTTGTTTTCTGCCTTCCAACTTTCTCTAGTAATAACATACTGGCAACACACCTTCCCCACTCCTCCAGAGACCAGATACTATTCAATTACTGCTGATACCAGATGTCATTTACGGAGTGGTTACTATGCATCAGGCATGCACTTTATTTCATTCAAACTCTGTGACAACTTTATGAGAAGATGGGTACCATTTTCCAGAAGAGGTAACACAGACTTTAAAAGGTTAGGTAATAGGGGAACCTGGGTGGCTCAGTCAGTTAAGCATCCGACTTCAGGTCAGGTCATGAACCCACAGTTCGTGGGTTCTAGCCCTGCGTCAGGCTCTGTGCTGACAGCTCAGAGCCTGGGGCATGCTTCAGATTCTGTTGTGTCTCCCTCTCTCTCTGCCCCTCCCCCACTCGTTCTCTCATTTTCTCTCTGTCTCTCAAAAGTAAATAAAACATTAAAAAATAATAAATAAAAAAATAAAAGTTTAGGTAATATGCTAATGACCAAGAAAGAGCCGGTTGTCAAACTTATGCAACCTGAGCAGACATCTGGTGTCTATTCACTTTTGCATAAATAAATGTTAGTTGCACATCTGTCACTTACAACCACAACCTCCAATAGAGAAGGTCAGTGTGATGGCGATGATCATCCATGGGCAAAACATAAAACCACCAAGCCACAAGCACTGAGTCTCAGGAGCTTCTGGAGCTGAAGGTTCACATGTTTCCCGTGCTTTATATCTTGTTTCTGTCTCTACGTGTATTTATGTCTTGCATTGAGTGATTGGTGGCCATGTTGCACAGGGTGATTACTTCTGAGAGTCCAAGTGATTTTTTTTGGTTATTTCAATATTTTGTCTTTTTCAAAAAGTTTTTCTGCAATGAATTTTTATTTCTTATGTAATTTTTAAGAGGTATGAAGAAAACATGTAAAATCAAAACAAACTTCTGAGTGCTAATTGCTCATCATCACTTAGCTGCTCACAATTCCAGAAAACTAACAGGCAGATTCCTGAATGCCAGAAGGGTGGACTACAAGTGGCTGGAAAATATGTTGAAATGTCCTTTTTTTTTTTCCTCCCTCTCATTTTCTCTTTCATCCCAATTTAAGGATCGTCCTGCTCCCTCTTATGGATGGTATGTGGTGGGACAGAAAATAAAAATAGCATATAACACACTTTCCTTCCTGGCTTTTAGTTCCAAAGGTATAAGCACTAGAGAGAGGAAAGGTATTGTGGCTAAAAATAAAATATGTGGAATAAGCATGAACAGAAAAGGGTTTCCTTAGTACTAGAAAAAGATTCCCCAGGGGGCTGAGTAGACAGCTGACACAAGTCTCCAAGCACTGGCACTAAAACTTAAGTTTGTTGTTGTTGTTGTTGTTGTTGTTGTTGTTGTTGTTGTTGTTAACATTAAATAATTATCTAGAAAAAGTTTAAGCAACTTTCTAGTAATTCATATACTGAAGAACATAAAAGTATACATGGAAAGCACAGACATAAGGCAATAACTTCACATCACCACCTAAACAGGTGCTCCCACCAAAAAGTTTTAGGAAGTTTTGAAGCAAGGAAAAAGCTATTGAATCGAGGGTCTGGAATTATTTCTACTCTAAAACCACTCCTTCAGCTTTACAGCTCACTAGAGACAGGGATTAAGCAAGAAGTGAAGTCCTATGAAGACATTTTTGGTACTCTGCTTTCTTAAAAGCTTAAGAGAGTTGAACTTTCATGTTTTTTCTGTCCTGGTTTCATGCCTCTGTCCTGGTTTCTGCTTCTCAGCTTCTGAATGTCATCCACCAAGGATCTGTGGACTGGAGGCTCCACAGATGGGAGCCACAAAATCTTCCCTGCTGGCTTTTTTCCCTCCATCTGGGGATCAGCCCGAGACCACAGGTAAATCACATCCTCCTACTAGGTAGATAACCAACTGCTCAAACCCAAGGAAGAGAATGGGTCTGGGAGTTGGGGGAGGAAAAAGGCAGCATCTTACCACTTGATTAAGTTTTCTGTTTATTTTAGTCTTTTTAAATAAACTTTTTATTTCTGAATAATTTTAGATTTACAGAAAAGTTACAAAGATCATCCAGAGAATCGGTATGTTTGTCCAAACTAAGCATACCATATTAGTATATTATGAGTAACTTTATTTGGATTTTACCAGCTTTTCCATGAATGTCCTTTTTCTGTTCTGGGATCCAATTCAGTATACCACATTTTGTGATTCATCATTTTAAATTTTTATTTTTATTTTTATCAAGGTTATATATGTTTAGGGGCATCTGGGTGGCTCAGTCAGTTAAGTGTCTGACTCTTGATTTCAGCTCAGATCATGATCTCACAGCTCTTGAGATCAAGCCCGATGTTAGGCTCTGCACTGAGAGCATGGAGCCTGCTTGGGATTCTCTCTCTCCCTCTCTCTTTGCCTCTCTCTCTCTCTCTCTCTCAAAATAAATAAATAAACTTATTTTCAAAAATGGTTATACATGTTCATGGTTTAAAACATGAAATGATCATGTATGACTTCTAACAAAGAAAAGCAGTCTTCTGTCAAAACTCTCCTCACCTCCATTCCCTTCTTCCAAAGCCATTTTCAGCATTCCCATTGCTTTCCCCCTCTCCCTGCAGCCCACTGACCTCTGCACCAGTCTCTGAACATGCCAGACCTGCTCTTGTTGTAAGGCCAAGTCTTTACTCAAATGCCTTTTTCCCAAAGAAGTCTACCCTGACTACCCTATTTAAAATTGTAATACTCCTCACCCATACACTCCCAACCACTCTTACTCTGTTTTGTTCTTTTTCCTTACAATACTATGTAATTTATTTATTACATAAACTGTTTATTATCTCTCTGTACTGGAAGCTAAGCTCTACAGAGGCAGTGACATCATCAGACAAGTCCTAAACACCTGGAACAGTGCTTGGCACACAATAGTCACTCAATAAATCTTTGTTGAATAGCTGAATGAATGAATGAATACTGAGACAGAAAGAAGCAGATGATAAGGTGTAAGCTCTTTCCTCTTCCAGCTCCGCACTGTCACCATAGCTCCCCTGCTGACAGAGCCTCACACAGAACCAGCAAGGGAGAAATGTGGTTTGCAGAGTGGCACCCCAGCATCACAGAGCAGAGTGTGGAAGGGTGGGTTTGAAGCTGAGACAGGATAGTGTAATAACTGGCTCACATACACACACACACACACACACACACACACACACACTTATCATGTACTGATCTTTACAATATAGTTATATTTCAATTTTTGGTTAAATCTATATTTGTATATTGTTTATGTTATCATTGATATATAATGTTATTCACAGCTGAGTCATATAATGTGCCATGATAACACTTCCTTTCTAGGACAGCTTTCTGTTTTTCCTGGATTATATCATTGCTTTATCTTTCTCTGTCTCAATTTCATCTCCCAAATTCTCACCTAGACCTGTAAACCTCTTCTCAATACAGCCAAGCACATCAAGAGTCTATCAGCTCAATTCTTTTCTTGGCTACATCCTTCCATGCCACTCTCTGTCCTCCTACCTGTGTTCTCATCATTAGTTTCTTTATTCCTTTGGTTAAGTACTCCCATATTCTGCCACAGCCTTTCAATACAATTTTCACATGTATGAAATGATCTCAGTTCTTTTAATTTTCTTTCCTCCTAGAGCCCTGTACCCTCTGCTCTGTGCTGGTTGTTTCTTCTTCTCCTTCTTCTTCTTCTTCTTCTTCTTCTTCTTCTTCTTCTTCTTCTTCTTCTTCTTCTTCTTTTCTCCTTCTTCTTCTTCTTCTTCTTCTTCTTCTTCTTCTTCTTCTTCTTCTTCTTCTTCTTCTTCTTCTTTTCTCCTTCTCCTCCTCCTCCTCCTCCTCCTCCTTTTTCCCTTAAATGTTTATTTATTTTTGAGAGAGGGAAAGGGAGAACACAAGCAGGGGAGGGGCAGAGAGAGGGAGAGAGAGAATCCCAAGCAGGCTCTGTACCATCAGCACAGAGCCCAACATGGGACTTGAACCCATGAACCCCCGAACTATGAGATAATGTCCTGAGCTGAAATCAGGAGTCAGAGGCTTAACTGACTGAGCCACTCAGGTGCCCCTGGTTGTTTCTTCTTGAAGCCTGCTGCCTAGTAGTTGTTCTCCATCATCCTGAGTGTCTCCTCTTTTGTGTCAAATCCACTATTTCTTCAATTCCAGGCTTCCTCTTTCTTGGCTTAATTGTTTTAGAGGCTCACATCCTGCACTATCTTCCTGAGAAAGTATACACAGGAGATAAGCATTTTGCCTGTCTGAATTGGCCTCCTCTCAGACTTGATGAATGGTTTGTCTGGGTAAGGAAATCTAAGCCAAAAACTATCTTCCATAGAATATTGAAAGTATGCTTCTAGGGGTGCCTGGCTGGCTCAGTCAGTTGAGCGTCTGACTTTGGCTCAGGTCATGATCTCATGATTTGTGGGTTTGAGCCCCGCATCCGGCTTCTGGGCTGACAGCTCAGAGCCTGGAGCCCACTTTGATTGTGTGTGCTCCTCTCTCTCTCTCTGCCCCTCCCCAGCTCATGCTGGCTCGCTCTCTCTCTCTCTCTCTCTCTCTCTCTCTCTCTCTCCCTGTCTCTCTCTCAAAAATAAATAAATAAACTTTTTAAAAATTTTTCAATAAAAAAATAAAAAAGAAAGTATGCTTCTATTGTCTTCTAATTTCCAAGTTACTATCAAAAAGTCATATGTTATTTGGTCTCCCAGTTGTTTACATAAAACCTACTTTTTTTTTTTTTTTTTTTTTTATACTCCTCTCTGGACTACAGGACCTTCCCTATTTCCTGTGCTTTTCATTTGTTTGTTTGGGTCTGTAGTGATCATGACTATCTATTCATATGTGAAAGTGAGAAACTAAAGGCAGATTGACAGCCCAGTGTACATGGGTGGGGTTTGTTGGAAACTAGCCATTTTGTTGATCCGTCCTTTCTATCAGTATTTCCTCTTAAACTGGTCATTTTCTCCAGATAGAAGTGACCCAGATTTTTTGTTTATTTGTTTGTTTGTTTGTTTCAGGTATTTTTGATGACAGTGTACTAAGGGAGGAGAACCTGTTCTGTGTGTGGTCTCTCACTTAACTCCGCTCTTTTCAGTATGGTGCTCTGCTCTGCCCTCTGCTGTGCCCTGAGTCCTCAACTCCAGAGCCTCTTCAACTCAACCTCTGCAGAGAACACATTTGCTCCAGCCCCCTGCCAGAGGACAACTGACTGGCTGTGTGGGGTAGGGGAAGTGATAGGAAGTCTAAGAGTTTTATTCAGTCTTCCTGTTTGGAGTCACACCCTGAAATGTGTGACCCTGAGCAAATTGTGTAGGGGCCTCGGTTTCCTCCTCTGACACCTGAGAACCTTTGAGACACTTCGTCTCTAGGGTGCTCCCAGCCCTGGCACTGTGTGATCTATGAACCTTCACAAGGTGGAGCTCTCTGCCTAGTGAGTAACACAAACAGGAAGATACTGGAGGTCAAGGAGGAGGGCGTAACAGAGCGACAGAGTGGTAGGAGACTGCAAACAACAGGCGGAACTTGAGAACGGGAGCAGTTTGGAGAAGGAGGGGCAGGGGATTCCTCCTCAAGTGGTCCAATTTGAGTACATATATTGGGGTCCAATAAGTAGAACAGAAGGTTCTAGAAGACGATGATGTTGAAGGGTAAACTTGAGTCAGAATGTGGGGAGTTTGAGTCTATTCTCTAAATTGGTGCATCTCATGATGAAAATCATCTGGAGAGCTTACAAAAAATTGCCAGACCTTGTAAATCAGAATGTCAGAGAATAGAGCCGAGGAACCTGTATTCCTTTACACTTGCCACATGATTCCAACAAACTGGAAAGCTTTGGGACCACTTCCGTAGGCAATGAACCATGGGTGGTATATAATCAGGAATCATGATAAAAGTGGGAATTTTAGAAAGATGAACTTGACAGCAACATGCAAGGTGGACCAAGGCTGAGGGACAGGAGACAAGGTTGCATGTGAAGCAATTTCACCACCCCAGGCAGAGAGGGTCGTGAGCACTTACATAGAAGTGGGGAAGAAGAGACAAAAAGGGGACTGTGCCAACCCATCTGTTATGGTTTGAATTGTTCCCCTGCCCCCAAATTCATATGTTGAAGTCCTAACCTCTGGTGCCTCAAAATGTCACCTTATTTGGAAATAGGGTCATTGCAGACATAATTAGTTTAAGTTAGGACAAGGTCATTAAGATGAGTCCTAATCTAATATGACTAGTGTCCTTATAAATAGAAGAAATTTGGGCCCTGTCATGGATACACATAATGAAGAAAAAGAGGGACAAGACAGCCACCTACAATCCAAGGAGAGAGGCCTGGAACAGATCTTTCCCTCACAGCCCTCAGAAGAAACCAGCCCCACTGAAACCTTGATCTTGGACTTCTGGCCTCCAGAACTGTGAGACAATAAATTTCTGTTATTAAAGCCACCCAATTTGTGGTACTTTTATGGCAGTCCAAACAAACTAATACACCATCTTTTTGTAAACACATTCTTGATTTTGAGTTATCTCTTCTTCACTTTCTAATGAGGAATGATTCCCCAGAGCCACCCTCCTGAGAGGGCTGGAAGCAGTGGTCGCAGAATAAGGCATGTGTTTCTAACACCACAGGATGCTCTTCTATCTGAGGAGTAAGTGGGGGTGGCTTTTCTGGGTCATTGCTCAGTTTGTTCCCAGAACCCACCTGAGAAATCAAAAAACCAACTCTATTAGTTGGAAATTGCTGGAGAGGGAAATGCCCATTCTCCTCACTTGAGAAAGTAATCAGCGCCAAGAATCTCAGACTGTGAGTAAAACCACAGAGGAGAAGGAAGACTCATCTCTGTGGAACCATGAACGTCCTGCTAGTGGCTCATCCAGAGAGAACAGAGCTGCCAGAGGTGGAGCAACCTACAAGCGAGGTAAACCCTGGCTCTGTCATTTTATGACTTGGCCTTTGCCGAAATAACTGTCCTCCTTGGCTAAACAAAGAATATCCAAGAACTCTACATATCAAGGTCAATGGCATAATGATTGATGTAACCCCATGGGACCAGGGACAAGTCTACCACAGAGTTCTTGGCCTCCAGCCATTCAGTGCTACCCTTGCTAACTTCCTTGGCCCCCTTGGCCCTTTTACCTGCCAATGCTCCCAACACCAACCCTCACTCTTGGTCACCCGCCATCTGCTCACTCCAGGGCTGCCAAGTTTTGTTAAAGAAAGTATCATAACTGTACCACAGGGCCTGCTAAGTATTCCCACTCCCCAACCTCATCTGGGCACCCTCCCCCCCTGCTCCCATGGTTATGCATCTGGAATTAGCTTCCTGTTACTTCTCTTTTGTCCTTTCAGAGAATTTTCTAGGATCTACAGGTCTCCAGTTTCATCCCTATGTCTCTCACCTTCATCTGAGAATTTCATTTTCATTTTCCTGTAAAGTAAAAAGTCTGCCTCACTTCTGTTTCTCTCCACCTTAGAACTTCTCTCTGGACAGATCCATCTTCTCCTGGATTCCTCCTATTTCAGAGGAAGAGGTAAGGTTTTTATTTCCTTGTCCAGGCAAACCCATCTCTGCTGTGGCTCCTATCCCCTATTATAACATCAGTTATGTCATTTATTTTAAAAAAATTTATTGCAGGGGTGCCTGGGAGGTTCAGTCAGTTGAGCATCTGACTCTTGGTTTCAGCTCAGGTCTTGATCTCACAGTTCAAGGGTTGGTGGGTTGGAGCCCTGCATCATCCTCTGCACTGACAGCATGGAGCCTGCTTGGGATTTTCAGTCTCCCTCTCTCTCTGCTTCTCTCTCTTTCTCTGTCTCAAAAATAAACAAACATTAAAAAAAAAACTTATTACAGGAATTTTTAAACACATACAAAAGATCTTACTTTTGTATCTTCAAACTCCTCTGACTTTCCTGACTACAAGCTCAGGTCTCCTCCAGTCTTAAAAACAAAATGTTTAAAAACTATTGTAATCTTGCTACTCCCTTGAGCTACTTTCTAATTTCTTCACATTTTTTTTAAATTTTTTTCAACGTTTTTTATTTATTTTTGGGACAGAGAGAAACAGAGCATGAACGGGGGAGGGGCAGAGAGAGAGGGAGACACAGCATCGGAAACAGGCTCCAGGCTCTGAGCTATCAGCCCAGAGCCTAACGCGGGGCTCGAACTCACGGACCGCGAGATCGTGACCTGGCTGAAGTCGGACGCTTAACCGACTGTGCCACCCAGGCGCCCCTCTTCACATTTTTTAATGTCCAGATATTGCAACATGTTCTTTCCTGTCTCCCCTTTATTTCTTAACTCCCTACAATCTAGCTTCAATCTCTGTCACTCTAGTCAAATTCCTCGTTCAACTTGTTAGCTTTTTTTGAAGTAAACTCAGACTTACAAAAAAGTTGCAAAAATTGGGAAAAGAGTCCCTATATATACCCTTTACCTAGCCATCCCAAATAATAACATCTTATAGAACCATAGTATACTTATCAAAACCAAGAAATTAATGTTTCTACAGACTTTATTAGAATCTCACCATGTTTCATCAATGTCTAATTTCTTTTTTTTAATCATTTATTTATTTGTTTTGAGAGAGAGAGAGAGAGCTCACAAATGCAGGCAGATAGGGGGTAGGGGCAGAGAGAGAGGGAGAGAAAGGCCACATGTACAGGCAGCAAATGGTCAAGGAGAGAGAGAGAGAGAGAGAGAGAGAGAGAGAGAGAGAATCCCAAGCAGGCTCCACACTGTCAGCACAGGGCCCAATGTGGAGGCTCAATCCCACGAACTCTGAGGTCATGACCTGAACCGAAATCCAGAGTCCAATTCTTAGCCAACTGAGCCACCCAGGCACCCCTCATCAATGTCTAATTTCTTAATCCATGATTTTAAGACAGGTTTTTTTTTTTTTTTACTAAAGCCATCTTAAAGGAATTTTTTTTTTTAAATTCTTAAGCTGGGGACACCTGGCTGGCTCAATTGGGAGAGCATGTAACTCTTGTTCTTGGTGTCATAAGTTCGAGCCCCACATTGGATGTACAGATTATTTAAATAAATAAAACTTAAAAAAAAACACCAGCCAAAAATAAGGATTGATGAGTACAAAACTTGGAAAATGTGGAAAGATATAAAGAAGAAAATAAAAACCACCCGAACACAAGCTATTCATCTACAAGACATGTAAGAGACAGAAGAATACATTAAATGATACCATGATGGGGATACCATCAGCAAAATCCATATTGTGGATTTCTTCAGAAAAAAAAGAAGAAATTCGAGGAACAATAGAAGAGATGAGGGGGGAATCTGCAGTTTAAACAAAATTCATGAGCTAGAGTAACTAATTGCAATGTGTGGACTTTGGACCCCAATTTAAATAAAATTTAAAAATATTACAGGACAATTGAGAAACTGTTAACTCTGAATATTTGATAATCTAAGAAATTATTGGTAGTTTCTAAGTGTGAAATTGGTACTATATTTATGTTTGAAGAATATTTATTTTAGAGATACCTATTAAAATATCTATAGATAATATAAAGTGGGAAGATCATGTGGGGCATGAGTGAAACAGACTGGCCATGTACTAGTAGTTGGTGAAGCTGAGTAATGGGTGAATTAGGTGCATCAAACTATTTTCTCTAGTTTGTGCATGTTTGGAAATTTTCTATCATGAAATGCTTTTTATTTTTTTAAGGAGGATTCATCTAGCCAATATCCCAAAAGTCATTAAAATAAATTTATATTTTTTGCCTCAATTTTTCCAGTAAACAACATAAGGAATTGCATTGTTTGAAACATGGCAAACATCAGTGAAAACATCAGCAGACTTTTGTGTCTTCTCCAGCTCTCATCAACTCAAGCCATGTTCTCCCTCCCACTGGCAAGCCCTCTGCCTTACCCGGGCTCTTCTGCCTTCTTCAACCCATGTCACTCTCGCCCCTTCCTTCCCTCTTCCTCATCTTCCCTGATATTTCATGCCCTTGCTCTAAGCCCTTTCCAATATCAAGCAACCCAGCCTTTCAAATATCCTTCCAGTTCTCAGCTCTGCCTGTAACTCTTTTCAGCTCAAAAAGAGCAGGAGCGCCTGGCAGAAAACATCCTAATATTGGTTAACATTCTATTCATTACCAAATCCTTAAATATTCTTAGAAAACCTGGTTTGTAATGCCTGCAGAATATTCCACCACATACACACACCATAATATGTGCACTTCATGTTCTAGCATTAGATCCAGTGACCGCCTAGTTGTCAAAGCAATTCAGTCCTCTTCCTCTGTGACTTTCTGGAGTACTTGATGCTACTGACCATTCCTCTGCCTTGGAAAGTTCCTACATTGGCTTTTGTGATGTCCTCTCAGTCTCCCTCTTCACTAACCAGACCCTCTTTTGTCTTCTGTGACTTGTCTTTCTCCAGTTCCTCCCCAAGGTTTTGTCTGGACTCCCCTGGCCCTCTCTCATCCTTTCCTTCCTCTCTCTCCCTGGGTGGGTTCTCTTTCCCCTGGCTTCATTGTGAAGGATTCCCAAATCTATATCCTCAGCCCTAACCTCACTCCGGTGTTCCAGAACAGCATCTGCCCGGTCTGTCCCCACATGACCACCAAAATATAGTCCAGTGTAGTTCTGCCAACACTACTGACCAAGAAAAGGGAGCCATCTTGGACCACCTCTGCCTGCCTCCTGGCGCCCATCCATGTTGCTGCCATTTCCTCAGAGCCCATCATGTTGCCTTGGAAACACTGCCCAGTCTTTCCTTAACCCTGCACTTCACTAAGTCACCAAGCCCTACGGAATCTATTTCTAAAACATCTCCACAACAACTTTTTACATTCCATTCTCACTGCTCCACTCAGACTTTGAGTTTTTACCCCCCATTTGCATTCCCCTCCTCCTTGGTCTTTCCTTCTCTGTTTCTGCTCCTTCCAATTCATCTTACCTCCAGATCCCATATTAATTTTCCTAAAGGCGGACTTTCATTAGGTGGTTTACCTGTTCAATAATCGTCAGTGGCCCCCCATTACTTACCAGTTGAGTTCTGACATTTAAGGCACAATTTAAAATAACCTGACAAAATACATGAATAGATACTTTTCCAAAGAAGACATCCAGATGGCTGACAGACACATGAAAAAATGCTCAACATCACTCATCATCAGGGAAATACAAATCAAAACCACAATGAGATACTACCTCACACCTGTCAGAAAGGCTAAACTTAACAACTCAGGCAATGACAGATTTTGGAGAGGATGCAGAGAAAGAGGAACCTTTTTTCACTGCTGGTGGGAATGCAAACTGGTGCAGCCACTCTAGAAAAGAGTAAGGGGGTTCCTCAAAAAATTAAAAATAGAACTACCCTATGACCCAGCAATTGCACTACCAGGTATTTATCCAAAGGATACAAGTGTGCTATTTCGAAGGGTATATGCACCCCAATGTTTATAGCAGCACTATCAACAATAGTCAAAGTATGGAAGAGCCCAAATGTCCACAGACAGATGAATGCATAAAGAAGATGTGGTATACACACACACACACATACACAATGGAGTATTACTCAGCAATCAAAAAGAAGCAAATCTTACCATTTGCAACAACGTGGATGGAACTAGAGTGTATTATGCTAAGCAAAATTAGTCAAAGACAAATATCATATGACTTCACTCATACATGGAATTTAAGATACAAAACAGATGAACGTAAGGGAAGGTAAGCAAAAATAATATAAAAACAGGGACAAAACATAAGAGACTCTTAAACATAGAGAACAAACAGGGTTTCTGGAGGGGTTCTGGGTGGGCGGATGGGCTAAATGGGCAAGGGGCATTAAGGAGGACACTTGGTGGGATGAGCACTGGGTGTTATACATAGGAAATGAATCACTGGATTCTACTTCTGAAATCATTATTGCACTATATGCTAACTAACTAGGATGTAAATTTAATAAACAAACAAACTCTTCCTAGAAAAAAAATAAAAATAAAGACAAAATCACCTGCTAAACCACCTTCTCAATCTTGTTTCTGACTTCCTTCCACACACATGTTGGAGGGGGAATGGCATGACTCCAGAGTCAGATCCCTACCTGGTAGTGCTAAGGCCTTGAGTAAATTACTTGAGCCTCTGTTTCCCCATCCATAAAATGGGAGTATTAGCAACACCTACCTCATGTGCTATTAAAGGATGGGATGAAATAAAGTACATAAAGCATCATACCAGGCATACAGTAGGCTCTTAATAAATGTCATAAATTGTTACTTTTATTACACTACTGCAATCAAACTGAGCTGCTTGGTTTTTCCTCCACAAATTTTAGTAGTTATTTCCCATCCCCCTAATTTGGCTTATGCCATTCCCTCTGCCTGCAACTCTCATCCATCATCTTCACCTTCTGAAATCCCTCCTATACCCAGAGGCCCTGTTCAGATGCTATTTCTATGAAATTTCCTTGACCACCAGCCACGGAAGCTCTCTTGTTGCTCCTCTGAAATTTAGGGCTCTTTGCTTCCAACACTCCTGAGACATTTACGCTGCCTTCTGGTGAGCTATGTGAATGCCTGACCTCCCTACAAATTAGGGTGGGACTTGGTCTTCCTCACCTTTAATACCCTTGACATAGTCTCACACAGGGTCCTGGCACAGAGCTGAGACTCGGGAAATGTTCATCAAAAGATGAAGTGGATGACCTCCCCTGTTTCTCAACAATAAAGTTTCATCTTGAGACCTGTCTATTAAACAAATATTTATTAAGCATCCTATTAATCTTATTAATACATCTTATTAAAGCTAGGATTAATGGATATGGTTCTTGCCCTCTTGATACTTACAGCCTAGTTCAGAAGATTACACTCTCAGAAAGAAAACTGACAAGTCAGGGCAATATTTAATCATGTGTTTAATCAACTGTAATCAAATTTCATAATGTATAATCTAGACAGTTTCCTGGGTGGTCAAGTTAAGGTGGAGTCTGGAGAATTTAGAAGGTGAGGAGGGTAGGGGAAGAGGCAGAAATCTTCACTGGAAGGCTGAGCTTCCTGAAAGGCAGAAGAATTCAGGTAGGGAAAGTAGAGGGAGAAGTAATTTTACAGCAGAATGGTTATACCTGCTTTCGTGAAGAGGGGAAGGGCACAGATAAACTAATAGGAATTTGCCACCTACTAAGTTAGTGATTCTTTGTGCTGGAGTACCAAGAGATGACAACGGGTGCCAGCTGGTGTTCACATGTAGTAATTATCATAATTACAAACACCAGGGATTAACATTTACCTGTCAGAAGTCCGTGTGAGGAACGGATGTCTCCCAAACCTGTAGGTGAATAAAAGCAACTGCAGTCAAAGCTGATTTGATTAAAGAAGTTTCTGAGTTTTATTCTTTTTCTATTTTGAGATTCTTAATTGCTGTTCAGATTAATAAATTCACTTCTCCATGCTTCACCTAAGAGAAGGAAGTTTGCCAAAATGTCAGACTTCCCTTTCAGCCACGTATGTTTGGCCTTACAGAAGGCATGAGCCCATTGTGAGTTATGAGAGGTAACTTAAGGAATCCTGGAAAGAATCTACTGCCCAAAAAGATCTCCCCCAACAGCCTGTCCACATGTATGAAATGACACTATTATTTATCACACAATTGTATACTGTTCTTGTCTTTTTTTATTTTTATTTTTTTATTTAAATCCAAGTTAGTTAACATATAGTGTAATAATGATTTCAGGAGAATTTAGCAATCCATCACTTCCGTATAACACCCAGTGATCATCCCAAGTGCCCTCCCTAATGCCCATCACCCATTTAGCCCATCTCCCCCACACCTCCCCTCCAGCAACCCTCAGTTTGTTCTCTGTATTTAAGAGTCTCTTATGGTTTTACTCCCTCTCTGTTTTTATCTTATTTTTGCTTCCCTTCCCCATGTTCATCTGTTTTGTTTCTTAAATTCCACGAGTGAAATCATATGGTATTTGTCTTTCTCTGACTCACTTATTTTGCTTAGCATAATACTCTAGTTCCATCCATGTTGTTGCAAATGGCAAGATTTCATTTTTTTGATCACCAAGTAATATTCCATTATACACACATACACGCACGTGCACACACACGCACACACACACACACACACCACATCTTTATCCATTCATCAGTTGATAGACATTTGGGCTCTTTCCATAATTTAGCTTTGGTTGATAGTGCTGCTGTAAACATCAGGGTGCATGTGCCCCTTCAAATCAGCATTTTTGTATCCTTTGGATAAAAACTAGGTATTAAGTTAGGTATTTAATACTATTAAATACCTAGTATTTATCCTATTCTCTTCTTACAAATGTAAGTACTCTCATGGAAGGCCACATTAATTCTTTGATCTTTTGGTTTGCTGTGATTAGCATTCATTTGAGGGGAGGAGAAAGGGCATAGAAAGAGATGGTGAACAGTTCCCTGCACAGCAAAATTGGGATAAAATAATCATCACTCGGTCTGACCTAAAGGGAAAAGCCTCCTGTCCCCAGACTGGAGAGCCAGGAATGATTCCTCTGCTTTTGTAGGGGCCTACACCAAATGGGAACTCAGCGCGGTTGAGCCCACAGCAACCCACCCCCTGGGAGGTGCGCAGCTGCCGACCTCGCCTGTCCCCTGGAACGACACACGTGGATCCTCTGTGGCAGAGGATGCAGTTATATAGGGTTTGCATTATGACCCTGAAGGGACTGATAACCAACAGGACATTGCTCCGGCTCCTGCCCCCACTGGCCGTCGCAAAGCCTCTGGTGCAGCCTGGCAAAGGACCCTGCACCTGCCCCCCTGGCCTGCCCCGCAAGGCAACTCCCCTGGGCCCGCGAGGGCTGAGCCTGGGAAGTTTCAAGTTCGGCTAACCTGGAAAGGTTGAAATGAATGGCGTGTTTTATCCGAAGTCGGAGTTCATGAGATCTTATTTCTGTATCTAACCCCATTCTCTTCTTCTGTCTCTAAATCATTCTTTCTTGCCTTCACGCGACAGCAATGGCACGCGTGCTGCCGCCTGCAGGTGAAAGGGGAAACTGAGCGAACTGTGGTTGGGTGGCCCGTGACTAGAACAGGGCAGAGTGCATTTCAGATTACTGAATCCCTGGAATTACTGGCGTTTAAATATATTAATTCTAAGGAGCACAAAAATGGACAAAAGATTTTATCTAGCCTCCACACATCCTCTGGAGGTCTCCCTTTAGTTTGTTTTTCCATTTTGCTGATTTGGAAGGGGATTGATGATAGATATTTACACTAATGTAATTCAGTGTAGATGTTCACCACCAAAGCATGAAATTGATCCATATGGGTTAGCACTTCTGTGTTATCAGTGCCCCTTCCGTGTCACTGTGATCTCCATCACAGTCGGCTCTACCCTGCCTGTATTGCTCAACAGAGTGACCTCTGTGACATCCCCAGGGGTCATCGTCTGGGTTACTCATGGCCCTGTGGGTTACCCCATCATCCTATACACTGCACCATAGCGACTCTTCCTTCAAGCATCCCAATACCATGATTTTGAAAGTGATTGATTATTTAAATAATAATTTTAGAACGATTCCATTAGAGTGATGGCTAGGATCATACGCCCTGAGGTCAGGCTGCTGGAGTTTGAATCCTGACTCCAACTTTTTAACTTCATGACCTTGAGAAAGTCACTGTTCTCTCAATGCCTTAGTTTCCTCACCTACTAAATGGAAATGATAATACAGCCCTCATAGGATTGTTGTGCATTTTAAAGGAGGTAATGCCCGTCAGGACCTGCAGTGTAGCATGCTGAGAAAGAGAGTGTGTGCTGTGCTCAAAGCACCCAGAGGTGGTTCAGGCTTTGCCACTTGCCAGGTTAGGGGATATATGATGAGTTACTTCACTTCTCTGTGCCTTGGGTTTCTCACCTATAAAATGATAGCTAATAGTATCTATTGCACAGGTTATTTATGAGAACTAAATGAAATATGAAATAGACATAGTTAGTACTCAAAGGTTAGTCTTTTAAGCCTGAACTTGTTTTTGTTGTTTTCAGCATTCTTTTGTTTGGAAGATTCTGGTTTTTAGACTCCCAGATAAATAATGCCATCTGCTTGTTCATCATTTTACAGTTGTCTTGAGTACAATTGTACATAATCCTTCCATCACCCTGGGAGTTAGATGTTCTCATCCATTTTGCAGATGAAGAAACTAAGGCTCAGAGTGGTTTATTGACTTGCCCGATGTGATACAGCACATGGAACCAGCATACACTCAGCTTTTCTCTCCCCAACACCAGGGCTGTTTTTATACCATATCATGGGTGTCTTTATAATTCCTCTATATGGTATGAGTACACACTTGAGTTTAAAACCCTTTGCCAGATATCTATGCTGTGCATGAAATCTTTCAAGCCACAGCAACTTCCTAAAAACAGGTCTCAAATTTCAGAGAAACTAAAAGAAATACATTTAAAGCCTTTTCTTGGTAATCAACTTTTTCTAGGGCGCCTGCATGGCTCAGTCAGTTAAGTGTCCGACTTTAGCAGAGGTCATGATCTCACTGTTTCTGAGTTTGAGCCCCGCATGGGGCTCTGTGCTGACAGCTAGGAGCCTGGAGCCTGCTTTGGATTCTGTGTCTCCCTCTCTCTCTGCCTCTCTCCCGGTTGCGCGCTCTCTCTCTCTCTCAAAAATAAATAAATACATACATACATGCATATATACATACATAAATAAAACATTTTAAAAATTGTTTAAAAAATAAATAAACTTTTTCTTCATTGACTTATCAGTGGACTGGCCTGTTAGGTGTTGCTCTGGGGAGGGAGGAAAGACAGGGGCAGCAGCTTGGGACATTGGGGGAGTAACATCTTAACCACAATGTGTTGAGCCCTCCTTCTTTTGAACTCCTTCCCCACAGTAGTGAAATTACTTATTCCCTCCTCTTTCTTCCCTGACAGACTGTGAGCTCTGTGAAGCTCAAGATGGTATCTAACATGTCAGTTTTCTAACTGTAGGAAAGAAATACAGAGAAGAAACACTTCTCACTAAAAGGAGTCAGGAAATGATGACATTTCCTTAGATACTTGATAACACATCCCATCTCAATCTATAGAGAAAGAGATTAGGGATAGAGTTGACAATTTTTGGCCAAATATCTCATTGATGACTTCCTGATTAATAACAATAACAACAACAACTAATATTTATCAAATAGCAACCATAAGCAAGCACTAAACTAAGCATGTTACACACATGAGCTCACTCAAGTCCTGCAGTAACCCTGTATACTAGGTACTCTCCTTATTCTCATTTTACTGACAAAGAAGTATGCTGAGAGAGAGCTTGGGCTTCCCAACATAATACAACCAGTAAGTAAAGTAGCAGGACTTGAACCCAGGTCTGTCCAACACTGAGAAGGCTCTAACTTCTGCCCAGCCTGCCTGGATAAGATGAGTGTGTGCATGCTTTCTACCCTAACCACCTTGATTCCCTCTCTTTGATTTATTTTCCACCTCAAGCAGCCATAATTTAGATCAGAGTCATCTTCTTTGGCTCTTTCTCTGCCTGTGCCTGGCATTCCTGGCCCTGCCTCAGGCCGAGAGCATTCTCCTCCCTAATTCCCGGCACCAGGGCAAGAGGGAGTATCCAGTGTCAGAGATCAGCAAAGCCCTCTATGTGACAGATGGGCACTTGTCTTCCCAGCTCCGCACCCATGCCTCCGATGAGTGATTTCAATGATGGTCAGCTGGACTGAGACCTTGTCTCTCCCTCAGCAAGTCCTGAATGCCCAGTTCTCGAGGAGCAGCTGCTCCCTGCGTGCTCCTGGCTCTGAAGGCCAAACGTTTCCACTGGGTTCATGCAGCCCTGAAGCCTCCCCACTCTCTTCCCATGTCCCTGTGTGTCCCTACCCATCAAGCCTTTCAGGACTAGACCCTTTTATGACAGATGGCACAGCCAATTCGTTTCTGGAATTGGATTTCCAAATGCTCACTCAACACTCCAGTAATCTGTACACATAATCCCAAACCATTCATGGCTTTTGTTCCCAAGGGGAAAAAAATGTTTTGGGGCACCTAAATGGCTCAGTCGGTTAAGCATCCAACTCTTGATTTTGGCTCACGTCTCAGAGTTCATGAGATCAAGCCCTGCATTGGGCTCTGTGTTGACAGCACAGAGCATGCTTGGGATTCTCTCTCTCTCTCTCTCTCTCTCTCTCTCTCTCTCTCTGCC
Organism: Acinonyx jubatus; assembly: GCF_027475565.1. NCBI lineage: Eukaryota > Metazoa > Chordata > Mammalia > Carnivora > Felidae > Acinonyx > Acinonyx jubatus. The sequence continues at coordinate 89,177,421 of NC_069388.1, read as the reverse complement.
CCTCCCTCACTCTCTCTCTCTCAAAATAAACATAAATAAATAAATAAATAAATAAATAAATAAATAAATAATTTTTTTGCGTTTCAAAGGTTGTTTAGAATTTCAAACCATTTTCCTGTCATATCTGGTTCTGAATAATCATTAGGTGTTGTGGCAGACCCTAGGAACCACACTGATCATTTGCAGTGCAAGGCAATGGAAGACCAAGGATCTCTATGCCAATGAGATACTTGTGAAAAGGCAACTTCAACGAGAGAAGGAGGCAAAGGAGGTGGGGATTCAGGAAACAGGTTCTGAGTAGCCTCTGAGGCCACAGACCAAGAGCTTCTCAACAGCCAGATGCAGAGGAAGCAGCAAGGGAGCTTGTTAAAATGCAGATTCCTGATTCTGATTCCTCAGGTCTGAAGTGGAGCCCAGAACTTCTGAGTCCAGCAGAATCTCTTCCTACACAGGAGGTCTGTGGATGACACTCAGAAGAAAGCCCCTTGTGGGACCAGGAAGACCTGGGAGCAGGAGGCAGAGCTTACCAGGGAGGAGGGCTCAGAGCCCAAGGAAGAGGAGAGAGAGGAGGGTTTCCTAAGGCAGGTGTTTAGAAGGGAGGACAAACAGGAAGGGGGAGATGGAGGAGAAAGAGATTCAGAGACCCCCAGAATCCCACATCCTGGAGGCACCTAAAAGTTAAGCTCTTCATACAACCCATAAATCTCACATTACCAGAGACCAGTCAGGCAGCCTCTCTCACAGTCTGGGAAATGCAACAGTGGTTCATCCCATTTTGATTCTTCTTAGAATTATTTTTACTTTCTTGAACCAAAACCTATCTCCCTTTTTTCTATCTTATCCCCACAGAATAAGAAAACTTAGAAAATTAATTAATATATGACTGATTTATATCCCATAATCCTCTTAGAGATTTTTTTTAAACTTTATTTTCCGATCCAGGATCATGAACTGTACGTATTTTTCGAAGACATATTTTTAAATATAACCCAAGTGAATCTCTAGTTGGTCAAATGCTAGATAAGAGAGAAACGGAGACCCCAACCTTTCCCTGCTAGGCCTGGCCTAGGATTCTACCTGCATAGTCCAGCCCATCCCTAGTTGTTCAGGTCTTTCTCCAGCTTCTACCTCTGCCCTCTGCTCCTCTCCTTTCCTTCTTCTCTGACACTTCCAGTGAACTGGAGGCCTCTAGGTAGTAGAGAGGAGGGAGTGGCACACCAGGGATCCTGCCTGGTCACCGCCTCTGGGAGCATCTACCTGGTCCCTACAGACAGGATGTCTTCCCCTTCATTTGGCTCTTCAATGAGTGTCCAAACACTCAGAAGTGTTCGACGGGGCACAAAGACAAATCAAAAAGAAATGAAGAGATCTCAAACAAATAGACAAACCCAGGAGTGAAAATCAATGAAACCAAAGCAGTCCCGCCAGAAAATAAATGAGGGGCAAAAGGCTTAATCATGAAATAGGAGTCAGCAAACCTTATCCAGGCAACCCTAGTCAATACTGCTTGTGCCACAAGCCTCCTCACATCGACTCCAAGACTCCCCGTCTGCTCCCACCTGCCCCTCCTTGCCATTACACCCACATACTCTGGCCTTCTGGAAAAGCCCTAGCCCCAATTGTTAATTACTGAAATCTGACATTGCGTCCACATCAGATCTTGCTCCCTAGTTGCAGTGGCCAGAGGCTGTATCTCTGCATCTCCAGGCCCTCTGTTATGCAGTTCCTATGCCACCAGTCTGGGTCCACCTGGGCTGAAAGTCTCTGGGTATGTGGGTCCTAGGCCCCTCCCAGACTGCATGTGCTGTCTGGAAAAAGCTCATGTGCTGCCATGGAAAAAAAATTAAATCTATTTGAATAATGATACGTGCTCTGGAGTCAGACCCGGTTTGAAATCCCAATGGATATAAGACCTTGAGCGAGTTCCTAACCTTCTGTGAGCCTCAGTGTCCTCATCTATAAACTGGGACCATAGTATCTCATGCAATTATGGCGAAAGTTAAACGAAATAAGTTAGGCAAAGACCTCAGTCCAGCATCTGGCATATTGAAAACTTTCCACAAATGTTTGTTCTCTTCCCTTTATTCATTTTTGAATCCCCAAAGCCTAAAATATGTTGCCGATAATTTTATGCAAATTATGACTTATAATTATATGATTAACTCACACTCATTGTAGAACAATTGGAAAATACAGAGACGTAAAAAGAAGATAGAAAATCTTAAGTAATTTTCCAAATCCAAAGATGCTAGTGTATAAATTGGTTTGCACCTTTTGAACCTTTAAAAATACATAAATATTCATTATAACACCCTGTACACAGTGTTTTATAATCTGGTTTTCTATATGATAATAGATGGCAAACACCTTTCACTGTCCATAAAGAGATTTACATAACATCAGCCACAATGGCTACAGAGTGATCTCTACAGGGATGTGTCTCCACTTACTCAGTCTTCACTTACTCAGCCAATCCCCTACTCTTGAACAGCTAGGTCATTTGCAATTTTTTCACTGATTCTAAGCAATTGTTGTGATGAACAAGCTGTGACTCTTCACTGTCATTTTCAACTAAATTCCTATGAGTGGAATTGTTAAGATGAAGAGTATGTGAGAATGTTAGGGTATGAACAATTTTTTTTTTTAATGTTTACTTATTTTTGAGACAGAGAGAGAGAGAGAGAGAGAGTCGGAGGGAAGGCAGAGAGAAAAGGAGACACAGAATCCAAAGCAGGCTCCAGGCTCTGAGCTGTCAGTACAGAGCCCAATGCAGGGCTCAAACTCACAAACCATGAGATCATGACCTGAGCCGAAGTCTGACGCTTAACCAACTGAGCCACCCAGGCGCCCGAGGGTATGAACACTTTGATACACGTTGCTGACTCACTCCCTGCAAAGATTATATCAATTTATATTCCTCACCTACTCAAGGTATACAGTCATTCTTTTCTTGTATTTTCCATAGAGAAAATGGTGTCTAATCTTTATTTGAACTTTCTTTTAATTTATTTTTTATAAAGTATTTTTTTTAGTTTTATTTATTTATTTATTTAGAAAGAGTGAATGTACATGAGTGGGGAAGGAGCAGAGAGAGAGGGAGAGGGAGAATCCTGAGCAGGCTCCATGCTGTCAGGACAGAGCCTGACAGGGGGCTTGATTCCATGAACTGTGAGATCATGACCTGAACCGAAATCAACAATCAGATGCTTAAATGAGCCACCCAGGCTCCCCTGAACTTCCTTTTTTTTTTTAATTTTTAAAAAAGTTTATTTATTTTTGAAATAGAGACAGAGTGCAAGTGGAGTAGGGGCAGAGAGAGAGAGACACAGAATTTGAAGCAGGCTCCAGGCTCTGAGCTGTCAGCACAGAGCCCATTGCAGGGCTCAAACCCACGAACCGTGAGATCATGACCTGAGCCAAAGTTGGACGCTTAACTGACTGAGCCACCCAGGTGCCCCTACCCTGAGCTTCCTTTTTAAAAATACCACTTGTGTTTAGTAGCTGTTGAGGTGACTGAAAGCATTTCTTTCATCCTGACCCTCAAACCAAATCTGTGTACATATTTGCAAGCTTTGCTCATCTAGGATGCGTGGCCCCAAAGAGAAAATGATCATAATTTGGATGAAGCTCACTGAAGGACAAAGAGGTTAGGGAACAAGGACATCTGCAGCATTGTGAGGAACTGAAGAGGAGTGGGGCAAGACTGAGACACAGACACCTATGGAAAGGCTGAGACACAGCCTCTTGCCAAAATCAGGGAGAGAGTTCTTCATGTTGGATTTCAAGGAAGATAGGAATAAAGCTCACGATTGTGGGGCTGGGTTTGGAGAAGAAGAGAGGATGGGAAGGGACATACCCAGGGAGCAGTCTGAAGGAAATCAGGGCCTGCCAATTGGGAGCATGGTTGGAGATGTCTGGTTACGTTTCAAGGCAGTACAGTTTTTACTCTTTTTAAGATTTGTTTTATTTTTAGAGAGAGAAAGAGAGTGCAAGCAGGGGAGAGGGGCAGAAGGAGAGAGAGACGGGGGTGGGGGAGAGGGAGGGAGGGAGGGAGAGAGAGAGAGAGAGAGAGAGAGAGAGAGAGAGAGAGAGAGAGAGAGAGAATCTTAAGCAGGCTTCACACTCAGCATGGAGCCCCACGAGGCTAAATCCCATGATACCGGGATCACAACCCAAGTCAAAATCTAGAGTCAGATGTTCAACCGACTGAGCCACACAGGCGGCCAACTGTTTTCACTCTTATGTCAACTTCTTGTACAATATTTGTCCCTTAATAATCATTCTTCCTCATTTCCAGTTGGCTAAGTAATAGTAATAACTACCACCTATTGAGCACTTTCCACATGCTGGGTATTGTGCTCTGCTTGCATTTTCTAAATTGACCCCTACAATGGCCTCATGAAGTTTGCACAATCATCATACCCATTTTTCAGATGAAGACACAGGCTCAGAGAGATGTAGTGACTTGTTCAAGGCAACAGAGCTAGAAATGGAGGGAGCCAGGATGAGAACCCAAGCCTGTCTTTCTTCAAAGCCTAAGTTTTTGGGTTTTGTTGGTTTGTTTGTTTGTCTTAACTTTTTAATCACATTTTACAAGGGCCACTGACTTTACCAAGCACATGAGTTATATTAGATACCAGTTCAATTTGAAGGCCAAACAGCCATTAGAAAATAAAGGTAAGACTCTAATAGCAATTCCACATGGAGAATGAAAATTGATCAAGAAATCTCCTTCCTCCATCCTCAGTGTACTCGCAAGCCCCAATTACCTAAGTGATTAATTTGGTTTTTCCCCCATCTTCTTTGTTAGAGCAACGCAGTGCCTGCCTCACCAAGCAGGGGTAAATTTAATGTACTTGATTCCTTGGAGATGTTACTCATTTAGGCCCAAAAAACAAATCTGTGTCCTGATTCACACATCCTGACCTCTGTCTCCCCTTGCAATCCAATCTAAAATGGGTACCAGTACCTGTTGGGGTTCTTGTAACACAGACCTGCAGTGGGACTTGGCCACACCTATAGAGAACAGGTGCAAGCTCAAAGACTTAGGAAAGACACAGAAGGACCCTCCTGCTGGTGGCTCCTTTTTCATGCTACAAAGATTTGGAATCACCCGCAGGCGGGGGTTGTTAGTACATCTCCAGGAATTGAGTTTCTACTGAGTTCAAAGTCTTGCCGTGACCTGAAAGCTGTGTTCTCCCTCCAACCCAGTCTGACTGGACATGTGGGGTTTCACTTAAGCCACTGTGACAGTTGTCTGTTCCTGTTACAGTGTCTTCTCATTACAGCATCTTCCTGGGAAATGCCAAGTTTCGTGTTTCACTTCCACCCATTACAACACAGCTGCTTCCCAGCAGCAAACAGAAGGGGAGAAAGGGCAAGAGGAAAAGTTGTTTCACTGTTTTCCAGCTAAATTCCACTTCCTTCGTGAAACTTTTTCTGACTACTCCTGCCAGTGGGTCATTGGGCTGCATCCCTCCCCTGCTTTCCAGCTTCTCTGACCTTCTAGAACACTGTTTGTCTCCACCAGCCATTCACATAATGCCTTGTTTGTCTCATCACTGATTGACATACGAATGCCCCCTTGCCTCCTTAACCAGTTCATGCATTTCTACAGGGCTGACACTGTATTTTAAGACATTTTTATATCTTCCTCCAGCTCAGAACATAGTGTTATGTGCCTTCCCTGATCACCCTATTAAAACTCCAAAGCCCCTACCCCTTCAACCTCAAATACAAATTATTTTGTTTAATATCTGACCCCCATTCAAAGATTAGCTCCATAAAGCAGGGATTTTTGCCTGTTTTGTGCACTGATTTTTTTCCCCAGCATTTAGAACAGTGCCTGGCATATAGTGACTATTCAATAAATGTGTATTGAATTAATGGATGAATGAAGGGATGAATAATGTGAAAACTATGAAGTAATACACCAATATTTATAGGAAGATGAACTTTTTCCATTTCAACTCTTTGATGAGTATTTTATGTATTGCTCTTTATGAATTTCAGAAGAATTTCTCAAGGCTCTCAAACCAATTTCATTTCTTTACTTCTAACTCAGGAAATCCTAAGATAAAGAATAACCACCAAAGGGTTCCTGGGTGGCTCAGTCAGTTAAGCATCAGACTTTGGCTCAGGTCATGATCTCACGGTTCATGGTTCAAGCCCCGCATGGGACTGTGCTGACCACTCAGAGCCTGGAGCCTACTTTGGATTCTGTGTCTCCCTCTCTCTGCTCCTTCCCCACTCGCACTCTGTCTAAAAAATAAAAACAAACATTAAAAAAAAAAAAAAGAAGAAGAACCACCAGTACTTCAATGAGCTTTCACTATGTACCAGTAACTGTTTATATTCTCATTTAATTACTACTCCTCTTCCTCACTGATACTGTTAAAACCATGATTTTACTGATGAGGATCTGAATCTTCTAGAAGGCAAATAACTTGTCTGGTTCTCCAAGCTGGTAAGTAGTTTAGCCAGGACTTGAACCTAGGCCATTCTGGCTGATCACTGCTCAGCTTTCCTGCCTTAATGGAATCCAGGCTTCCGGGATGACCCTTGAACTTCCTCCCTGAGATCTTCAGGTCCTGACCAGCCCAGCTTAGCCCTCCCTAGGACGAGAGACCTGCCCTTTCCAGGAAGGACCAAAAGACACAGATACTACCCAGGAAACTAATGTGGGGTAGGTTTATGGTAGGCAAAGCAACTGAAAACAAAACAAAACAGTTGCTGACCACTGAGATTTCTTCATTAGATGCTGATGGACAATTTTAGCTGCACCATGAACAGGAACCAAGATGGAAATGACTACAGATAAAACAGGTTTCAGGCACAGGGATGAGTTAGGTTTTGGTCCTGATGAATATGTGATATCGGTTCAATACTCAAGAGTAGATGTTATGTAAACAGTACAATACACAAATCTGAAGTTCAAGCAAGGGGGCTAGCGATATAAATTTGTGAGTCAACAACATCATGGAACCTTGTCTAAAGTAAATGCCTCAGGGCTACCAGATATGCTTCTTAGCTGTCAGAGGCCCAGTCCCGAGGATTGTGTCAAATGTTTTTGAAAGGTTGATCATGTAGAGATTTCATTGTTCCTTGCATTGCTTCAGCTGTTGTATTATAAAACTCAAATTTGAGGGGTGTCTGGGTGGCTCGGTTGGTTGAGAGTCTGACTTCGGCTCAGGTCATGATCTCACGGTTTGTGAGTTCGAGCCCCACATCAGGCACTGTGCTGAGAGCTTGCAGCCTGGATCCTGCTTCTGATTCTGTGTTTCCTTCTCTCTCTGCCCCTTCCTCCACTCGCACTCTGTCTCTCTCTCTCAAAAATAAACATTAAAAAAATTTTTAAAGCTCAAATTTGCCATATTTTCCTTCTCACTGGGGTCCCAGTGGGATTCAATGAGCGTGTGTGTGTTTGTGTGTGTGTGTGTGTGTGTGTGTGAGAGAGAGAGAGAGAGAGAGAGAGAGAAGGCAATCAGTCACAACTGTTCAATGACTGAAATGGTGAATCCTAAAAAATTGGCCTGGAACTCCTTTTCCTTGGGCTTTCACGCCTGACTGAAGCACTTATAAACAGACACATTCTTCTTTTTGGATATGTTAAAACCATAATCCAGGCCTGGAATCCAACTGTCTCTTCTCAGTGACTGCATATTTCTGATCTGAAGCACAGACACCAATTTCATAATGTTATCTGAGGACCCTCTGATTTCCTTTCCTTTAATATTCCAGGCGTATTATGTACCACCTTCACTAACGACTCAGTCAATATGCATCCCATCTCTGCCCCAGCTGTGAAGGTGGAAATTACAGAGAGGAGGCTCAAGAAGCATGGCCAGAGCTCAGAGCTATTGACATGGGGTATCTGAAAAGTACTGACTGATAGAGGAATAGAAAAAATTTTTGGCCACATTGAGAACCCAGCTGAGTTTGGAAATCATAAATTTGTTCTGGGACCAGTCAGCCTGGCTGTGGAATTTTCTCTAGCTGAACTCCCACAGAGAAAACAAATAGTAGGGACACTTCAGGGTTGGGAAAGGGTCCAACAGGTGCATAGGGAGAGCAAGTAGTAGGTCATTGATGAGAATGTAGCCAGTGGGTCCCAGGCTGGAGAAGGGGACTATGAGAGGCAACTAGAAAAAACTGATACCCAGAATGTCCCAGCTTAGACAGGCTGTGGCCTGAAGAACAGAGCATGGGGGAAACCTAGGAAAGACAAGCCCAGGACAAAAGAGACTAATGCAGCTGGACACCCCCATGCCATGTCTGGCTCAGTAACCCCAACAGCCACCTTCCCTCCTCAAGCAAGACAGCAGGAAGCCTACACAATCTCCTGTGGTCAATACCATTCCCTGCCCCTCAGAGATCCCCAGATATCAGGGCTAAATGCAACTTCAGTTTCCCAGAAACAACCCAGCCCATCCAGGAGAATCTCTCCAGTTTCACCTTTTATTAAAATGACACTGGGTTATCTCACAGTATCAAAGGCATAGCTGAATAATTAAGTCTCAAGAAGGCAGGAACCAGGAAAGCTTGGACCTTGAGGACTAGAACCAGGGACTCAGACACCATCGGGACCCTCACCTTCTCTGTAGCTTCCTTCTCTCCTCTGTTCTACAAGTTACCTTCATTCTCTCTTACTGAAGAAACTTAAGAGCTCTGGAACCAGATACCTGACATTGTAATCTTAGCTCTGCTCTTCCATTACCAGCTAAATGACGTAGAGCAAGTTACTTACCCTCTCTGTGCCTCAGTTTCCTTGTGGAGGTTATAATAGTGCCTACCTAATGGGGTTGCTTCAGTAACAAATAATTTGATACTTCTGAAGCACTTGGAATAGTCCCTGGCGGCTCAGTCTCTGTCTCATCCAAGAGTTTGAACACTAAAATGTTAATCAGGGGGCGCCTGGGTGGTTCAGTCGGTTGAGCGTCCAACTTCGGCTCAGGTCATGATCTCACGGTCTGTGAGTTCAAGCTCCGTGTCAGGCTCTGTGCTGACAGCTCGGAACCTGGAGCCTGTTTCGGATTCTGTGTCTCCCTCTCTCTCTGACCCTCCCCCGTTAATGCTTTGTCTCTCTCTGTCTCAAAAAAATAAATAAATGTTAAAAAAAAAATTTTTTAATGAATAAAATAAAATGTTAATCAGCAATTAGCCCTCAAGTTTGAAGGTAATAAACTGGGTTCCCATCCAGGCCATTAGTGGGATCCACAGGGACCCACTCTCATGGACAGGGGAAGGGGCAGCAGAAGCTGTAGTGCTACTCAGAGTCAGGCAGGGACAGGTCATTTTGTTAGGAGTAGGGGAATCTATTCCAAACCCTCATATTTAGTCTCAGACTCTACCATTGCTTCCTTCAGTCATCAGCAGGTAACCACACCTACTATGTCAAAGGAAAACAGGGCATCCTGACCTCTTCTCTCTACTCCTACTCCCTTTCTCCTGGCCCCTTCTCATTAGCACTGAAGTAAGCTCAGGTCTCTCCTAATCTAGAAACAAATAGATCTTCCTAGACTCCCCCTCCTTAGGTCCGCACTTTCCTTCCCAGCTCACTGACTCCATTCCCCCCCCCCATTCTCAACTCTCCATTCTCTAGCCCCCACCATCATTTGTCTCCAGCTGCCAAATGCCTACACCTCAGCTGCATTAGACATCACTGCTACCCCTATTTTAAACTCTCTCCTCCCTGGGTTTCCATAGTAACACTCTCCCCAGTCTCTCCAACCACTCTTTCTCCATGTCCTTTGAATGTTCCTCCTTCTTCATCCACCCATCCTTGAACAATCCGTCTTCCCCCAGATTCCATCCTTGCTTCACCTTGAAGCCTCCCTGGGAGACCTTATCTACCCTTAAGGTTTTGATCACCCCTTACACAAGCGAATGATTCTCAATTCTATATCCATCAGTTTAGGCCTCTCTTCTGAATGTCAGATTATCCATCCATCCAACAACCCATATAGCATCTTCATTTGGAGGCCCCTTGAAACACTGAAAACTCAGCCTGTAGTTTAGGAGACAGCTTCTAAGGAGAATAATGGAGAACAGCTGAAGACACTAGAGGTGTCTGACCCACAGGGGCAACTCAGATGGATTATGGTGGTAAACTGGGCCATAGTGGTCAACTGTAAAGGAATTGGAGATATTCTGTATGGATGCCAAAAGGTCAAATGCAGACCAAGGATTAGAAAGGCGGAGAAGACAGATCTCAGCCGAACCTCAAAAAGACCCTTTGGAAGTCAGAATGGCTCAAAGATGGACTCGGCTACCTTAGAAGGTTGTGAGACCTTGGTTACTTAGAGCATACAAGCACCAGAATTTAAATTCCTTCCAAATTCAGGATTCTGTGGGAAAGCAAAACTGAGCTTATGAAGATTTGACCAAATGCAGTAAAACCTGGTAATACTGGTGCTGGTGCCAACTGGGCATTGGCTTATTGGATGAAGTCCCTAATCACGTGAAATGGAAATAACAGCAGAGACATTTTAGGATAGCTGAAGGGACAGAAGACATTGAATAAATGCTCAAGTGGGCAAGGACTGATAGGCAAAGAGGACTTACTGCAACATGACTTTCTTGGGGGTATTCATACTTTACCCATACTGCATCTTTGAGTTCAAGTTCTATCTCAACAAACCTAACCAGGTGTTATTTGAGGCCAGAGCCCTGAGTCTGAATGGAACATAATGGCCTGACAACCAGTCTGGGGAGGACTTTTGTGCCTGAGTCTACAGATACCTCTGCCTTCTGAGTAAAGGACAGAAGACTTGAATTACTGTAGGGAAAAAATGTTTCCCACTTACAGCCAATTCCATGTATCTTCACATGACAAGATACCCCAACTCTAGGACAGCTCCCTCTCTGCTCATCCCTGGGCCATCCCATCCCATAATATATATGTTGTAATTGTGCCTTTTTATTTCCTGGGTTCCTGCAACTTCTGTCTTCCTTGAGATGCAGGTTGGAGTCAAGCCAAGGAAGAGAAGGGGGTGGCTGGAGGCTGACACCTTCCATTGTATTCTTGCTCTGGATCCTCCAAATCCCAGAGATGAAAGGTATAAAGGAAGGAGTTTCGGTCCCTGGCCCCAAGGAACATCAAGGACATAGAAAACTAGGTTTTAAAGTAGGACTTGAACTAAGTATTGTTTCTTTTTTCTCTTGTAAGCCTGGAGCCTAGAGCTAGCCTTCAATATGCTCCTCTCTACTCCCTATGCATGAGCCACATCAGCCCAGTAGGATGTAACCCAGCTCAAAGTTCTCCCCTCTCAAAATGCCCTCCAGGTCGTCAAGACCCCAATCTTACATCTGAGTCCCACCCCAGGAGAGGAGGGGGCAGTAAGAGAGTGCTATCTCACCTCTCTGTGCCTCGGTTTCTAGATCTGTCAAATGGAAATCCTAATAACTACCTCTCAGGTCCCACAGAATCACTTTGAGGATAAAATTAGAATTGGCCACCTGATTACCCAACATCGAAGGCTATTCCGAGCAGAGGCAAGGCTATTCTTCTCTCAGAGAGAAGTTCAGGGAAGAACTAATTTGGGGTGAGAGACATTGATACTCTGGACTATATATCATGCACTAGATATGCCAAGTTTTTAAGTCTAAGCTGGTTCCCCATGTTACCTAGCATTGCCTCAGAACGAATGCCCCTCAATCAATTCCAACTGGTATTTATTTACTCAAAAGATGAAATATAATTTAATATTAGTCCAAGCAGAGTATAACGGGCAAAGACAGATCTCCAGCAAAGAGTAACTCTAACTGTGGGGAAATGGTCACACTTCTACTCTGCTGATGGGATTGAAAAATGATACAGCCTCGCAGAAGGCTGTCGCAGAAGGCAATTTGGCAACAATCTATCAAAGCTCCATGTGCAGTTATCCTTTGACCTCACAAATGCACTTCTGGGAATTTATCCCACAGATTCACCTACATTCCAACAGATGACATAAATACAAGGTTAGTTATGGCTGCAAGGGTTATTAAGGCAAAAACCTAGAAATCATCCAGGGGTCCATAAATAGGGACTAGTTAAATATACTGTGGTGCATCCTTACATGCAATACCTTAGAATGGAACACGGAAGCTTTGTATGTATTGATGTGGAAAGATTTCCTCTATAGATTGTGTTAGAAAGAGTGGGAAATAAAAATGCATTCTAATATTTTTAGATTTGCTTGTATTTTCACAAAGAGATCCTAGAAGGATTGCATAAGAAATTAACAAGAGAAATAGGAGGGAGGCTTTTCAATGTACAACTTTTCATATTGTTTTTATTTTTAAATCACTTGAATATTTTAACTTTGCAAAAAAGAAATTAATAAAAGAAAAAAAACCCTCCAGAATGTGTTCCAGAAGGGCAAAGGGGACTGGACTGGGCGGCAGAAGATCATATTTGGTCCTGGCTGGGTCTCTGGCAGCCCTGAATTTCCTCATCTGAAAGACAAGAGGGGCTGGCCCTGTCTGCAGTCCCGCCTTCCAGCCCCAATCTTCTATAAATAGAGCCTTTCCCGGATTGTGACTTATTTTACATCACTGTCACCTTCTGTGCCCTTTCACTTGTACAGACAACTGCAAGTTGACTGAGCATGTTTAACACAACTTTCCAGAGAATTCCCAGACTCTTACAATCCATATTTAGTTACTTCTCATTGTTGCATTAAATTTGTCAATTTTCCATGCCCCTGTACTTCTCTCTTAGGCTTTATTCAAAAGGCTCTTAAATTTGCACTTTAACTAGGATGCATATTTTTACAAAGCAATTTGGTCATATAAAAGGTAAATCATAAAAGTTTAATACAGCATCCTGTTTCTTTGGTAATTACCCTCTATATGACAAAGTCCAGTTCTTACTTTGTTCATTCATTTGGAGTTAACTTCAGTTAAGGGTTCTGGGAATGAGGGTGCAGGGGTAATAGAAACCCATGGACATGGGATTTGGAACCAGATATGAGCTGATTTGCTCTGTTGCATTACGGGACAGAGGGCAAAAGGGGCCAGAGAGGGCAGTGACCGCACCTGGGGCTTTTCAATGCTATACAGGACTGAGGCCCTGCTGGGTGCTGAGTGTTGTCCAGGGAGATGCCCTGCATGAGAGGATGAGAGAGGGGTGGGATGAAGGCTAAGGGGGCCAGAGGAGCTCTGTGAGTGTAAGGTGCCAACTCAAGGTTGGGTCTGGGCATAGCTACACCTGGCCTAGTGCCTGATGCTGGTGTAGACAGTGTTGGTATAACACTAAGATGCCCAGAGAACCCACCATCTCCATTTTCTTCTTTTTTTCTTTGAAAGCCATTTTTGTCCAAAAACTCACTATTTTCAAATTAAAAAAAAAAATCCATACCATCATCCAAAGATAAATCTTTTCCTTTCTCAGCTTTTACTTCCAGGCCCTGATTGTTAAGAACTTAACTTTTCCAGAAGTGGAATCATTGTATAGGCAAACTTCCGCGCTTTTCATTTAACATTATTTTACAAGCCTGTGGTCTCAAAGTCTTATTATTCCATTGCAAAAATACACTATGGTTTAGTTAACCATTTCCCTATTATCTTGGAGTTCCTTGTACATTTAGCTTCCCTATTCTTAACATCTTTCCTTACAATAAATTCTCAGCAGGAGGATAACTAGATTAAAGGATGTGAACATTTTGGACATCTTCATTACTTTCTTACTTTTTTTCCTCTCCTGACATTATCCTATCTCTAGTCATGGAGTTTACTAATATAATCAGACAGATTATCTGTTTACATCTGTCTATGTCTCTTAGTCAGTATTTGGGGTGGAGGTATTGTTTTCTTATGTGTTTGAATAAGCTTTTATAAACTTGAGTTTAAGTTACCATAACCACTATTTTTTTAATTTTTTTTAACGTTTATTCATTATTAAGAGACAGAGAGAGACAGAGCATGAGCAGGGGAGGGGCAGAGAGAGAGAGAGACACAGAATCCGAAGCAGGCTCCAGGCTCTGAGCTTGCAGCACAGAGACTGACACCGGACTCGAACTTACAAATTGCGAGATCATGACCTGAGCTGAAGTCGGATGCCCAACTGACTGAGCCACCCAGGTGCCCCTACCGTAACCACTATTTTTATTTCAGAAGTAATGCTTGTTCACTGTAAAACTTAGAATGGCTTTTATAAATTTTTGTATAATCTATCACATTGACACATGTAATCTTTTTGTTTTCCTATTTATTTAAATTCTCTTTTGAAATTTTCCATTATTATCTGTCAATCTTATTCTTTATCATTTTTTTCTGTAGTTTCAGTTGTTATAAAGTTATTCTCCACAACAGAAACGAGTACTCCTTGCTATTTTTTTCATGACTTGATTTACATGTTTAATAAGCTGATAGACCTGGAGTTTACTTAAGCATGTCATGTGAGAGCCCCAGGTAGGAGCAGAAACCAGTCTTGATTGACTGTATTTATTTTATAACTATTTTATAATGTACACAGTCCCATTTCTGGGAGGTCAGCTTGGCAAATTACACAGTGGGAGTAGTTATTTTTAGGTCAACCAGTCAACTTACACATTGTTTTATAACATTAGGCTTCAGTTTGTCCAGGCATGAGACATTTTTTTTTTGGTGGGGGGGGGGGGAGAGGGAGGGAGGGAGAGAGAGAGAAAGAGCATGAGAGAGAGTGAGCTTGAGCAGGGAAGGGACAGAGGGAGAGGAAGACAGAGAATCCTGAGCAGGCTCCACACTGGCAGCACAGAGCCCAATTCAGGGCTCAAACCCATGAACCAGGAGATCATGACCTGAGCCGAAATCAAGCATCAGGCACTTAACCAGTTGAACCACCCAACTACCCCTTTCCAGGTATGAGTCTTGATTTACACTTCTGTACTCCCTACAGCAACTAGCCTCATGCCTTCCTCATGGCAGATATTAATCCAACCTGATTTGACATCAGAATGAAATAAGCACACAGAACTGTTGTCTAAAAGAATAATCCATAAGCTGAAGGGTACTGTTTTTAACTTTCAGGACCTATCCCCACCAGTCAGTCTTTCCCAGGCTATTGTCAGGGTAGAATGGGAATGGCAGCAAAGATGGGCAGGGGTAAGGCTGTGGAGCAGACACACTTGACTTCAAATTCTGTATCTACCACTTCCCAGCTGGGGTCCTTGAGCAAACTGAGTTCTGCATCTCTTATCTGTAAAAAGAGCATAAAAGAGCTCCTGCTGTGGCTAAAATAAGGGTTAGAAGTAAGACACAGCACTCAGCATGGTGCCCGGCCCTGGGAAGGTGCTCAATTTGTGGAAACAATTATCATCTTCCCTGCTTCCATCGTGTCCTTGGAAAATCTAAGTGCAAACCCTTAAGGCTGAAGGATATGGTAGGTGGTGGGAAAGCATGAGTATCAAGAAGGAAGCGAGAAAGGATCCAACAATCACTTCCCTCCCACCGCACACACACATACATGCAAGAGTCCCAGGCCCAACTGGTTTTGCGAAGGTCACTTTATCAAACATGGAAATAGATCATTGCCAAGTTATCTGAACTCTGGTTATCTGAGTCAGAGTTTATGTGCCTAAGTTATTATCTCTAAAAGACTGAACACTTCCCAATTCATTCTTACGTACAGTGGTCCTATTTCTGAGAATTATTTTAAAGTATACCCACACATCTATGAAATCATGTATTCATGAGGTTACACACTGTGACAAAAGATTGGAAATACCCTGATGGCTGTGACAAGGGAACTAGTTGACTAAAATGTGGCACAGCCACACCATGGACACTTCATAGCTGTGAAAAAGAATGCAGAAATGCCCTATGAACTATAGGGGACAATTTTCAGGATGTGGTGCTCAGTAAAAAAGAGTAGATTGAGCACAAGGCATGAAGTATGCTGCCTCTCCCACAAGATTTCCAAAAGCAGCAACTTCCCCCTCCTAGGTTGCAAAATCACTAACACAGGCAGACTCAGCATCAGAACATTAACAGGCTAAAGGAGAAAAACTATACCATCACCTTAATGGATGCTAGGAAGCTGTTTGACCAAATTCAACATCCATCCTGATTCTCCTAAAAGAAATATATAAAGCTCTGCTAGTGTTTGCGATATAGAAGGAGACTCCATTAATACTATAAACATATTAGAAACCGATTGGAATCAAGAAAAACGATGGTAAAATCCTAAAGTCACCACTACTAAAATTAGATTCAAATCAAGAATGAGTTCTGTCTGGGTTTGTTCTGGAAGTTCTAGCCAATGTGCTGAAATACGAAAAAGAAGGGAGAAACAAATTTACCACTATTTTAAGCTGATACAGTGTTAAGCGATAGAAGACTAGTTAAAATAAGAAATACCAGGTCAGAAAGAATCCTATGTAGCGATCAAAGATGATAATGTAGAACCACATCTATTATTATAGAAGTTCCAAGATAGAGTACCAAATAGATGAATCAGGTTACACAACAGAATTATACCATATTATAATTTAAAAATATATATGTATATACCTATGTTGAATATATACATAGAAAAAGTCTGAAAGGAAATTCACCAAAATATACTAGAAATTACATCTCTGGCTTATGGGGTTCCAGGTGATTCTTATATTTCTACATTTTTCAGTATTTTCTGAATGCTTCATAATAAGCATATTTATATGACCAAAAAAAAAAACCAATAAATCTTTTTACCCAAAAATACATGTACATGGGAGCACATGCAAACTCATTTCAAGGTCGTCAGGATGAGCTGTGTTCCTCCTAAAGCAGTTAATGTTTGTGACTTAGTTCAATTCCCAACTCACCCTGATCTCCCAGAAAAAAACAGATTGGTCTGCTCTGCCTTGTCCCTTCCTCCCTTCAGGGAGCCCCAGACCCATGGATTCCAGAAAGGCCTAGTCTGGCCCTGATTCCCCAGGTGACCATGGCCCCTGGCATCAGCACCTACAGCCAGTCCTAGCCCATCCTAGCTGTCTGCAAAGACTCCCAGCCCTCTGCAGGCTGCCCATCATACCAGAAGTTAAGAGGGCTCTTCCTTGCAGTCATCCAGCAGGAGTTTTTGCCTTCCCAGTGGGTGATTTAGAAATCATTCTGGCAGCCTCAAGCCTCCACATGCCAGGCCTCTCTGCCTCACTACTGAGCTGAAAGGTCACGAGCAGAGCTTGCCAGGTCCAGTAACCTCATCCCAGGTCTCTTGGAGACCTTAAATGTCTCGCACTTATTCCCCTTCGCTGGGGCCCCAGTCCTGCACTTCAGACAGCTGACTGGGTCTGTTCTGCTACCTCATTCCTGCTGGCCACAGTTTTGTGTCTGAACCCTGCATCTACTACCCACCTCATTGTACACATATTGCCTGGCATAGGTTGCTGCTCTATGTGGTACATCCCTCATACTGAGTCTCCATTCTGCACCTTGGAGGTTCTAAGAAGGTTCCTACTGGGTCCCAATGTCTTCTGGGAAGAGGACTAGATTTGCCATCTCCCTGTTTCAGCTTGAGTCATAATCTAGCAGGTCCTCCCTGGAGCTTCTTCTGCCTCATACTTGTCTCACACCCTACCAACTTCTCTCCTGGCCCAGAAGCCACCACACCATCAGAGAACAGTCAGGACAGATCCATAAAGCTAGACATCCTCTCCCTAGCCTGGGGCATTCTCTCCAAATTGATATACTATTGGAGTGAGTGACCAAGTCCCAAGGTGGCTCAATAGACCAAAATCAAGGTTGGCCTTGATTATATTGGGACTTTAAAAGAAATTGGCATAGGGGCACCTGGGTGGCTCTGTCGGTTGAGGGTCCAACTTCAGCTCAGGTCATGACCTCGTAGTTCGTGAATTCGAGCCCCACATCGGGCTCTGTGCTAACAAACAGCTCAGAGCCTGGAGCCTGCTTCGGATTCTGTGTCTCCCTCTCTCTCTCTCTCTCTCCCCCTTCCCTGCTCATGCTGTCTCTCTCTGTCTCTCAAAAATAAATAAATGTTAAAATAAATAAGTAAATAAATACATAAATAATTTTTTAAAATTAAATAAATAAATAAATAAATAAAAGAAATTGGCATAGTCATTCCTCATCTCTCCAGACCCAGCTCCCTATCAGTATCACTGTTCCATAATTCGGGTACAAACCAGGACGTAAATACACAAATACACATGCTTCAAATAGACTGGCTTTGAACCTGATAAACTTTACTTTATATGCATTTCTATCTAGTTTGGTTATTTGATTTCTAACCCCATAACATTTGAGGAAAAGCAAACTAGAAAGGAGAAAGCAGAGGGAATCAGGAAATGATAGCCTGAGAATGATCACAGGCTAGGACTGGGAAAGTTTGAGAGCTCAGAAAAAGCAGCACACAGCCCTATGAATGTGACACTACCATAGAGCACAGTATGATGTTCATAATGCTAACCCCAGGTTCTGGGTGGCTCAGTCAGTTAAGCATCTTGATCTCAGTTCAGATCTTTAACTCAGGGTCTTAGTTCAAGCTCCGCATTGGACTTGGCACTGGGCATGGCTCCTACTTAAAAATAAATTAAAAATTTTAAAAATAACCCCAAATCATGCAAAAGCCTGGCTCACATTCAGCATGTTCCCCAAGGATGCCTACGTGTTCACAAAGAACTCCCAGACCTCTGAAGGCTGCCCACCTTGCCCAAAGGTAGAGAGGGCTCCTCTTTATACATAAACCAGACTGCACAAACAGCATGGGTTGATTCTCATCATTTGGATGGTAGTTCTCAGAAAGTAAATCCAAATGTATTTTTACTGTTGATACATTTATATACTAATACATTTAAAGCACAAGTAGTGTTGTTTTGCTGCATATGTGCTAATTTCTAGAACTAGCCAACAAAGAGGAAAGAAGGCTGGACCAATGAACTGTTGATGACTTAATTTCCTGGTTAGCTTCACTTTCATCATCTTTAAAGTGGAGTATACAATAGCTGCCTGAGTATTTCAAATTACTGTGGTGATAGGCTGGCTATGTGAAAGGAATAACGAGTGTGTTTAACTGTAGTAATTCCTCTTATCTCAATTGAGTCATGGATTAAAACAAGAGGAAGGGAAATTACAAGTACATAGTACTCAAATGTTAGAGATTAGGTATATCTCCAGACAATTGACTTAGAAATGGACACTGTTCAGAAGACTTCCTGGGAGTATAGCAATGTGCCGTTCTTTGAGAAAGAGCGACACCTACTGCACCCTAACTGTACTGCAACTGACTCGGAAAACCAGAAGGCTTCAAACCTAATAATGATTTGGGTACAATTTCAGTCAGGTGCGAGATACTACCGTAGAAATAAAATTAAAAACAGTCATATGGTATTCCTTGAATAGTTTTCTCTCATTTAAAAATAACAGTCATGTTTTCTCTCATTTAAAAATAGTGGTCTGCCTATTCACGCTTTTGCTGCCTGTAGGCAGACCAACTGCCTATTCACAGTTTTCTCTCATTTAAAAATAACTTCTAGGGATACCTGGGTGGCTCAGTTGGTTAAGCCTCTGACGTAATTTCAGCTCAGGTCATGATCTTACCATGGTGGGATGAAGCCCAGCCTCTGGCTCCTTGCTGAGTATGGAACTTGTTTAAGATTCTCTCTCTGTCAGGGAGGGGCCAAGATGACAGAACATCATGGAAAGTTTTTTTGCATCTCTCATCCATGAAATACAGCCAGACCAACACTAAACCATCCTACACACCTAGAAAACTAGATTTGAGGATTAACACAACAATCTGCACAACCTGAACCACAGAACTCAGCAGGTACATGGGGTGGAGAGGTGAACTGGGGGAGAGAGAAGCTGCAGAGGGCAGGGAGCTGTTTTTGCTTGCAGAGAGAGGACGGAGATGGAGGGGGGAGGGGGAGAAGTATGCAAAAAGCACCTCCCAAAAGCAGCTAGAGAGAAAGTAGAAAAGTGGAAACAGCCACAGGGACTGAACAAAAAAGAGAGAAAGGAGAAAGGAAAGGGTTTAAATTCCATTAAGACTCTATAAACAGAGGGAACGCAGAGTCTGAAACTCCACAGCTTGATACCTGGCGGTGCTCTGTGGGAAGGGCGAATCCCCAGGAGCAGAGAGCAAGGTCCTTGGAGTACTCGGGCCACATGGGGAGAGGTGGTTCCCCTGCTGGGAGGACATTTGGTAGAGGCTGTATGTCCACCCCAAGCAGAACCCAGAGAACAACCACATTCACTAGTGCTGGAACAAGGGCATTAAGGGGGAAGCCTGGTGCCAGATGTGTGTTGAGATTTACCATAATTCCTGAAACACTGCTACACAATCACGTGAACTTGTTCTGGGGTGGGCTGGCACCCAGACACAGTCTCTGGGCATCAGCAGCAGCACGGTCCCACAAATGTTCCTGAGGGCCAGCGGGCATCAGGCCATTGCTTGGTGAGACTCTCCCCCAGAGGTCAGAACAGGTCAAAGCCACAGTCCCTCAGAAGTGACGGGTCAGAAAATATAGCCGCATCTGAAATAAAACTCAGGAGGGAAGTGCTGCCTGGCAACCTGACGACTTGGTCACGGACTGTAAAAGCAGAGAGTGGACGGAAGCCAGAGAGACAAAGGACAGGTGGGCGATTGCTGATCAGGAAGAAGAGTTCCAATATTAGAGACTGATGCAATTTTCACCCCTCCCACACATGTGCATACACACCTACATGTGCCACAACAATCCACCCCAGTAAGCTAAGCAGCGCCATCTAGTGGAGGATGGAGCCGTTACACTAAGCCCCGCCCAACTGGGCCAACCTCCCTCTTCAGGAACACTAATCTCTCCACCTGCTTAGTTTACAGACTATAAAGTGCTTCATAGTCTGACTTCTACGGGAAACTGATGTAATTTCAATCATATTTCAGTCTGTTCGCTGGTCCATCTATTCAATTTCTTTTCCTTTTCTTTTCTTATTCTTGAATAAAGAGAAATTTTTATTATTATTTTTAATTTTCATCAAAAATATATTTCTTTAATTTTTTTCTACTATATTTTTTACTTTTTTGGAAATTTTCAAATTCTATTTAATTTCCATTATTTCATTTTATTCTATTTCATTGTATTCATTTCATCAAATTTTCAAACATTTTCCTTTTTTTTCTTTTCTTATCTTTCCCTAATCTATCAACCTCCTTCAACAACCAGGTCAAAACACATCTAGGATCTAGCATCATTTATTTGATTTTTTGTGTGTGTTGTTTTTAATTTCCTAATTTTAATTTTGTTTACCTTAATTCCTTTTCTTCCTTCAAAATGATGAAACAAAGGAGTTCACCCCAAAAGAAAGAGTAGAAAGGAATGACAGACAGGGACTTAATCAATACAGATACAGGCAAGATTCTGAACCAGAATTTAGAATCACGATAGTAAGAATACTAGCTGGGGTTGAAAACAGATTAGAATCCCTTTCTGCGGAGATAAAAGAAGTAAAAGCTAGTCAGGATGAAATAAAAAATGCTATAACTGAGCTGCAATCTCAAATGGATGCCACGGCAGCAAGCGTGAATGAGGCAGACCAGCAAATCACTGATATAGAGGCCAAACTTATGGAGAATAAAAAAGCAGAAAAAAAGAGGGAGACTACAGCAAAAGAGCACAATTTAAGAATTTCTAGGAATTCTAGGAAGCCAGCATTACCTTGACTCCAAACCCAGACAAAGACTCCACTAAAAAGGAGAATTATAGACCAATTTCCCTGGTTAACATAGATGCAAAAACCCTCAACAAGATATTAGCCAACTGGGGGCGCCTGGGTGGCGCAGTCGGTTGAGCGTCCGACTTCAGCCAGGTCAAGATCTCGCGGTCCGTGAGTTCGAGCCCCGCGTCAGGCTCTGGGCTGATGGCTCAGAGCCTGGAGCCTGTTTCCGATTCTGTGTCTCCCTCTCTCTCTGCCCCTCCCCCGTTCATGCTCTGTCTCTCTCTGTCCCAAAAATAAATAAAAAACGTTGAAAAAAAATAAAAAAAATAAAAAATAAATAAATAAAAAAAAGATATTAGCCAACTGGCTCCAACAATACATTAAAAAAATTATTCACCATGACCAAGGGGATTTATACCTAGGATGCAGGGCTGGTTCAATATCTGCAAAACAATTAACGTGATTCATCACATCAATAAAAGAAAGGACAAGAACCATATGATCCTCTCAATAGATGCAGAGAAAGCATTTGACAAAATACAGCATCCTTTCTTGATAAACCCTCAAGAAAGTAGGAATAGAGGGATCATACCTCGAGATCATAAAAGCCATATATGAATGACCCAATGCTAATATCATCCTCAATGGGGAAAAACTGAGATCATTCCCCCTAAGGTCAGGAAAAAGACAGGGATGTCCACTCTTGCCATTGTTATTCAATATAGTATTGAAAGTCTTAGCCTCTGCAATCAGACAACACAAAGAAATAAAAGGCATCCAAATAGGCCAGAAGGAGGTCAAACTTTCACCCTTCATAGACGACATGATACTCTATATGGAAAACCCAAAAGATTCCACCAAAAAACTGGTAGAACTGATCCATGAATTCAGCAGCTGTGGGATATAAAATCAATGCACAGAAATCGGTTGCATTCCTATAAACCACCAATGAAGCAACAGAAAGAGAAATCAAGGAATTGATCCCATTTACAATTGCACCAAAAACCATAAAATACCTAGGAATAAATCTAACCAAAGAGGTGAAAAATCTATACACTGAAAACTATAGAAAGCTTATGAAAGAAATTGAAGAAAACACCAAAAAGTGGAAAAAGATTCCATGCTCCTGGATAGGAAGAATAAATATTGTTAAAATGTCAATACTACCCAAAGCAATCTTACATATTCAATGCAATCCCTATCAAAATAACACCAGCATTGGAGAGGACAGAGGGGGAGCCAAGATGGTGGAACAGCATGGAAGTTTTTTGTGCATCTCACATCCATGAAATACAGCCAGACCAACACTAAACCACTCTGCGCACCTAGAAAACTGATCTGAGGATTAACACAATTAACAATCTGCACAACCTGAACCACAGAATTCAGCAGGTACATGGCGCAGAGAGTGAACTTGGGGAGAGAGAAGCTGCTGGGGGCAGGGAGCTGCTTTTGTGGGTGGAGAGAGGAGGGAGACGGGGGGGGGGGTGGAGGGATAATATGGGAAAAGCACCCCTTCCCAAAAGCAGCTGGAGAGAAGGTGGAAAATTGGAAACAGCCGCAGGGACTAAACTAAATAGGGAGAAAGGAGAAAGGAGAGGGTTTAAATTCCATTAAGCCTGTAAATAAGGGGAGCACAGAGTCTGCAACTCCGCAGCTCGATACCTGGTGGTGCTCTGGTGGGAAGGGCGAATCCTCAGGAACAGAGTGGGGTCCGGGAGGTTCTCGGGCCACTCAGGGAAAAGCGGTTCCACTGCTGGAAGGACATTTGGTAGAGACTGTTGAAGCCACCTGGTCCCAGCAGACCCCAGAAAACGGCTACATTAGCTGGTGCTGGAACAAGGTCGTTAAGGGTGAAGCCTGGTGCCAGATGTGTGTTGTGATTTTCCATAATCCCTGAAACACTGCTGCTACACTATCTCATGAAATTTTTCTGGGGCAGGCTGGCTGCAGTCTCAGGGCACCGGCAGCAACAGGGTCCAGCAGGTGTTCCTGGGTGCAGCCAACATTCAGTCGTTGCTCATTTGGCCATTGCTTGGTGAGACCCTCCTGCAGAGGGGCAGAACGGGTCAAAGCCACAGTCCTCCGGAAGTAAAGGGCCGGGGAAAACAGCCGCATCTGAGACAAAACTAGGGAGAGAGGTACTGCCTGGGGCTTGGTCACGGAGAGTGAGAAAGCGGGGAGTAGAGGAAAGCTGAAGACAGAGGACGGGTGCGCGATTGCTGACCTGAGAGAACAGACTGGGTAGCTGGGTACGGCATTGTCACCGTTCGCGCGCATGCGCATATGCACCTACAAGCGCAGCAATAATCCACCCCAGTAGGCTAGCAGCGCCATCTAGTGGAGAGCGGAGCCATTACACTGAGCCCCGCCCAACTGAGCCAACTTTGCTCTCCAAGAGCACAAGTCTCACCACCGGCTTAGTTTATGGACTATAAAGCACTACATAGACTGACTCCTAGGGGAAAACAAAGCAATTTCAGTCCTACTTCAATCTGTTAGCAGGTCCATCTATTCAATTTTCTTTCTTTTTTTTTCTCTTTTACACTTCTTTTCTTGAATACAGAAAGAGAAAAATTATCTTTATTTTCAATTTATATTAAAAACATTTTAAATTTTTATTACTATAGTTTTCACTTTTGTGTAAATTTTTTCAAATTCCATTTTACTCCCATCATTTTATTTTAGTCTACTACAGTGTATTCACTGTTTCAAATTTTCAATTTCCTCTTCTTTCTTTTTTTAATCTTTTTTCTCTTTTTCATTTCTTTTCTTTTTCTTGAATACAGAAAAAGAAAAAAATCATATTTATTTTTAATTTTTATTAGAAATGTTTTGTTTAATTTTTTCTACTATATTCTTTACTTTTGTGTATATTTTTTCAAATTCTATTTTACTCCCATCATCTCATTTTAGTCTACTTCAGTATATTCATTTTTTCAAATTCTCAAACAATTTTTTTTCTCCCCTCCCTTTTTCTTCTCTAATCTGTCAAACCACTTTCAACACCCAGACCAAAACACACGTAGGATCTAGCATCATTTATGCGATTTGTGTGTGTCTGTGTGTGTGTGTGTTTTTAATTTTTTTAATTAAATATTTTTTATTTTAATTTCTTTTTAATTTCAATTTTTCTACCTCATTAATTCCTTTTCTCCCTTCAAAATGACAAAACAAAGGAATTCACCCCAAAAGAAAGAGCATGAAGAAACAACAGCCAGGGATTTAACCAACACAGATACAAGCAAGATGTCTGAACCAGAATTTAGAATCACGATAACAAGAATACTAGCTGGAGTCGAAAATAGATTAGAATCCCTTTCTGCAGAGATAAAAGAAGTAAAAAATAGCCAGAATGAAATTAAAAATAGTATAACTGAGCTGCAATCATGGATGGATGCAGCGGCGGCAAGGATGGATGAGACAGAACAGAGAATCAGCAATATAGAGGACAAACTTATAGAGAACAATGAAGCAGAAAAAAAGAGGGAGATTAAGGCAAAAGAGCATGATTTAAGAATTAGAGAAATCAGTGACTCATTAAAAAGGAACAACATCAGAATCATAGGGGTCCCAGAAGAGGAAGAGAGAGAAATAGGGGTAGAAGGGTTATGTGAGCAAATCATAGCAGAAAACTTTCCTAACCTGGGGAAAGACACAGACATCAAAATCCAGGAAGCACAGAGGACCCCCATTAGATTCAACAAAAACCAACCATCAACAAGGCGTATCATAGTCAAATTCAAAAAATACTCAGGCAAGGAGAGAATCATGAAAGCAGCAAGGGAAAAAAAGTCCTTGACCTACAAGGGAAGACAGATCAGGTTTGCAGCAGACCTATCCACAGAAACTTGGCAGGCCAGAAAGGAGTGGCAGGATATATTCAGTGTGCTGAATCAAAAAAAAAAAAAAAAAACATGCAGCCAAGAATTCTTTATCCAGCAAGGCTGTCATTCAAAATAGAAGGAGAAGGAGAGATAAAAAGTGTCCCAGACAAAAAAAAAAAAAAAAAATTAAAGGAGTTTGTGACCACTAAGCCAGCCCTGCAAGAAATTTTAAGGGGGACTCTCTGAGGGGAGAAAAGATGAAAAAAAAAAAAAATATATATATATATATATATATGTATATGTATATGTATATGTATATATCAAAAGCAACAAAGATTAGAAAGGACCAGATAACACCACCAGAAACTCCAACTCTACAAACATCATAATGACAATAAATTCATATCTTTCAGTACTCACTCTAAACATCAATGGGCTCAATGCTCCAATCAAAAGAAATAGGGTAACAGAATGGATAAGAAAACAAGATCCATCTATATGCTGTTTACAAGAGACCCACTTTAGACCTAAAGACACCTTCAGATTGAAACTAAGGGGATGGAGAACCATCTATCATGCTAATGGTCAACAAAAGAAAGCCAGAGTAGCCATACTTACATCAGACAATCTAGACTTGAAAATAAAGACTGTATCAAGAGATGTAGAAGGGCATTATATCATAATCAAGGGGTCTATCCACCAAGAAGACCTAACAATTGTAAACATTTATGCTCCAAATGTGTGAGAACCCAGATATATACATCAATTAATCACAAACATAAAGAAACTCATCGATAGTAATACCATAATAGTAGGAGACTTCAATACCCCACTCACAGCAATGCACAGATCATCTGATCAAAAAATCAACAAGGAAACAATGGCTTTGAATGACACACTGGACCAGATGGACTCAACAGCTATATTCAGAACATTTCATCCTAAAGCAGCAGAATATACATTCTTCTCCAGTGCACATGGAACGTTCTCCAGAATAGACCATATACTGGGACACAAATCAGCCCAAAGTAAATACAAAAAGATCAAGATCATACCATGCATATTTTCAGACCACAACGCTATGAAACTCGAAATCAACCACAAGAAAGAATTTGGAAAGGTAACAAATACTTGGAGACTGAACACCATCCTACTAAAGAATGAATGGTTTAACCAAGAAGTTAAAGAGGAAATTAAAACATACATGGAAGCCAATGAAAATGATAACACCACAGCCCAAAACCTCTGGGACACAGCAAAGGCAGTCATAAGAGGGAAGTATATAGCAATCTAGGCCTTCCTAAAGAAGGAAGAAAGGTCTCATATACACAACTCAACCTTACACCTTGAAGAGCTGGAAAAAGAACAGCAAATAAAACCCAAGACCAGCAGAAAATAGTAAATAATAAAGATTAGGGCAGAAATCCTTGCTATCGAAACAAACAAACAAACAAAAAATAAAAAATAAAAAACAGTAGAACAGATCAATGAAACCAGAAGCTTCTTCTTTGAAAGAATTAACAAAATTGATACACCACTAGCCAGTTTGATCAAAAAGAAAAAGGAAAGGACCCAAATAAATAAAATCAAGAATGAAAGAGGAGAGATCACAACCAACACAGCAGAAATAAAAACAATAATAAGAGAATATTATGAGCAGTTATATGCCAATAAAATTGGCAATCTGGAAGAAATGGACAAATTCCTAGAAATATATACACTACCAAAACTGAAACAGGAAGAAATAGAAAATTTGAACAGACCCATAATCAGTAAGAAAATCAAATTAGTAATCAAAAATCTCCCCCAAAAAACACAAGAGTCCAGGGCCAGATGGCTTTCCAGGGGAATTCTACCAAACATTGAAGGAAGAGTTAACACCTAAAATCTTGAAGCTGTTTCGCAAAATAGAAATGGAAGGAAAACTTCCAAACTCTTTCTAGGAAGCCAGCATTACCTGGATTCCAAAACCAGACAGAGACACCACTAAAAAGGAGAACTATAGACCAATTTCCCTAATGAACATGGATGCAAAAATCCTCAACAAGATATTAGCCAACCGGATCCAACACTACATTAAAAAAATCATTCACCATGACCAAGTGGGATTTATACTTGGGATGCAAGCCTGGTTCAATATCTGCAAAACAATTAACGTGACTCATCACATCAATAAAAGAAAGGACAAGAACCATATGATCCTCTCAATAGATGCAGAGAAAGCATTTGACAAAATACAGCATCCTTTCTTGATCAAAACCCTCAAGAAAGTAGGAATAGAGGGATCATACCTCGAGATCATAAAAGCCATATATGAACACTCCAACACTCATATCATCCTCAATGGGGAAAAACTAAGATCATTCCCCCTAAGGTCAGGAACAAGACAGGGATGTCCACTCTCACCACTGTTATTCAACATAGTATTGGAAGTCTTAGTCTCTGCAATCAGACAACACAAAGAAATAAAAGGCATCCAAATAGGCCAGGAGGAAGTCAAACTTTCACTCTTCACAGATGACATGATACTCTATATGGAAAACCCAAAAGATTCCACCAAAAAACTGCTAGAACTGATTCAAGAATTCAGCAAAGTTGCAGGATATAAAATCAATGCACAGAAATCGGTTGCATTCCTATAAACCACCAATGAAGCAACAGAAAAAGAAATCAAGGAATCGATCCCATTTACAATTGCACCAAAAACCATAAAATACCTAGGAATAAATCTAACCAAAGAGGTGAAAAATCTATACACTGAAAACTATAGAAAGCTTATGAAAGAAATTGAAGAAGACACCAAAAAATGGAAAAAGATTCCATGCTCCTGGATAGGAAGAACAAATATTGTTAAAATGTCGATACTACCCAAAGCAATCTACATATTGAATGCAATCCATATCAAAATAACACCAACATTCTTCACAGAGCTAGAACCAATAATCCTAAAATTTGTATGGATCCAGAAAAGACCCCAAATAGCCAAGCAATCTTGAAACAGAAAACCAAAGCAGGAGGCATCACAATCCTGGACTTCAAGCTATACTACAAAGCTGTAATCATCAAGACAGTATGGTACTGGCGCAAGAACAGACAATCAGATCATTGGAACAGAATAGAGAGCCCAGAAATGGACCCATAAACGTATAACCAACTAATCTTTGACAAAGCAGGAAAGAATATCCAATGGAATAAAGACAGTCTCTTCAGCAAGTGGTGCTGGGAAAACTGGACAGAGACATGGCCAGAAGAATGAACCTGGACCACTTTCTTACACCATACACAAAAATAAACTCAAAATGGATGAAAGACCTAAATATAAGACAGGAAGCCATCAAAACCCTCAAGGGGAAGTCAGGCAAAAACCTCTTTGACCTTGGCTGCAGCAACTTCTTACTCAACACATCTCCGGAGGCAAGGAAAACAAAAGCAAAAATGAACTACTGGGACCTCATCAAAATAAAAAGTTTCTGCACAGGGAAGGAAACAATCAGCAAAACTAAAAGGCAACCAACAGAATGGGAGAAGGTATTTGCAAACGACATATCAGATAAAGAGTTAGAATCCAAAATCTATAAAGAACTTATCGAACTCAACACCCAAAAAACAAAAATCCAGTGAAGAAATGGATGAAAGACATGAATAGACACTTCTCCAAGGAAGACATCCAGATGGCCAACCGACACATGAAAAAATGCTCAACATCATTCATCATCAGGGAAATACAAATCAAAACCACAATGAGATACCCCCTGACACCTGTCAGAATGGCTAACATTAGCGATTCAGGCAACAACAGATGTTGGCAAGGATGCGGAGAAAGAGGATCTCTTTTGCAGTGTTGGTGGGAATGCAAACTGGTGCAGCCACTCTGGAAAACAGTATGGAGGTTCCTCAAAAAATTAAAAATAGAACTACCCTACAACCCAACAATTGCACTGCTAGGCATTTATCCACGGGATACAGGTGTGCTGTTTCAAAGCGACACATTTACCCCCATGTTTATAGCAGCACTATCAACAATAGCCAAAGTATGAAAGAGCCCAAATGTCCATCGATGGATAAATGGATAAAGAAGATGTGGTATATTCATACAATGGAGTATTACTCAGCAATCAAGAATGAAATCTTGCCATTTGCAACTACATGGATAGAACTGGAGGGTATTATGCTAAGTGAAATTAGTCAGAAAAAGACAAAAATCATATGACTTCACTCATATGAGGACTTTAAGAGACAAAATAGATGAACATAAGGGAAGGGAAGCAAAACAATATAAAAACAGGGATGGGGACAAAACGTAAGAGACTCTTAAATATAGAGAACAGAGGGTTGCTGGAGGGGTTATGGGGGAAGGGTAATGGAATAAATGGGTAAGGGGCATTAAGGAATCTACTCCTGAAATCATTGTTGCACTATATGCTAACTAACTTGGATGTAAATTAAAATATGTAGATGTAGATGATATAGATATATAGATACAGATATAGATATCATTCTCTCTCTCTTCCTCTCCCTCTCTCTCTCTCTCCTCTTCCCCTTTCTTTTTTTTTTTAAATTTTTTTAACGTTTATTTATTTTTGAGACAGAGAGAGACAGAGAATGAACAGGGGAGGGGCAAAGAGAGAGGGAGACACAGAATCCGAAACAGGCTCCAGGCTCTGAACGGTCAGCACAGAGCCCGACGCGGGGCATGAACCCACGGACCGTGAGATCATGACCTGAGCCGAAGTCGGACGCCTAACCGACCAAGCCACCCAGGTGCCCCTCTTCTTCCCCTTTCAAGTGGGTATTCTTTCCCTCTCAAAAAGACAATAATAATATAATAAAATAAACTTCTATTATTTTTCATATTCAAATATAATGCATATTCATTATAGAAAATTTAAAGAAAATAAAGATCATCCAATAACATTATTCTCGACACTTAATCAATACTTCATTTAGAACCACTGCCACTGTCATCATCAACATCATTCTCTCTTCATTCTGCTTTCTTTTTTCTTCTTCCAGTTCTCTCTCTCTCTCTCTCTCTCTCTCTCTCAATCCATTCATATTGTTAAAAAAAAAATCCTTCATCACGGATAACCGTGTGCTAACAGCTTGGTGTGTATTATTCCACACATTTTTTATAGCTATTACAAACAAAATGGACTCTACAGGTTGTCATTCTAACCAAAGACCACCATGAACACACCTGCACTTGAGCTTCTCACTCTGCAGTGAGGGAGAACACACACCATGGAAACTGCAGGCATTTCAGTAAGAGGCTGTTAGAATTTAAAGGATTTGGGTTTGAGCTCGGCAATCTACAGGAGGGCTTAAGGAAGCAGGGCTCTGCTCTGAATTGGCTGTTTCCTGGCAGCAAGACAATTCTATGATTGGGTACCTTAATAAATGTCATCCAGAAGAGGGCAAAGTAACGTGAGGCGCAAGGCTAAAGATGGGGAAAATTGGCAAAGGAACAGCAGTCCCTACTATTAACCAGGAAGGGTGTGTGCTTGGTCATTTTTGTGGTTTGGACAGTATTCCTGTTTTGTCTGTTTGCAGACATGGTTACGGAGTGGTCTTGTTTTTATCTGCTCCATCATATCACGGTGGCCTTACTGATGTTGCTGTGCTGTGAAACAGAACTCCACAGCCTCACGGAGATGCCAGGCCAGCTCCCATGGTTTTCTCTTTTTTTTTCACCTAACAGTGTTGTTCCAAATTGACATTTCTTCCAAGTCAACATTGAGTCTTCTTTAACCAAATTTCTCTCGTTAAATGATTGGATTTTTCTAATATTTTAAGCTTACGATACTAAAATGAAATCCTTTAGAAATACATCTTTGCACACTTATACTGTTATTTCCTTAACAGATGGGGCACTTGGGTGGCTCAGTGGGTTAAGTGTCAGACTCTTGGTTTCGGCTCAGGTCGGTCTCGCAGTTTTGTGGGTCTGAGCCCTGCATCCCGCTCTGCACTAGAAGTGCAGAGCCTGCTTGGGATTCTCTCTCTCCTTCTCTCTCTCTGCCCCTTCCCCACTTGCGCTGTCTCTGTCTCTCTCAAAATAAATAAATAAACTTTAAAAATTTTTTTTAAATAAATTTCTAGACATGTAAATCCTGGGTCAAATGATGTACACATTTTAAAGTTTTTGATATCACCAGATTGCCTTCCATAGGGCTTGTACCAATTTCACTTCCCACAATAAGATAGGCGAATACCCAATTTCCCACCCCAAACCCTTATCAGCACCAAATCATGAAGTATCATCAATCTTTTTTTTTTTTTATCTTTGTCAGTTGTAGCCCAGGGAACATCTTGTTTTGTTGTGTAAAATTGGATACACAACAAAGACCAAAGGAGCCACATAGGTCTCACTAGACTACACTATGCTAGACTGTCTCAGTTATTTCAGGGAAGTCAGGTCAGAGGGCACAAAGCCTTTTGTTGATGTCTCAAGTCTGTTTCTCAAACTTCCAGTTAAGAAGACATACATACAGAAAGGGGCATCTTTGGGTTCCTTGAGATTTGGGACACACTCTGACAGCAGTGCTTTTCTTTTCTTTTCTTTTTTAACTTGTTTTATTTTTTATTTTTTTTAAATTTACATCAAATTAGTTAGCATATAGTGCACCAATGATTTCAGGAGTAGATTCCTTAGTGCCCCTTACCCATTTAGCCCATCCCCCCCTCCCATAACCCCTCCAGTAACCCTCAATTTGTTCTCCATATTTATGAGTCTCTTCTGTTTTGTCCCCCTCCCTGTTTTTATATTATTTTTTTTCCCTTCCCTTATGCTCATTTGTTTTGACAGCAGTGCTTTTCAAAATGTGTTGTTCTCTGCTCACTAGTCTGCCTCTCCACTGAATTAGGAGTTTCAAGGAGGCAGGGACTCCTGAAAAGAAAATTAATCATTTTCTTTTCCAATATTTTTATTGTGATAAAATCCACATAACATAAAACTTACCATCTTAACCACCTTTAAATACATTCATACTGTTATGCAACCATCAGCACCATCTGTCTCCAGAACTCTTTTGCGAAACTTTTTTTGTAAAACCTTGTAAAACTGAAACTCTGTCCCCATTAAACAATCGCTCCCCGTTCTCCTCACCCCCGGCCCCTGGTCACCTTCTCATCATGTCCTCAAGGTTTATCCTTGCAGCATGTGTCACAATTTCCTTCAAGCATTGTAAGAAATAAATATGTTGCTTTAAGCCACTAAGAGTATAGGGCTGTTTGTTACTGCATCATAACAAAGCCTGTCCTGACCAACACAGCAATAAATGCCTACAAGAATAAGAACATATCTATCAAAACTCCTAATGGCAGTTTGTCATAAACGTGTGTAGAGGTGGCATTGGTTTCTCAACTAGGACCCATAAGTTCATGTTCCCTTCTTTTCAGGATGTTCACTCAGGAATTACAAGGTGATCACAACTTGTGATGAGCTATCGTGTTATGATGAAACCATAAGTTACCTAAATCCAGTAAATTTGAGAGATAATAGGTTTTGAGTCTGACAAAAGATTGATTTTGTGGATATGTATGAGGAGAGGCTATCTGAGGGGGAATGTCTCCTACAAAAGGATGGAGGAAGGCCCTCTTTCTTCACTTCAGACACCTAGTGTTCACTCAGCTCTACCCTGTCCACAGTCCATTCTGCTCTCTCACTCTCTAGGCCAGTTCATAATGCAGGCACTCTGGACTCAGCCAGGGTTAAAAATGCTGCTATTCATTACAACAGGCATGAATTTTTCTCCACAAACTCACAGGTGAGAAAAATATTACTTTATTTCTACACAGCAAATTAACTGGTCCTCAGCTCTCTGTCACTTCTGGGGGAAAATAGTCTATCTCAGCCATCTTGAGGGTGGCCATCCTTCTCTCGAGAATTGAGCATGAATTCAGGGAACTCAGTGTGGCTCCCAGCAAAAGGCAGGAGTCTCCAGTTCCTATGCTCACTGATGAGCAGCTCATAATCTGAGCTGACAGAGACAAAACTTCTACACCAAACATGGGGACACTTCCCCATAACCTCAAGGCCAAGACTGTCTCCAACATTCATACATTAGATCCCTCCAGAGCTTGTGTCACTCCTGGAGAAGCTGCATGGAAGCAGGGTACAGGTCTACATCACTAAAAGAATAAAACAGCCATCCCCATCCTCACCTCAGGGAAGGGCCACTTCTGCCTCCTCACTTCTTCTAGAGGAAGGAACAGGAGCTTACCTATCATGCACAATTACATGTGTCTTAAAAGGGGAGTCTTGGGAATGGGTGCCAAGTCTTTGCATTCTTGGGCTTGCAGGGGAGAATTTCAGTGAACGCATGCATGTGGGACTGACCAGAACCCCTGAGCTGACAGATACAAAGTATGTCCACCAAGGCCTGAGGCCTGGACTTTCCCCATGAGTTCTCTACCTCAGCCACTACCAGAAAGGTCTAACCAGCCTCCTCTTCAATACTTAACCCTCAGAGAACTCCTGGGGTGAACCCAGTCCTGAGAGGATTTTATTCCCAGCCTCAACTCCAAGTCCTTGTGTGAACTTGAGGGTGGGACATGGGTCTTTGAGTCCAGTACCAGTTGCTGATTCCTCCTGCTCCAGGGCTCCAACTGCAGGTGGTGAAAGCGCTTAGCTTGTGGTCTGCCAAGCCTTGGAGTTCACGAGAGGGCTGCCAACTGTGACGTAATGAGGAGTACCACACCCGCCAGTGGGCAGGCTTGGGATTCACCTAAACCCCAGGCCCATTAGGCCTAGGGAAAACTAGTCCCATGGCTGTGAGTCTTTGAAAAAGAGAGGGGCAGAGAGTTCCTGGCTTGTGCTAATTTCTCCACAGAGCCTGGAGCAGCTCCCTGAAACTGATCTCTTACCTGTACCCTTCCAACCATACCTGGCTTCATCTAACATCCCAGGGGAGCTAGATCATTCTGTTGCTTGCCCTTCCCTACCTCAACCAGGACCTGGTGTTTTACATCAATCCAGATGGACCTCTCTGGAACCACATCTGCTATCTACTGGCCACACAAATTGCCATGTCACACAGAGGCCTCTCTCTAGACCCCACCAGGGGTCTGCATTTATTACTTTTTATTTTTATTAATCGTTTGTTTAACGTTTATTTATTTTTGCAAGAGAGAGCACAAGCGGGGGAAGGGCAGAAAGAGAGGGAGATAAGAGGATCTCTGTGCTAACAGCACAAAGCCGGACGCGGGGCTCAAACTCAAACCGCAAGATTATGACCTGAGCCAAAGTTGGTCACTTAATCAACAGAGCCACCCAGGCACCCCAGGGGTCTGCATGTAAAAACTGTGGAACTATTTCTTGTTATTTTTATTGCTAGTTTCTCCTTCAGTTGGTGAAGATGATTTTTAAAAATTCCAACCTTGCCTTTGTTACAACAAAAAGGCCAGTCCTCATATACACACACACACACACACACACACACACACATATGCCTTTTTTAAGTTTATTTATTTTGTAAGAAGAGAGAGAGAGCTTGCAGGAAGGGCAGAGAGAGGAGAGACAATCTCAAGCAGGCTCCCACTGTCAGCACAGAGCCTGATGCAGAACTCGAGCTCACGAACCATGAGATCACAACCTGAGCCGAAACCAAGAGTCAGAAGCTTAAGCCACCCAGGTGCCCCAAAAAGGCCAGTCTTATCCCCACACCCTTGAGACACAGTCTGTGTGCAGTTGACCAAGAAACATCAGTTGTAGCCATGACTGCCCCCCTCTGACAGGGACACAGTAGCCACGAGGATCCGGGCCTAGCAGATACCAAAAGAATCCCTTTACTGCCATCACTGAGCCACCAGTGAAGTTGTGGGGCTGCTGGGGACAAGGAGGGCCCCTGGAAAAGGAAGTGAGTCTGCCTGCTGCTGGGTTAGGGCCAGTGTTGCCCTGGAGCTCACTTGGCTTGTGAGAGCCAACAGCAAGCATCCTTCTCTGACTCTGCTTTCAGTGAGACCATGTGGGTAGCATACCACTGGGTAGGGGTGACAAGATGAGAGTCACAATTTATGGACCAGGGAACAGAGTCAAAAGCAGAGGGGAATTTAAGAGTGAGGGCCAGAAAGTGGGCAATCAGGAGGTAAACACAAACACAAAGCCCAACCCTCCCCCTCCCCATGGCTGCTTTAATGTGTGAAACCAGGCAGGTCTCTGGCGTCCAGAATCCTCACAATTCTCCATGCAGGAACCCTGCATCTTTCTTGAGCCCTCTTATCCACAGACAGATCCTCTCCCTTCCCACACAGGTAAAAGATCATGCAGTTATCCACACTATTTCTTTGGGAGTTGGCTCCACACTCCTGTGCTATCACTCATTCTTGGGGCTTGAACTTTACACCAAGAGGTGACTCTTTTCCCTTCGTGCCTATTTCCCTCTTCTTCATTTTTTCCTACATTTCTCCTCTTGTTTCCCCTCAATCAGAGCCACTGTCCAAGGACCAAATGCCCCAAAGCGACTGTGATCTGGTCCCCTCCACCTCCTCACAGAAACCACAGGCCCCTCTGACATCTCCTCACCTTTCCTCCTCCCCCCAAAATGGAACAAACCCATAATCTCAAGAGAATAAACCCAAGAACACAAAGACTTCTTCCATTCTCATATAGGACTAATAAAGTCACTAAGCTCAGGCACATCTGATTATAAAAACTACAAGTCCTGCCTCCCAAAACCTGGACACCAGCAGCTAAGATCTGGCCTGAGACGATCCAGGACAAGATGTCTGTGTAAGGCAATGATCCTTCTTCCACAGAATGGAGCTTAAAGTGATGGCATGTGTCATGGTTATCATATGGTTAAGCTATATGAATACGGCACGATAGGTCAACTTTTATAATAACAACATCTACTGGAATAGATAGTGCTTTATTGTTTACATGTTTCCCCATTTAATCCTTGCAGCAACCCTGAGGTAGGTATTATTATCCCCACTTTACATATGAGTAAACCAATGTTCCTATATTAGATTACTTGCTGAAAATCATACACTTATTAGTGGCAAAGCCACTGATAATCCCAAACCCAAGGGGACTCTTTTGAGTAGTTCACAGGCTGCTGCCAAGGTAAGTAGAGTTGAAACTTCAACTGAGAAGGACTGGATCATTCACTGGAGCTCAAGGGGGTCCCCCACCAGGGATGAACGAGGCACATACACAGGCCAAGACCAGGACTGAGCAGGAGAAGCCTAGAGCATCTGGGAGCTGTGAAGCAGGAAGAGGTCTTTATGTTTGGTAGGAGTTGACAGTATCTTCAAATACACACAGAGCCCAGTTTCCAGGGATGGGAGAAACAAGAGGGCATCCAGCAGCTGCAAGTCCAGGGCAGGCCACAGGGAAGGGATGGTGGGGCAGGAAGAGCTGCCGCTGTGTGGCACCCCTCAGCTTGGCCAATGTGTGGCAACCTCGAGGCGTGGTCCTTTAACTTTGTTAAGGCCTTGAGAATCTGATGAAAGCCATAACCCCCCACCCCCATAAAAACACAGACTCACAGGTACAGACAACATTTTGCATATGATTTCAGGGAGTCCATGGACCCCAGGTGGAGAACTTCTGATTTAGGGCGAGGGTGTCAACCTGAGTAAAGTCACGGATACAAACCTATTTTTTTGCAACTTCTACTTCCTATGACTATTCCCCTTTTGTTGTCCCTTACACTTAGAATGTTGTGAAGTTTTTTTAATGGGAGCCAAAGAAGGCGGTCCAGCCTGTACTCCAGCCAGAAAAAGAACAGCTGTGCATGGCAGTGGTGGCAGCCAGGAGGCAAAAACAAAGAGAAAGATGGGGTCACATGTACCGTTGTCCTTCCCACCCAAAAGGTCACTTGGGGAGTTTTTCTCTACTCAAGAGAAGGGTTGTAGGAGATGATGGGGATGGGGTGGTGGCTTGTTTCCTTTTAGAAAAGAAAGCCATTCCTTCACTGCCTGCAGGGTCTGAAGTTCTGCAGGCAATGCCTCCATTCCCACCTTCCCCTCCTGACCCCTCATGAGTACACCTGAGCATTGGCCCAGTCATTCATGCACATGTGGCCAGGCCTCCAACGAACACCTGTGTATACACACACACTCTTTTACAGAAGAAGGAAAACTGGGTTGGGGGACATCTCAGGGCAGAGATTTCATGTTGTGACATGGGGATCATGCACTCCCCACAGAGAATCCAATAAACTAAAGAGAATGAACAAAAAGATCAATGCACACTAGCCCCACACCACCTCTAGGGGCCTTCCTTCCGGCCAGGGCCCACCAGAAGGCAAAGTCATAGCTATGTTCTGTTCCCCATCCCCAAACTAATGGGCCCAAGATGGGGGGCCAAGGCTGAAGGGGTCGCAGCGGTTCAGAGGGCAGGCATGGGAAAAGTCCTGATTTGCTGGAGAAGGCAGCTCTGATCTCACATGGCAATCAGGAAATCAAGCACAGGCTTGGGCCAGAGCCCAGCCAGGCCCAGAGTAGGCAGACACAAAGTCTAAGTGATTACACAAAGACCAAAAGAGAACCCAGAGGCCATGACCGTCTTCCAGGCCCACTACCCCCAGCATCTTAATGGTCATTCCCTCCAGGGGCTACCAATGCACTAGCGGTCATTTGCCCTAGATGGATGTTTCATCACATGTGGCTAGAGGAGCCCCAGTGAGCCGAATGTGGGCTGGGCTCGGGCAAGGATCAAGCAGGAAGGGGGGAGGGAAGCCACCAAAGCCACTGCTCCTCTTGGCCAGGGCCAGGGGCAGCCGCTCATCTTCAGGAGAAGGAGAGGGAGGGTCCTGGCTGTAGCTTGTGGTCCCAGATGGTGGGGCCCCTAGGTCCAAGCCCACCTTGTCTCTGGCCAGAAGTTCCCTCTGTCGCCGTCGCTGCTGACGCCGACCAATCAGAAGGAGAGTCAGGGATGCTGCAAGAACCCCCAGGACAAAGCCAGCCAGTCCCGCCCCTACTGTGTGGGCCTGACTTGCGGGGCCCCGCTGGCTGCCCCATACCAAGCTGTAAGCAGCCACCACACGGGCAGCCCCACCCTCCTGACATTCACAGGCATAAGCACCCATGGCTCCTGGGGTTACCACCACCTCCAGCCCATCCCGCCGGGGGGTAAGTGCAGTCACTCCACTGGGCCGGTGCCACACACAGGACGCCCATGCTGAACTTGGGGAACATGGCAAGACCACATGCGCAGCTGTAGCCACAGGAACTTCAAACACTACTGGGCGTTCTGCAGAGAGACAGCAAAGGCACAAAAGGTAGTGATGCTACCGGCTGGGATGTAATGCAGAGAAATGTGGCATGATATCAGATATAAGGGGTCGTGGGGACAAAGATAAAAAGTAGGGCCATGGGTCACCGGCTGCCCAATCTTCCAATTTTTAAAGCAGATCCAAAATGGACAACATTCTAGCCCGTTTTCACCCACTCCACCCACATTTCCCTAAACCATACAGACCTCCTGGCTCTTTGGGACACAAAGAAGAGACATCCGCTGACTCTATGTCTTGGACCAACCTGTATAGAAGAGAATACTTGGTAAATCCAGTGTCAACACCCCCTTCTACCTTCCTCAGTACCACCGAACATTCAGTAACATAATGAGATTACAGCTCCCACCATCTCACAAATCACTCCTGAAACTATCAGTCAACATCCTCTTCATCAATAAAATTTCCCCCGATACCCCTTTTACTCCTCATGACACTTGCCACATCCAATTGTACAGATATTTCCAGAAGACCACAGGGAATTAAATTTGCACTAGGTGTGCTGGAAAAGTGTTTGGAGGTTGCTTTTAAAAAACACATGGGAACCTTCTAAGAAATGTTATCTGGGTATCCACAACCACAAGATTTCTCTGGGGAAAAGAAGTCCATAAAAACTACAGTTAACTTTTTTTCTGTTAAGAGAGAAAACTTTTTTTCTATACAAGTTAATCAAAATTCTGTGAGGGTCATGGCTTGTGAGTTCAAGCCCCACGTTGGGCTCCTTGCTGGCAACTCAGAGCCTGGAGTCCGCTTAGGATTCTGTGTCTCCCTCTCTCTCTGCCCCTCCCCCACCTCTCAAAAATAAACATTAAAAATTCTGTGAGGGCCGGTGATGTGACTTTTTGTTTCATAAAAGCTGTTCATCTCCAAGTAGGACCATTCTGTCTCCAACAACTGTTGATATCTATTAGCCTCTAACGGATATATTTCAAACAACAGAATCCTGGCACTTCCAGGATGTGGGTGGACTGTGTCTGACAGAGGGACAGCAGGATAGACTGCTCACTCCAAAAACCTCACCACTCCCCAGAGGGAGACCTCTATCAAGCTGTCAGTGGAGATCAACCAAAAGCCTCAACCAAAGATAGGCTCCATTTGAGTGTGAACTCCTTCAACATGAATTAAGGCATCTGAAATGAGCTCCGAGACTGGTATGAATACATTACAACCTTCTGGGTAAAACCAAGGTCACTTGGTCTGGCTGAGAGTGGGGAACATGGGAAGGCCATATGTGGGCTATAGCTACAGAAACTTCATAGTCTTTCTTGCTTGTAGGAATTGAGGTTTGGAGCATAGAGTGCATACAGGCACCAACTTGGTAATTTCTTGTATTAACAAGAAATATATTAGTATATACACATACGCCACATTCCCCACACACATTTATATCTTAAGGGGACCCTGAGGCTCAAGTACACAGTATACCCAAGAACAATGAAATTCTTATTTTAATGGATATTAAAACAATGAAGCACTGGCCTTGTCTTAGACATTTAAGAGTTCTACCAAGAGAAACTACCAGATCAAAGTTCTTAATGAAAAACGGATCCCCAAAACAAGTACTTTTAATTCTAAAATACTGGTAACCTTACAGTTCAGCAATATGTACAAATATACTGCAGATTAACTAGGCTTCAACATAGGAAATCTCAAAGTCAGTTTTGAAAAAATACTTTCTAAGCAATCAATTAAAAATGTTTCATTAAAGGGAATCTTACTTAAAAATTGAAAGTCTTGGGGCACCTGGGTGGCTCAGTCAGTTAAGCCTCCGACTTCAGCTCAGGTCATGATCTCAGGGTTTGTGAGTTCAAGCCCGCTGTCAGGCTCTGTGCTGACAACTCAGAGCCTGGAGCCTGCTTTGGATTCTGTGTCTCCCTCTCTCTCTCCCCCTCCCCCACTCATGCTGTGTCTGTCTCTAAAAGTATAAATAAACATTAAAAAAAAAATTAAAGTCTTATGAAACACATCAATCAGGGTGCCTGGGTGACTCAATTGGTTAAGCGCCCAACTCTTGATTTTGGCCTAGGTCATGATCTCATGGTTCATGGGATCCAGCCCCAAGTCGGGCTCTGTGCTGACAGCATGGATCCTGCTTGGGATTCTCTGTCTCCCTCTCTCTCTGCCCCTGTCACATGTGCGTTCTCTCTCTCAAAAATAAATAAATAAATTTTTTAAAAAAAGAAAAGAAACACCTCAATCGATTGCAATTGATGGACATTATTTGAATCCTAACTTAAGCAACTATTTTTAAGTCTACCCACTTGAGGAAATTGGAACATTGATGGAATGTTTCATGACATTAAGTTTATGGTACTATAATGATAATACGCTTATTTTTTTTAATTCCTTCTGTGTTAAAGACGTACTCTGCAAGATATATGGATAAAGTGACATGATGTTTGAGATTTGCTGTAAAATAACTGGGAGTGAGTGAGGGTATTGATGAAACAAGATTGGCCAAAGAGTTGATAGTTGTTGCAGCTGAGCAACAGATGATGGGAATTCATTATGTTATTCTGTTTTTGAATGTTTGAAATTCCCAATAATAAAATGTTTCTAAGAGAGTCCTTATCTGGTAGAGACACATATTGAAATATTTTATGAATATGATGCCAGGGATTTGCTTCAATGTGACATATGATTTTAAACTATCTGCTAAGGGGAAAATAGATGGTAGGATCCCCCAATGGTCAAAAGGAGACCAATTAAGGGGTTATTAGAATAACCCGGTCAAGAAGTGATGATGGCTTGGACTAGGGTGATAGTGGCAGAGATGGAGAGAAGTGGCTGTGAACTGAGGAAATCACAGGTGGAGCTAGAGTACAAACTATAATACAGTGCAGGCAAGTCTGGCTGGAGAAATTGGAAGGATGGAGATCCCATTCTCAAGATGAGGAAAACCATGGGAGGAGCATGTGAAGGAAAGAAGAAACAACAGTGCATGCTAAAACTTGCTAAGCTTGAGTTGCTTGTGAAGCATCCAAAAGGAAGATCAAGTAGGTGGTTAGATAGGGAATTCCGTAGCTCAACTAAAGGCTCATCTGTAGTTGTCACTGGCACTCAGTGCCAGCAGTTGGTGTTGAAGATAATGGGAATGAAATCACCTAGAGAGTGTGCAGAAGTGTAAAGAGAAGGACTGAACCCTGAGAAATATCAACATTCAGAAATGGGATAGAAAAGGAATCAGTAAGGGACACAAACTGGTAGGAGAGGGAGGAAGCCCAGGAGAATGCAGAGTCATAGAAGGCACGAGGAAGGAAAGAAGGAGGAGTCAACTGTGAAAACACTTCTGAGTGCTCTTGTAAAATGAAAACCGAGAAGTGTGTGGCAACCTGGAGGTTGATCAAGGTCAGCGCAAGAGGCAAGGACATTGATGAGGCAACATCAGATGGACAGACACATGAATCAGTATGGGACTGACAGATGGACACACAAGTGACACAAACAGAATACACACACACACACACACACACACACACACACACACACACACGTAGGGCAGCATTAACAGATGAGAAACAGACATAAACATGTGGATGGGCCAGTACCCTGAAACGGCAGGCAGGAGACCAGTGCAGTGACACTCACCCTCCATGCTCCCCAGCATGGGCCACACACGCATCCAGCCGGAAGCTCCAGGCACACACAGGGTCTTGGGCCAGGATGCACTCTGAGCAGCTCTGGAGACGGCCACAGTTGGTTGTGTTCACTTGTGTCACCTCAGTATGGGAGCCCACCAGGAGCCAGTTCTACAGAAAAGCAGTGAGGAAGAAGAACATGCTGGATCTCTCAGACTTCAGGGTAACCAACTGGATCTGGGCTCAGATGTCCCCCCAGCAAACTCCCCAAAATCTACAACTCACTTGATACAATTTCATGCTCTCAATTGGCTGTGGCTCAGGGAATAAGGCCAGATCCTCCAGGACGCTGAGCTGGGCTCCAATCTGCACTGCTCGGTGGAGGTGTCCATCCTCTAGGAAGCAGGCAAGGGGCAAGACACAATGACAGCTATACCTGTGCCTGGGACTCTGACACCTATATGTATGGGACCCTCTCTGTGACAGGGGCATGTGTGCACTGGATGGGCAACTCACTTGACTACGAAATGTACCTGTCCCCAGGTAGAGCACATCGTACTCTTTCCCTGAGAGGCTGGTCACCCTGTGGGCCACAATTCTGAGATAGGCTGTATCTGTAGTGACGAGCAGGGGATGACCATCGGTGGGAAACACCGGCCTGTCCATGAGTGGGTGGTCCCGGATGAAGGTGAGCACACGGTCAGGCAGGGAAAGTGATGAGCCAAACTGCTGGAGTTTCATGTTGTTGGCGATGCACTAGAGGAAACACAGGATGGGTGACAGTTTCCCAGGGGCCAGGAAGTCTCCGTGATGCTTACTTGGGCCCTTTCTCTCATGCAGCAATTCAGGTGTGAAGGGAAGAGATGCCTCAGCCCCCTCACCTCTCCAGGTCTGGGCTGGGGTACGTCATTGTCCATGACAGGCAGTCCCCTGTTGCAGTCATGTTTCAACTCTCTGAAGGGACCATTCAGCACTGTCCGAATGTCTTGTGGTAGAAAGGCACAGACAGCAGAGATGGCAGCCCCCTCCCTGTAAGAGCACAGGTTGGAGCCACGTATCTAGAGGGAACTAGGAATCAGCAACTCATCCCGAGATGACCCAGGAGAAATGCAGGGACCATGACCCAGGGAGCCATGCATCCTGCTCCAGGGCAGAAGGAACAGGGCTCCAGGGAGAGCCTACCCATCCCCATGTCTCTCCCACCCTGTAGCTCTCCTCCACACCAGGACCTCCTCACCACTGGGAGGAAAAGATGCCATAAAAGATGAGGGTCCCCGATCCATGCTCAGGTCGAAGAATGGCCATGTCCTGCAGGACACTGGAGGCCCGGCCATGCTCAGGCCCTGGACATAGCAGGTCAGCCTTCAGAAATGTTGTCCATCTGTGCTGGAGGGTCTTCCGGCCCCCAAGGTCCCCCTGGGTGACAAGCACATGGGAAGTTCTTCTTAGAAGGCCAACATTATGGGAAGGCCACATTGTGTGTGGCCTTAGAGGGCCAACATTGTGGACACCAATATAGGTTTCCCCTGTCTTCAGGGCAGACACAGACAGATGAGAAGACAGATGCACAGAAATGCAAGGATGATGATACAGAGCACTGCATGGGATAATGAGATACAGGGTGAAAAAGGTCACAATAACAATGATGGTGACTAAGTTCATTGTGCACTTTTGAAATACTGTCCTACATGCTTTACATAAGTTACCTCATTTTGTCCTCAAAACAGCCCTTATAGCTAGAGGTCATTAATACTCTACCTTACAAAGGAGGTTCAAAGACGCTAATGAACCTGCCTAGAGTCACAGAGGCAGGCCTAGCACTTGAACCCAGGACTCTCTATTTGCAGTTCCTGCCTTTACCTCTCCACTAGTCCACCTCCTGGGGACAGTGTGTCACAATGGTAATTATGGGGGTGAAAAGCCAGAGCCCTTTCCCCACACCCCCCAACTCCCAGAAAAGGAGTCAAGGCAGAGGGAAAAAAGGAGACAGAGGAGAGATGCAAAAACAGGGGCCCAGAAAGGAAAAGACAAGAGGACAGACAGAGCAGAAGATAACAGACAGACAGTCGGGACGGTGGTCTTACCGCACACACACGGGCCACCCGTGGGACCTTAATGCGCTCATACGAGTCAAATGCTCGGGA
Source organism: Acinonyx jubatus (assembly GCF_027475565.1). Taxonomy (NCBI): domain Eukaryota; kingdom Metazoa; phylum Chordata; class Mammalia; order Carnivora; family Felidae; genus Acinonyx; species Acinonyx jubatus. Next base: position 89,133,037 of record NC_069388.1, on the reverse strand, counting down.
AGTCTCCGTAAAGAAGAAGTAGATCTCATCATCTCCGTCTTCATCTCCCCAGTCGGCTGGGCTCAAGGCCACGGCTGCAACAAAGGCTGGGGCTGGGGAGACCAGTGGCTTCAGATATCAGACACAGCCTGGGGCCACCCGGCCTCAGCCAGCTCTGTCCCTCATGCACCCTGCCCCCTCTCCCCACCGTTAAGCCAGGATGGCAAGGTCTCTGTCCGAATCCAGTCCTCAGCGCGACCCACAGCCCGGGAGATAATCGGCTCCGTCCCCAAGTAGTTTTTCACAGTGGCAGCATAGAGGACCCCCCCTGCAGGGCGACAGGGAGGAGATGAGCTGTCAGAGATGACTGAGGGAAGCAAAAGGGGTTGTAGGCAGCACAGAGGATAAAGCAGGGGGCAGGAACCCTAGGAGCTGAGCGCCCATGATATGGCAGGCACTGCTAAGCACCTGACAGGCAACATCTCACTTAAAATCCACATAGACATAAAATGCTCTGGGGCAGTAAAGGCAACATGCGTTAAGGGAAACCTGTTGGAACGTTAATGTGCAGGAAGGAAAAATAAAGGCTGCCTTTGTGCAAATTGGGCTTTTTTGTCTGTTGGTTTGTTTGCTGTTGTCAGTGTTTTCAGTATGCTTCTATCCCATAATGTACTAATTATACTATGACTCTCCAGGAAGGGGGTTTGCTTTGCAGTATGCCCAGTCTTACTTTCGCTCTCCCCCTCTGGTAAATGTCTGACAGAACTAGTCTTCTTTCTGATTGGGGGTGGACATTGCTCTGGAATGAGTCACAGCTTTAGGGTATACCAGCATCACTTGGGGAATTGATCGAAACATAGATTCCTGGGCCCTGTGCCCAGAAATTCTCACTTAGTAGTGTTAGGGGATGGCCCAAGAACTAGTTTCAAACAAGCAGTAGGAGTTACCCTAATGTGTAACTTCACTTTGAGAAACCTCACTTTGGGAAACAGCAGCCTGGGGGATTAATGAATACTGCATGGCCAGCCAGAGAAAGCAATGAGGAGTCAGCCCGTTCCTCCTGGTACAGTGCCGGGGCAGAGGCGCCCTACAGATGGTGAGGACTGGAGGAGAGAGAAATCACACACTCTGAAGGAAGGGGAGGTGCAGCCCTGTGAGCGGAATGTGGGACAACCATAGCCACCCTGTAACACAGACAAGGCTCAGACAGACTAGGAGAAAATTGCTCCAGGAGTAAAAGAAGGTCATGACCCCTTGGAGGAGTTTCAAGTATCACAGAAGCTCTGGACAGGACAGAGTGGCATTTTCCTTCACCACCTACTGCACAGAAGCCACTGTGCCAGGTGTTAAGCACATTGCTGCCCCCAAGAGCTCCCGTTTGAGTCTAGAAGACAAACATGTGATCAGATTCCAGGAGGCGTGGACTAACAGATGTGGAGGGGAACACGGAGGAGAACCCAGACACATCTAACGGGGGGAACAGCATCCAAGAGGTGACATCTGAGCTGGGGCTGAGGAATGAGCAATCTGCCAGATGGAAAGACTTCAGGGAGGAAGACAAGCAGGTGGCGACAAAAGGAGCCATGTTCAGGGATATAGGCACTCCCCGTGGCTGCAGCTCTGGCAGGGCCCAGGGGGCTGTGAGACTAGTGAGCAGAGATAAGCTGCAGGTGAAAAGATGGGCACCCAATTATAAGAATCTGCTCTGCCATGCCTGGCAATGTGGACTTTATCCTACAGGGAAGAGTACAGCTGCAGGTTTTCTTGAGGAAGAGAGTGACATAATCAGTCCAGGGTGTTAAGAAGACAGTGCTAGTTAAAAGGCCATTCACACAATCCAGGCAAGAGTGGAGGGGTGGAACTAAGGTAGCAGCAGAGGGGGAATAAAAGGGTTGACTGGGGAGGTATTTCTGAGGCAGAATCCATTAACAAGATTTGAAGATCAGTTGAATATGAGATGTGAAAGAATGGAACAAAATAATGTCTTTAAGGTCTCCAGCTTATACGATGAATGACAGCACAGGGTGATACCATGAGCAAAGGCAAGTAATGACAGGAGAAGGCCCATAAAGGAGGTAGTTGGGGAGGAAGCAACTTCAGATGTAGAACGTGCTAAGGTTGCAGTCTCCTCAGGACATCTGGTCAGAGATCCTGGAAGGCAATCAAACAGAAGGGCCTACACAACAGGGCCAGTAGGCAACTTGGGAATTGGGCTGAAGCCATGCCATGAATATGACAGCCAGGGAGAAAGAGAAAGTGAGAAGAGATCCCTGGGAATACCACCATTTAAGGGGAGAAGCTACATGAAGATAACTAGGAAAATCAAGTCAGAGAGAGGCTAGAGAAGCAAGAGAGGCTGGTGTTTTAGAAGCCAGTGCATGGAAAGCCCAGCAAGAGCTATGAGGGCTCATGCACCTTGAAGGAAGCAGTAGTGAGTAGGGCCACTCTGGGGAAAGCACAATCATCCTAGGGTCACAGATGCTTGAGCAAAGTTGCATGTCTCAGGCACTGGAAAAATAACCCTATTTTCAAAAATACTTTATACAAAGCAAAAAGAGTTGGAAACCCTCTGAGGGCAGTGGAAAAAGTCCCAACATTTTGGAGCTCAGAAGGCTTGGCTTTGGACCCTAAATACTTACAAGTAGTATGATCTTGGGCAAATTAGATTCAGGTACCGCAAATACAGCATAGAGATAATAAGGCCCTCCACTCAGCGACACTGAGGGTTAAATGCAACACAAACATAGAGCCACACATAGGCCTGGCACATGGCCGGCATTCAGTGCATGTTGAGTTGTGGTTCCTTATGTGGACCACAAAATGGCACCCCATTCCCTCCCAGAGCATTTCAGGAAGGAGAAAACCAGGTTAGGGACATAGTCTGGCAGTACATGGAGGAGCAAACGAGCCAATCTTCTGTACTTCCAAGGTGGGGGGGAAAGTTGATACAGAAACCAGAGCTACAATGAAAAATCTCCCTACAAGCATTGTACACAAAACACTATAAAACTTAAAACCCTAGCAGAAGGGGTGTCATGGATGCCCTGAGAATTGAGGGAGATATGTGGAAGAGACAGTTATGAATATTTAGGAGCATGATTTGGTGTGGGGGTTGGGGGGGATGGGGAGCAACAGTCATAAATGATTTTCAGGGACCCAGCAGTGGATGGAGGTAAAAGGTCCCCAAAGTTTCTAAGAAATTAATGGGGGCATTCAGAAACTCGGAGCCTAGAATTGCAGAAGAGCACACTCACTCAGAGAGAAAGAGCAGAAGGTCACTGACACTAAAGGACAGCAGGAGGGGTCAGACACTTTGGGAAGAAGTAGTAGGGTTCCAGGTGTTCCAGGAATATCAAGGGGCTTGAAACACAGTCTTACACACACACACACACACACGCACGCACGCACACGCACACACACGCACGCATGCACACACCCCCTGAGGAGAAGGAACAGCGGCCATCACGGTCCACAGGAGGACACAGGATCACCACATGCCCTAGATTCTCCAGGATAGTCTCAATTTCAAATATTCTTTTGGATTGCTCATATAATAAAATATCCCTGTAAGTGCAATTGTGGCAAGTTAGTACTGAATGAATCAATTCAGTAAACATTAAAACACACATTTGTTATTGGCAACAGATGATGTGCAAAATAGAGTAGTTCCCATAGTGTTAAATTCCGTGAGCAAGCTGGTTAGGAAAAAAACACCAGGTATCATATAACCCTATTTAAAAATATACATATATGTATATATGCCTGTAGATATAGGAAAGATTGGAAGGAGCCATAACTCTACAGTGTTAATGGTATTTATTTCTGATCAATGGAATCACAATGATTTTTATTTTCTCCTTTCTACTTTTTTGTACTCACTAAATATTTTTTGTAGTTACCATCTTTTATAACTCAAAAAATTAAGATATTTTAATTTTAGAAATACTGGGGGAGAAAAGGATTGAAAGCCACAAAAAGTAAAGAATCACAGCCAAAGAAAAATCACATTCATGTGGAAATAGATCTCTACGTACCCAAGCATAAAGCCTGTGACATCGGCCTCCCAGGTGTACTAGCAACCAAACACCGACAGCCTAGAATGCCACCATGGCAGTGAGTGTCTCACTACACCCTGGGGGTTGAAATTTTCACTCTGGTATCAAAATGGCCACTTCTACACTTGTACCCCAATGTTTACAGCAGCACTTTCAACAATAGCCAAATTATGGAAAGAGCCTAAATGTCCATCAACTGACGAATCGATAAAGAAGATGTGGTTTATATACACAATGGACTACTACTTGGCAATGAGAAAGAATGAAATATGGCCATGTGTAGCAACATGGATGGAACTGGAGGGTATTATGCTAAGTAAAATAAGTCAGGCAGAGAAAGACAGATACCATATGTTTTCACTCATATGTGGATCCTGAGAAACTTAACAGAGAATCACAGGGGAGGGGAAGGTGGGGGAAGTTAAAGAGAGGGAGGGAGGCAAACCATAAGAGACTCTTAAATACTGAGAACAGACTGAGGGTTGATGGGGGGTGGGGGAGAGGGGAAAGTGGGTGATGGACATTGAGGAGGGCACCTGTTGGGATGAGCACTGGGTGTTGTATGGAAACCAATTTGACAATAAATTACATTTAATATAAAAAAAATGGCCACTTCTAAAGAAGATATACAATAGGAATAATCATTCATTAGCTTTTTAAAAAAAGGATTTTAAACATGCTCTGGCCTTCCTCCACTCCCTTTTCTTCTCATGGTCAGAAATTTGCAAGACAGATAATTCCTATCCTAATATTCTCTATTCCCTTATCTAAGGATTAGGCCAGCTAGACACTTTTTTTTTAAATAACAGCCTATAATGAGGACATAACTAGATAGTTGGAGATGCAGTGTTTATTCTACCTTTTCCTCTGTCGGTTACCTAGGATTTCTAAGTGTCTTGTTTCAGTGTGTGCATGCTAGTCTTGGGACAATCGCACTGAAATTTAAGAAGGAAGCTTGACCCTAAAATGCTGGCAGCATGCAGTGCATCTGAAACATTTGCAAAGCTTCTTGGCAGACGCAGTAATCGCAAGATGCAATGAGATTAAACAGAGATAAAACACAGGGCAGATTCTGAAAGAGAAAGAACAAAACCTCCCTCCTTCTGCTCTTCTTGATAAAAACCCTATCTATTATAGGATGTGACAGGGAGAACCGAGGATAACTGACTGCTGTCTCCAGCTTGGGTACTTGGGGCAGGGGTGGGGGAGAGGAGGCAATGGCACTATGCACTCAGAGGAGAGGACACTAGTGGTGGAGCAGGTTTGGGGGAGATGAGTGAGGATGATGAGCTCAGTTTGGGACATGCTGATTTTCAGATTTCTGTGGGACATGTATGTGGAGATGTCTGGAAGGCAATTGGATATATGGTCTGTAGCTCCAGATAATGTCTGGGGGGGCATCAGAATGCAGTGGAAGCAGAATCCACGCAGCTGGTTGAGATCACAACTGCAGTGAATAAGAAGAGAATAGGACCTTGACTGGGGGTCCAAGGAACCACAACACTGAAAGGATGAGAGGAAGACAAAGACCCCCAAAGGAGACAGAAGGAAATGCCAGTGTTCTTAGGCTAATGTGAACATTACTGTCAAAATATTTGCATTTTTCCAAACTGGAATAGTGCAAATAGAAATACTGAGATAATTTTGTTAATTTGATCTAAGTGCAATACAAATAAATGTCACATTTGAAGAACAAGATTTGAGACTTTTTCCTAAATAAATACAAGTACCAATGAACACGTGAAAAGTTGTTCAACCTCACTAATGGCGATGCAAGCAAAAACATATAAAATTGGGCTCTGGAAGAGGTCACTGTATGTTTATTAACTATATTACTTGGGGGGTGCCTGGGGACTCAGTCGGTTAAGCCTCCGACTTCAGCTCATGTCATGATCTCACAGTTTGCGAGATCGAGCTCTGCGTCAGGCTCTGTGCTGACAGTTCAGAGCCTGGAGCCTGCTTTGGATTCTGGGTCTTCCTCTCTCTCTGCCCCTCCCCAACTTGTGCTCGCTCTTTCTCTCTCTCTCAAAAATAAAAACATTTTAAAAAGTTAAAAAATAAAAATAAATAAATGAACTATATTACTTGGGATTGACAAGGGTGTAATGGAAGAGGTCCTCTTGTCAATGCTGGCGGGACTAACTGGAGAGCAATTTGGCCAAATCTACCAAGTATCACAAAAGCCTTTACACTCTTTGGCCCAGCAATTCTACTTTCTAGATTGACTCATATGCAATTAATTAGATTCATGTAAAGGATTTACATAAACATTTATGTGAAAAGATTTCTTCCACTGCATTATTTATAAAAGCAATAATTTATTTTAAATTTTGAATGTATAATTACATGGGAATAGATTGGGCTACATTCAAGTGAGAGAGGAGTACGTAATCACCAAAACTCATGTTTTGGGTAATTAATACTATGACAAAATGTTCAGTATATAATACTAAGTGAAATATGCATAATAATTCCAATATGTTACAAATATACACACAGACACAGCCGAAGAAAATACAAGTAATAATAGTGGCTACCTAGTGATGATTGAATTACAATGAACTTTTCACTTCCTTCTCTATATATTTCTGTATTTTCTCAATTATCTATAATGCACACTGTAATTCTTATAATTTAAAACAAGAGATACTCCTGCTATTATATTCTAATATTTTCATTACTAAAAGCTCTTCTTTTTATTTCAAAATACCTCCATTATCCTTAAGGACATTTTCATAGACCCTAACTGCGAATTTGGTTCTAGTTCTTATGTAATGTTGCCACTATTTTCTAGACCGCTATTTTCAAAACAAAAGGACAGCAGGGCTTAACAGATCAACATTGAAAACTCCAACCAAGTATTGGCACTTAAGTCAAATTTAAAGAAACTTAAATTATAGAGCAAAAACTTCAGAGGACAGTGTATAATGTTGGGATTGACTGTGATTTGGATCTAAGACAGAAAGAGGCATGGGAAAACTAGCCATTCTAAACTGTTAGAACTATTTCCAACCATCAATTATCAGCTGAAAGCAACCTGAATTTCATTACCTGGAGAAAAAAAAAAAGACTTGAAACCCTCTTGAAAAATGTTTTTCCTTTTAGAAAAATGTTTTTTGTCATACAATGATCTTATTTATGAAATTTGTGTTGTTAAACCACATGCTAATGTGAATTCACTTGCTGACTAGAACACAGAGAAATTACATGCAGAAGGTTAGATATAAAGATTCCTGCTTGCAACAAAGAAAGTACGTTAATCGATTGCCTTAGATTGTTGTAATTGAGAATTCATCTTGTTGATAAAAAATTATGTAGAATCAAGAGATATTCATCATTTCTAAAACTGATGAATCTTTCTTAATGAGCCAATGACTGGCTCAGAGTTTTGCCAAAGATGCTTGATAAAAAGTCAGGAAAACTATTGAGTAAACTGTTTTATGCAAACATGTATAACTATTAACAAGATCTTGTCAATTTCAATTGCAGATAAAAGACAAAAATGACAAATCTTGTATGCAGTAGGTTTATACCTGATGTTCGTTTTCAAACACTTTTGTTATTTTATTACTTTTCAGAAAAGGGAAGTCATTAACTGTGTAAGGGTGATTTCATCTGTATAGCTAGCTTTTTAAGACTTTTCCTATAAAGTCATACATAAGAAAAAAAATGTCACTGTTAGATCTTGTATCCCAATTTTTGTCTTTCATAAAATGGAATCCAAAACAATAGGTAAAAATTAATTTTACAATTAAGTTCACAGCAAAAGTAAGTCAGTGAAGAGGAAAAAAGCAGTATAATGAATGATGCTGAATCAACTGATCAACTAAATGGGAAAAATTAATTTAGATCTCCATCTCATGCCATTCATCAAAGTAAGTTCCAAATAGGGGCGCCTGGGTGGCTTGGTCGGTTAAGCGTCCGACTTCGGCTCAGGTCATGATCTCATGGTCCATGAGTTCGAGCCCCGCGTCGGGCTCTGTGCTGACAGCTCAGAGCCTGGAGCCTGTTTCAGATTCTGTGTCTCCCTCTCTCTCTGCCCCTCCCCTGTTCATGCTCTGTCTCTCTCTGTCTCAAAAATAAATAAATGTTAAAAAAAAAAAAAAATTAAAAAAAAAAAAGTAAGTTCCAAATAGATCAAAGAGTTAAATGTTTGGGGGAAAAACCTGTAAGAAGAAAAAATTTATCTGCTAACTGGGAAAAGATTTAACTTAAAAATGTAATCACAAGAGAAAAAAATATAGATTTGAAAATATATTCTATCTAATAATTAGCCCAAGAATACAAGCAGAGGATTTACCAAAGAAGAAATAAAAATAAGTACTAAAACGTGAAAAATGTTTAACCTCATTAATATTCAAAGAAATACAAATTAAAACAAGGTGCCATTTTTAGCCTCAATTAGCAAAGATTTTCAAAATGACAATATGATTCTAGCGAAATTATGTGAGAAAAAACAAACACTCTCATTCCTGCTGATTTAGGGTGTAAATTGGTACACTCTTTCTAAAAACTCAATTAGCAACAAATAATGAGCCATAAAATGTTCACACCCTTTGATATAGTAATCCATTCCCAGGAGTCTCAAGATAATCTAACATGAGGATAAAAATTTATGCACAAGTATGTTCATTATAGTTTTATGGGTAATAGCAAAAACTTTGAGGTAAACTAAATAAACTTGGAAATTAAACTTACATAAGTGATTTAGGATTGCTTAATTAAATTGTGGTATGCTCAAAGAATAAGTAGTATCATATTATTAAATTTCTTCATAAAAAATTTTAAATTGTATAGAAATGACTATGATATAAAATTACATGACAAAATTCAAAATTAAATCCATGTAGCATGACATTTAAAAGTTTTACAATAGGGGCACCTAAAATGGCTCAGTCGGCTAAGCAACCAACTCTTGATTTCAGCTCAGGTCATGATCTCACGGAGTGTGGGTTCAAGCCCCGTGTCTGGCTGTGTGCTGACAGCACGAAGCCTGCTTGGGATTCTTTCTCTCTGCTCCTCCTTTGCACACATGCTCATGCTTGCTCTCTCTCTCTCTCTCTCTCTCAATATAAATAAATAATATTTTTAAAAAGTTTTATAATACACACATGCTCATAAAATTTTTATTAACCTTATTGTTTTGTACTATTGTGAGAATATGGCCGGATTCTCACTAAATTTGAAGGGTGTACATGGGGTGATCTGACCTAAAATACAGGCTACGTGGCACACAAACAATTCACTTTGTGGCTGCCTAAGGATCAGGCAGTCATTCTCCAGAAAACATTTGGGCATAAACTGTGATTGAACCATTCCACACTTGAACAACTGTATAGAGCTGGGTCAAAAGAAGTAACAGCAGGAATTAACAGTCATTACTGATGACTGGTTCCTCTGAGCAACAAAGGACTGGCCAGCAAAATATATGTGCATGAGTGCACATGCGTGTGCACACACACATTTAAAAAGCTAGAAAGAAATACCCCATGATATGAGCAGTGGTTTTCTGATATTCTAGAATTGTGCCAAGATGGTGGACACTAGACACATGTGGTATTTCTGTTTAAACTAAAATTAAATAAAATTTAAAATTCCTTCGTTCGGCTAAACTAGTCACATTGTTCAAGGACTCAAGAGCCACATGTAGCTAGCAGCTATCGTTTTAAACAGCACAGACATAGAACATTTCTATTGTTCCACAAAGTTCTTTTGAACAGTGCTGTTCTACAAGATTTCTTATGTTCTTCTTTATACTTTTTCCAAATTTATTACAATATGCATTGTAGTAGATTCCTCTTAGAAACAAGGGGGAAAACACCATGAGAAAAGAAAAAGAGGTTAACAGAGCAAACACTCATACTAGAGGTGCAGAGGACATAGTCTCTAGAGAAAACCCAGGGGAATAATAATCTAGGGAAAAGCAGGAGGACACAGGCACCGTGGGAAGAACAGGAAAGGCTAGAAAGAGACACGGGAATAATAGACATTGCAAGGAAAGGAAAGAAAGGACACAGAAATTCCAACAGCAGGGGTGGGGAAGGAGGCAATTACAGCAAGGAGCCACAGATTCTGGGCTCTCCCCACTCACCAGCCATTACAGCTGCTGACCGCTGAGCTGGCTCAAAAGGACATTTCCCTCGGCCACTCTCAAGTCTTTCAACCTGCTGGAAACTGGACACATCCTACAGACCAGAAGGGGGCAATTGGTTTAGGGTCATGGGGAGGTTCATGGTGAGAATTACAAAGATGGTCAGATGAAAGAACAGTTCAATTTCCATTCCAATCCCCATCCGCTACCATCCCCATACTCCCAGTCTATTCCTGATTCCCCCACCCACCCCGTCATTTCCCATCTCTGCCATCCCTCTTTTCATCCATTTGCTCCTCTTCCCTCCATTCCCCTAGTTCCAACACCCACATGTCCTGATGAAAGAATACCACAGACAGCCCTAGAAGATGCTAAGAGGCTGAGGGGGCAGATCTTTCCTCTGAAATGCTAGGGTTTGCAACTGGCTGGAGAATATGTGACTGGACAAGGGGGACTAAGGGAAGAAAGCAAGTCTCCTGAGGGCTAGAGCTCTTAGGAAGGGTAAAGAATAGTTCAGGCTGATATAAGACCACCGGAAGCAGGGGCTTAGAGAGAAGGGCCATACACCCCCTACTCCTACCCAAGGATGAAAGACAAGACCAGAGTCAAGGAAACATAGAAGGGGGGAAGGGAATCTGTAAAGTCAGTAAAGACCTGAAACTCAGGTAAGAATTTGAGGATTTGGCAAGTAACTGCCTTCTTCATCCAGGGACTACAGCAGGACTGACCTGGACAGGGGCGAGAGATGTAAGAGTTCCACCAGGGCCAGCTGGAAGTTACCTCAGCTGAGCATCCAGCACTAAGAGAGCACTTCAAGATAACATCTAAAAATGGCAACCAGGGATGATGTCAACCTAAGACTGGCAGGGAAGTTAACTGTGGCTGCTTAGGAATCAAAGTTATGGCATAGAAAAGCCAGACACAATACCTCTAGTTCACTAGGGAGGGCATATGGTATTGCTGGAGCCTAACTACACTGATGGCAGTTGGAGTGGGAACGTAGATCTATATCCCCTAAGTGTAAGTATACTACTGACCCATTCTAACTGCTCATCTATTTGCTATGGTTGGCAAGCAAGGTTTTACTTTACTGAGAGCCTTGAAGAAGGCCTGTTAAAATTAGATGTGATCTGAGGTCTCAAAAAAAGGGAACACTGGGTCAAGAAAGTCTTCTGGAATGAGAAAGTCTTCTGCCTCCACAGGGGCATAAGCATCTCACATGTGAGGCAGTGGGAGCAGCCTAGCCTGAGAAAATGACGGATGACAGTGAGAGATTACCAAGATGTCTGGGCACTTTGGACAAAGGTTAGTACATGCTGCTGTGGCCCATCTGTGACCTCTCACCTAAACTACAGCAGTAACCTCCTCCTCTCCACACTGCCTAGCCTTGCCCCCAATTTACTCTACATACCCCCCACAGATCAATATTCCTACAGTATCAGTCACTACCCTGATAAGTTTTTGAGCAAGGAAGTGACAAAATGGCCCACCATTGCCTAGAGTACAAACACTTTAGTCAAAATTACTTACTTTCTAATACTTCTCAAAATGAATACTTTCTTCTAACCAAACCTGGGTCACTTGTTATTCCTAGAAAACAAATTATGTTTTCTGATCCCTCTGCCTAAAACTACTCCCTTACATTTCATCAAGGACTCCTTTTCTCAATGCTCACCCTCCTAATCTTTAGGCTGCATTTGATACTTTTGACTCACTCCCTCCTTCAAATATTGTCTTGATTCTCTTGGAAGCCTACCATCCTCCTCCTATCTAATTGTTTCTCTATCTCCTTTGGTTGTTTCTATTTTCCTTTCTAGCCCCTAACCATGTATCATAAAGATCAGTCCTTAGTCCTTGTCACACATATTTCAATGACCTCACTCATTCTTACATTTCCAGCTAGATTTTCTATGCAAATTATTGCCCAAATTCTCTGAAAGTGTGATGCCTTCCAATCTCTAGTTTGTGTTGGCACTTGACTGCTGGACTTCCTCACAGAGATGGTCTATCAGCCCCCTTAAAACCCAGTATGTTTTACTGAAGTATGGAACAATTCCTCTTACAGTTTCCCCAGATGGCATCATTGTGTTATCTAGGTTTATAATCTTTCAGCAAGTGAGACTCCTATTAACCAGACAGGTTATGTTTACTGTCTTATCAAAGTGACATTTCATTAGGGTCTGAAGGGGGCAAGACCACTCCACCACAGTCTCTGTCTGAGTGTTGAGATTCCTCACTGCATCATCAGTTGTGGTGGAGGCAAGTCTCGCTAGCTGAAAGACAGCTAGGTAGGAAGGCTCTCACCAGGCTGTAAGGTTGGAATCCATCCTTTGGCTTTGGCCAAGAAGGGTATAAGACATATAAAGGACCCTCCCCAGGTGGTTAGGGGGAAAACAAAAGAAAAGATGGCCCCTGTTACACGAAACAGGTCAAATGTCACAAGATAATGAAACCAGGTAAGGTCGTCTGTGCTGCAGACTGGACTAGAAGGACCAGGGGGTGGGGCAAAACCAGAAACACCTGGATTTAAATCTTGGCTCTGCCGCTGCCACTTATATAATACTAGACATGGTACCTAACATTTTGGAACTTCCATTTCTTTGCTTGTAAAATGAAAATAAATAATACCTAAATATCATAGTGTGGTGATAAGAACTAAATTCAATTTTGAATGTAAAGTCCAGCACCAGCCTGGGCCAGAGTACATCTTCAACTGAATGCGAAATCTTGTCACTGCTATTGGTGTTTAAGTCTAGCATTTTTCTGTTAACTGCTGGAATTCTCTCAACAAAGCAAACTAAAATATTTTCCTCCAGGGGCGCCTGGGTGGCTCAGTCAGTTAAGCATTTGACTTCAGCTCGGATCATGATCTCATGGTTCATGGGTTCGAGCCCTACGTTGGGCTATCCACTCTCAGTGCAGAGCCCGCTTCAGATCCTCTGTCTCCCTCTCTCTCTGCCCCTGCCCCACTCACATGCTCTCTCTCTCTCTCTCTCTCTCTCCCTCAAAAATATGTTTTCCTCCAATGAACTGTCACTCAATGGCAGAACTTCACTTTTAGTTAGAGCTGGTAGGTCCAGTGCTTGAACTTCCTTTGTAAGAACCTTCATTTCTCTGAGCAATCAACTCTGAGTGAGTCGTTGTGTCTGGATCAGCTAGTCAAAGATCTCACATAATAGTTATACATAGTCTCAAAATCATCAGTCTGGGATGTGAGAGGTTTAGCACTAAGGATTGAGGCAAGAACTTCCTTAAGCAGACGGGAGTGCCAGGTAGCAGGATAAGACAGTAAAGGCAGAAGAGAACTTTCAGGAAGTCTAGAGGTCAGTCTTAGTATATGGCTTGAAGTGTTAACACAGCTGATTTGGGGGGTAGGGAGCCTGTGCCCTATATTCTCCTACAAACAAGCCGTGACCAAAGGATGCTCCTTCATTTCATATGCCTGCTAGATAGGAGTGTTCAGAGAAGGAGCTAAAAGTCATGGGAGTGCAGGACACAGATCCCTGGCTTTACTCTGGTTACTGATTTTTCTCAGGAGTAGTTAAGAGTCCAAGTGACACCAATCCTGACAGGACGTACAGAACATTTTATGTCCAGATACTTAGAATCTAACAACCATCAGGGTCCCCTCAGACAGCTGAGGAAGAATAGAAGGCCCTGGGAAATTAACTTGGAGTGATCATATTGTCTATAAGCCATGGTGCTGCTATTCACACCCTTGGGTTCCCCAAGTGTGTGCAGCCTGGAAAAAGACAAATATGGCAATGGCAGTTCCACACTACTTTCTGAGCTTTGTAAGAACTGTAGAGAAGCTATACCCTCAGCATTACTTGATGGAACATAGAGATTTTCAATACCACCCTGACCTGGAAACCTTGCCAAGATGAGGAAGCTATGCACACCCTGGGTGGAGAGTCTTTCTCATCCACATTATGAAAAGGACTCAACATAAGCCCAACTAACCCCAGGGCCAGCCTAGAGGGACTGACCAGGGCAGTCAAACATATACAGTCATAACACTGGAAACAAGAGACCTGAGGATGGCCTTCTGCAAGGAGGGGTTTGGAGATGCACACTGATAAGATCCAAGTGGCAAGGAGTACTGCAGTTTGCAAAAGGATCAAGTCAAAATCTACAGCTAAGGATCAGGGTCAGGAGAGAGAGTCATTGCACTCCCTCCTTTTGCTCCTTGGAGCAGAAAGGGGAGCCACTGAATACAAAGAACAGGAGAGGTTTCTGACTCATCCCAGGTTGTTGTCACAAGTGCATACTGGCAGAGGACCAGTAACTGACTGTTGGATAACTGATGGGAAAAGCTGAGGGTTCAAAAACATTAAAACCCTCCTGAGATGCTACCAGTCCCAGTAACTTTAGAAGCCATGACTAGCTAGATATGATTAGGGGTGTACATGTACCAAGCCTGCCTGAGTATGAGGGCAAAGACATCCAGGGCTCTGGCAGCAATGAACAGGACTTAGAAGAAGAGACGGCTGACAAAGTGCCCACTTTGAAGGCAAGATCCAGAATACGGGCCAGCAAGTACTACATTAGTGGGTAGTGACCTCAGAAGCCATGAGAGCAGAGGGTCACAGCCTGCGCAGAATGAAGTCAGCAGTGGGAGAAGGTGGTGAAAGACAGTCACCCACCTTGGGAGGAAGAAGCAGGCATGGATTATGCTGATTAAGAAATGGATCTAGGCTGCTGGGACAAAGCATACACAGGACAAAGGAAACACGAGATACTAGCCTCGGAAGTCTCTCCTGAATTTATCCTCTCCCTAGCCTAGCTAGCATTCCTAATTTCCTTCACCATCCCTCTTCTCTCTTCTCACTCTGTGTACCTCACCTTCTACAGACAACCTGCCTCGCCCTCCCACTCCTACTCCCACCCTGCAAAGACATCCCTCACCCCCAATGCTTTTCATGCACAAGTGTTGCTTTAAGCATGCTCCCTGTCATGGACACTCACAGGAGACCATTCCCATCCTCCCACCCGTCACTCACAATAACCCCGCACTTCGGGTCAAAAGCGAAGGTGCCACAAGTGAGGAGGTGAGAGGCATTGGCAATGGCGAGAATCTGGACAAAATTGTGGCATTCATCCTGGGGGTCAGAGATGATTAGAGAGAATCAGAAGCAGCAGGTACAGGGAAAGGCAGGGTAGTGTCAGGACAGTTAGATACAGCTCCGGGATCAGAGATGACAGGGGATGACATGGTGTTAGAGCCCCTGCCTGGGCCCACTGCTATAGGAGCACTGCAGGTGACAGACACAGAGCCAGGGCTGGAACTAGGTCTCAATGGGACACTTGGGACAGGGCCAGGATTCACACCTACCTCCTTCTTGCCTTTCTTCCTACAGTTCTGTCTGTGGGCCTCAGGCACCATCCAGTCAATCTGAGAAAGGAGGAGTGACTGTTTCTCCCGGATTCTCCCCAAACTCTTCCCAAGTCAGGGTAGGTGAAACAGTTCCACTATCACCATCAATTTGAGAACTTCAGAGACAACCCACCCCCCAGCCCCCATCCCTTCAGTCAGAGCATCATTTTTCCAACTGGAGGTCTCCACCCATTAATGAGTAATGAAATCAATTGTTTTTAATTTTAATGACATAGAATATATCAGAATGTATCACATACAGGAGAGTAGATACTGTTTCAAGAATGTGTTCTTTAAATACACACTTCCTGTACTGGGTCAAAATGTACCATATATTTCTTACTAAGGGATGGTACAAAAAAGTTTAAAAGCTATTGCCCTAAAGAAATGTGATTCTAATGATTCCTCTGCCCACTGTCACCTGAAACCTGGTTACTGTGGCCTCCTCTAGCATTAACCTTCCTCATAACGTCCCCAGTCACCATGACCCCCTCCCATCACCCTTAGCTGAGATAATGAAGCCAATATTCTTCCTATATTCATTTTTACCGACACTCCCCCCTGCCACCACCACCACTGTTCCATATTTAGTTATTATGAACACACACCCCATCTCATAACACTGTGGATCTAACCACATGCTCTGGAGTCTGGGGTCCTCCCCACTTTCATTTCTCACCCTGCGGGGTCTCTCCCCTGAGAAGGGCAGGGATAAAGCGAAGATGGTGTCCCGGGCGCCGACATAAAGTGTATGGGAAGCAGGATCCACAAGGAGGACAGAGTAATTGTATGTCTGAGGGACGGTGAACCGGGTGAGATAGGAGTCAGCCTCTGGCAGGAAGAGAGGGTGAGAGGGGAGAGTGATATCAGCCATTGTTTCATAAGGGTTGGGTCCACAAAGACAAAGCCAAAGGGCTCAATTTCTGTTTTCTTCCAAGTATCATTTATTTAGCAGCCATGAAGGGTAAAAACAGGGCTTTGACAGGCCAACCACCTAACTTCCCCAAAGACAGATAACTGATGAGGCCAGAATATTTAGCATACAATGCAGCCAAGTATGCTTTTTCTATAAAAATAAAACACTTTATTAAAATAACAGCATAAATACTAAGTCTGTAATTTCTATCCATAGCAACATGATACATAATTTGAAAATACCTATAGGAAGTACAAGTACCTTCTTCTCTAAATTTCCTTTTTTAAAAAAAAATAACTACTTATTAGTAACTTGTTTTTACTTGGAAGGGAAATGATTCACTCTCTTCACCAACACTTTAGGAGACTATCTCCTGTCTTCTCACTGCTCTTGTACCTCCCCAACCCCACCCCATTTCCACCCAAAGAGGGAAAAAGTGGGCATGAGAATGTGCTGTGGAGAAGGATCAGCCCCAGTTTAAATGTGGCTCTTTCACTTACCAGCTGTATGATCTTGAGTAAGTTACTTGCCCTGAGCATCACTTCCCTCATCTGTAAACACCACCAATCAGGCTTGTTGACAGAATTAAATGAGATGACATATGTAGAAGTAACTGACATATAGTGCATGTTTCACAAATGGTTCCTTTTTTCCTTCCTTAGGCATGTGCTCCATTTGGGCCAAGTCTAAACTTCAGTGTCATCATTCAAAATTCCATTTAAGATTATAACAAATAAGTTAGCAGGAATTTATCTTCTTAGCTCACTCTGGAGCCCCTATCCTTGTACCAATACAGCTCTGCTCTACCTGGTTCATCTGCTCAGCTACCCTCAAGACTTGACAGAATGGCTACCAGCCATTCATTCCTGGATGTGCTGATGTATGGAGCCCCACCCACCCCATCCTCCCACACCCATACTCAAATCTGCGCTGGACCTGCCTACTCTCTCATGCTCATTATAAGCCCTGGAACACCCAACCTCCACTCGTATCCCCAACTCTGTTTCACCTTGCTATCTAGACTTCTCTGAATTTCTGGTTATCAACCTCAACGCCATTTTGTGGCTATTGCTCCAGCACAAACCAACCCCAGGCTCTGACCACAACTTTGTCTTCTGGATTCAAAGTAACCCTATGTCACTAGGCTGAAGTTTAGACTCTAAATTACTATTACCCAGTTGCGAGGTTTTGCCAACAGGTTGCCCTCTCAACTTCACTGGGTCTGCACTAGGTGCTAACACTCAGTGCCCAATGAGAAGAAAACGAGGTCCATGGCCATACCCATGCCCACCTCAGCAGAGAGCTTTTAAAGTGTGAATCATTCCAATGACCATTTTTAGCCTGGTGGCATCCCTTGGCTTCTTCCAGATCTTTTCAAAGGACCAAATCTCCACCCTCCTTTTTTTTTTTTCTTCTGAAGACTTTAGAAATCATTTAAACAGAACTTTAAATCAACTCACTGAATGACTTCCTAACATTCAATGTAGGGAATGGGTAGAGAAAGCACGGAATGCTGAGGAGTTAAGAGGGTTACGACGGATCCACAGATCGTGTATCAGACAATGGGAGTTGGTGTAAGAGCTGTGAGAGGCCTGGGAAGTGGGTTAGGGAGATGAGGGCTTCGAGCGAGGCAAAAAGCCTGCAGGGAGGTAGAAATGATAAGGGAATAAATTTGAGAAGTGGGCAGATGGAGATGCTGAGTTGGTCATCAGAAGGATGGGTGGCTGGAATAGAACGAAAGACCAATGAGTTTGGAAGCAGAATAGGCATCAAGCTGGTGTGAGGGACACAGGTGTATGTTTGGGCAGAAGGGAATAAGGGAGTCCATTCCCCGAAATGGACGACCTCGGGGAAACTTCCATCCCCTCCCTGGGCCTCAGTGCCCGCTTCTGCACGATGAGGGGCTTAACTCTCTCACGGTCCTGCCAGTAAGGGGCAGCAGGAGCCGCCTGGGCGTGTCATGGGAGCCGAAGCGCGAGGCCGGGAAGCGATGCTGCGGAACAGCAGAGCGTGGGGGTCCCGCCCGGGTCCTGGAGGGGCGTGGGCGGCGCGGGACTCGGTGCGCAGCGCGGAGGGGCCCCAGAGCGCCTGCCCGGGCTGGTAGGTAAGGGCAGGTGGGTGCCGGCACGTGCAGGCGGGGCCCGGGAGCGGCGCGAAGGGCTGAGGGCGAGGGCACCCACGTCTTACCTGAGATAGGAAGCGAGGTCCTGGGAACCGAGCGGGGAACGCGGCCGGATACCGGGCCGCTCAGCACCGCCAGCAGCAGCAGCGGAAAGGGCGAGGCCGGAGGCGGCTGGGAGCCCGGGCGGGGCCGCCTGGCAAAAGCCAGCATCTTAGGCTCCGCCTGGCCGCTGGGTGGGGCGCGCCCTGTCACCTCCGCTCTGGGCCGCGGTGCCACCGGCCTCGGCCCCACTCGAATCTCCTCGGTCCGGTTCGGCCTGCGTCGGCCAGAGGAGAACGCAACCCAGCTCCGCCTCTTCAAGAAGGGACTAATGGTCGGGCCGATTTCCTCCTCCAGCCAATCGGAATTGGGTGGAGGCGGAGCTAAGGAGCGGAGAAGCCCAACCCAGGTACAGGAGGAGCTAGACCTAGGTCTAGGTGGGAGTTCTACTTCGGAACCGGGCTGGAGGTGCGGCTCCAGGTCCTCCAATGGCTGGTTTGCTTAGTGAGTTCCAAAAGCTTAAATGTCTATATCTGTACTACCAGGGAAAATATGTGTGTAAATGGGTAAACACACCACATTTCTCAAAATTATTATTTTAGCAAGCATTTCACCAATAACTGCAAATAGATCATTGCAAGGCAAAGTGATTTATGTTTGCATAAAAATGTGCAATAAATGCTCATAAAAGTTAGGTTTTGCCTGAGAAAATCAAGAAGGTTTCACAGAAATGACATTTGAACTGAGTGTTCAAGGATAAGTAGTAGGCCTTTGAGAGTGAGGGGGGCAAAGACTCTGGATATGTCCACTAGGAAATCCTACATACAAGACAAACACAGGACCTGAAAATAACTCACTGTCTCCATCATCACACCCTCCCTGATCCTTCATCAAGCACTTAGTCCTCCAATTTATAGCCTTGTAGGTAATCTTTGCTTTCTTCTCTTATATTCCCCATTGCTTAGTTATCTAGGCTGCATACCAGATGTAACAAATTAACATCAAAATTTAGTGGCTTAAAACAACAATAAACATTTATTATCTCTGTGTGTCAGGAATTCAGGAGTAGCTTAGCTGGGTTGTCTAGCTCCCAGTCTCTCATGAGTTTGTAGTCATGATATTGGATGAAGCCACTAGTCATCTGAATGCTTGACTAGGGCTGGACGATCCACTTCTGGGATGGCTTAATTTCATGCCTGGCAAGTTGATGCTGGCTATTGGTAATAAGTCTCAATTCTTTTCCATATGGACCTCTCCATGGGGTGCTGGGATGTCCTCACAATATAGTATTACTTCTTTAGAGCTAGTAATCCCAAAAACCAAGGTGAAAGCCACAATGTCTTCTATAGTCTAGCCTCAGAAGTAAAAATATAACTTCTGCCATATTCTGTCGGTCACACAGGCCAATCCTCATGCACTGTGGGGAGGGATAACACAATGATGGAATACAAGAATTTCAGTGGACCATCCTGGAGGTTGTCTACCATGTCCAAATGTAAGCAGTCATCTTGTCCTGATAACTTACACTTATGAATCATAAATAACTTAAATTTGTCATTTTCTTTCAATTATTATCATAATTCAGGACTTTATTATTGCTCACCTAGACTATGCAATAGTTTCATTAAAAAAAAACAAAAACAAAAAAACCTGCCTCCAATCTCTTTCCAAGTTATCATCAGGGTAACCTCTCTAAGGTGCAAATTCTGTTTTATTTATTCAGTGGTTACTGAGGACCTATGATGTGCTAGGCATTTTATTAAGTAACATAGATAAAGATTATTAAAAAGATTCCTGCTGCCTGCTTTGGCAGCACATATACTAAAATTGGAACAATACAGAGATTAGCATGGCCCCTGCACAAGCGTGACATGCAAAACATGGATCCTGGATTCAAATTGTTTAGTCTAAAAGGGAAAATAGACACTGAAGATTGATACTTCAAGTCTTCTCTCTGAAACTTTTTTTCTAATACACCAGCCTCAACACAACAGGACCCTCCTCTGCGCTACTTCCTTTGGCACTGATATATGCCTCTCCCTAGCTGCTCCCCAACAATCTAACCTAGACCTTAGCCCTTCTCTGAATATGGTTTAAATATTGATTTTTTTGTCTTTTGTTTGTTTTCAAAGAACTCTTTCCATTTTGTGGCAGCAACACACAATATGAAGTTCTTTTTTACACTGCAACCTAGTCATACTTAAGTACTTTTGTAGTAGTGAAGTAAACTTTCACAAAGTCATACTTTCACTATATTTCTTTAATTCAGGAACTAAACCCTGATATTTTCTATGGGATTGCACTTTATTATCTTTCATTTTTTTAAATGCTGGTTGCAGCCCACTAAATTGATTTTACTACCTATTAATAGATTGAGATCCCCACTTTGAGAAAAATCGCTGCTCTAAGCTGACTGACTCATACTAAATCAATATCTATTCCTTAAATCTACATCTCCAACTCATATTTTTCTCTTCAGTTTCTGACACATATATCTAACTGGCTGTTGAACATCTCCACTCAGTGTACCACAGGCAACTTGCTTTCAACATGTCCAAAACAGAACTGTCATCCTCACTCCCACACCAGCCTGGGTAACTGGGTAAGACAGTAGAACCAATGTTTTTTTTATATCTGTATATAGCACCACTATCTTTCCAGCTATCCAAGCCAGAAAATTTGCACTCATTCTTCAATAAGTATTCGCTGAATGCCTACTATGTTCTAGGCTCTGTCATTCTGGATTCCTCCTAATCGATCCAATTACTCATGAAGACCTATTCATTTTAACTCCTAAATATCTCCTCCACATCTTTGCATCCCCCTACTAACACCCTTATTCAAGCTGCCATCATCTCTTGCCTGATCTACTTCTTACTCCTGTCCTGCTTCCATCACCAGGCACCAACACCCCAACTCCAGCCCCCAATCCATTCCCTTCAGGGAAGATAGAATTTTCTCTCCAGTACACAAATCAGATCACTCCTTTGCTTGAAACACATCAGTCTAGCTCCTCACCATACCTTCACTATGGGATGAAATCCAAAATCCTTAATATAGTCCACAGGACCTTTTATATTCTGGCCTCTTGCCTACCTCTTCTACATGCTGTGCTCTGGACTGGTTGAGCCTCTTAAGAATTCCCTCTACATGGAATATTCTCCATGTCCCTTATTTGGCTAACTCCTATTCACTCTGTTGATTAAGCTCAGAATGATAATCCCATTCTCTAGGAAGCATTCCCAATTCTCCAAGTCTGTGCTTTTCCTATATGTTCCCATAACCTTGTACTTCCCTTGCCATAGCCCATATCACACCACATTGCCCATTGCCCAAGTACTTGTCTGTCCCTCATAGGCTTTAAGCCCCAGGAGGGCAAAGATTATTGTATTCTCAGATCCTAGCACGGTGTCTGGTATATAGTAGGCAGCCAATAAATATTTGGTAAATGCTTTTTATCTTTGTTCGTGTTTATTTTATTGTCTGAAATTACTTGTTCAAATATTCATGAGTTAGTCTAGGTCCTCTGAGAAGCAGACACCAAGATGAGATTAAATGTACAAGGATTTTACCAGGGAAACACCTGTGAGGGAAAAGGGAAATGGCTGGGAAAGCCTTCAAGAGCAGTCAGATGTGATGCAAGTCTAACCCTAGGTGAAGAAGAGAGGGAATGAAGCATCCTGTGCCTCCCAGGATCAACTCTTCCTTAGTATCCCGACCACACTCAGGCATTGGCTAGGAACAGCCTGTGGTCTTCACAAATATGACAGTGGATTTCTAAGACAGTATCTGATGCCTTTGGCCAGTTGCCCTCCCTGTAGTTTAAAACATGCAGGTTGCTTTCTTCATGCAGGTTGTCACCCTCAGAGTTTAGTAGAATCTTGGGGAAATCACATCATATTCCCCCACATCTAGCACAGTCTTTGGCACATTATCTAATAAATGCTACTCCAGATAGATAAAACAATTTATAGAGAAACAGAAATTTACTGTAGCTGGGAGCAATAGGTGATGAGATTTGCAATCAGTGTAAGGATATTGTTTGAGTTGAGCCTGATAAGGTAAGTGGAGTCAGTTATAACAGCCTTTGTAACCGAAACAAAGCAAAACAAAAAACAAAAACAAAACTATGTTTAAGCCAAAGAATGATGTCATCAAATATATTTTTACTAGGATAATTCTAGCATCAATGTATAGAATAATCTGGAAATTAAAGACAGGAAGACTAATTTGGAGTATGTGAGAAAGAAGACATGTTGAGAAGCTACACTTTATATTGAATCACAGGAAGTCTATTGATCAGATTACACCTGGGAGCCTGGATTAAGTATTTCTGGTTTTACTCTGAGGAGCAGTTGAGGGGACCAAAAATTGGTGTTGTAGGACTAAAACATAGGCAGGTGGTTCTTTTCCTATTGGTTCTAACTCGTCCTGAATCACTCGTTGGTAAACTGATTTCCCCTCCCCCAACCTGCATAGCAGGCAATGAACTGAGTGAGGGGTGGAAAGAGATGACAATAAACAGGGAAACAGGGGAAAGCGCTTGTCCATTTCTGGTTTGGTACTAGCATTATTTTCTCCTCTCCTGTGGGCTAATTCAGAGAGGAATTCCTTCAACCAGGGTTGAAGACCCGGATCATCTGGATTTTGGCAAAGGGACTATAGGAATCATCAGCAAGCAAATGAGTAGAGACGAGCATGAGTACAGACGGGCAGACCCTCTTGGGATGTAGAGGTTTGAAGACTTGAAAGGACTTCTTGAAGGTAAACTAAACTCTAACTTCCATGAGGGCAGGGGACCATTGTGTGTCCAGTGTACCCCAATCCTAGCACAGTGCCTGGCACATAGTGTGCCCTCAACAAATATTTATTGAATAAAAGAGTGACCAACTGAATAAGTGAATGAATGATGTGGAAGAGAAAGGTTAAAGCTAAGGACACAATGGCGGTGCCCCCTGGAATGTCTCATTGCTGGGAGGGGGGGAGGGGGGAGGTGTTACTGGAATGTTTAATTGGGGGTGGGGTTTAACTACCGAAGAAGTGTCAAGTTTAGCATGATACTCTCAAAGAAATATCCAAAACTCTACCTCAGGGCCAAAATAGGGCCATTTCCCTGGCGCCCGGGGGCTCGGAGACTGTGGCCCTGAGGTAGACCCTGAGACGGCCCCTGAGGCGGTGCGCTCAGTGAGCAGTCCTGCGCAGCCGCAGCCTGCCGGACGCGGGCGCTTTCGACGGCGCAGGCGCACTCCAAGAGCCTAGAGGCGCAGGTAATGGGGGTCTTCGCCTTCCCAAAACAAGGGGGGAATACCGCACTTTCTCCCCGCCTCAGGGCAGGTGGAGGGCCGAGGGCCTCAGCTGGAGGATGGCCCCGAGAGAGAGCGGCCGGCAGCGCCTCACAGGGTGAGCTTGGGCCGAGCTCGGGCGCCCTCAGGGCGGTGTTGGCGAACCAGGCCTGGGCAACACTGACGCCCACCGATCCTCAACCACCGCGGGTTCTCGTCCCTCCGCGCACGTGTCTGAGATCCTTGACGCCGCGTGTCCTTGGCTGGCCCTCCCGGGCCTGGGGGATGGGTGGCCAGTCCGCCAGACGCTGTAGGCGCGGTGTCCAGGGCCCTCGACGCTTGGGGCGGGGGGCTACGACGGTTTTCTAACTTTTTGTAAAGTCAGGAAAACAACGACCCCTCAGGTTCAAAGAAAATGTTTTGATTTTTTTTTTCTTACAACAAAAGAAAAAATTGAAATTTTTAGGGCTCACGAAAATCTTTAATTATTATTATTATTTTATTAAATTTTTTTTAATGAGGTAGGGGCTCACAAAGGCAAAAGTGCTTAGGATCCACGACATTTTTAATGCGGCCCTGCGGAAGGAAGAACCATTAAATAGTTTATCACACACAGTGTCCTAAGGGCTCTACCGACATGGTATAGGTGCTTTTGTGAGGGAGGGCACGTAAAGAGGCCCTAACCTATTAAGACCTAAAGCCTGAGACCTAAAGAATGAGTCAGGTTAAGGAGGGTAGTGATGGTAAAGAACTTCAGCAGCTGAAGGAATGGAAGGCCCAAGTGTTTGTGGACCTGAAAGGTGCCTCAGGGGCAGAGAAGGGTGGGAGGAGGTTGGACAGGGGATGGCATGGCTGAGGATGGAGAGTTGGGAAGGAGATACATTCAGAACTTCGGGGCCAGGATAAGGATTTGGGATTTTGTTCCAAGTGTAATTGGAAGCCATTGATGGGTTTTTAGTAAGGGAGTAACTTGATGCTTTTGGTGGTTCAAGGCCGAGTAGAGTTCCAGATTAAACCAGTTTGCAGGGAGACCCCAACAGGTGGGTGTTTTGACAAAAGTGGGGAGTACAGGATCAAAAATTGTCAGATTCTGCTTACAACTATGCCCAGATACATCAGAGCATTCATTGATCATGTTTGAGAATATAGGGAAGAGAGCTGCCTCTTACCTCATTTAAAGGACAGTCTTGGAATTGCACATAAGTGTGGGATTTAAGAATGACCGTGCAAGGGGCGTCTGGGTGGCGCAGTCGGTTAAGCGTCCGACTTCAGGCAGGTCACGATCTCGCGGTCCCGGAGTTCGAGCCCCGCGTCAGGCACTGGGCTGATGGCTCAGAGCCTGGAGCCTGTTTCCGATTCTGTGTCTCCCTCTCTCTCTGCCCCTCCCCCGTTCATGCTCTGTCTCTCTCTGTCCCAAAAATAAATAAACGTTGAAAAAAAATTTAAAAAAAAAAATGACCATGCAAGCTGAAACTGTTCAAAGTAATCTTAATCATCAATGGGGAAAAATTAAATTTGTTCCAGGACCTCTCAAAATTGTCAGAATGTTAAAATCTCTTTTACCATCAGCTCTAAGTGGGAAATGAAAAATAGTAAAGCTAGTATCTATTTAGACACTGTAATTTAAAACATTAGAAACCTTGAATATCAGAGTCTTCTATTTCTTTGTAAAAAAAAAACTTAATCAAGAATAGTTTGAACAGTGCTTGTGCTTGTCTTCTCCTCATTGTACAACTTATGATCCAGCACGCATCTTCTTTATGCCTTAGCTAATTGTCATACTCCTTTCTATGCTTGGATCAACTTTCAACATTATATCCATTGGGCTTTCCAGGGATCTCCAAGAGATCCTTTAATATACAGTTTTTTGCTGGTGGCACTTTCTCTGGGCTGTCTTCACACTTTTTGTCACAACCACTTCCCCATTTATGTTAGGTTAGGTTCACCTTCGCTAAGATCCTCTAGCTGCTTATCTAGAGTCTATCAAATGGTGGCATTGTCAGCATTGTTACAGTCAGCTTTTTCTTCTAGAAGTCCATTTATGTTCTATCCCACTTTCACTTTTTAGCATTACCACATATCATTTCTTCGCTACACTTTCATCTTGAAATGGCCAATTTTAGCCAATTCCCTCTTTCAGTTATCCATTTTTGTAGAATGTTACATGGGTTTATCACTAACAGACAAGGAGGTAAAACAACTACACGCTTTGTTGTTTGCGCTTAAACCAAATAAGTGATATGCAGTGACTAGTCACTGACAGACCTTGAAAGAAGTGACATAATTGATCACTGATCATGATGAGCATCTGTTGTTTATGTAGTGATTTGTGGACTGAAGAGCTAGCTGTGATTTATATTTCATGTAAGTACTCACAGTTAATATTCCACAGTAACTGAAATTTGAGCTGTGTTAATGAGGGACTGGTGTTAATGAACTAAACTCTAGCAAGATATTTGTATATATTAGAACCATCCAAACTTAGAACTGCCCATACTCTAAAATGACAAGAGTTTCAAATGTGAAGGAGGATGGAGAGAGGGAGTGGAAGCTCATTCTGCATTAAATAAGGCCTCTGTCTGGGTGCCTGTCTATATGAATCTGTGTGTTAATTTCAAATTCAGCATTACATTGGTTTCATGCACTTAATTTAAAAGTACAGTTAAAATATATTACAATATTTGCTTTCTTGCTGAATACATTAGTCATTGATTTGGATTTCTAGTTCAAGATTATTTTTAAGAGATTAGCATATTCATTCACTTATTTGTTCAGCTGTCCTCGGCACATAGTTGGAACTCAATAAAAAATTATTGAACAAACGCTGAGTTCCACTAACCAAAAAGGAAAGATTGAAGAGGAATAAATTCACAGATTGATTTTGGGGAACACATTTATCTATGTACTATTAGATCATTTTTAAAGATCATAAATTCCAAAGTGTTTCTGAAAATTCTCATAAATAATAGGATATTTCTCTTGGACCTGGGGACATCAAAGAAGTTTTTATATTCCCTGCATTCTTTAGCTAACAGACAATTATATGGAATTATTTTAGCTCCCCAAGATGGGAACATATTTTTTTAATCTAAAAAAATTTTCCTTTATGATTTTCCTAATATTCTTTTTGAAATATTATCATTATTAAATACAACATATAGAGAGAACATTTCATAAAACATGAAAAATACAGCTTAATAATTATAAAGTGAGCACCCATGTAACCACAATAAAGTTCAGGAAATAGGGGTGCCTGGGTGGCTCAGTTGGTTGAGTGTCTAACTCTTGATATCAGCTCAAGTTGTGATCTCACAGTTGTGAGATCTAGCCCGTCACTGGGCTCTGTGCTGGGTAAGGAGCCTGCTTAAGATTCTGTCTCGCACTCCTAATGATAGAGAACAAGCTACGGGTTGATGGAGGGAGGTGGGTGAAAGATGGGCTAGATGGTGATGGGTACTAAGGAGGGCACTTGTGATGAGTACTGGGTGTTGTATATACGTGATGAATCGCTGAATTTTACTCCTGAAACCAATATTGCGCTGTATGTTGACTAACTAAAATTTATATTAAAAAAAAAAAAGGGCAGAGGGAGAATTCAGTGGTGAATAAAAAAAATTAAACATTTAAAAATAGGGGCACCTGGGTGGCTCAGTTAGGTAAGCTTCTGACTTCAGCTCAGGTCATGATCTCTCAGTCTGTGAGTTCGAGCCCTACATCAGGCTCTGTGCTGACAGCTCAGAACATGGAGCCTGCTTCTGATTCTGTGTCTCCTTCTCTCTATGCCCCTTCCCCACTTGTACTCTGTCTCTCTTTCTCTCTTAAAAGTAAATAAACATTTTTTTTAATTTTTAAATAAAAAATGAAATAAAATCTTCCTGATGAAGAAAAAAAAAAGATTCTCTCTCCCTCTCCTTCTGCCCTTCCCCTGCTTTCATGTGCTCTCATGCCTCTCTCTCAAAATAAAATAAAATCTATGTAGACAGATTTGTACTATATGTATTCTTTGTGTCTTGCTGCTTATATTTTGTTTCTTGGAATCATCCCTGTTGTGTGTAACTATTTCATTCATTTTCATGCTACATGTGTGATGATACAAGAATTTATCCATTCTAATGTGGATTGACATTTGTGTTGTTTGCAGTTTGCACCAATTATGAATAAGACTGTCACTAATAGCCTTTTGCTGTTATGATCTGACTTTGCTCATGTATCCCAGTGCCTGTCATTATTCACAGATTATATGATTGTGGACAAAAAATCCAAAAGGATTTACAAATAAATTATTGTAATTAGAGAGTGCAGCTGGGTTGTTAAATACAAAATCAATGTACAAACATCAACTTTATTTCTATATATTAGCAATAAACTAACAATTAAATTTAAAAAGATGTCATATAAGTTAACATTAAAAAAATAAGATCTCTAAGAAAATTTAACAAAAGATGAGACCTTTTGGGAGAAACTATAAAATTATAAATTCTTTTAGATTTTCCATATACACAATCCTGTCATTTACAAATAATAACTGTTTTATTTCTTCCACTGCAATGTGTCATATTTATTTATCTTGCCTCTTATTGCTGCCTTCACTACAGTGTTGAAGTGGTGTTAGCAGTCTCCTAGTCAGATAGAAAGCTTTCAATATCACCATTAAGAATGATATTTGGGCATGCCTGGGTGGCTCAGTTGGTTAAGTGTCTGACTTCAGCTTATGTCATGATCTCACAGCTTTGAGTTCGAGCCCCGCGTCAGGCTCTGCTGACAGCTTAGAGCCTAGAGCCTACTTCAGATTCTGTGTCTGCCTTTCTTTCTGCCCCTCCGCAACTTGTGCTTGCTCTCTCGCACTCTCTCTCTCTCTCTCTTTCAAAAATAAATAAGAAAAAGAAAGAAAGAAAGAAAGAAAGAAAGAAAGAAAGAAAGAAAGAAAGAAAGAAAGAAAGAAAGAAAGAAAGAAAATTCCTACATACCAAATAAACACTGTGCTAAACACTGATAGATCAAGTTGGCAAGTCCGGTTCTTCCCCCTTGGGAATCTCACAATGTATTGGGAGAGGCAGTCATAGAAACAAATTGTAAAAGATAGAACAATAAATGCCGATACATAAATAAAGTTTATGAGGGCAGGTAGCTTACTTTAAGACTGAAATTTGGCTTTTGTGTCACTTTTTGTTTAGTTCCACTCAGCATCTGTAAGCAGTCTCAGCCTTACGTTATAGGTAAACATCTAGATCCCTTGGGAGTTAAGATGGGATAGCCTAGAGAAACTTGACTTAATCCCCAGTCTGACTCCTTTCTGGATTTAGTCCTCTAGGACTGTGTTCATCATTTCAACCAAGCATATAATTCAGTTTTATGAAAGGCAGTGATTTCTCTTTCCTTCCTTATAGGTACAGAGAACATCCAGGTAGTGACTGCAGTTCCACCTCTGGTCTGGTTGGCATGTATCATGGGCGAAGTACTGGTAAAGGGCCCTCCACTCCCACGCAGATTTACCAGCAACCTCCAAGGCTTCTCATTGTGCATATTGCTCTACCGTCCTGGGCTGACATCTGCTCCAATCTCTGTGAGGCTCTGCAGAACTTTTTCTGTCTAGCCTGCAGCTTGATGGGCCCCAGCCGCATGTCCCTCTTCAGCTTATACATGGTACAAAATCAGCATGAATGTATCCTTCCCTTTGTGGTGAGTATATCTATATTTGATCATTTTATCCTGAAAACAACTATGAGGTTTCTGGAACAGAGATCACAGTTATTATGACTTAAAGCAGTAACTGTGCCCATTCCTTCCACCCAGTACCCCACAGGCAACACAGGGAGAGCCAGATGTCATCCTGCACATGAGGGGTTTATGTAGAGGCCGCTTTTAGACAATAGGTTTGAGCAGTGGAAATTTGATCAAGGCAGAAGAGCCCACAACAACCACCTGGCTGAATACAGTGTAAGGCCCATCAGGCAACCCACCTCAAAATATCCATAAGTCTTAACTGATCAGTGGACTACTTAGAACCAGAAAAAAATAAAAATAAATTTTAAAACATTTTTTGAATGGGGTGCCTGGGTGGTTCAGTCTGTTAAGCATCCAACTGCAGCTCAGGTCATGAGGTTCTCAGGTTTGAGCACCGTGTCGGGCTCTGTGCTGACAGCTCAGAGCCTGGAACCTGCTTCATATTCTGTGTCTCCCTCTCTTTTTGCCCCTTCCCCACTTGTGATCTCTCTCTTTCTCTCAAAAATAAATAAATTAATTTTTAAAATAAAAAAAAAAAAAAGAACCAGGCACAGTTACCAAACAGGGAAAATTCCATATATCCTCACACCTCCTTACCATCCCCTTTTAAATACAGCCCCCACCCACTGCCTCATTGCAGTCTCTCCTTTGCTGTCTTGCCTGCTGTTCCCTTGCAGTAAACTTCTGCCCCTGTTGAATCCCTTCACCTCCTGCACCACTGGCTTCCACTCCACTGCCACCCCACATTTGGGGGGCCCTATCCAATCGAGAGAGAAACCACAGTTTATACTACAGAAGAGGAACTCCAAAATTATTAATCTGAGAGTGTAAATAAGCCACATCTTGCCCTCCTCCACTCCAGAGAGGGAGAGAAACCTTGGCATTTACAGTCCTCTGGAATGTAAGCAACTCACCCCTTTTATCCCCCTTTGAAATGTAAACACAGGGAAACAGGTCTAAATGTCTTCAGAGGTCTCTGGCTAGTAAATCACCCTTTAATTTCCAAGACTTGTTCTTTAACCAGGGTTCCAGCTTTCTTTGCTCAGAAAGCCTAACTGTGAAGAAGCATGAAAATATTTTCTCTACAGTTCCCCATAGGACTCCGGTGAAAAATCCCCTGAGATTTAAGGAGGCAAATGCTGGGCCAGGGGCAGTGCTTTTATGAAGCTTTCTCATACACAGACAACTGTCTCTCCTCCTCCTCCTCAAAGAAATGCACATCTTCACCTTCTCCCCTATATAAATCAGTGAGATGTAAAAGACTTCAGCGGTTCTGGTGCATCCCTTTCCTGAGGTAGCCTTGCTGCTGGGAAAGTCAGAGAACGCCTAATGGAAAATCATGAGTTTTATCCCTACCTAGAGGGAATAAGACTTCCTCCCCCTAGGGTCTATGGAAACCACGTTAGAGCCTGGACTCCCACCCTCCTACCCAACATAAATAGTACATCTCTCCCCGACCTACTGAGGTGGTGTCTGAGGAGGTAGACTGAAGGCCATGTGGGAGCAGAAGTGAGGTGTGGTGTCTCTCTCAATCAGAAGGGGGCCCCCAAATGTGGCGTGATGATCTGGTGAAAGGATTCAGCAGAGGCAGAACAAAGGAGATAGAAGTTTATTGAATACACCACAAGGGAGCAGGAAGCAGGATAGTAAAGGGGAGACTGCAATAGGCAGTAGGTGGAGACTGTATTTAAAATGGGAAGGTAAGGGAGCACCTGGGTGGCTCAGTCGGTTGAGCATCCAACTTTGGCTCAGGTCATGATCTTGCAGCTCGTGAGTTTGAGCCCCTGTCGGGCTCTGTGATGACGGCTCAGAGCCTGGAGCCTGCTTCAGATTCTGTGTCCCCCTCTCTGCCCCACCCCTGCTTGTGCTCTGTCTCTCTCTCTTTCAAAAATGAATAAACATTTTTAAATGGGAAGGTAAGGAGGTATGGGGATTATGGAATTTTCCCCTTTTTGGTAACTGTGCCTGGTTCTCAGTAGCCTATTGGTCAGTTAGAGCTTATGGACATTTCGAGGTGGGTTGCCTGATGGGCTGGTCTGTAATCAGCCAGAGGGTTGGGGTCACTGTGGGCCTTTTGCCTTAATCTACATTCCATTGCTCAAGCCTGTTGCACCAAAGTGGCCTCTACATGAGGTACCTTTTAGCTTCCAAGGCAGCGTGATGTCACTGAAGACCTAGTGAAAAGCAAGGACTTATATGCCCATTTGACGGTAATTTAGCTTCCCCATTCCAGGGTGTCAATGGGAGCCATGTAGAAAGCCAGAACTTCCACTCTCACCCAGAAGTAACAAGGCACCCTCCCTTCTGGGCTGTAATCAGAAGCCACCTGGCAATAATTATGTGGAAACCTCTCCTCATTAGCACAGTATTAGGGTGGGGGGTGGGGGTGCTGCTAAAGCAAAAGTTTAAATAAGATCTAGAGTCCTCTAATACCCAAAATGTCCAGAATACAATAAAAAGTCACTTATTATATCAAGAACCAGGAAAATCTCAACTTGAATGAGGATACAACAGACACCAACACTGAGATGACACAGATGTTGGAATTAGCTGAAAAAGACTTTGAAGCAGCCATCGTAAAAATGCTTCAGCAAGCAGTTATGAACATACTCGGACAGATGGAAAAATAGAAAGTCTCACCAAAGAAAAAGAAGTATAAAGAACCAAATAGGGGCACCTCAGAGGCTCAGTTCGTTAAGCATCCACCTCTTAACTTTGGCTCAGATCATGATCTCACAGTTTGTGAGTTTGAGCCCTGCATCAGGCTCCATGCTGACAATGCAGAGCCTGCTTAGGACCTCTCCAGGCCCCTCTCTGTCCCTTTCTCTCTGCTCCTCTCCCCCCCAAAAATAAATAAACTTTTTAAAAAAGAAGAACCACCAAATACACATTTTAGAACTGAAAAATACAGTAACTGAAATTTAAAAAACAAAAATCTTCAGTGGATGGTCTCAACAACAGAATGGAGAGGACAGAGAAAAGAATCAACGAACACGAAGATAAATAGAAATTACCCAATCTGAGTAACAGAAAACAGACTTTAAAAAATGAACAAAGCCTCAGGGACTTGTGAGACTGTAACAAAAGATCTAACCTTTGTGCCATCAGAGTTCAAGAGGAAAGGGGAAGGATGGAGCTGAAAAAAAATATTCAAATAAATAATCACCGAAATTTTCCCAAATTTGGCAAAAGTTATAAACCTAAACATTCAAGAGGCTGGTGAGCCCCGAACAGGATAAATGGAAATAAATTTGTTCTAAGATACATCATAATTTAAATTTATAAAAACTAAAGGCAAACTCTTCAAAGAGCACTGACATGTTACTTATAAGGAAAAAAATAAGGAACAGTAGCTTTTTTCATCAGAAACCAAGGAGGCCAGAGGAAGTGTCACATTTTTCAAATGCTAAAAGAAAAAGAACTGTTAACCCAGAACTTTGTATCCAGTGAAAATATCCTTAAGGAATGAAACAGAAATATAGATATTCTCAGATGAAAGAAAGCTAAGACAATTTGTCATCAGCAGATCTATTTTAACAGAATGCCTAAAGGAAGTCCTTGAAACAGAAAATATAAAAGAAAGAGTCTTGGAATATCCAGAAGGAAGAAAGAACAACAGAAAGAATAAAATACAGATAAATACAATAGACTTTCTATTGAGATTTCTAAATTATATTTGACAGTTAAAGAAAAACTTACAATATTGTCTGATATGGTGTTAATGTATATAGAGGAAATACTTAAAACAATTGCATTATAAATGGGAAAGTAAAGAGACTTTCTACATAAAGAATGTATATAATGTAGTACTTCAGAGAAACCACTTAAAAATCTATGCAAAAACACTCAAGCACTAAAGATAAATCAAAATGGGAATATAAAAAAATGTTTAAAAAATTTAAGTAACCCACAGTAAGACAGATAAAACAGAGAAACAAAAACTGAGGAAACAAAGAAATCAAAAAATTGGCAGGCTAAAACATACCAATAATTACATTAAATGAAAATAGTCTAAATATATCAATTAAAAGAAATAGATTTGCAGAGTGGGGGAAAAATTACCCAACTATATATCCTATTTATAACAAAGTCACATCAATTATAATAAAAGTAGGTGGAAAGTTGTGGAACCTGGGTGGCTCAGTCGGTGGAGCGCCTGACTTAAGCTCATGTCATGATATCGCGGTCCATGGGTTCGAGCCCCGCGTCAGGCTCTGTGCTGACATCTCAGAGCCTGGAGCCTGCTTCAGATTCTATGTCTCCCTCTCTCTCTGCTCTCTCTCTCTCTCTCTTTCTCTTTCTCTCAACAGCAGACATGAAAAAAAAAATTTTTTTTAAGTAGGTGGAAAGTATAAGGATGAAAAAAGATATACCCTGATACATTAATCAGCAAAGCAGAAATGGCTGTATTAATATATCAAATAAAGTAGACCTTACCAAAGAATATCAGGTATAGAAAGGAATATTAAATAATGATAAAAGAGTCAAACCAAGAAGAAGACATAGCAATATCACGTGTGTACACACTAAGCAATTGAGCTATAAAATACATGAAACAAAAACTGATAGAACTGAAATAAGAAATAGACAAATCCACAATGATAGTTGGAGACTTTGAATGTCCTTCTCTTGACAATTGATGGAACAACTAGAAAGAAAATCAGTGAGGATGTAGAAAAATATTAACCAATAGGATCAACATTTATAGACTACTCCACTCAACAATACCAGAATACACATTCTTTTCAAGCACCCACAGAACACTTGATCAAAATAGACCATATCCTTGGCCATAAAAGAAACTTCAACAAATTTGAAAGAATTGAAGTCATACAGTTTGTTCACTGCCCAGGACAAAAACTAGACAGAAACATGGAGTGCCTGGGTGGTTCAGTGGGTTGAGTGTCTGACTGATTTATGCTCAGGTCATGACCCCATTGTCATGGGACCCAGCTCCACCTCAAGCTCTGTGCTGAGCATGGAAGCTGCTTAAGATTCTCTCTCTCTGTTCCTCTGCCCCTCTCCCTCACTCATGCTCGCTCTGTCTCTCTCTCTCTCTCTCTCTCTCTCTCATGAATTAATTAATTAATAGCAAAAACTTAACAGTAAAATCTCCAGGGGCACCTGGGTTGCTCAGTCGGTTAAGCATTTGACTCTTGATTTCGGCTCAGGCTGTGCTCTCATGGTTTGTGAGTTCAAGCCCCACACACAGAGCTCTGTGCTGACAGCCTAGAGCCTACTTGGGATTCTCTGCCTCCTTCTCTCTCTGCCTGTCTCTCTCTCTCAAAAATAAATGAACAAAACAAAAAAAACCAGAAACCAGTAAAATCTCCAAACACTTGGAAACTGATCAACACATTTCTAGATAACTCATGGATCAAAGAAGGAATGTCAAAGGAAAATTTTAAAATACATTGAATTGCATGAAAATTTAAATACACATCAAAATTTGTGAAATCCAGCTAAAGCAGTGCTGCGAGGGACATTTATAGCATTAAATGCTTACATTAGAAAAGGAAAAATTTCAAATCAGTAACATAAGATCCCATCTCAGGAAACTTAGAAAAGGAGTAGCAAAATAAACCCAAAGCAAGCTGAACGTAGGAAGTAGTAAAGAACATAAATGAATGGAATTGAAAACAGAAAATTGGTGAAATAAACAGCTGATTCTTCAAAATGATCAAGAACTTTGACAAACCTCTAGCAAGATGTGAATCTACAGGTGTGATAACATGGTATAAAACTCAATTCAAACATTATACCAAGGTCAGTTTCTTGGTTTTAAAATTGTGCTATAGTTATACATGTAACCACTGGAAGAAACTGGGGGAAGGGTACACAGGACCTCTCTGTACAATTTTGCAACTTTCTGTGGATCTATAATTATTTCAAAATAAAAAGCTAAAGAGAAACAAAGATGATTTTACATCCTCACTAGAATGTCTATCCTTAAAAAGACAGGCAATACTGACAGGCAATACCAAGTGTTGGTGAGAATGGAGAGAAACTACAACCCTCATTCATTGCTGACAGGAAGGTAAAATGATAACAACCACTTTAGAAAATATAGTTTGTCAATGTCTTAAAAAATTTAGATATACACCTTCTATATAACGCAACAGTTCCACCTTAGAATCTACCCAATAGAAATGAAAATATGTCCACACAAATACATTTACATGAATGTTTATGGCAGCATTATTCCTAATAGCCCCAAACTGGAAACAGAATGTCTGTTACTAATGAATGGATAAACAAAATGTATAATTCTCTATA
Source organism: Acinonyx jubatus (assembly GCF_027475565.1). NCBI lineage: Eukaryota > Metazoa > Chordata > Mammalia > Carnivora > Felidae > Acinonyx > Acinonyx jubatus. The sequence goes on along the minus strand of NC_069388.1, from coordinate 89,097,176 downwards.
ATCCAGTGATGATATTCCTCCTAGCACACTGGGGACACAGTAAGAATGATAATGATGTTACAGCCATGTAGCATGTATGTTCCTCTGTTGTGCCATTTTCCTTGTGCATGTCTTTCCTGTGATCACTTTTGGCTTTATCCAACTTCTGTCCAGCAACAGGGGTAGATAAAAGTTGAGAGTGATCTAGAAGGGCAAATGGAATATATCCAGCATAGGAGGCTTTTTGGGAGATGAGCTCATGTCCCAAAGGTTAAGGGATTCTTTTTCCCTTTCTCAAGTGACTATGTTATATGCCTCAGTCACTCCTCAGTACATTTAGCCCTAGATAAATCCCATGATCCTTTCATCACTCCATTAAGAAAGGCAGACCTTTCTAGTCTAAAAACCCCTGACTGGTAACTCAGAAAAATTGCAAGGCAAAAATCCTGCCAAAAAAGCAGTAAATTCAACACTGGATAAAAGGTCAAGGAAATTACTGGAATAACATCATTACCTTATGTATAAAACAATCTGGTCTTTGTTTAAGGAAAAATGTTACCTTAAATCCTCTGTCTCTAACCTATATAAGTATGTAATATTTTCTATCTGCAAAATTAGCTCAAAATATAATGGTGAAAGAGGTAGGAAATCTTGCCCAAGATGAATACCTCAATATACTCCTCATATTTAATTTCTGACTATAGTCAAATAACCCTGAACCTTTTATAAGGAATAATGACAGAGGAATCATAATTAAAATATTAGAATTCCTTTTATATCCATTGTGCCCTTAATATAAATAATCTGACCAAAATGATTAATCTCCTCTTAAAGCAGAATTTCAGAAAAATTCCCTTACAGTGAGTATCTTACCAATTCTTTTTATTTTTTCATTAGAACAAAGGAATTATTTAAATCATGTGTGATCTACAGTGGAATTTTAGGACAAATAGTGGTCTAATTTGGCTATCGCATTTATTTCCTCATGCTTCATAGCTGACATTCAAATGAAATTATTTAAAAGTGGCAAATAATAGGGATATATTACATCAAACAGTATAAAAGTAAACTCCAGTAAAGATAATAAAATAAACTATAATTGAGTGCTACAGGAGAGGGAAGGGAAGAGTAAGAAAAGGAAATATATAAATTTTGTCATTGTTTATAATGAAGATTTTTGTTATTGTTCATTAATGGATAGTACTAAAGAAATAAGGGAATTATATAAACATGTAGTTATAAAAACTAAAACAAATACAAACATTTCTAATTAGGACAATAAAGGCTTATATAGAACAAAAAATTATACAGTAAGATGCAAGAGAACTTTTTATGGTATCTTAGACCTGAGAGAGTGATCTCAAGAAAGGATAAACTTGAAAAGTGGACTCCTTTCCCAAGGCTGGAGTTCGGATCCAGTTGGAGTGAGTATAGTTGCAGCTCACTGGATGCAGAGAAGTTCACTGGTTTTCCCAAGCCAGAGCTGGTCCATGGTTACTGCAATCCTCCATGTGTAGGTGAACTATAATTAATGACTGGTGCACAGTGTGCAGAGTGGAGATGACAGGATGCCTAGAGCAGACAGTGTCCCTGTGGAAAGAGCAGCATCACTGGGAGGGTCACAGGAGACAGATCTCTGAGGTGAAAGATGGAGTGGGGCATTAGTGCAGGCAGGAGGCCTGAAGCATGGCTCCATGCCAAGAGGACCGCTGAAAGGTGATCACCAAGCCACGGCTAGGTGGTTGCCAGTGTCTTAGTTCAGGCTGTCATAACAAAATACTGTAGACTAGATGGCTTAAACAGTACACATTTATTTTCTCAAAATCTGGGAAGCTAGAAGTCCAAAATCAGGGTGCTAACATGGCCAGGTTCTGGTGAGAGCCCTCTTCTGCCTTACAAACAGTAGATACTTGCTGTGTGATCAGATGGCCTTTCCTCAGTGCATGCATGTGAAGAGAGAGAGCTCTGGTGTCCTTCCTCTTATAAGGGCACTAATCCCATCATGGAGACTACATCCTCATGACCTCATCTAAACCTAATTACCTCCTAAAAGCCTCACTTTTAAATGCCACCACATTGGGAATTAGGGCTTGAATATATGGATTTTAAGGGAATGTAACATTCAGTCTGTAACATCAGGGTTCTGCAAGTTCCGGGCCCATGTGTGGAGCACTATCAGATGTACTCACACCCCATCGCTTTCAGCAGGAAAGTGTCTTCCTCCTGCAGTGTTCTTCCAGTGCTCTCTACTCAGATGTTTAACATCATGGTCCATGTAAGGAGAAATGTTTAAAGGGATTCTGTCCATTATTGCAGAGGTATATTGAAGGGTGAATTGGATCTGAGAAGCAACATGTTGATAATTAGCTCACAGAGCAAGGGGGAAAATATCAGAGGAAGAAAGGCTTTTCTAACAATAACACAAAACCCCAAATTCCAAAAATAAAATATTAATAAAATTCAGCTGTATAAAATGGAAAATATGTGCTTGGCAAAAAAACAAACAAACAGTACTACATAATCAATAAGGTAATCAATGGAATCAATAATCAATAGAAAATGAGAAATGATATACGTGGTAATTTTCAGAAAAGGAAATGTAAATGGCCCTTCAACATATCAAAATATGTCCAATGTCACTTAACAAAAGGAAAAGTTAAAAGTACATTGAGATGCTATTATTTTTCACCTGTATGATTGCCAGAGATATTTTTTAAGTTAATAACTTACTATTCATGAGGTTTTAAAGAAACAGGCACACTTACATGCCATTTATGAGTGTATAAATTAACACAATTTCTATGGTGGGCAATTTGATGACAGTATCATACCCTTTAATCTAGCAAGTCTGCTTTAGGAACTTATTCTACAGATATATTTTCATATGTGAAAAAATGATTTAAGTATTATCATTTCAGCACTGTTTGCAGTAGCAAAAGATTGAAAGTGATCTAATGTCAATAGGGAATTGGTTAAATAAAATTATGTTCCATTCATTAATGGAACACTCTGTAGCTATAAAAATTAAGACACTTTTTATCTATTGAATGAAATGATGGACTGCCCAAGTATACTATGTAACAAAATCAAGATACAAAAGACTATCATAGTTTCTTTTATTTTGGTAAGAAGAAAATTATCCTTTATATTTTCTTTCATGTAAAGAAAAAAATCTCTGGGAAGATACCCAACAAGGTAGCAATGTTGATTACCTCCAGGAAACCACTAGTTAGCTGAAGGGTAAGAGTGGAAAGGTAATTTTTTTTCCACATATCATTTTATAACCCTTAAATTTTGAACCAGGTGCATGTATTATATATAGAAAATTTTTAAGTAAGATATTAAAAATATCTTTGTGCTGATAAAATGCAATGTATGCATAGAGAGTCTATGTAAATTTTTAATAAAAAGTTGTACTTGATAAAAAGATTTTTGAAAATCACTGACTTAAAGTATATTCTAATTTTTTCATCTGAATTCCAATGAGACATCAATCTGAGTTATCCTAAACTGCCTAGGGCAAGGAGAACACACTGGTACTAGATCTAGGAAAAGAACATCCTCTAGGCACATTTGTACCACTAGTCTACACAAAGCTGAAAGAAATGCAGTGAGGATCCATCAGTCCTTACCCATTTATCCCAGTGTCCACCTCTCTGTGCAAAGCCCATCTAACTGAATCAGGGTCTCCACTCTGCACCTTGAAACCACCCAGACATCTAAGACAGAGAACTTGAGTTTGTGATGTAATAGGTAATAACTCCAAACAATGTTGTAGGCAACTTCAGTACCTGATTCTCTGGACCACATTTCAACTCAGCAACTTACTAAAGCACATTTAAATCTTCCACAATGGTAATCCCAAAGTTTCCATCCAAGGAAGGGGGAGGAGGAGGTGTGACATTTGACTGCTCAAATTACAGACTGCAGGTAATTTGCTCAGAGGCACCAGGCCTCATCTTCCTACCACCTATTTTCTCCCTCTTTATCTAACAGCTCCCTATAGGTCCCTGACCTGATCTTTTGGATTTGGAACTCAAGTCAAAACAATTTACACTGTTGCTGTATAGAATGTTGCCTAGGCAATTCATGAGGAAAAAGAGCTAAGAATAGGAGACTTTCTGTAGAATTCATCAGTCTGTCATCAACATTTGATGTACAGAAATTGTTTCTCAGCCAAGCTATATGAGCTCTTCACATTCTAGACAATTAATGTTTCTGCAAAGCCTGCATTTTAAAATCACTTCCAGGGGGCGCCTGGGTGGCTCAGTCGGTTAAGCGGCCGACTTCGGCTCAGGTCATGATCTCACGGTCCGTGAGTTCGAGCCCCGCGTCCAGCTCTGTGCTGACGGCTCAGAGCCTGGAGCCTGTTTCAGATTCTGTGTCTCCCTCTCTCTGACCCTCCCCCATTCATGCTCTGTCTCTCTCTGTCTCCAAAATAAACGTTAAAACAATTTTTTTAAAAATCACTTCCAGAATCAAAGTGAGTTCCTGAGAGATCAGATTCCATTTTCAAGGGATATAGATATAATGCATAGTTACGTTTTAGCCTACTTTCTGTTTAGCTTGTTTCTAAATGATGTTATCTTTTAGATGAATTGGGTGCATGGCCTCCTGCTACAGCAAGTTATCAACCAGGAGAGTTCTCAAGCAGTAAGTGGCCCTATTATTTGGTTAATGTAAGAAAGAACGGCTTAATTTCCAATATTTCCAAAACCATTGCATTTGGCAGAATTTTCCAATACAAAATAGGCAATATTTTCAAACCTTTTTGGAAGATCATTTCCCTTCCCTAAAGATTATTGTATCCCCCTTGCAGAACTATCAGGAGGTCATCCTATTAAAAATTTTTTTTAATTACAGGAAACAAGCTTTTTGTTTCAGTTTTCAAAATAAAAATGCAGGAGTGCCTGGATGACTCAGTCCGTTAAGCACCTGACTCTTGGTTTCGGTTTAGGTCATAATCTCATGGTTTGTGGATTTGAGCACTGCCTCCGGCTCTGCTCTCATGGCCACAGAGGCTGCTTGGGATTCTTTCTCTCCCTCTCTCTCTCTGCCCCTCCCCTGCTCACTCGCTCTTCCTCTCTCTCTCTCTCTTTCTCTCTCTCAAAGATAAATAAATATACTTTAAAAAAATTGGGGGTGCCTGGGTGGCTCAGTCAGTTAAGCATCTGAGTCTTGATTTTGGCTTAGGTCATGATCTCATGGTTCCTGAGTTTGAGCCCCACACTGGGCTCAATGCTGACAGCAAGGAGTCTGCTTAGGGGTTATCTCTCTCCCTCTCTCTGTCCCTCGCCTGTTGCATGTGTGTGCGCTCTCTCGCTCTCTGTCTCAAAAATAAACACTTAAAAATTTTTTTAAAGTTTTTATTTATTTTCAAGAGACAGAGCACAAACAGAGGAGAGGTAGAGAGAGAGGGAGATACAGAATCTGAAGCAGGTTCCAGGCTCCAAGCTGTCAGCACAGAGCCCGACACGGGCTTGAACTTAGGGACCATGAGATCATGACCTGAGCCAAAGTCAGATGCTTAACTGACTGAGCCACCCAGGTGCCCCCAAAAAACAAAATTTTTTAAAGAGAACTACAGGCCAGTATCCCTCATGAACATGGATGCAAAAATTCTCAATAAAAAACTAGCAAATTGAATCCAGCAGTACATTAAAGAATCATTCACCATGACCAAGTGGGATTTATTCTTGGGCTACAAGGGTGGTTCAGTATTTGTAAATCAATCAACATGATGCACCATATTAATAAAAGAAAGGATAAAAATCATATGATCCTTTCAGTTGATTCAGAAAAAGCATTTGACAAAGCACAACATCCATCCATGATGAAAACCCTCAACAAAGTAAGATTAGAGGGAACAAATCTCAACATAATAAGGCCATATATGAAAAGCCCACAACTAGTAATCTCAATGGGGAAAAACAGATCTTTTCATTTATGGTCAGGAGCAAGACAGGGATGTCCACTCTCACCACTGTTATTTAACATAGTTCTGAAAGTCCTAGCTTCAGCATTTAGGCAACAAAAAGAAATAAAAGGTATACAAATTGGCAAGGAGTAAATCAAACTTTCACTATTTGCAGATGACATGATACTTTATATAGAAAACCCAAAATACTCACCAAAAAACTGCTAGAACTGATACACAAATTTAGTAAAGTTGCAGGACACAACATACCAAAATCAAACATATCAATTTCAACATACCAAAATCTATTGCATTTCAATACAAATAATGAAGCAACAGAAGGAGAAATCAAGGAATCAATCCCATTTGATTGAAACCAAGTGCACTCAATCCCAATTACACCAAAAACCATAAGATACCTAGGAATAAATCTAACCAAAGAGATAAATAGACCTGTACTCTGAAAACTATAAAACATGGTTGAAAAAAATTGAAGATGACACAAAACAATGGAAAGACATTCCATGCTCATGGATTGGAAAAACAAATTTTAAAATGCCTATATTACCCAAAGCAATCTACATATTTAATGCAATCCCTATCAAAATACCACCAGTATTTTTCATGGAGCTAGAACAAACAGTCTTAAAATGTGTATGGAACCACAAAAGATCCCAAATAGCCAAAGTAATCTTTAAAAAGAGAAAAAAACTGGAGGCATTACAAGTCCAGACTTCAAGTTATATTATAAACTTGTAGTGATCAAGACAGTGTATGGTACTGGCACAAAAACACATGGATCAATGAAACAATAGAAAACTCAGAAATGAACCCACAACTATGTGGACAATTAATCTTTGACAAAGTTGGAAAGAATATCCAATGGAAAAAAGATAGTCTCTTCAACAAATGGTGTTGGGAAAACTGGCCAGCAACATGCAAAAGAATGAAACTGGACCACTCTCTTATACCATACACAAAAATAAATTCAAATGGATGAAAGACCTAAATGTGAGATGGGAAACCATCAAAATCCTGGAGGAGAACACAGGCAGTAACCTCTTTGACATTGGCTGTAACAATTTCTTACTGGATGTGTCTCCTGAAACAAGGGAAACAAAAGGAAAACTAAACTACTGGGATGTCATCAAAATAAAAAGCTTCTGCACAGTGAAGGAAACAATCAACAAAACTAAAATGTAGCCTTTGGAGTGGGAGAAGATATTTGCAAATTGCATATCTGATAAAGGGTTAGTATCCAAAATATATGATGAACTTATTAACAAATTCAACACCCAAAAAAACAGTGGGCAGAAAATTAAGCAATGGGCAGAAGACATGAATAAACATTTTTCCAAAGAAGACATACAGGTGGCTTACAGAACATGAAAAAATGCTCAACATCACTCATCATCATGGAAATACAAATCAAAACTACAATGATATATCACCTCACACCAATGAGAATAGCTAAAATGAATGACACAGGAAACAACAAGTGTTGGTGAGGATGCAGAGAAAGGGAAACCCTCTTACACTGTTGGTAGTAATGCAAACTGGTGCATCCATTCTGGAAAACACTATGGAGCTTCCTCAAAAAGTTAAAAATAGAACTACAATCCAGCAATTGCACTACTAGGTATTTACCCAAGGATACAAAAATGCAGATTCAAAGGGGAGCATGCACCCTGACGTTTATAGCAGCATTATCAATAATAGCCAAACTACAGAAAGAGCCCAAATGTCCATCAACTGATGAATGGAGAGAGAATATGTGGTGTGTGTGTATATATATATATTTATATATAATAATATAATATAATATAATATAATATAATATAATATAATATATAATGGAATATTACTCAGCCATCAAAAAGGATGAGATCTTGCCACTTTCAACAGTGTGGATGGAGCTAGAGACTATTATGCTAAGTGAAATTAAGTCAGTCAGAGAAAGACAAATACCACGATTTCACCTATATGTGGAAAATAAGAAACGAAACAGATGAACATAGTGGGGAAAAAGAGAGAGAGGCAAACCATAAAACAGAGTTTTAACCATAGAGAACAAACTGAGGCTTGCTGGAGGGGAGGTGGGCAGGGGTTGGGGGAGTTAAACAGGTGAAGGGGATTAAGGAGGGTATTTGTGATGAGTATGGGTGTTATATGTAAGTTACGAATCATTAAGTTCTACTCCTGAAACTAATATTACACTATATGTTAACTAACTGGAATTTAAGTAAAAACTTGGAATGAATGAATGAATGAATGAATCATTCATCAGATTCTTTTAGGGGGTACGTGAAAAGAAATTCTTGAAGGCCTCTGGTCTATACCTATGGTCTCATTTGTTCTCATTGCTTTCTTGACTAGGTTTCTTATCTTCCCATCTAAATTGCAAGCTCTTTTTGTGTAACCATTTCATCCTGTTTCTTGTGTTTTTCCCAGAAACTCAGAGAGAGGAGCATATTCACAAAGTAAGCAGCTGTGGAACTGAGTGAGGGAGGGGTTGACTTAAGCAGTCTTTGTACCCTGACGGTATTGCAGCTCATGCTTATAAATTGTATGTGCATTTTGCAAATATTGCTCAGTTCTGCTCTTTGTCAGGAAGGTTTCCTTATCCCAAGTAATCATTTTTCTGCACCCAACCCCCACCTGCTATTGATGCTTGGAATTCAAATAATGTTACAAATTTTCATTCCACATTTACTCAAAATGTATATACATCCTTAGGAAAGGTAACAGATTATATATATTATTATATATATTATATATATATAATAATATATATTATATATTATATAAATATATAATATTATATAATATTATATATATTATATAATATTATATATTATATATTATATAATAAATATATATTATATAAATATTATATAATATAATAATAATATATATTATATTATATAATATATATAAGTATTATATTAATTATATGTTATATAATTATATTCTATATATTATATATTATATTATAGCATATAATTATATTAATATTGTATATTATATATATTATATTACATATTATATATATATAAAAAGTTGATAGCAACTTTTTATAAAGGGGGGTGAGGAGAACCAAGAGGTTTACCTGTTGGCTCCTTGAGCTGACTGCAGACTGAGCCAAGCACCTCTTCTTTACTGAAGTGATCCTGAGGAGCAGACTGAGTAGGTCAGAACCTTATCAGTTCTGAAATGATTAACCACATCAGAATCCTCATTTCTGGGAAGTAGAGAAGCTCCCAGTGCCTAGAAATGAAGATAATGTTTGAGAGTGACCCTGCTAGGCCTCCAGTTTGCAGACCACCCCAAAGTTAAACTCAGCAGTCACAACTAAACTTTCCTTTGGGTGAGTGAATGAGTTCCAACACTTCCTTTCCTGTTTCTGGTAACTCCATATAATCAAAGCCCTTTGGCTATAAATTTTCTTTTCTCTGGTGTATGGAAGATTTTAGTGCAGTGCCTAGAACATAGTAGGCACTGAGTAGATATTGGTCAAATAAGCAGGTTTCAGGAAGGGAAGAGACCCCTGAGGAGTAATTAGTAATTAAGTTAGACTGCCAATTAATCTGGAACCTGGGCCACTAAAGATGTGCATCTTTCATTCATTTTTCTCTGCAGCAAGTGAAAGGGAACTTTGCTAGGCTGCAGGCCTGCATCTCAGAACTCCGCACGTTGCAGAAAGAAGGCTGTTTCAGACCACACAGCACTTCTCTGCAGCTGGCAGTAGAGGATGGGCTCCAGCAGTTCAAACAGTACACCAGACACGTGGCCACAGGTGCAGCTCTGAGCTACACTTCCCTGGAGGTAAGAGATCCTGGCCTTAGGACTCTAAGCCCATTTCAGTCCCTCTAGATGCTTCATTATTTGTCATCCTTATATTTTTCTCTGTTTCATACACTTTGAAGGTAATTTTCAAGGCTAGATTTTCATCTCCCTGCAGGCAGAGATATGTTCCATTTTTCCTCTAGCCCGTGCAATTCTTAATACAGAGCTAGGCATAGAGAGGGATGCTAAAAATATGGGCTCACATGAATTATAATGAAAACTGAAATCAAAATAAAATCTGAATATGCCGTCTGCCTCTGGATTTTTGGAACTTACGAAGCAATTGCTAAACTGGCTAGATCAGTGTCTATATTTATATTTACTGGGCATCCTTAAGAATTTACAATTGATGGGATGCTTGGGTGGCTCAGTGGGTTAAGTGTCCATCTCTTCTTCTCAGCTCAGGTCTTGATCCCAGGGTCATGAGTTCAAGCTCTGCATTGGGCTCTGTGCTAGGTGTGAAGCCTACTTAAAAAAAAAAAAAAAGAATTTACAGTTGTTGTTAGTCAAATCTTGGCATCTAATTGAATAAATTTTCTTAGACTTAGCAAATGTGCAAGTTTAAAGACTGCTAAAATTATAGTGCAGACTAAGATAATCTTAAAAATATATAAGTAAGTCATGCCTCAATACTCCACTGGGTGGGTGAGTGCTGTTAGTTAAAAACACATTCAGTCTCCAAAAACGGCAAGCATCAAACAGATGAGTTTAAAAAATAGCTACTTTTATCTGCATTCTTCTTCTTTAATTAAAAATGTCTAAGCACCAAAAAAAAAAAGTCCAAGTACAAAAGAGAATTGTATATATTTAATATTTGCCTTCCAGATTTTTAAATTCAAGACAAAACTGCTAATGAAAACATATAGCATATTCATTCAGGTGGAATAAAATATTCAGATTATACACAAACACCTCAATATTCCTTCAGGTTAGCTATACTGATCTAGAGTAAGTACATTTTAGAGTTGAGAGCAAAAGAAACAGTTTACCTGTATCCAGGTTGAACAAGGAGAGAAGTCTGTGTGGAAGCACCACCATGAGAAAGAAGCATTGAGACTCTCTGATATTTAATACACACTTAGTGATTGGAATTTAAGGATTTTCTTTCCTTTGTTACCTTATAACATTAAAGCATTTTTAGCATGAGAGACGCTGCCAGTGCTTCAAGCAATTTTAAAAAACTAAAACAGGGATGACTTCTCACTGGTCACTTTCTGGGGTAGGTCCCACCTGTTTGGAAGGGTCCTGTGAGGATTTGTCCCACCAGATCTCTCCCACCACAATCTGGTAAATGAAATTTGATTCTTAAGTTGCCATGAAACCCTCTTCTTTGTCTTAAAGACAATAGCCACTGCCAGAGTTTTCTGCTGTGTTTATCCTTCATATGTGATCTATTATATCCTTCCGTCTGTACATCAGGGAAAGTAGATACATTGATTCTTGAATTTATTTCCAGATTACTGTTCTGACTTCTCAGCCTGGAAAAGAGGTGGTCAAACAATTGGAGGAAGGATTGAAAGATACAGACCTAGTAAGGGTCAGGAGACTTCAGGTGGTTGAGATCACAGAGGGAGTCCTAGAGTGTATGGACTCAGTATCCCCTGTTGAAGAGCCTAGCAGCGATGGTAAGAATGAAAGGAAAAGGTAAAAAGAATTTTAATAAGTAGTCAGGAAGATTATTTTCCATGGTCTTTTTGTTCTTCAATGAAAAGAAACCAACAGACTTCACTACAGTTCAGACAGGTGTTTCCAGGTGTATATATAGACCTATACATATTAAATATATATTAAGTATGTATTTACTATTCTAGTGGGATCACATTACATGTAATATTCTATAGCCTTCTTTGTGTGTTGGACAGCTATCTGTGTTAGTATCTGTAGATCTGTCTTATTTTTTACTGGCTGCATGATTTTTTTTGTGTGGTTGGACCATAGTTTGTTTGTTTAATCACTTATTAACAAACAATTTGGTTTGTTACACTTTGCTATTATAACCAATGCTGAATGAACAGATTTATACGCAGGGCTAGCTTCATAGGTTTATGAGCACACAGTCACACAGGGCCGTGCATTCAGAAAGACCCTATGCTTAGGATTTAATGCTCTTTGGTTGCTGTCTTGAATTTCTTCATAATTTTATCTTTGGATTTATATTTTATAAGTTAAGTTTGATAGAACAATGGAGGATGTGCCAGGGGATTAGAGTCTCAGCTCACACACACCCTGCCTCCTGCATCCTTCCCACCTCCCCATGATAGGGTTCTTAGTTGCCAGCTTCCCAATCCTGGTGTCCCCAGCCTGCCTACCCTGACCCAGCAACCTCTGGTGCCCAGGCCCCTGCCAATAAATCCTACATAAATCACTGATAATTCTAAACTTCCCAGAACAGAAAATATTCAAACTGAGTGTTAAAGGACATGTAGGAATTAGTCATGCAGAGGAAGAAGGAAAAGGGCACTCAAAAAGGAGACCTGGGGGCATGAGAAAGCAAGGTAAATCAATTTTCAGGGAAGTGCCCATGGTTCCCTATGACTAGAGCCTGTCAGGCAGAGGCAAGAGTGAGTCTGTAAAGGTAGGCAAGGATTAGATCAAGAAAAGCCATATATGCCATTTGAAGACATTTAGATTTCATTCTAAGACAACAGAAATTTATGAAAAGATTTTAGTCAGAAAGTCAAGTAGAGATTCCCAAATTATGGAGTTTAAGAGGTTCTTAACCAGTTTTAATTTAACCAATACACAAGTTACTGTTCACCCGTCAGTGGCCCTTTCTGGCCCTTGGCCTTCTCCAAGGTTGTGCACATGGGAGGAGCCCACTGTTTTGACACCATTGATCTCTTCCTGGTCACACTTGGATAACCCGCTAATTAGGTCAAAGAGTTAGTAACTAAGGGTGTGTTTTCCCTCAAATCCTGACACATGTGGATCCTTCCAGCATCATGAGGCCATTGACATTGTTCTGGTCCAGGAGGGAGGGTACCAGCCTTAGCTGTGTGGTTTACAAACTCTCGCCTACTTGGCACGCTCTGCTTTTCTCAAGCCAGTCTCCTCACTGAATGTGTTTCCCTCTCCATCTCTCCACTTATAGTAGTCTTTTCCTCTGAATTCCCTCTTCTCTCCTGAGTTCCCTCCCTTAATCTCTTCCAGCCAAATCCTCCCCCTCCCTTAAGTCCTACTTCATGCTACTGATTACTATATGGATTTTTCTCTCCTTGGAACAGTGACATCATTTGTGGTCTGTACCAAATGATTTAGCTCTTAATTATATGCCATGGAGAATTGTTCACCATTGTTTTACTGTGTGATAATTGTGTTTTCTCATCTAATCTGTAAACTACCTCATATCTTTTCTTTTTGCATTAAACTATAATTGCCCTGGGATTAGGAATTGGTCTTACTCATTTCTATGTCCCGGTGTGTAGCATATCCTAGATTATAGGAGGTATTTGTTGAATGAATTGATGACAGTGATACCTGTGGAGATGGTTCTTGGTCTGCCGAGCATCCGCTGAATCCCCATTCTCTAGTAACACCTCTGCCTGCCTGGTCTCAGAGAGGACCATGACCCAAGTCAGGCCACCATAGTTCCTTAGGCCACCAGAGTCCTCCCTAGTAGGTTTTCAAGCTGAATCTGAGAGAGAAGCTCTTTTTCTTTCTCTTTGGCCATGGATATCAGGCATGGACTATGTCCTCTTCTCTCTTCAGTGACTGTATCCAGAAAGAATTTACTGTATCTCTAGTGGCACAGAGCTCAGAGTACTCTCCACATGGTGCCTTTATTTAGAATAGTTAGGGAGCAGAGCTGTATAGAAGAGCTTTTACATTTAGGAAAGACGCTTTCTGCTTTGTGTCACTGCTGATGATTCTTCCAGTAACTTCCTATTTGCTTATAAATAATACATCATTCCATAAATTACTTGTAATTCCTCTTCATGGGTTAAGTGTATGTACGGTTCATAGTTTGAAATCTTCCCAGTGTGCCTCTACTTTCCTCATAATTAATGCTTTTTATTCCATTGATGTTTATCTCATATTGGTGTCCTTATGGAGGAATTAGCAAAAGCAACTTCTCTTATTCTCAAAAGGATGAATGCTCTGGAATAAGGTTGCCTGAGTCTTAATTACAGTTCTGTCACTCACTAGCTATGCAACTTTGGGCAAGGTACTTAGTGTCTAAGCCTTAGTTATTAATTCCTGCCCTATGCAGTAGTTCTGGGGATTAAATGACATCATGTGTGTTAATTACTTAATGTATAATAAATGTTCAGTAAAAGTTAGCTAGTCTTGTTAATATTTTTGAAAATTTTTGCACATGGGTGGTTTAATATTTCTGAGATTTGTTTTTAATGGCCAGGTCCCAAGTGGACTGTAAGGTACCTGAGGATAAGACTGTGTCTAATGCATCTTTACATCACCATGTATCATTCTGCCTGGCACATAGAAGATCCTCAATAAATGTTTCTTGAAAAAATAAGTGAATGATTGGGGGAAAAATGATTTGGGACAGGTGACAGTCACCCTCTCTGACATCAACTCAAATAGTTAGGTTCATATCTTAAACACTCATAGCTTCCCTTTGTAGCTCATGAATATCATGAATTAATTAAAATACTTCTTAAGTCTGTTTATATATTTTTTTAACTCTGGTAATGATGATCATCAATTAAATAAAAAGTGTCTATACTCCACTTTTGGAGAAGGAGACAGGTTACAGAGAAATGTTGATATTGCAGATTTGTTTAAAAAGTAACTATGAGAATATGTCCTTCAATTGGTCTAAATTCTGCCTCCTTTAATGCAGTCCTGCACAGTGAAAACTAATTGTAAAGATGACTCAGAGACTGCAAGGTCCAGAATCATCAAAATAACAATGAATTTAGAGATTAAGAAAGTAGGGGTGTCTGGGTGGCTCAGTCGGTCTAGTGTCCGACTTCGGTTCAGGTCATGGTCTCCTGATCCATGAGTTCGAGCCCCACATTGGACTCTGCTATCAGCGTGGAACTTGCTTCAGATCCTCTGTTCCCCTCTCTCTCTGCCCCTCCCCAGCTCGTGCTCACTTGCGCTCTCTCTCTCGCTCTCTCTCTCAAAACTGAATAAACGTTAAAAAAAAGAAATGAAGAAAGTAGACTCACATTTTAAAACTTTATTAAAAAATTTTTTTAATGTTTATTCAGTTTTGAGAGAGAGACAGCACAGGAATGGGGGAGGGGCAGAGAGAAGGAGACACAGAATCCAAAGCAGGCTCCAGGCTCTGAGCTGTCAGCACAGCGAGATCATGACTTGGGCCAAAGTCGGATACTTAACCGACTGAGCCACCTAGGCGCCCCTAGACTCACATTTTAGAATGGTTTTTAATAAAATCTAAAAGGAAAAGATTAAATCACATTTGTATCAGTTAAGGTGTTCTTTTAATGTTCAGACTATAGAGCCTATTATATATTTTCTTGCAGCCACATAAGTGGTAATTCCTTTCAGCTGTTCTTGCTTGGTCTAACTTGTTCATTTTTTCTTTGTTTTAAAATGTAGCTGAAGATCCAGCCCAGCTCTCTTTGTGGTAGCTTTTATCTGGTCATTTTAACATTTTTTTTATTACAAGTTGTACAAATTTAAACATTGCAGGAATATAATATAGATGGTTCAGAATGACCCAAAATTCTGCTCTCTCCAGAGATAACCACCATCAGCTATGTAGGGCACATTCTGCTGAATCATTCTCCTTACACATATGGACATGGACATAAATGTAACATTATTATTTTTATTAATACTTTCCTAAAAATGTACCTATATTCTGTCTGCATTTTTATTTTTTCATTTCTCTAATTATCCAGTAATTTTCTCCATATTGGCACATAGAGATCTAACACATTTCTTGTTAATAGCTGTGAGGCATTTTACTATATAAATTCATCACTATTTATTTAACTATCCGATTGGATTTTTACATTTTACTGAAGAACTGTGTGACTTCAACAAGTTATTTAAACTTTTTATTCCACAATTTTTTCATTTACAAAATAGAGCTAATAAGAATAACTGCCTCATAGGGTTTATATGAGGATTAAATACACCTTGTATATAAAGCACATAGAACAGTGCCTGGCACATGTGAGCAGTAAATAAATGTTATCTGTTGATATTAATAGTAGTAATAGAACCTTTTTGTATATGCCTTTTTACTGAGAATATTTCAAGCTCTAAAATTTTTTTTATTGAAAAAGAAGATATGATCATAAAATAATTGTTAAATTTAAAACCATTCATAATCCCACTACCTCATTACACTGATTTTATTTTTGCACATTGTTTCTCAGTAATTGGTATTTTTGTGTTTGTTTTTTTTAAGTAGGTTCCAGGGCCCAGCCCAGTGTGGGGCTTAAATTCAGGGCCCTGAGGTAAAGAGTCACATGCTTTGCTGACTAAGCCAGCCAGGTGCCCCTAGGTTACATTGTTACAATTCATGTATGTGGTGTTTTGTTTGTATGTAACAAAATATCATAAAACGCTTCCAACAGTTTTTGTTGCCTTTCTTTTCTGTTTATCCATTTTGTTCCTCTTTTGCTCTCAAAAGAGGACTAAGAAGTGTTGACTTATGAAATAGAGATATGAGGAGGTATACCTCTCACAGGGGAAGCTAGCAGACTTTTTTTATCTTTACATGCCCTCTTTGCATATAAGCCAACCCTGCCCATTAGAGCAGATCCCTCATACTGAATCTTGATCATAAATTTAGGGTCTAAGAAAGCCTACCAATTCCAACAGCCAAAGATAATCCCATAAAACAGCCATCAATGGAGGAAATAATGCTACTAGCTTGTCTCATTTTTAAGTAAGTTCTGAGCCTCAAGGAAAAGATACATGAACTAAAAGCCACATTCTCTTAACCTAACTCTGTTTATGGATCTCTAACTTCTGCTTTTTGACCATAATAATAGCAACATTTTATTAAGCACTTACTGTCCAAATACTTTCTGTTCTAAATAGTTTCCACATATTATCTTATTAATCCTCATGGATATAAATGAAGAAACTAAGACAGTTTCTTGTACAGATTAACTTTCCCTAGGTTTCTTAGTTAAGAGATAGAGCAGGGATTCAAGTCTAAGCAGTTCGACTCCAAATCTCACATACTTAAACCATTCTCTTTACTGCCTTAGTTGAAAAGAGCAATGGAAATAATCAACAATTCAAAAGTTGGCTCTTTGAAAAAACTGATAAACAGAGAATCCTCTGGTGAAACTAATAAAGGAAAAAGAGAAAGAAGGAAAGAGGCACAAGAAACTATGTTAGGATTCAGAAAAGGGAACATACCTGGAGATAGAACTATGAATTCAAACATTTACACAAAAATGGACACATTCCTAAAAAGGTAACAAATTTGACTCACAAATAAAAAATCGGAATGGTTTCCATAATGTACCAATTTAGATAGCTTTACAGTTAAGTTATATCAAGCTTTCAAGGAACAGATCAGTCAAATCTTACACAGACTCTTCAAGAAGTGAAAGAAGGAAGGAAAAAAAGGAGGAAGGAGGAGCAGAGTGAGGGAGGGAGAGAGGGGAAAAGAAACAAGAAAACACCCCCCAGTCTCAAAAGACACCGTGTATTAAGTGATAAGATAAATTATATTTCTAACTCATATGACAAAGAGTTGGTATACAGAACAAAGAACTTCTTAAACTATTTTTTTAATGTTTATTTATTTTTGAGAGAGAGAGAAAGAATGCTAGCAGGGGAGGGGCAGAGAGAGACAGAGACACTGAATCAGAAGCAGGTTCCAGGCTCTGAGCTGTTACCACAGAGTATGGTGCAGATCTCAAACCCACAAAGCTGTGAGATCATGACCTGAGCTGAAGTCGGAGCTTAAGTGACTGAGCTACCCAGATGCCACAAAATAAAGAACTTTTAAAAAAAAAATCCATATTTGAAATGAGCAAAAGATCTGAACAGGCGTTTTACAGAGAAGAAAAAGTTGGTGGCAAATTAACATAAAAAAATTTCTTACCCTCATTAGTAAGCAGCAAAATACAAATTGAAATGATATACCATTTTATGCTCACTAGTTTGCAAAAAATTAAGAAGTCTCACTATAGTGTTGACAATAGCAGAGCAGTAGAAACTCTCATACACTGATAGAGTGTAAATTGGTACACAGCTTGTCATTCTGTTGTAAAGTAACATTCACAATATCCTATAATCCAGCAATTCTGTTCCTAGAAGAATATCTCCAAAAATTTCTACAAATGTGTACCATTTGTACACATACAGGAATGTGAATATTGACATTATTCAAAAAGCCCCCAAATTAGAAGCCACTCAAATGTCCGTTGAATGAGGAATGAATAATTACAAGGTATATTCACAAAATGGAATATCATACAGTTATGAAAATGAATGAACCACAGCTACATACAATGTGGATGAATCTTCTCAATATTGAGAAAACAGATAACAAAGATATATGATACCTCTTTATAAAGCTCGATCAAAATTAAGTAATAAAGTATTTGTTTAAAACAATAAAAGTACTTTTAAAAGGAAAGGAATGATAAAATTCAGTGTGGCAAGGTGTCCCTTGGAGGAGATCAGAAAAAAGCATGCAGGTATCTTGGTAGTAGTGTTGATGTTCTACATCTTAAGTAGAACAAGGATTCATGAGTATTCCTTGTGCCGTTAATGCTTGTAGCTTAAATATGTGTTGCATATGTTCATTTGCATATAGTAAAAATCTTATAATAGCTTTCTAAAGAATGGCTAAGTAATAAATATGCCAAAATTTAAATGTCTAGTATGATCAATGCACTTTGGCATCAAGAAGGTGTCTGTCCAGATTGACAGCAGTGCACTCACTTGGGTATGTTAGTCTTTCAGTCAGTTACAAATCAACCTAATGATGCTGTCAGCCAGCCTATATTTCTCAGCCTTGTACACGAGGATATCAAGTTCCCTTTCTAAATGCTCACAAACCATCTGGTTAATATTTCCTCTAGACTTTGCTAGGGATCAATGTCAGCTCTTTTGGAAAGGTATTTTATCCATATGTGTTCTCAGGAAACACCAAATGTTAACAACCCAAACAGAAGATAAAGATTCATTGCTACCTAAAGGATTCCAGAAAAAAAAGTAAAAACAAAAAAAGCCTATCTTATGCTTCATGCTTCAGTGCAGTTGTCAAACTCCACATATGGATTGTTTTCCCCTTTCAGCATCTTGGAAAATGGACCAGAAAATGCAGCTCTTCATCGAGTCTGTCTTTGATAACCACATTAAAGTCATTTCCCTGTGTGTTAAGACTAAATTAGAACCATTATTGTATTAATTACCTAAAGATTTTTAACACAGAGAGACATCTGCTTATTTCATTAATGGGAGCCATGGTCTCAGAAAATGTCAGTTCTTCCCTTTTTTTTAATTGAATTAAAGAATTTTTTTTAGAGTTCAGAAAATCTAAAGTTATTTGAAAATAAAGATCTAAAAAAATTTTCCTCACCAAGTTTATAAAGGAATAATTTACACATTGTACATTGCATGCATTCAAAGTGTACAGTTCAGTGAGTTTTGACAGTTGTATATGCCCACAAATCATCACCCCAATTGAAATACAGAATATACCTATCATGCCTAAAAGATTCCTTATGCCCCTTTACACTCCTTTCCTCCCTCATTTCCGTAGAATATACCACTGATGTGCTTTTTGTCTATAGATTAGTTTGCATTCTATACAAATAGAATCATACAGTACATACTTTTATGTCTGACTTCTTTCTTTCAGATTTTGAGACTAATCCATGTTGTTGTTTATACCAGTAGTTTCTTTTTATTGCTGACTAGTAGTATATTGTACGAATATGCTGCATTTTGTTTAACCATTCACCTGGTAATGGGCATTTTTGCTGGTTCAGTTTTTGACTGTTGGGACTAAAGCTGTTGCAAATATCCATAAACAAATCTTTGTATGGATATGTTTTTATTTTTCTTAGGTCTTACTGTGTTTATGGTTCATCTTTTTTCATCCATTTGTTTCAACCCATTTGTGTCTCTATACTTAAAGTTTATCTCTTATAGACAGTATGTAATTGGGTTTTGCTTTTTATCCATTCTGCTAATCTCGGCCTTTTATTTGGACTATATACTCCATTAACATTTACCCTAAGTATTGATATGGTTGCATTTAGGTATACTGTTTTATTTTTTGTTTGTCTTCTCAGGGTTTTCTTCACCTTTCCCCTGCTTTCCCGCTTTTTTTAGATTATTACTTTTAGATTGCTTCTCAGCCTTTTAGCTAAGATCAAGTGTAGATTATTACTTTTAGAATTCTATTTTATCTGTTGTCATTTAACTATCCTTCCGTGCATTACTTTTTAGTGGCTGCTCTAGGGATTATGTTATATATCCTTAACTTGTCACAGTCTACTCAGAGTCCATTTCATGTAAAACATAGAAGCCTCAAGATTACGATATTTAAGGGGTCCCTGACTGACTCAGGCAGTGGAGCATGTGACTCTTGATCTCAGGGTTGTGAGTTTGAGCCCCATGCTGGATGTAGAGGTCACTTAAAAAAATAATAAAATAGGGGCACCTGGGTGGCTCAATTGGTTAAGTGTCTGACTTCAGCTCAGGTCATGATCTCATGGTTTGTGAGTTCGAGCCCCACGTTGGGCTCTATGCTGACAGCTAGCTCAGAGCCTGGAGGCTGTCTTCAGATTCTGTGTCTCCCTCTCTCTCTGTCCCTCCCCTGTTCACGCTCTCTCTCCCCCTCAAAAATAAATAAAATGTTAAAAAAAATTAATAATAAAATAAAATAATTGTGATGCTTTACATAAAATGTAGAAATATTACAGGGATTAAAGGATATTTTTAAACTTTTCTGCAGCCTGCTTAGAATTAATATAGTACCATTTCATGTAAAATACAGAAACCTTGCAACTATATAGACACACAGACACTGTCTTTTATGTTGTAGTTGTCATGTGTATTACGTATACATTATAAATTACACAAGACAGTATCATAAATTTTGCTTTAAACAATCATGTGTATTCTAAAGAAACTAAGAGAAAAAAGTCTTTTATGTTACCTTTTCCAGTGTTCTTCATTCATTCCTGAAGATCCAAGTTTCCTTTGGATATCATGTCCTAAAGGTCAAAGAATTTTAATATTTCTTGTAGCTAGTTCTGATGATGACACATTCTCTTAGTTTGTTATTTATCTGAAAGTGCATATTTCACCTTTATTCTTTAAGAGTATTTTCTTGTATATAGAATTATGGGTTGACAGGTTATTTTTTCTTTCAGCACGTTAAAAATGTCGTTCCACTGTCTTTTGGCCTTCCCTGGTTTCTGATTAAAAGTCTCAGTCATTAAATCACCTTCCTCTGTATATAAAGGATCATTTATCTGGCAGCTTTCAAGAATTTTCTCTTTATGTTTGTTTTACAATGATGTGACCAGGCACAGATTTCTTATTTAGGGTTCACTGAGCTGCTTGAATCTATAGTCATTCTGTGCCCAATTCCAATGTGTGGGGGCAATTTCCCACAAAAGCAGTTCTCCTACACCAGCTGGGTGTCCTACAGCTTAACTCAGCTCTAGCACTATCCAGAGATAGCATCAGATCCACAAATTAAGGGCTCTGTCCCACAATAATTCCGCACCTGCACACATGTGCACACATGCACATGCACACACCAGATACCGCTTACAAGTCCAGGTTGTCACCTATGCTTCTGACTGATCAGCTATAAATCAGAGGTTCCAATGACCACCTCCTTGGATTTGATTAGTTTGCTAGAGTGGCTCATAGAACTCAGAGAAACATTTTATTTACTAGATTACCATTTTATTATAAAAGGGTAGAACTCAGGAACAGCCCAATAAAAGAAATGCATAGAACAAAGTGTGTGAAAAGAGAATCAGAGCTTCCATGCCCTCTCCCAGTACCCCACTCTCCCCAAATCTCCTCGTGTTCATTAACCCAGAAGCTCTCTGAACCATGTCCTTTTAGGGGGTTTTATGGGGAATTCATTGTATAGACACAACTGATTAAATCGTTGGTCGTTGGTAATTGATTCAACTTCCAGGTCCCTTTCCCCTCCCCAGAGGCCACTATGTGGAACTGAAAGTTCCAACCGCTTAATCACATGATTGACTCCTCTGGCAACTGGACCCCATCCTTAGGTGCTTTCCAAAAGTTGCCTCATTAATACAACAAAAGATACCTTTATTGCTGTCATCACTTAGGAAATTCCAAAGAGTTTGGGAGCTCTGTGCCAGAAACAGGACAAAGACCAAATATATCTTTCTTATTATAAGTTACAGTATCACAACCTATATATAAATTTATATCCTTGACTCAATGTGGGAAATTTTCTGCCATCATCTCTTCAGGTATATTTACCATCTCATTCCCCTTTGTCTCTTTTTCTGGGACTCCAATTACCCACGTGTTAAACATTTTAAAATTGCTTTACAGTTTTCCAAGCCTCTGTGGTTGGTTTTGTTTTGTTCAAACTTTTTTCTTTCTCTTTTTCAGATTATCTCCATTGACCTATCTTTAAGTTCACGGCCTCTCATCTCTCATCTCCACTCTGCTCTTAAGCCCATGCAGTGAATTTTTTTATTCAATATTGTATTTTTCAGTTCTAAAATTTTTATATTATTCTTTTTTATATTTTCTATTTCCTTGTTGATATTTCCTATCTTTGCATTTATTATGAATATATTTTCCACTCCTCATTTAGCATAATTATAATTTATGTATATAATTATATAATTATGCTGCTTTAAAGTCTTTGATAAATCTGATAGTGGGGCGCCTGGGTGGCGCAGTCGGTTAAGCGTCCGACTTCAGCCGGGTCACGATCTCGCGGTCCGTGAGTTCGAGCCCCGCGTCAGGCTCTGGGCTGATGGCTCAGAGCCTGGAGCCTGTTTCCGATTCTGTGTCTCCCTCTCTCTCTGCCCCTCCCCCGTTCATGCTCTGTCTCTCTCTGTCCCAAAAAAAAAATAAATAAACGTTGAAAAAAAAATTAAAAAAAAAAAATCTGATAGCTTTCTCATCTCAGTGTTTGCTTCTGTTGATTGTATTTTCCTTTGAAACCGGGTCACATTTTCTGACTCTTCGTATGCCAAAAACATTTGGGTTGTATTTTGTGAATGTTGTTATAGGGACTCTGGATTCTACTATATAACTCTGAAAAGTAATTGTTTTGGTAGATAATTAACTTTGTTAGATTCAAACTGTAATCTGTCATGGCTTGCAGTAGTCAGGGACTCAGATATCATTTGCATTAACACTAAACTATGAGCTGCTTTCAGTTTGCCCCATACATGTGTAGTGCAAGGGTCAGCAAGATGCCTGGACTGAGTTTTAAACACACAATTTTGGGTTCTCTGGCTCCCTCCTTTCTTGGATTTTTCCTCACTTTCTGGAATCTCTGTTTGCCCCAGGCTCCTTCCCCTGGTAAGGCCAGTGAAAGACAGAGGCCTTTCTATTAAGGTTTTAGCTAGTATGCTAAGGTAACACTGAGGTCACCCTCAGGGGAACCCATTCTTTGCTGGTCACTTACTCCCAAGTTTCAATTCCTCTCTGAAATACACTTTTGTTCAATCTCCACAGCCCTCAGCTGTTAGTTTTTTACTACACACACACACACACACACACACACACACCCATGTGTGCGTGTGTGTGAATGTATATATATGTGTATATAAAAATGTGTGTGTATATAATCTATATCTAGAGTTTATAGCTGTTATTTAGAAGAAAATCAGTTTGTAAGGTATTAGAACCCAACCAGTCGGGAAGTCACTATTCACTGTTGATCAGTTTGGTTCTTTCTTTTTACCTCCTCTTCTATCTTCCATTCACTTCAGTAAGCTCAAGTGCTCCATCATTTCTCTCTGTCTTTATGAGACTATAACTTAAAAGAAGTTCTTCTGACTAAATCCCAACTCATCTCTCCACCTCCTTTCTCCTTCTCATCCTTTAGCACCTACCGATGCACATACTACCCCAGCTTTACTTGGCAAATGACCTTTCTTATTTCCACCCAGCCTTGGACAATCTGGCCACTTTCCCACCTGAAATTGGCCCCATCATATACCTAGCACTGGAGCATTAGTTAGCATATAGACCCAAGTACAGATGTAAATACAGTATAAGATAAAGGTAGCCTCTCAAATTACAAGAGCAAAAATGGACTTGTTCCAGAAGTGGTGCTGGGGCAACTGGCTAACCATCTAGAAAGTATTCCAAGTGGACCAGGGACCTAAATGTAAAGAATGATATTTAAAGAGTAGTAAAAGGAAACACTGATATATTCCTTTATAATCTTAGAATAGGGAAAGTTTCTCTACCTATGACTCAAAATCCAGGTATAGTATTTTTTTAACTACATAAAAATTAACTGTATAAAAACAAAAATATAGCAAAATAAAAATATGGCATGGCAAAAGCCACCAGAAGCAAAGTCAAAAGACAACTTAAAAACTAGGTCAAAGTATTTGCAATTTGAATCGGGGGGGGGGGGGAGGGGCGGGGTGTAGAGAGGAAGAACTAATATCTCTAATATAAAAAGAACACTTAAAAACTTAGAGGAAAAAAAGACAAAAACCCTACAGAAAAAATGGACAAAAGACATGAGCAGATAATTCAAAAGATATTTCAAAATGGCCCTTAAACATGAAAATATTTTCAACATCACTCATAGTTAGAAAAATGAAAATTAAGATCACACTGACATACTACTTCCCACCTGTTTAAAAAAAGTATGAGAACACATTCTGTTGGTGAGGCTACCCATCCATACATTGCTGGTAGAATGCACAGTGGCACAACCCTTTTGGAGAGGTATTTGGCAATATCTAACAAAATGATATGTGCATTTACCTTTTGTTTGTTTGCATTTTTTTGTTGCTGTGGATTCATTTATTGAAATTTTTAAAATTTTAGTCTCTTTTTAAGTTTTTATTTAAATTCCAGTTAGTTAACACACAGTGTAATATTAGTTTCAGGTGTACAATTTAATGACTCAACACTTCATACATCATCCGCTGCTCATCACAAGTGCACTCCTTAAACCTCATCACCTATTTAACCCATCCCCCCACCCATCTCCTCTCCAGTAACCATCAGTTTGTTCTCTATAGTTTAGAGTCTGTTTCTTGGTTTGCCTCTCTCTTTTTTTACCCTATGCTTGTTTGTTTTGTTTCTTAAATTACACATATGAGTGAAATCATATGGTATTTGTCTTTCTCTGACTGATTTATTTCACTTAGCATAATACTGTCTAGCTCCATCCACATCATTGCAAATGGCAAGATTTCATTCTTTTTGATGTCTGAGTAATATTCCATTTTATATATATAGCCCATCTTCTTTATCTATTCATCAGTTGATGGACATTTGGACTGTATCCATAACTTGGCTATTGTAGATAATGATGCTATAAACATCAGGGTGAACATATCCCTTTGAATTAGTATTTTGTATTCTTTGGATAAGTACCTAGTAATACAGTTGCTGGATCATAAGGTTTAGTTCTATTTTTAACTTTTTGAGAAACCTCCATTCTGCTTTCCAGAGTGGCTGCACCAGTTTGTATTTCTACCAATGGTGCATGAAGATTCCTCTTTCCCCACATCCTCAACAACACCTATTGTTTCCTGTGTTGTTTATTTTAGCCATTCTGACAGGTGTGAGATGATATCTTATTGTACGTTTGATTTGCATGTCCCTGATGATAAGTGATGTCGAGCATCTTTTCATGCGTCTGTTGGCCATGTGTATGTCTTCTTTGGAAAAATGTCTATTCATGTCTTCTGCCCACTGTATAATTGGATTATTCAGTTTTGGGGCATGTGCATTTACTCACCGCTCCCATTTCTAGAAATACAATACCCTGAAGATGTACACTTCCAATAGCACAAAAATCCATACATATATACAGGATCGCAAAGCTGTCACACAGTCCGTCTAGATATGTTTTATGATTTTTTGGGTCTCTGTGTCTTTTTTTGCATATAAATTTTTTTAATATTTATTTTTTTTGAGAGAGAGAGACAGAGACAGAGCACAAGTGGGGGAGGGGCAGAGAGAGAGGGAGACACAGAATCTGAAACAGGCTCCAGGCTCTGACACGGGTCTCGAACTTGTGAGCAGCAAAATCATGACCTAGGCCAAAATCAGACAATTAACCAACTGAGCCACCCAGGCACCCAGATGGATCTCTGTGTCTTTTTAAAACTGTTTCTTCTTCTACCAAGCTCTCCAGTAAGTTTTATATTCTTTCTTGGTTCCTCTTACTTTTGTTTTCATCTCAGACTAAATCCTTACTTTGGCTCCATTGGGCATTACAGAGACAAAGCTCTTTGGGCTAGTTCTTGGGGCCATGCTAATATATTTAGTGCCTTCCCAGCCCCACACCCTCTTCATTCAAACCTCTTTTTTCAACTATTCTATTTTTTTTTTAATTTGAGAGAGAGAGAGAGTGTGTGAGCAGAGGAGAGGGACTGAGGGAGAAAGAGAGAGAGGTCATGTGGGATCATGACCTGAGCCAATATCAAGAGTCAGATGCTCAACCCACTGAGCCACCCAGGCGCCCCCATTCAAACCTCTTAAATAACCTGCTTTCCTGTTCTCCCTCACCACAGTGCCTATGAAAACACTTTCTCCTAGTCACCTTTTCAGATTTGTGTTGCAATTTACATTAAAGGCTTTTTTGTTTATAGACTATGTAAATATGTTTGTGCAGGAAAAAAAGACTCTTTAAATACTGTCTAAGTCTAGTATTTTCCAAGTTAAACTATGCTTTAGACTTTGGTATCTCAGTCAGGAGCAACCAACCTCTTTTGCATGTGGGTTGTATTTTTTTTTTTTTTTTTAGTAAAATGAAAATAGAAATATTAAGGCCCATAAATGAAATATGTTTTCTTACAACTTGTATACTTTATTGAAGAGAAAAATGTCACACACATGAAAGAGAGAAAGAAAGAAAGAAAGAAAGAAAGAAAGAAAGAAAGAAAGAAAGAAAGAAAGAAAGAAAGAAAAAGAAAGGAAGGAAGGAAGAAAGAAAGAGAAAGAAAGGGTACTGGATTTTAGTGACTAAAATGTTCACATGCAGACAGCTAGAAGGCAGTTTTCTAATCTTTCATACCTTAGGGACAGCTGGGTGGCTCAGTCAGTTAAGCAGCCGACTCTTGATTTCAGCTCAGGTCATGATCTCACAGTCATGATCTCATAGTCTTATGAGATTGAGCCCCAAGTCAGGCTCCGTGCTGAGCGTGGAGTCTTCTTGGGATTCTCTCTCTCTCCCCCTTTGCCGCTGCCCTGCTTGTGTGCACACTGTCTCTCAAAATAAAGAAATAACATTTAATCTTCCATCCCTTATAGTTGCATAATGCCTTAAAGTCTACAGAGTGCTTTCAGGTATCAACATTTTTTTTATATCCAAATGAATGCCAAGCCTAGGTATTACTATCATTCCCACTTTACAGATGGAGAAATTGAGCTTAGAGTGATGAGAGACTAGTCTAAGATCACAAAGTAAGCAACAGGCTGGCCAGAACTAGTTTATCCTGTGCAGTGCAGCATTTATTGAGCTCCTGTTGTATGCCAGACACTGTGCTAGTGCTGGGGGTACCGAGGTGGATAAGGTGCTGAATCTGGTGCCCTCAGGCATACACACACCCTTCACTAACCCAGACCCTTTCCTGCATCTGCAGGATCTCCTCTGGGGTTGGGCTGCCCAGAGCAGGGTGCCTTACACGACTCAAAACAGGATGACTAGCAGGGAATACCATCAGCTCCTTGTAACCAGGGTTGTTCCTGTGGCTCCAGAGGTGGGATTAGGGGTGCAGTGCCCATGGGGCAGTCCCCACCATCAGTCATAGCCTTCTGCCCCCCTTACAAATACATAAGCCTAAGAAAAAGAGATTCTAAAATCTCCCAGCCAATGTAATTGCTCTGGAAACATTTTCTTTTCCTAATTCGTCTGCTTACTTTGAAATTAGGTTGGGATCTATTTCAGAGCTAGGGAGGCCCGTAGTTCCTGAGTTTATTACTCACAATGTAGAACATCCACCGTAAATCATTTCGTGATGATTTTATTCTTTAGTTGAGTCTTTTTTTAGCCCACCTCAGGCTATATCAGCTTGACTGTCTACCATAGAACTTCCTGGGTAGCCAGCTAGGCTGGGAAAGAGGCATGTCCACTTCAGGCTGAGGGGTCTCTGCTTGAGCTCTGCTCCTGGGATTCCCAGATTCCTTTCCTCTCCTTCCACCACCACTCACTACCACCACAGAACAGGAAAGCCTGTGTGGGATGGCTGAGCAGAGACATGTGGGCATTCCATGCAAGCTAATAGTTTTGTACACCTGCAGACAAATATTTCTAAAATACTAATTCAACAATTGTTTAGGAGCTAAAGGCTACAAAGAGAAAGAGAAAGGAAAGAAGTGCTGGCTGTGCTCTGTCCCAATCTTGCACATTTCCCTAAGCAAAACCTAAGCCTCGCAATAATGGAAAATACCCTTCTTAGAAGCTACTGTAGTGCCTACCTCTTGTTACCTGCACATGTGCCTCTGGAGTCCTCATCCTTCACCCCAGCAGCTTATCAGCCAGGCCTCACTTCTCCCTTATTCTGCTTTAGCCTTCTTGCTATTCCTCCAATAGCAGGGATAGCAAGACTCACTCTCACTTGGTTCAAGTCTCTGTTCAACTGTCACCTTCTTAGAGAATACTTACCTGTCCAGCCAAACTAAATATTCACACACACACACACACACACACACACACACACACACACACCATACCCTTCTCATGCTTTATTTTTTTTCATACTGTCTATCATTATCTGTTGTTTTCTGTTTCAATCATTTGTGTGTTGTTTGTTTATTGTTTGTTTGTTCCCACTAGAATGTAAGCAATGAAAGCAGAGACTTTGTCTCTTTCATTGTTGACAAAATTAGTGCCCAGATCCTAGAAGGCACTAAATAAATAATTATTGGAATGATGGATTAAATAAATGAAAGGATGAATGAATGAATGTCATCACTGCTTTCCCTGAGAACAGTTCTGGGAAATAAATTCTATCCTCATTATAGTTCTAGTGATGTTTTACCTCTCTTGGAGATTGGAGCCCTGGGAAGATAGTCAGCACTTGGTCAGTCCTGCACTCATTGCCCTGCGGAGTCTGCACCACCATAGCCATCACTGCCCTGTCACCTCCTGTCAAGGAGCTTCTCCTTTCTCCCAGGGTCCAAGGATCGCCTCCACAAATGAGGCACGTGAGTTCGCAAAGACAAGCCAGACTGCCCCCAACATTGTGAACTGTTGGAGATCATCCTCATGTCATTGTTGATTTAAAGACAGTGGTTGGATGGCTCTGCATAGTTGTTCCTGAGCAAACTTTGTCCACTCTGATTACTTACCCTAGTTATTAACATCCTGTACTACCCCTGTATTCAGAAGGTAGACAGCACTGATTGCAAACAGGCCCAGGGAGGTTAAGAAATCACAATTCTGTAGTTTTTTTTTTTTATGTTTATTTATTTATTTTTGAGAGAGACAGAGTGAGTGGGGTTAGAGCAGAGAGAGAGGGAGAAAGAATCCCAAGCCGGCTCCATGCTGTCAGCACAGAGCCCAACATGGGGCTCAAACTCATGAACTGTGAGATCATGACCTGAGCCGAAACCAAGAGTTGAATGCTTAACCAACTCAGCCACCCAGGCGCCCCCACAATTCCATAGTTTTTTGCAGTGGTTCTTGACCTTTTTGGGGTCACAGCACTGTTGAGAATCTGATATAAGCTAAGGGCCTATCCCCCTCCTCCACCCTATTAGAATACACCTATACATGTACAGATGGAATTGTATACAATTTCAGGGGGTTTCCAGAACCACTAATGCCTATCCTGCCCAAGGACAAGCCATATGAGGGCCATTTGAAAAGGAACCATTCTGGCCTATAGGCCTGGGAAGGGTCTACAGGACTGAGCTGGAGCACCATTTTCCTGGGCCTCAACTTTAAATATTCTACATCTGTTTGTGTGTTAAAGTGTTACATTCTCCCACCTTAAACACATTTCCATTGTGGAACCCTGTTTTAGGGTTGAATTCTGAGAAGAACTGCTTTAGGCATTACCTAAATTCTTATTATTCTCAATGATTTGGCCTTCTTAGTTTTTCGTATTATTGTGGCCCTTCCAGAAAAGCTTTCAAAGAGCTCAGTAAAGGGTATCACTACATGTGGCCACAGGAGGGCAGGGCAAGTCCAAACACTGACTGTGAATGCTGCCTGCAGCTGGCTGCAATGTACCAGTCCTTCCTCCCTTGTCCTAACCACCCGAACACCCAGAGCCGCACTTACTCCTGTAACCTTCCTATTTCATACCGTCAGTGGGACCTGTCTCATTCAGTGCCCAGTGCCCTGCTCGCCAGTCAAGGTGGGAGCTGCTCTTCAACATCTGAGAAGTGAGAAGTCTCTTCCCCATCCCCCAGGTTTAGCGCATTTCATTGTTTGTGAGAAACACAGTTCTGCATGTCGGTGTTCTTACCTATGTTAGTGGTGGGGAGAAAATGCCATTTCTTGGACCTGTGCATGCCATTCATACATAATCATCTCACTTCTTCTGCCTCACTATAACTATGAAATGGGTTGTACTTTGTCCAAAGTCACATAGCTAACAACTTTTTTTTTTCAATGTTTATTTATTTTTTTGAGAGACAGACCATGAGCAGGGAAGGGTCAGAGAGAGAGAGTGACACAGAATCTGAAGCAGGCTCCAGGCTATGAGCTGCCAGGACAGAACCCAGTGCAGGGCTTGAACTCACAAGCCACGAGATCATGACCTGAGCCAAAGTCACCGCTTAACCGACTGAGCCACCCAGGTGCCCCCATAGCTAACAACTTTTAAGTCGCAATTCAAACCCTGCTCTTAACATTACATCCCACCACTTTTCATAAACTCACGGAAAGAGAAGAAAACCCTTCAGAAGAAACAAATTAGCAAATGTAATTAGTATTGCCCAAATGGAGCCCACAGATACCCAAGAGGTGCTGATTAAACCCAAATAAGGGAGAATATAATTAAGGATAACTTCCGGGACAGAGTCAGTTCCCAGTTGAGTTCTGGGGGAGGAGCAAGCCATGGATTGACAGAGTAATAAAAGCACTAAGGAAGGAAGGAAGTCATGTGGTAAGGAGACTAATTTAGTTGAAGCAGAAGAGTTACAGGAAAAAGTAATGAGAGCTGAGG
The DNA here is from genome assembly GCF_027475565.1 of Acinonyx jubatus. Classification (NCBI taxonomy): domain Eukaryota; kingdom Metazoa; phylum Chordata; class Mammalia; order Carnivora; family Felidae; genus Acinonyx; species Acinonyx jubatus. The sequence goes on along the minus strand of NC_069388.1, from coordinate 89,066,177 downwards.
AAGGGGAGCAATTGTTTAACACAGCAGGCATTTGCTAAGCTTCAGCTGTAAGCTAACTACTGCGCTAGGGGTTAGGGAAATGGGCACATAGGATCTCAACAGGTAGGGATGGGGAGGAACCATATGAGCCATCACAGAAGAAGGGAAGGGTGAGGTATGTGAGGAATAATAAGTAGAAGCAAATGGTTTAGGGTAAGTGAGGAGCATCAAGAAAACGACCAAGGAAGGCAGTATGTGCTCTTTAGCAAAGGAGGGAACTGATGAAACCATGTTTTAGAAAAATTAACTGGTAGTAGTACCTAAGAAGTACTTGAAGGGAAGGAATGGAGTTCATAGGACAATTAAGAGGCTACTACTATGATCCAGACGTAAGGAAAGGAATGCCTGAACCAGCGACAGAGAAAATGGAAAAGAAGTTCCCCTCTAGTGTGTTCTGGTTTCCACATTAGTCTTTAGCTTGGACAATGTGACTGGCCCTGACAAGCTGCTGGCTCCTTTCTAAGCCTGCAAAACTGTGGGCTTAAATATGAAGCTTACATGAGGATTTTTTCAAAGGAAGAAGGTCCGCTCTGCGGCTCTCCCAAGAACCTGTAGTTAAGAAGTTGGAAAAAACTTCAGTAACACTGATGGGGTGTCTGCAGGGAAGGCTGGCATTTTCCTTCATAAAGGTACCATGTTTCAGGCTTCATTCTTCAGCTTTACAAGATCGGAAAGTTGATTTTGTCAGTATCCTCTCAGAGATAGACTTACCTTACCAAGCTCAAGACCAAAGTATAAGCCAGAATATTTTAGACAGAGAACCATAACCACCATAACACCAAGAACACAGAGACCTGACAAACACTTCCTTCCACTGGGACAGGTCACTGAGCCAGCATGCCCTCTCCTCCTAGCCATACTTGGATGAGTGCTGCCTGTGCATGCCCCTCTTGCTCTCCTTCTCTGTGCTCCATTTCTGGCCAACCCTCTCCCCTTCTAATAGACACATTCGTTCTTTGGATAAGCCAGTCCCATCCATAGGCTATAGCCAAATCTTGCTCTGGTCAGTAAGCCATTCTCTTTTCCTAAGGTAACTGTTTTTCACTGACCTCACCACTCTGTGTTGATACTATAGTTTAACAATTGAGAAAACTCCTCTATTTTTCTATTTCCAGATGTTTGATGGGAGATAACTTTGCTGTGGTTTCCTTATACTGCCATGGTAGGAGTTTCTAATCTGCCTTTTCCCTGAGGAAAAGAAAAGAAACACATTTTTTTTTCTGCAAAATTCCACTGTTTGAACTTGAAACCATATTTTCTTCTCCACTCTCTGAGATCCTTTGCTCAATTCCATTTCTTTAGTTCTGTATGTGCCTTCTTATGCTTCAATAATGATTTTGCCTCACTGAAGTTCTGGATTCAGTTCTTTGCATACTTGTTACTCAAATTGAAGTCCAGGCCTCAAGCTCAGAAAAATCAAATTACTTCTTTTTTTGCCTGTGACAAAATAAAATTCACATTATTTTTTTTTTAGTTTTTAATGTTTATTTATATTTTAGAGAGAGAGAGACAGAGAGTGTGTGTAAGTGGTGGAGTAGCAGAGAGAGAGGGAGACACAGAATCTGAAGCAGGCTCTGGGCTCTGAGCTGTCAGCACAGAGCCCAACGCGAGGCTCAAACCCACAAACTGTGAGATCATGACTTGAGCTGAAGTCGGATGCTTAACCGACTGAGCCACCCAGGCGCCCCTATAAAATTCACATTATTAAAAAGATAGTTTCCCTTTACTCACGAGGAATATTTCTTAGGCAGTGACTTCATATTTATCACTGTAGTACCTAAAGCGTTATGTGACAGATGACAGTGTGAAGAGGAATGGTCAAGAATAATGTAGTTTTTTTTATGTTTTCACTCTTATGTGGATCCTGAGAAACTTAACAGGAACCCATGGATGAGAGGAAGGAAAAAAAAAAAAAAAGAGAGAGAGAGAGAGGTTAGAGTGGGAGAGAGCCAAAACATAAGAGACTCTTAAAAAATGAGAACAAACTGAGGGCTGATGGGGGGTGGGAGGGAGGGGAGGGTGGGTGATGGGTATTGAAGAGGGCATCTTTTGGGATGAGCACTGGGTGTTGTATGGAAACCAATTTGACAATAAATTTCATATATTTTAAAAAAGTAATGTAGTTTTATAAATTCCTTAAAGGAAAAGAGTATCATAATATTTGTACTCAGCACAATATTTCATCTTCTACGTAGTACATAATAAAAATTACTGCTTGATGGAATGAATGAAATACTTAGCCAGTGAATCCTCAGAACTGTTATGGAAGATGGCAGAGTTTTAATCATGCTAGTCAAAGAGAAATGCATTTGGAATCCCTTTTCAGCCACAGCATAAGTCGTTAAGTATGACATGAAGTCATCTGAGTCTCCCCACACCTCCCCATGTGGTACCAACACGCTGGACTGAAGCCCTTTGTTCCCTGTGGAGTCTGCCACCTCTGCCTCCTTGTCCTCAGGAATGTCGTTCTAGAAATAAACCAGCCTTCTCCCTGGGGTCTATGAGTCATACACAGAAGTTAATTCATCAATTTTCTTAGGCTCTTTGTAAAAGTATTTCAGAGAGTCCCTCATGGTGAGGCGAAAAAAATCAGGTTTCTTTTCAGTTTCTTTCCAGCTCTTGCCTCATTTCCTCTCTCTGTGCTTCCTCTACCACCTTATATTTGGCTTTTACTGACAACCTTTACCTGCAGACCCAGACCCCAGTTCCTGAGCTAGTGTTGCCTGAAGCAGGAAGTAGACCAGCAAAGCCTCACCACCCCACATCCCTAGCTCCTTTCACTCAGATTTGAAATCAAATCATACTCTACCAGACCATTCCTGTCTTCCTGGCCGCTAGTCACACTTGTGAGTTACAGCGTGCCAATGACAGACTTGTATAATCGTGTCAGAGGGGAAGCCCGGGAGTACATCATTTTTTTTCCTTTACTTTTTTTAAAAATTTGCTTTTTATAGAAGAAGCAATAACTGAATACATTTTTACTGTGAAACAAGAGCTGAAGAAGCTGGAGTCCCCTGGGTTTTTTTTTTTAATTTTTTTAATGTTTATCTATTTTTGAGAGAGGGAGAGAGGCAGAACACAGGTGGGGGAGGTGCGGGGAGGGGGGGGGGGGGGACACAGAATCCAAAGCGGGCTCCAGGCTCAGAGCTGTCAGCACAGAGCCCAACGCAGGGCTTGAACTCACAGACTGTGAGATCATGGCCTGAGCTGAAGTTGGATGCTTAATTGACTGAGCCACCCAGGTGCCCTCTGAAGTTCCCCCCTTGTTAACTGAGTATTTAACTTGCATTGCTGATTATTTTTTTGGCTGTTTTTGTATTCCAGAATGTTTTCTAAATACAATGAAATTCAAACAGTATAGAAGTTTGAATGATACAAAGGAAACGTATTTCAGAACTCTGCCCTGTTTCCACTCCTGTTCACCATTAACAATTTGATGGTAGCCTTCCAGACCTTTGTAAAACGCATTTACATTCATACGTATGTACTTAATCCAATGATTTTATTTTTATATCAGTGGGTTCATGCTACACATCTGTTCTACAACTTTCTTTATTCACTTACTGTCTCTTAGCTTTCCATGTCAGTACATTTAACTTTATTTTGCTTGTTAACGGCTGTATAATACTCCAAAGGTTGAGTGTGCCATAAGTTATTTAAACATTCCCCTATTGATGGGTATTTGAATTGCTTCCTGTTTAAAGGCTTTAATTAATTGTTATTACAACAACGCTGACTGAACATCTTTGCATATGTGTCTGTGTATAGTAAGAATGGCTCTAAGCTAGATATCCAAAGGTAGAATTGGCATGTTAAAAGATGGGTACATTTAAAATTTTGCATTTTTCAAGCTTTACAATTAAAGAATTAAATACTTTACCCATTAATCCCCTTTCTTCTTCAGAGAGTTCTGTCCTGGGAACTGACATTGACCTTCAGACCATAGACAATGATGTTGTCAGCATGGAGATTTTCTTCAAAGCCTGGCTACATAACAGTGGAACAGACCAAGAACATATCCATCTTCTTCTTCCTTCACGGTGTTTCAGCAACATTTCCAGATCCGGAGATGATTCAAGTACACAGCCCCAAAAGACATATTATATAGGCTATAATTATCTTAGTCTCAGATTAAGACTAGATTTGTGAGTCATCAGAATACGAGTAGTTGAGGTTTAGGGCTGTTCAGTGTAAGCACAAAGAATAAGAAAAGAACTTCTAAAAAGTGACCACAGTTAGAAAACTGAACCTAATTAAGCCTAGATAGCAAGGGCCAGTTATTTAGGAGCAAAGAATTAGACACCTCAATAATAGGGCAGCACCTAAACTATACAAAAGCACAATGAATCATATATTTTTCTCAGGTTTTTCATTTTGAATTGTGGTAGATATTACTGACATAATAATTTGAGGCATGCTGGTACCTCAACAATATCAACAAGGCCTATGAGAAGGTAGAGAACCAAGTTTTTCTTCTTTTTTTTTTAAGTTTATTTATTTATTTTGAGAGAGTGCATGTGCGTGAGTTGGGGAGGGGCAGAGAGAGACGGAGAGAGAGAGAATCCCAAACAGGCTCTGCCCTGTCAGCACAAAGCCTGACTCAGGCCTGATCCCACGAACCATGACATCATGACCTGAGCCAACCAAAATCAAGATTCCAGTGCTTAACCAACTGAGCCACCCAGGCGCCCCGGTAAAAAACCAAGATTAAACCAAAATTAAATAGAGGTGTGCTAGATAAAGACACCTAATTGAGGTAAACTAAAGCAACTACAGAGGCAGGCCCCACAGAGGACAGCTAGTAGCCCAACTAGTAGAGGTGGGAGTTCTTTGAGAAAAATGGGTACAGCCTCCCACCCACAAAGGGGAAGACACATAGCGGTCCTTTCTTTCTGAGGATAGCCATCAGATCTTTACCCTCCCACCCCCATTTCATCCCAGAGCCTAGAATGCCTTTGATGACTTGACTTGATTTCAGTCTGTCTTTCCTTGGTGTATAAATCTTCTTCCCTGGACCTCCTTTCCACCCCTTATGTCCAAAGCTGGTGGTGCCAATTCCTCCCTGTCCCATCTTCTGGAATCCACTTTGTATATATTTTTCCCCAAACACTATATTACCTCCTCTCCTCCTGCATTATCCCATTTCATCTTCACCAACCACCACAAAGCAGGTACTATTACCATATGTCATTGAATCTAAGATGCTATCAACTATGAGATACACCATTACTTTATGTACCACTAAGAAAGAAAAACTGTCAATTAAACATGACATAAATGCTTTCTTGTCACTCAGAAATATTATTTTATCCTTACTGTGAAGTTAGGGTAGTAAATATTAAGAGTACGTACCTGGCCAATGGCAACTGTAAGAAACACATAACCTACACACTGGTATTTTTAAAAAGTCCCTCATGTGATTCTTACTGAGAATTACTGGAACTGTAGTCTCAACAGTTCGGAAGCTCGGAAGGCTGTCAGCCCAGAGAACATTCATCAAACCCAGGTCTGTCTGCTTGTTGAACCAGGACCCTCACCTACTACACAACCCACCTCATGCTGGGCAGTTCTGAACAAAGATGCTGCCTCATGCTGGCACTTCTTTCATTAGGCGAGCGGGGGCCCTCCAAGGCCAGGAACTCCTGCATCCAGCCTTTCTTCAACTGTTGCACAGCACTTGCCCATGGTATTGTTGAGAGTTTCTCTACCTTTCCCCTCCCTCTTTCCATGGCTTTCGACACCTGGGTCAAAGCCAGAATGTTTATCTCCATCTGCAGTCATTTTTTTGGAAATGTGCAGGTCTTCAGGGTGCATGGCGGAACTTAGATCCAGACTCCGTAGCTCTTCTGCTGGAGATGCCCAGCCTGGAACCCAGATGCCCAGGCACAATTGGAATGAGGTCTGGGAAAAGTAGGCCCCCTCCAGGATGGGTGTGACCTACCTGAGAGTTTATACAACCACAGTAAAGACCATAGTGTGGTTATCCATTATTTAAAAAACTGATGCATTACCACACTGGATTTTTGGAAATGTGGCACACCATAAAAATAAAACAAAACAATACATACCCTGAGCTCCTCTCCTCTAGAATCTTCTGAGGACTGTTCCTTAGATGTTCACTTGGACTCCTTACCAGGTTTTTCGCCCACTCTACCTGCTTCTGTAGCTGGCCAGGGCCTCTCACACCCGCTCTCCAGGTGCTTCTCTCAGAGGCCTTCTGACAGAGTGCACAGTCAGCTTCACATGAGTGTCTTTTCTCCTTTCATGGGTTTCAGAGTCTGCCACCTCTGCATCTGGGTTCTGGGTGATGAGAAGCACACCTAATTCTAGACTCTAGTCCTGCTAAGACAGCTTTCCCAGCTTTGGAACACTGTTGAGACTACAGTTCCAATAATTCTCAGTAAGAATCACATGAGGGACTTTTTAAAAATACGGGCATCTGGGTTCCATCTCCAAAGATCTCAATTTCACTAGTGTGAGGTAGGGCCCAGACATCAGTATCTTTTAAAAGTTCCTTAATAAAAAGGTGATTCTTATCACAACCGGAGTTGAGAATCTTAGCCAGATGAACACAGCTCTCCAGTCCTAAAGCCCAAAGACCTAACAACGGAGAAGTCAGGCACAGAGGAAATGAGGGGAGTCGTAGGCCAAGTCCCTCCTGCTGACTTCCTGGGCTCTGAGACATACCAGGCCAAGACCGTCTTACCCAAAATTAATGTCTACATCTGACTGCTGGGCCCAGGAGGGCCAGCTGAATCTGACATCTATTCTGCCATCCTATTTCTTTTTCTGCATTATTTATACTTTCATTTTTACCTCATGTTTGTTAACAGTATTCAAACCTGGTATACATTTCATTGAAAAACTGTAATATCAAGGATTCGAGCCTAGTGCAACAGAACATGTACACTGTGGCATGTGAATGTACCTGCCAGAGCAGAACCTTACTACAGAAGAGCGTAATACCTTGATGAATAATTTATACCTAGATGAAGCCCCCTCAGAACTGTTGTCTGTTGCCACAGTGATGCTCTAAAAGGTTCTATGCTTGGGCTTCTTTGGGGAATTAAAAAATAAACTATTTCAGGGACTTATTCCTCCCCCTTCCCTGAATGTCCCTAGATAGGCCCACAGAGAAATAGCAGCTGTCAGCTGACTCTCTGACTTCTGCTTTCCTGCTCTTCCTTCATCTGACCTATGGTCTTGCCAAAGCTTAGCCACAGGGAAGCAGCAGAGGCAAGATTTCCATCTGTGATTGCAGAGGGTGTCTGCATATCGTAGTATTAGCTGCCTCCTCCACAGAGGGCACATGCTCCTCTCAGACTGGATCACAAGCCAGGTCTCTCACTATGAGGCAACTGCTCAGCCAACCCAGAAGTAAAATAAGCAAAAATCATATCAGACCCAGAAAATAAGTTAACTATTGTATTGAGCAACACTGTAGGTCCAAACCTGCTCTGCCTTTCCAAACCAGTCATACTTTCCCCTTTCCACTCCCCTGCCTCCTCCCAAGCTTTGCTTGCCTGGTGGATGTGGAATGGGTAGCAGATGTTGTCTCTTAATCACATACCCTGAGGTAGCTTGTGACAAACAATCCCTCCCCCAATGCCATTTTTATTGTAGTGTGCCTGAAATGTGATCTCCAAGAGCGACTTCTCAGCCCATCCCTGCTCCCTGGCACAGCTGATGGCTCCTTGAGAATGGATGACCCCAAAGGAGACTTCAGCACACTTTACCAGATGGCCTCCCAGTCATCGGCCTCTTGTTACAAGCTCCGGGTGATCAAGTATGGGACAAGGGAACTTCCCCAATCCATGCAAATGCTTATTTATTCTCACTGGTTCCAACTAGGAAGTCCAGAGATAGAGGGCATCTCCAAGTGTCCCACAGGTGGGAGTCAGTTCCAAAGCAGCAAGTACAGGTATGAGAGTGAAAGAGCAAGGTCAGGTTTCTCAGTATGTGGAGACAAATGGACAGATGGTGGAAGATGTGCCTCAGTAGGACATTCTAAAGGCTGGATGAGGATTGGAAATCCAGAAAGTCTCTGAACGTGGAGAAAAACAAGATCAGCAGTGTTTACCCATTTAGCAATGGGTTTGAATGTTTGTTGAATACCTTACTGTGTTTAGGCATCAGGACAGAGATCTGACCTCCAAGGAACAAAGGGTAGATAGGATCAACCCCTGCCTTGCCACTTCTCCAAGTACTAGAATTCCTCCCAGGGGAGCCAGTTCTCAGGGAGAATTAACAATGATGGCAAAGACCACTTTTTCTGCTTCCTGGTTCCTATCACAATGCCTGTGCACAAGTATCTGAGTAAGCTTATCCATGGGTTTGTGACCATAGATGCTGCTGGGGAACTTTCTTAAATTTATTCTCTTCTTAAATGCATCCTCTGTCAGTACCTTGCTACAAGAAAGCCAGAACTGGGATGCAGATGGTTAGCATACTGTTGAGTTACAGGGTTATTGTAGCAGGGGTGTTCTGGGAGTGACCCCAGAGAAGTCACTTGGAATGGAATGAGCTCAGGAGAAGTAATATCCATCAGTCTACAGCCCTCATGATGTTTGCTTCACTCATTGATTAACAGGCTTTGAGATTCTACTATGTGCCAGATACCTTGCTAGGTGCTGGCCATGCTAAGGTGAATAATTCACAGGCCCTAACCCAAAGGATTTCACAACAGAGTCTTAGACATAAGCTGAGTTTAAGCTGATCTGGGGTCAAGGTTCTAGATATTGCTGAGGAGACTTTCACTGCCATTGTCTCTTGCCAGGGCTCTAAATTCCAGTGGGATCTGCGAGTCATTGACATATGGACTGCCCTTCATCCTCAGACCCACAAGCTGTTGGCAGCTGGACTGGGATGAGCTAGAGACAAATCAGCAGCATTTCCATGCTTTGTGTCACAGCCTGCTGGTGAGTATCCATGTCCCCAGGTGAGGAAGAAAAAGAGTTAAAGCACCAGCCATAGAAAAGTAGCTAACTTAATCCTGACCTGATCCCAAACCTGTCCCAGTTCTCAAGAGGACAGGAAAAAACTAGAAATACTCTGAAATGTGGATTAAATAGGACTTGCCTTTTTTGTTTCATGATATAGAGAATACTTCCTGAACTCAGTTACATGACACTAAACTCAAAAATCCCTAATTTTGTACATTTAAATGGAAACAGGGCATTTTCCATATAATTAACTATGGTTTTTTTGTTTGTTTTTTTTTAAATTTTTTTTAACGTTTATTTATCTTTGAGACAGAGAGAGACAGAGCATGAACGGGGGAGGGTCAGAGAGAGGGAGACACAGAATCTGAAACAGGCTCCAGACTCTGAGCTGTCAGCACAGAGCCCGACGTGGGGCTCGAACTCAGCGGACCACGAAATCATGACCTGAGCCGAAGTCGGCTGCTTAACCAAATGAGCCACCCAGGCGCCCCTAATTAACTATGCTTTAACACTATTCTCTTTCTAACACCAGTCGGGAAATTATGGTTTATTTAAATGAATAAGCCCTAGGCTGTGCCAGACATTTTGCTAAACTCTAGATACTCAATCGTAACATGATAGGCATTATCCATGGCCTCAAGAAACTTACTCTATAATAAAAGACATAGAATTATATATATAATTATAATTTAGAAGTTAGGGGCACCTAGGTGGCTCAGTCAAATAAGCATCCAATTATTGATTTCTGCTCAGGTCATGATCTCATACTTCATGAGATCAAGGCCTGCATGGGGATACGCGCTGACACACAGAGCCTGCTTGGGACTCTCTCACTTTCCCCCTGCCCCTTCCCTGTTCGTGCTCTCTTTCTCTCTCAAAATAAATAAACATTTAAAAAATAATTTAGAAGAGCTTTATATAAGTTACATAAATATAAAAGTGTAATTACAGTAAAACCTTGGATTGTGAGTAACTTGTTCTGCGGGTATTCCGCAAGATGAGCAAACATTTCTAGTAAATTTTAACTTGATAAACAAGTGATGTTTTGCAGTATGAGTAGTATGTGATGCCGAATGTCACATGATCGCAACTAAGACAATGGTTCTTGAAGTTCACTTTGATATACAAGTTCTTTGGATTAGAAGCATGTTTCCAGAATGAATTATGCTTGCAAAACAAGTTTTTACTGTGTATATATGTATAAATACTTAATTGTGAGAAGTTTGTGAAGGAAAAGAAGAGGCTGCTGCAAGAAAGCCTCTCTGTGAAAGTGACATTTAAACTGAGACCTGGCAGTTTATGGGGTGGGAATTAGACAGGTGAAGGGCAGCAAGAAGAACATGCTTGGGAAAGGCATGTGCAAAGACCCAAAGGCTGAAGAGAGCTGAGAGAAGAATCAAGAATGGAAAGACCACTGTGACTGAAACAAAGAAAGCAAGGGAGAGAGAGCCAAAAGGCGGGGCTGGAGAAGTGAGCAGCGGTCAAATCATGCAAAGTTTTGTAGGCCAAATTATAAGGACCTTGGACTTTAAGTACAGAAAGAAATCATAAGAAATTATTTGAGTTTTGAAAAAGATTACTTGCCAAACATTGGAAATGAACTGGCAGAAGCGAGAATGGGAACAAGAAAATGAGGTGGGAGGGCACTGCTGTAGTCTAGGCTTAGACTAGAATGTTGGAAGCAAGATGGGAAAAGTAAACCAATTAAAGAAATATTTTAGGGACAGAGCCAGAACTTAGGGAAGGATTGGATGTAGGGAGTGAGGAAGAGGAAGGTATCACATAACTGCTTGGTTTCTGACTTGAATAACTAAGTGGATGCCCGATCCCTGAAATGGAAAAAAATAAAATAAAAGAGCACACACATGAAACACTTAGAAAGCAAAATAAAACAACTGCAAATATAATCGAGGACAAGCCTAACTATGAGTGGAAATAGAGCAATGGTTTGACCTAGTAGCGTATGGGTGATCAGGCCAGCACAGCAATGTGTCTCTTTCACTATCAGAAGCAGGTTTCTTTTTTCCTGTTTCAAAGCCCACACTCCCTTTTAGATCCACCCACAGAGTTCCTGTTTCCTATCTGAAGAACACCCATCCCCTGTCTTTGCAGAGCAGAAACAACAGATATGTCCTGACTATCAGAGCCCAACAGCTCGGTTGACCATTTTACTCCACCCCATTCCTCAGGATCTCAATGATGCTACATCACTGGGGAGGAATTTCCCTCAAGTGGCTTCCCTACATTCTTACAGTGTGTGATCTTTCAAACAGACATTTGCATTTTAATTTACTGCTAGAAGGAGTGTAAATTTTCTGGAAAGTGATAGCTACTTCAAAACTTTAATTCTATTGCTGAGAGTGTATGTAGCACAGGAAAACAATCAGAAAAGGGAACAAAGATATATATACCAGCATGCTTATCTCAGTGTTATTTAAAATGGTAAAGAATTGGAAACAACCTAGATGTCCTAAAAAGAAGAAAGGTTAAATCGAAACAAGGGAAAGGTTATGGGAACAATAATTCAACCAAACAATGAAATATTATGTAGCCATTAAAAATGAGAATGGGGAAGAGTATTTTATCCCATCCTGGCTTACCTATATAAATCAGACTCTTCCTGCCTCTGAATTCGGTGTTTGGGCATCTAATATTTATTTATTTATTCAACAAATATTTCTTGAGCACTGTATACCAAGTACCATTCTAGGGGCCAAAGAGACCTCTTTATCACTCGTCTATCATGGAAATGAACAAGTATGTGTTGACCCATCACTAACAGATACCCATATTTTAGGGCACCTACTAAGTGCTAGTCACTTAACCAAGTGCTTTGCATACTTTACCTCATTTAATCCTCACAATAATTCTCTGAGATAAGGATTGTTTTCCCTGTTTTTACCCATGTAAAAGACTGAAGTCTAAAGAGATGAAGTTACTTACCAAAACGTGATCACATAGCTACCAAAGTGGCCAAGTCAGAATTTGAAACTAGTTCTTGACTACAAAGCCATGCTTTTAACTTCCTTGCTAAATTCCCTACTCTGGATGTAGCCAGATAAACACAGCATGCAACAGTGAGGCTGACTCTACCCTCAGCTAACACCCCATGCTTCTCAACTTAAATTCACTTAAAGTGACCAGTTACTTGTACTAGCTCCTCACCCATCTTGTGTTACTGTTCTCTCTACCATCTGTTTGTTCCACCCCACCAGATTAAAGAACACTCTCCTTTTCTGGAAAAGACAGAAGCAAAACAGTGTTTGGTTGACTCTTCCTTCTTGCTTTTCACATGACATCTCCAAGCAGCAAAAATCCTGAAAGGCAGTGTGTTATAGAGGGGAGAATTCTCCACACGCCTCTTCTGATTCATTCAACAGCAAATCTTTTCCCAGGACCTACTATGTGACAAGACCTTACTTAGAGCTTGAACCTCTCTGACCCTGTATTTACGAGCTCTCAGCACTTCTCTAACTCGTTGGTTTTCTGGTGTTTCTTAGACCTTTTTCATAGGTTCTTTTAAAATCTGATGTCCTCAGCTCCCCATGTAAGTCTTGCCTTCTGTTTCTCACTGCAACATTTCCCCTCCAGCTAGCTTCTCATTCTGACTTTTGTCTTTCTGTTAATAGCAGTGCCACCGCTGTCTGCTCACCCAGGCTTGAAACCTCAGTCCCCTCCAGCCTTCTCACCCTTTACACCCACTTCATCACTAAGTCGAATCAATGTTCTTCTCATCAGGTGAGTTGCAACTGTCCTTGCCTTGGTGTTCCCACTGCTTGTTCTCACCAGGACTTCTTCAGTAAACTCCTAACTAGCTTCCCTACCTCCAATCTCTCCCTCTTGTAATTTTCTCTGTATGTTAGACCAGATTAATCTTCTTGAAGCACTCTCCTGACTATCACATGTTTTTCAGTGGTGCCAATACCCAGCAACTTGTCTATTCTATCCTGATAGCATCTCTGCATGTATTTTGTCCTCTCATTTTTATCATCACTATCGTAGTTTGAAGGCTGTTTACCTCTTTCCTTTAATATTGCAATAATCTCTTATCTCAATCCATTTAGTGTTCCCCTTGCCAGTTCATTTTATACACTGCCACCAAATTAATCTTCTTGCAACATAGCACTGACCCTGCCACTCTTCAGCTTAAAGATAGTTTGTGGCTTACTATTGATTATACTTTAAAGTCCATATTCCTTAGCCAAGTATTCAGACTCCAGTCCATCTCTGAGCATTCCCTATTGTGCACCAGAGAGTCCAACCAAATTACTATACAAACTTTAAATTGCCCCACCTTTGAACCTTTATTCATATTGTCCCTTCTCCTCTTGCCATATGCTCAAACCCTACCCCATCCTGAAAGACTCAGCTCAAATGGTGTTTCTGCAATGAGGCCTTTCTGGATCTCTCTATTTTTCAAAAGACCTTTGTGTGCTGTATTTCCTTTTTTTAGGGAAAGCATGTTTCTGTTAGCTTTCCAAATACATGATCTAATGATTTGGATTAAAGTTTGTGATATAAGTCTGACGACCCAAACTCCAGGATAACATGGTTGCCTTTTCCTGTCATTCCTACCACTTTCCCATTTTATGAACTAATTTCTCAGCCTTAGTCAAATTTTAGGTTCAGAGTGGAAATTCTCCCTTTGTTACGTCTCTTTCTGGGGAGTTGAGGCAAGGCAGTTTTCTAATCTATTGTAGTAAAATTTAGTTTGTATTGTCCCATGAAAAGCATGGACTTTGGAATCAGATGGCCCTAGGTTCCTAACAGCTTCATTATTTCCCAACTGAGTGAATTCAAGTGATATACTTAACCTCTCTAAGTATCAGTACATTCATTTATTTGAAACCCTAACAAATCTAGTAGCCCCATTTGGTTTAGCCTCTGTATAAACAGTATACAAAGAAGCACTATCCAGAGGCCAAAAAGTAATTTTAGAATTCATTTGTGCTTTCAAAGAACACCAAAGAGGAAATAGTTCATAACCCACAATGACATTTCTCAAATCTTCATCCTCCACTCCTCAATTATATCTAACCAGGAGTTATTCCAAAAGCCTTTCACACACACACACACACACACACACACACACACACACACACACTTTACAAAAAACTAAAACTCTGTCTACATCACCAGTCCCTGTTCCTCTACCTTCTTCCTCTCTCTCTCAGCTATATACGTATTCTGTAGATTGGCTTACCCCTCTGGCATACTCCGCCTCCTCCTCAGGTCCTGTCTCTGTCTTCTTATTTTTTAAAAAGATTTTATTTTTAAGTAATCTCTACACATCCAGTGTGAGGCTTGAACTCACAACCCCGAGATCAAGAGTCATATGCTTCACTGACTGAGCCAGCCAAGCACCCCTCTTTCTTCCTATTGAAAATATCCAGGGATAGAATTCACAAGGCTTCTCCTTTCATGAGTAGAAGTAGAGTGGGGGAGGACGAAAAAAGGGAGAAGGTGCATGACAGACACACATTAGTAAATCTTGTCCCTGTCACATGTTAAATAGAAACAACAAAAGTTTTTAAGGTGATTGAATAATATTGCATGTTTAAATATGTCTGGCAAGTGATTTGCACATGGTGGTTGCTTAGTAGTTCTATGATTTACATTTGTGTCTCTTTTTTTAATAGTGTCTAATTCTCTGCAGATAGTCTCCATTTTTTCACCTATTTTCTTGAATATACTAATCATAGTTATTTTAGAGTTCTTGTATGCTGACCCCAATGCCTGGATCATCCATTTGTTTCAACTCTTTATTTTCTTTTGGTTTTTGGACATGTGGTTCTGTCTTTTGGTACAGCCAGTAATATTTTAATGAAAGATGCTCAATGTGTCTAATTAAGTTGCAGAGGCTCCAGTTGGCATTCCTATAGAGAGGGTCCATCCTGACCTGCACTAGGCAGATAGGGTGGTGACAGAACATCCTATTCTACTCAGGAGCTGTACTGAGTCCAGGCTTGACTGCTGTCCTGCTAAGGCTCAGTCTACCCTGGCTTGCTCCTGGCCTTCCAGGATTTTCCACTGAAACCTGGTATATTATATGCTTCCCCCTCCCTTGGAAAATCCCAACTCTAATCACTGTATCCTGAGTATGTTAAAATGCTCTGCTTCTAAAGGCTTTCTCCTTGGATATTTTTGCCTCCTGCTCCATGAAGCCCCAGTATTTGGTAAATGTGAAAAAAATGAGTGAAAAATTGGTTTGAGCACCCACCCCACACCTGCCTGGTCTCCACCTAAAGATCTGCTGGTTTCTCTGTTCCCTTGAAAGTGCCTCAGCAAGTACAAATCCTAGATTCTCAGCTCCCACCAGCTGTCCCTCCAACTCAGAATCAACTTATGCCCTCAGGGTAAAAGCAGTTTTGATTTCCTCCTCTCTCTGGATTCTTCCCTCTCCAGAGACTTAGCTATCACTCATTTTCACTGTCTCAGCACCTCCTGGCTGCCTTCATACAGATGGCTTCTGTATATTCCAGCTTTGCTAGTTGTTTTAGGCAGGAGAGCCAGTCTGCCTCTGGCCATTCCAATCCACTCAGATGCAGAAGGAAATGTTTGTTAAATGTTCATTCATTCCCCCACTTTGCATCCCTTATTTGGCTAGACAGCCTATAATACATTTTCTGGTTTACTCTCAGCCAGTTGGCTGGCTCCACCAAGTTCTCATTTTCAGGTTCCTGGGTTTCCTTACAAGCATGAGCATAGCTCAATTCATTCAATACTGTCTCTTCCACTGCCCCTTCTTTTAGAATGGTTCTTCTGAACCAGGTCCACACTGCCATAATTAAATTCTAGTCATTAATACCAGCCCACCAGTCCTTATCAGCATCATAAATGTTGTATGACTTTTCTAATTACACTTTACACACACTCTAAACCTTAGTCAACTGCAGCCTTAAGTGTTATTCCATCCCCTGATTTTCTTACTGGAGAATTGACTGTTCTGTCCTTCTGTCCTCCTCATAGGTTATTTTATTTGAGTATTTTACTTCCTTTTCCTCAAAAAAATGGCACTGCATCAGATAAGCAAGGCTCTTGATAAACCCATTCCCCAGCCCTTCCTGAAAGATATGTGCCATGCATCAATTCCCATAAATTTCACTCTTAGATCAGTCCAGACCACAAGAGAGCAATGTGTTTGTACTTCATTCTTGGGAACTTTTATAGATCTATATCTAAGAATTATTAAATTATTTTTAATTTAGCAAAATGTAATAAACATGATCTAATACTTACTCAGTAGATGTTTAACTTAAAAAATTTAACACTTCTTGGTACTTACTATGTGCCTGAAACCGTTCTAAACACTTCACAAATACTAATTTATATAATCTCCATAATCATCCTTTGAGGAATTATAATCTGTATTTTACAAATGAAGAAATTGAGGCCCACAGAGGTTAAAGTAGTTTTCCAAGATTACACAACTAGTAAATGGTAGAGCCAGGATGAAATCCAGAAAGGTTGACTCCAGGACCCAAACTCTTAACCACTCTATAGCCATATGAAATTCATTATCATATTAACTGCAGGAGTTCTGTCAAATACACTCATTGAATAAGGATCCTTAAGATAGCTTCTCGAACACTTTTATCAGGAAAAGCTGTGGGCCTCCCTTCTAGCAAAAGTGGGTGGTTTGCATTTCTCTGAGCTTACCTAATCTTGGCTCTGTAATTGCCCTACCCTTATTTTTCCTTTGCCCAATCCCTTATTTATCTTTTTGTACTGTTGCATGTTTCTAAACTGGCATAACTGCTTTGTGGAATATGGTAGGGAATATATATATATATATATATATATATATATATATATATATATATAATTGATTTTTTCCAAATATTTATGAGATGAATCTATCCATCCCCAGGAAAACATAATTTCAGTTACCAAATCCTACTATGTAGTCCCAGTTATGTAGCTAATGACTCACTTTCCACATCCTCATTTCTCTTACAAAGTCATGTCTGTATGAACTAGAAAAAGAAATGAAAATACCACCTAGGTCTTTCAGTTTCCTACTTAAAATGTCAGAGTCTCTGGAGACACATTCCAGAGCTTTATAGGCCCTGTCTGCCCTAATTGGCCACAGAAGTGACAGAATTCAAGCCAGGATGTGTCTAGCAGGAGTCTAAGTACACAGGCAATGACCTGGTTGGGCTGTAAATGGGTGGGGATATGGAAAGTCCTTGGTTACATTAGGCAAAGAGTCAAGAACAAGAATCCAAGCTGAGAGTGGGGTGATAGCAGGTCAGCAACCATTAAAAAAAAAAATCAGAATGAAGTTAGAGAGGGGACACAGACAGGGGAAACAGATGATAGAACAGACAGCGGCTAGCATGGGATCAGTGGGCTTCTCATGACCCAGCCTTGTCTAATTTTTTTTTTGCTTCATATTTCACCATGCCCCTTCCATCCTTTACTCCAGCCACACTAATAAATTACTAAGTGTTCCCCCAAATATGCTAAACTGTTCCACACTTCCCATACCCTTTTTCATGCTGCTCTCTCCTTTTGCCTCTATCCACCTGACAAATATCTACCCATTTTTTCCAGATTCTGCTTAAATACCTTCACTAGGAAGCTATTCCTGCCCCCCACCACAGCCTGCCCTCACTCATCTTTTTTGTCCCCTACCCACCCAGCACATCACAGCAGTGATAAGGGGGATGAAGTTGTACCTTAGCATTCTGATGTGAGAAATGTCATATTATTGTATTTTTCTAAACCAAATTTAGAAAATACTAATCCCTAAGAACTAGGATGTTGACACACCCAGTGTCTTTATGAGCCTCTCCCTGGTTTATACTCAGAATCCCAGAGCCCTAATAGTCTGGAAAATGTGGGAAATGGCCCTCTGGTCTTCAATATATCTCCAATACAATGTTGAATAGAAGTGGCAAGAGCAGATACCTTTGTCTTGTTCCTGACCTTAGGGACAAAGCATCCAGTCTTTCATCACTACTTATGATGTTAGTTGTGGGATTTTTGTAGAGCCGTTTGCCAGGTTAAGTTCTACTCTGTTTCTAATTTGTTCCTGAAAGGGTTTTGGATTTTATCAAATGCTTTTTCTGCATCTTTTGAGATGATTGTGTAGTTTTTATCCTTTATTCTAGAAACATGGTGTATTACATTGTTTGATTTTTAGGTATTAAACCAACCTTGCATTCCTGGAATAAACCCCATGTGGTATATACAGTTGATCCTTGAACAATGCAGGAGGTTAGGGGTGCCCAGTTCCCTTGCAGTCAAAAATCCATGTATAACACTGGACTTCCCAAAAACTTTAATTGCTTAATTTGGTCCCAGGACATCATATTGATGGCAGACCAAGGAAATGCTAGTTTAGCAGAATTAAAGCTTTTACCTGCTATAATAAATTCCCATCTGCCCTTCTGGCAAGGCCTACAACCGTGTCATTAAACTTGTCCCTTCTACTTCTGTCTCCTCGTTAGCCACATCCTCTTCCTTTCCTTTGCTATCTGTAAAGGATCCCTTTGGCTGCAGCTAACAGAAATCGAATCCAACTCTACCTTGGGTAATTAAGAGTTTATTTTTCTAATATAACAAGAAGTAATGGAGACAGACAATTCTGAAACCAATACAGTTAATCAATGATACCATCATGGACCAGGATCTTTGCATTTTTCCACTGCAGCATCCATGGCAAATGTACTTCATCCTTATGCCTATTCCTAATGTGGCTATTACACCTTAAGACCAATCCTATTCCAGGGAGAAAGAAGGAATAGGGTAAAGAGGCAAAAGCCTGCCAACATATTAGGAAGCTTTCCCAGAAGGCCCACACAGCAACTTCTGCTTGTCTCATTATTTAAATCAAGGTCACATGTCACCCCAGACCAATCACTGAAAGACTGAAAAGTGTGTAGGGAGAAGGGAGTGGGATGAGGGAGTAGTGGCCAGTCAACCAGCAGTGGCTATGCCTTCCTTCACAGCCTTAGAAATTAGAAGTTAGGGCAGAGGTGGGGAAGAATGAGCTTGGAGCATGGCATGCCCTTCCACTCTGCCCCGTCCATACCTGTTCTAAACAGAATCAGTCCCCACCTCCTAAAATCTAAGCTCCCTAGCACCTTCTGTAGCAAACGTATCATAAATGCAGATACATTTTTACCTGTCTTCTGATAAATTCACCATCTAACTCATTCTCCTTTCTTTGGAAATTTGCAAAGGGGCACTGGGCTGGCTCAGTCAGTAGAGCATGAGATTCTTGATCTTGGGGTTGTAAATTTGAGCCCCATGTTGGGTATAGAGATTACTTAAAAATAAAATCTTAAAAAAATAGAATTAGAGAAAGCCTATTGCCATCTGTAGTCATTAAGCATTGTTCAATTTGAGGACCCCAAAAACTACTCTTCTGGGACATGCTCTTGTCTTTTCTCAACTTTGCCTACCTGCCATGGCAGTTAACCATTTCCATCACAGGTACAACTGCCTGTACCTACAAGTCAACCCATTACCTGGGTAACATGTTCAAGCTTGGGTCCTAGACTTTAGATCTCTACTGCCATTAACTACTGTCCAGGAAGAGGTTAGAAATTCAGAGTCCAAAATAAGGATCTTAAAGTTCAACTTTCCTATCTCTCACTTTACCCCCAAATGCTCCCGAGAATTACAGATGAAGTAATATCTTTATCAAACTCTAGTAAGTGCATTTGCTTCTCTTCCTTCCAGAGCCTTACTCTAACCTCTCTTTAAATCAGCCCAGAAGTTTTAAAGCAGTCTGCAAAATCCTTTCAACTCAATCTCTTCCTAGTCCTCTGAAAGCCCACACATCAGGAGTTACTTTTGAGGGGTACTTGGGCGGCTCAGTTGGTTAAGGGTCCTACTCTTGATTTCAGCTCAGATCATAATCTCATTGTTCATGAGTTTGAGCCCCATGTGAGGCTCTGAATTGACAGCGTGGAGCCTGGTTGGGATTCTCTGTCTCCCTCTCTCTCTGACACTCTCATGCTTGTGCTCTATCTCTCAAAAATAAATAACTTTTTAAAAAAGGAGTTACTTTTGAGAGACCTCAGTCAATTCTGTATACCAGTTCTATAATAGAATCTTAGCTGTTGTCTCAAAATCAATAGGCTCAAATTTTAAGGATCATAATTTTTTGTGTGCAGCATTCAAAGTTCCTTTTTTGGGAGTGCCTGGGTGGCTCAGTCGGTTGAGCATCTGACTTTGGCTCAGGTAATGATCTCGCGGTCTGTGAGTTCGAGCCCCATGTTGGGCTCTGTGCTGACAGCTCAGAGCCTGGAGCCTGCTTGGGATTCTGTGTCTCCCTCTCTCTCTGTCCCTCCCCCACTCATGCTTTGTCTCTCTCTCTGTGAAAAATAAATAAAAACATTAAAAAAAAATTTTTAAGTTCCTTTTTTGTTTAATTTCTTAATGTTTATTTATTTTTGAAAGACAAAGTGTGAGCAGGGGAGGGACAGAGAAAGAGAGAGACACAGAATCCGAAGCAGGCTCCAGGTTCTGAGCTGTCAGCACAGAGCCCGATGTGGGACTCGAACTCAAGAGCCATGAGATCATGACCTGAGCCAAAGTTGGATGCTCAACCAACTGAGCCACACAGGTGCCCCTCGGGGTTTCCCAGTAATCCCACAGTGTAGCAGTCATGAATTTGTCCCATAACACTGAGGTGTGAGAAATGTCACATTGCCTAAAAAAAAAAAAAAAAAAAGTTCAAGAAATGTTACAATGCCATAGTTTTAGCCCCCAGTGACTTGCCACAGTGGAAAGATACTCTATTGTCTGTGGAATCGTGGAAGGGTGACCAACCACACCAGTTTGCCCAGCATTGGGGGGTTTTCTGAGATGTAGGGCTTTCATTGCTAAATGGGCAAACCAGAACAGGGGGTCATCCTAAGTATTGGACAAACGTTAATTTACAAACCTTCCCTTTACTATATATAAACTCTCAAAGGGCAAGAAACATGTCTAATGAATTTCTACATATTCATGCCTAGTGCTTCGGACATAACAGCCACCCAACGCATTCTTAATAAATAAACAAACTAGTTCACAAATGCATGAACCAGCATAAAAAATAGACTAAAATAATAGGGGCAGAGGGAGAGGGAGACACAGAATTTGAAGAGGATTCCAGGCTCTGAGTGTCAGCACAGAGCCCAACTTGAGGCTCAAACTCACAAACCGTTGAGATCATGACCTGAGCTGAAGTTGGACGCTTAACTGACTGAGCCACCCAGACACCCCAGATACGAGCAAAATGTTAAGAAAGCATAAACTTCTAAAGGTACCTACCACCTTCCCAGCCTACCAGATCTCCTCACAGTTCTGTGGTGCACAAAATGATGACACTGCTTTTAAGTGTCTGGAAACTTCTGCACCACCTCCACCCCAGCACATTCCCCCTAGGGTGTAACTCTAATGCTACAGCAGGGTTTTTTGTGCTTCACTGTGTCACTTTCCACTTGTCTTCCACAAGACACTGATACTCCTCAATCCCCTTAAAATCTTTCCCCGCTGTTTGCCTTTCCTCTCATATTCTTCCAACTTTTTGTATCAGTTAGAGTGGGTGGAGCTAATGTGCTTGCTTTCATCTTCTGTAGCAGAGAAGCTGTTACGTTTGTGCCAGGTGGAAGTGCTGATCACCTCAAGCAAGAGGGCACAATTTGCAGATGATCGTTAACAGTCTGATTCCACATTTCTTAAGAGTTTTGTGGTTTTCCTTGAAAAACTACCAAAGAAAATTGCCTTATTCCCATGCCTGATTTAAAAGGGCACACCTAGAAAATCTGCTAATAGGTCTGTGTGTCTCTTCTCCTGACCCATGGCACACAGCAAAGTGTCACCCCCTCTGTTCTGCAGAACCTTTCACTCAGAGTCACTGCCCCTGGAATTCTGACCCTTCTTTTTGTCCTGTGACTAGCTGTGTTGATCTCAAGGATCCTGCACCCACTGGCTTCTTTGTACCTAAGCTTTTCTCTCCCTGCTGTCTCCTCCTCCTCTTGCTTTGGCAGGTGACTTTGATCACCTTCTTAAACCCTTTCTGGGTATTCTACAGATATTCCCTAACCAGCCCACTCTGATCTCAGTCATGCAGCACAAGCACATTTTGTCACCCTCTAAACAAGACCTGAATTTTCACAACAGCCCACACAAGTGTATTTCAAGACTGTTTTTAAGAATTGTAATTCTTGGCGCGCCCAAGTGGCTCCGTTGGTTGAGTATCCAACTTCAGCTCAGGTTATGCTCTCGTGGGTTCATGGGTTTGAGCCCTGCATTGGGCTGGCTGCTGTCAGTGCAGAGTCCCGCTTTGGATCCTCTGTCCCCCTCTCTCTGCCCCTCCACTGGTCATTCCCTCTCTCACTCTCTCTCTCGCTCTCTCTTTCTCTCTCTCTTTCTCCCTCTCCCTCTCAGAAATATTTTTTTAAAAAGTTTTTTTTAATGTTTATTTTATTTTTGAGAATCAGGAAGACAGAGCACTAGCAGGGGAGGGGCAGAGAGAGAGGGAGACACAGAATCCGAAGCAGGCTCCAAGCTGTCAACACAGAGCCTGATGCGGAGCTCGAACTCACGAACCATGAGATCATGACCTGACCCAAAGTCGGACACTCAACCAACTAAGCCACCCAGGCGCCCCTAAAAAAAGAATTGTAATTCTTAAAATTCTACATTTACCATTGAGTAATACATTAGCCATCTCCAGGGTGAACACCTACTTCAGGTTAAAGGGCATCTCTTGGGGCGCCTGGGTGGCTCAGTTGGTTTAGCACCTAACTCTTGATTTCAGTTCATGATCTCACAGTTTGTGGGTTTATGGGTTTGAGCCCAGTGTCGGCACAGAGCCTGCTTGGGACTCTCTCTCCCTCTTGCTCTGCCCCTCCCCCTGCTTCCTCTCTCTGTCTGTCTGTCTGTCTGTCTGTCTGTCTGTCTGTCTCAAAATAAGTAAACATTTAAAAAATAACAAGAAAGGGCCTGTCTTGTCTCTGCATTGTGAACCGTTTTGTGTACAACTCCAACCAGGGAGGAAGAGCACTCCCTTGGGGCAACTCAGTTAGGAAGTCCCTGTCTCCCAGGACCAAAGAAAAATGGTTCAGTCCTCCCTGACACCCCCAGAGAAACTTGGGGAAGCCTTGATTGAGATAGATCTTCAAAACATGCCAAAGACTGAAGGTGAACCAGCATTTATATATGCTCTTGTTTCAGAAAAGAGAATGGCTGCTGTTGGCCAAAGGGGAGCCCCTGAGTGGAGGACACAGCCTGAGGACGCCTGCCAGCACTTTCTATGTGATTGTGCCATCACGCTCCCCCACTCTGCTGGTAAAGGCAGTGGCCACTAGGGAACTGTTGCTGCCCAGCCCCTTCCCCCCGCTGCCTGAGGACCCAACTGACGTCAGCCTTAAGACTGTGGAGGCAAGTGAAGCTCAGATCTCATGGGGCAGACAGAAGGGAGAGAAGAGTTGGGAGCTGGAGAAAAGGATACGGGAGAGGAATTCGCCTGTGGGAGAAAGGACTGGGGAGCAGAGGGAGGAGTGGTTGTTCCAAGAAGGTGGTGGAGGGTGAGAGAAGGAAGCGAAGGTAGGAACTGAGGCCAGGTGGAAGGAAGTAATGTGATGTGTGTCTGTGTGGTGGTGTCTTTCTCTGCCTTGTGCGTGTGTATCTGTTTGTTGAGGAAAAGGGGAAAAGGCAGTCAATGCAGGCATTCAGGATAGGAAGGCTTCAAAATGAGACTCCCATGCAATGGAGAGAACTGCACTGCCACCATTTTCCCCCTCCTCCCCTCCCCCATCTTTCCCTTTCCCCCCCTTCTCCCCCCTTCTCCTGTCTTCCTTGGATCTGGATTCTGGATTTCCTCTGCCAGCCTCCTCTGGCTGAGGGCAGGAGGAAAGGCTCTGGGCAGGGAGAACTGGAGCCACATCGCTGCTGGATCACTGGCTTACGTGCAGAGAGGACAGAGCTTGGGATTGTGTTCTTGCCTTGGCGGCCACCGGGATGCAAAAAGAGGTGGGCACGAGTGGCCGTGGCTCGCTCAGTGTCTCACTTCAGAGCCAGTGGTTCCTGGCACAGGATGTTGTGGCCGGAAAACCTGACTGCTCAGGAATGCTGTGCTTGTGTGCCCTCCGGCTCCGGCTCTGCTCACCTAGCAGGCGAAGAACTCCATGTACTGCCCCTGCAGACTGTGAGCAGCCCCAGGCCTCGGTCACACCCTCTCTCACAGCCCGCACACTGGATCCCTTGTGACCCTTCCAGCACTTCAGCCCCTCTCAGAATCCCATGACACGCTTCTCAGAGCCAGAGTACTTGGTGTCCCTAGCCACTCACGGCTATACCTACTTGTTGCACTCTTACCTGACACTTACATCACAGACACTCAGACCTGGGGGCCGGAACACCCAGCAGAGACCCTCATCTACTTCAGTCTTGAGCCAAGCCCCCGGTCTTCACACATCCTCCAGTCTCTCACAGTCCAAGGTCTCTTACTGTGTTCTGTGACCTCAAGCTCCCTGGGTGAGTCTTCTCTTCTCTCTTCCACAGAGGGTGCTGGACAGCCTGGAGCTAGAGCCCACCTACAACCCCTTGCAGGCTTGGAGCCACCTGTACTCACACCTGAGCAACACCTTGACCAAGCTTCAGGGCCGGATCCAGCCAAGCTTGGAAAGCCGGGCCCTGAGAAAGGTACAGCTCCCTCCCTACTCCCTCCTTTATGCCCAGAATCCAAGAGAGACCTCCTCCCCTGTCCCTGGCTCCCCCCATCCCAGGGAGCAGCCCCCTCCCTTGGTGGAGGGGAGAACCAGGCCAACCAGGGAAGGAGAAAAAGAACAGCCCTTTGCCCTAGACCAAGGAAATTACAACCCCTGTCCGGTAGGGAGGGTTTTCTGCCTGGGCACTTACATATGGTGATTAGGCATCTTCACTGTGCACTTGTGATAATCCATTAGTCATGTAGCAGACCATTGTCCCACTAAGCAAATTGGCAGTACTGAGAGCACAGGTTCTGTTTAAAGAAAAGGCTGAATGGAAGGTGGAAAAAGAAATATCCAAAGGAAAGGAAATTAGCATGTACTGAACACCAGCCATTTGCCAGGTTTTGTGACCAGTGCTCTCACAAATATCTTTCTCGTTTAATCCCTACAGCATCCCTGCAAGGTAAGTGTTATGTTCACTGTACAGATGAGGAAAAGGAGGCTGACCAAGCTTAGTACATTGGAGTCCAGGCTTTCTCAACAAGGGTTACAGAGAGAAGAGTAATTGAGGGTGGAGTTATTTTTTATGAAATTTATATTCTACAGTCTTTGTATAGAATATAAATTCTTAATCTTTTCCTAATTTCTTAGTAACAGAACCTTTAGGAACTCCTGCATTGCCTTAGCTGAAGTTACAAAAGAAAGATCTTTCCAAACTACAGTCAATCTAAAGATGGGAGCTGAGCCCACCACAAGTTAGCTGATGGACAAGCTAACAGAGAAGGAACACTCAGCCAGGAGACCGGCACTGTGGAGACAAGCCCAGGGGACTCCACCGCCCTTGACTTTGAGGCTGTCACTTAAGGGATGGGACACGTGAAGGAGTTAGGACAGGAGGCCCAACAAGGAACAGGACAGGAGATCGGGAGCCATGTCTGGGCCTCAGAGAACTCTCTGCTTTCTTTGTAGGCTGGGCAGTTGCAGACAAACCGAGTTCGAGCCACAGTGGCCCCCCTGCCTATGATTCCAACCCCTGGCAGAGCCCCCAAGATGCCAGCAGACAGCAAGCCTTCCTCAGAAGTTTTCTTCTGGCCTTCCAAGGAGAAAGAAGTGGAGGAGCAGAAAGGGGAGGAGTATCCCTCTGGGCCCTAAGTCACCAGCACCAGAGCCTGGCGGCCCTGTTCAACCACATCCACACTAAGGCTCATACAGTGAATGGCCTTTGCTC
This sequence comes from Acinonyx jubatus, assembly GCF_027475565.1. Taxonomy (NCBI): domain Eukaryota; kingdom Metazoa; phylum Chordata; class Mammalia; order Carnivora; family Felidae; genus Acinonyx; species Acinonyx jubatus. Next base: position 89,040,309 of record NC_069388.1, on the reverse strand, counting down.
CACCTGAGCCTCTGTGAGCTCCAGGCGACTGGGAAACAGAGCCTTTCCCTCCTCAGTCTTCAGAACTGCTGCCGCCCCACTGCTTAGTCCTGGAAGAGACACACCTGAACTTTTTCCTTCTCCAAGCAGGAACTCATTTTCTTTTGGATTATTTGATACTGTTAGCACAGTATCAGATTAAATACCCAGTAAGTCTCTACCATTGTTAGGAGCATTCCCAGCCCAAATTTCTCCTTGTAGTTGCTGGTAAACAGGTAGACGAGGTCAGGTCACCTTCGGGAAACTGGACATCAGGAGACAAGTACAAGGTTTTTAGAGCTCATGAAAAGAAGTAGGATTGAAATCAAAGCCTCATTCCAAAGGCTTCATTCTTCCCACTACACCCACCACACTGTGGTTTCCTTCAGCCCTCAGACAGAAAAGCAGTTGGTGCTGATACCTACAGGCAGAGTGGGGAGTGGGGGGGCAGGAGGTGTCCTATAGCTGAGAAGAGAAGGGGAAAACGGTGTGGAAAAGGCCTGTTTCCTTCCTATTTCTCTCTCCCCAAGCCTGTCCACTTTTCTTTTTTTTCTTTCTTTTCTTTTCTTTTTTCTTTTTCTTTTCTTTTCTTTTCTTTTCTTTTCTTTCTTTTCTTTTCTCTTTTCTTTTTTCTTTTCTCTCTTCTCTTTTCTTTTCTTTTTTATTTTGAGAGAGAGAAAAAGAGAGAATCCCAAGCAGGGTCAGCACTGTTAGCGCAGAGCCCGACGCAGGATTTGATCTCGTTAATGTGAGATCATGACCTGAGCTGAAACCAAGAGTCGGACGCCTAACTGACTGAGGCACCCAGGCACTCCTGTCCACCTTTCCGTTGGCCCTTTCCACCTACAGAATAACTACCATTTATAAAATGCTTAATCTGCGATTCAGGTTGCACTAAGTACTTGAGAAATTTAACTCCTTTCACACAAACAACCCTGTGAAGTAGAGTCTGTAATTGGGTTTTCCCATTTTACAGGGGGTCACTGAGAAAAACTGAGGGTTATAGATGTTATATGACTTGCTCAGTATCACAGAGACAGGCTCAAGCCCATGTGGGCCCAACTGGACCACCCAGGCTCTCAACCACCACACTGCTCCACTCACCTGCGACCCCATCCTCCTTCTATGGATTCTCCTGACCCCCTCCACACCCACCCAGCACCCCTGCCACCATGGCATCTCTGTGACTATTCACACACATAGACCTCTTAAACCCAAACTGACTTTAATGAGAATAAACTTTTTAAAATCTATGTCTCTGGCAAAGAACAATGCAGGGGTCAGGATCCAGGCACAGTTCAGCAGCTCCCTGTAGCCTCCATGTAGGCCCCTTTGACTGCACCAACTCAGAGCAAGCACCCCTCTTCATAGACCTGGTCCAGCGCTGTCCATTCCTTTCGGGAGGATGACTTAGGGGTGCCGGTCTCTCCCAAGTCCTGTCCCTCACCCCTGCCACCTGTCCCACTTTCAGGACTTCTTGAGATTGATCATCCTCCCCTTGACTCCCCTGGTCCCCCTGGTGCCCTGGGCTGGCTCACACAGGACCTTCCGGCCCTCTGGTTCCTGCAGGTCCTAACAAGTATCTTTGATCCCCAGTGCCACCTTCCCGTGGTCCTCCCACAGTGTCCCCAGTTTCGCCCTCTCATGTGGAGCTCTCTGCCTTGGCCTTGGTCCCTTCAGCCCCTGCCCTGGACAGCCCACAGTCCCAGCTCCCCGGGGCACCACCGCTCTTTTGGACCTGGCTGTACAGGACAGTGTCTGAACTGTGGCCTCTGCCACCGCCACCGCCACTGCCACCGCCACCAGCTGCAACTCCAGGCTCAGGGAAGGGCCGGCCCCGGGGCTTGGGAGCCAGGAGGGGCTTTGTGCTCCGAGGAGGCGGTGGCACTTCATAGTCATCAGTGGCAGGGTTATAGGGGAGCTCGTAGCCCTCCTCCTTCACTCGAGCCTGGCACCACCATGCATCCTTGGGCTCCTGAGGCAAATCATAAAGGCCCCGGAGAGCAGCTGGGGCCAGGCCCTCAGGTTCATCATAGATGGGGTCCTCTTTGGGGTCCGTCAGCTTGGCCTTCAGCAACTGCTGCTGCACATGCTGGTACAAGTCCCAGTAAAGAGGTTTCTTTAACTGTGCTGCCTCCCCTGCCCGAGCAGGGGTGCTGTCCAGGGGGTCTGAGTATAGGGAATCCTGGGAAGGGCCTGAAGGAATGCGCAGTGAGTCTAAGGGTTCAGCATACAGGGCCGGAGGAGTGCCCGGGAGTTCCTGAGCGCCAGGGAGGGACACCAACTTCCCTTCTGCCGCTTCTCCTTCATGGGAATCGGCTCTGAGACTGTCCTGCCCTTGACCATCCTTTCCCTGGACCTTCTGCCGGTGAATAGCAGTTTCAACCGCCTGAAAGATATCATTCCCCTGTGCTGTCTGGAAGGTGAAGGTTCCAGGGCCTGAAGGGCAGCGGCGGCCAGCCTCAAAAGAGAACATGACCTGAAGAAAGTGTAGAGGGAAACACATTACCAGGAGCCATGAGAGATAAGTCACAGGGCCCAACCTAGTTAGGGGATCCACAAAGAAAAGACTACCTGGGGAGGAAGGGAGGGTCATGGGCTAGGCAAGGAAGGTTTATCCTGAGGACAGGGCTTCCCACCTTCCTGTCCTGCCCCACCCCACCAACCCCACAGCTAGCCCCACCTAGGAAGTCAGTGCGCCCCAACAGACCCCGCACCTTGTCCCGGCCATAGCGGCGCAACAGAGTATAAGGCCAGGAAAGGAGTGGCTCCAGTATCTGACCCTGGGCCCCTATGGTCAGGAGAGTCAGCTTCTCAGCCTCCACCCTCAGCACATAGGAGCCATGCAGGCCACAGCGCTCAGCGGCTTCAGTCCTCTGTACAGTTACCCAGAACTGGGATCCTGGAAGGAATACACAATTAGACTGGCACCTGGCCGCACAGGTGAGGGGGCTGGGGAAGCAGGAACAGGTTGCCCAAGCACTCACTTGGAAACCAGTTTCAGGAGCTTCCTACTTCCCCATGGGCCCCTGACCATTTAATCACTCCCTTCCCAAGGACACCCTTCCTTCCCCACCCCACCCCACCCCCCCCCCATCCCTGCCAGGGCCTCTCAGCCGTCTACCTTCCCAGGTGGGGCTATACAGCGAGTTTTCCAGCATCTCCAAGGCAGAAAGCTTGGGTGGGTTCTCAGCAGGCGCCAGAGCCCAACTGCCTTTCTGGAGTAAAGAGAAGAACAGTATGGAGGACCCCGCAATTCCCTCCACGCTGTTCCCAGGGTCTGAGCCAGCTCAGGCCCTTTACTGCTGTAACTGCCCCCACCCCGCGTCGCTTCTTGGCCCCGGTGCATTTCGCCCCGGCCCCCTCACCGGAAAGGCGTTTCGGCACAGCGTTTGCACCCAGGCGGCGCTGGACGGCGCGTCTGCCGCCAGCAGGTGGGAGCGCTGCGCAGTGTCCAGGCGGAAAGCTGAAGCGCCGGGCTCAGGGGGGCTCTCCACAGCCACGGGGGCCACGCTCACACACTCTGCCAGACGGATCACCTTGCAGTCCAGGCGGCGCGAGCCCCCTCGGCCCCCTCCAGCGCCCGACCCCTTGTGGTCAAAGAACTCGAGCCGCGCTACGCCGTGGGGACTGGCAGGATAGAGCACGGCCCAGGTCTTCCTCCATCTCTGGGGAGAGAGAGCGAGAGACGCTGGGGAGGCAGCGGGCGAGCACCGGCTGTCTGCGCCCCGACGGGAAAGGAGAGAACCGGCGCGGGCCGATTTCGGGTCCAAATCTTCCCTACGAACGGCGAAGTTTCCCGAGAAGGATGCCCCTCCGTCTCCCCAGGACCAGAAAGGGCGTACCCCGAGGCCGGCCGCCGCTTCTCCGCAGTGTGAAATCAACTTCGCGGGAACGTCATAGGGCTCTACAACTCCCGGCCGGCGCTCCATCCAACCCGCTGCCGCCCCCTCCCTCTCTCTCTCTTTCTGGGGTCTCCAGCCCACCCCTAGGTATGATGGGACTCGGCAACCCCTGCCCCGACTACCTTGGTACCGAAACGCTGACTTTGCAAAAAGAGCGGCCCTTCCATCACAGCCCCGTCCATGGCCCCGGGCGGTTCCTTCCGCGCTTCCTGGCCCTGCGGGCTAGAGGCGGGGCGGGGGCGGGGCCGGGCCTCCGGAGGCGTTCCCGCCCCTCCCCCGGCCTTCGCGGACCGCTCAGGGGGAGCCAGGAGAGGAGCAGGAAGAAAGGGGAGGGGGTCCCCAGATAAGTTGGCGGTGCACCACCCTTAGGCCCCTGCCCACAGTCCTGGGACGCGCACAAGTGACTTCACCAAAAGAAAGCTCGCGGTTTCGACCAGAGGGCTCTGGCGCGCCTGGGCTTAGGGGTTGTGTACGACGTCGTATGCTCAACGTGACGTCAGAGTGAAGGCCGTGACGTCACTCCGAAAACGCCAGTGGGCATTCTGGGGCACCGGAGGGACTATGTGGGCTTTCATAGCCTCGGTTCCCCTGACCGGACCCGCCCCCAGCCCGGCTGGAGTCGGGCTGTTTACACTCCGCGGAGCCCGGGACTTGGGGGAAGGATGGGGGCTGGGGACTGGAAGGCTTCCCGGAGCCCGGAGCTGAGCCGCGGACTCCCGCCGCCCCGGGGGCCGCCGTTCGGGCCGGTCAGCGGCCCCATGGCCTTTTGCGTGTCTAGCTCACTGACCGCAGCTGCCCGGCCTCCAACCCGCGGGAAAAGAAAGCTTCATTGAGCAGGCCGGGAGGGTCGGCGGTGGGGGGCGGAGGGAGGTGGAGCGGCTGCGGCCAGCTCCACGGGGGAGGGGAGGACCAAAAGGAGAAGAGGAGGGAACTGGCCTGGGAGGAATCGAGGGAGAGGGCGGAATGTGGGAGGGCTCAAGGGGACATGGGAGGGACGAAAGGAGAGGGGGGAAAGAGGGGGGGGTCCAGTCTCCCCTGGCCGAGCACTTTTTTGGGGAAGTCCTAGGACTGATCTCCAGGACCTGGACTCTTCTCCCAGCCCCTAGGTCCCCGCTCAGCCAAGGTAGGGGGAGTCACGCCGCCGCGGGAGGAAGGAGCGTTTCGGATGGGAGGATGGTGGAGGGACCACGAAAAGGGGTGATGCGGGTTAGGGTCGAGGGGAACCCAACCCACTGAGGGTTTTATCATTGTTAAAGAAGAGTGAGACACAAGGAGAATGGAGAGAGGAGGCAGATATTTGGCGGGTGGGGGGCTGCAGGATGTTCCAAATAGGGCAGCCGCGAGGGCCCTAAGGCTGGGGGCTCCTCTGTGAGGCCCTACCCCTGGGCCCCCAAGCCAGAATGTCCCCAGAACAAAGCTTTCCTGTTGTGTTGTTTGTCTGAGTGGGGGGAAAGCATGTTCGGGGGGCCTCTTGCTGGAGAGGGGCTGTTCTCAGCCCCAGACAGAGGAAAGGCCTTGGCTGAGGAGCCGATTGGCGCCCTGGGCTCCCGTTGCCCAGTGACAGCCATGGCAGTGTTGGCAGGAGGTCTGGACAACCCCACCCCACACCCCTCCCAGCTTGAGGCCTGGCCCTCCTGGGCCCCTTGAACCTGCAGGGCATGTGAGAGCCTGTGTGCTGGGTAGGGTGTTCAGGGGGTTCTCCATGTGTTCTGGTCTCTGCCCTCTCTGCCTTGGGATCTGCCCAGACAGGACTCTGGGCTTGGCTCCCATTCAGGAACCTAACTAAGATCTGAGGGTCTCCTAACCCCCCTTGCCTGCTTCTCTCCACAATCAGTAGCTGTCTGTCCTCTGTCCGAATGGCTGAATGGAATCATCTGGGTCCTTCCTGCCGCCCCTTGCCCCTCGTTGGCTCCTGCCAGTCCCTCTCCTCACCTGTTGCCCATGTGTCTCCATTGCTCTGTGTACTTGGCTCTCTCACAATCACCTTCTATCCATCTTCCACATTGTCTCTCTCTGCTGTCTCTTTCTGTTTGCTCCCGCTTTGTTCCCACGGCTTCCTTCCTCTTACATCCTGTCTGGGTCTCCCTCTTGCTCAGTCTTATCTCTTTCTCTGGACATTCTCTGCCCTTGGTCTCTAATCACTATCTTTTGATCTCTGGGTCTCTTAGACCAATGGGTGGGGGTGATGGAGGTGCCAATGACAGAACTAGGAAAGGACGTTGTGAGACAGAACAACTGATGGGGACAGTTTTACTCTTTACAAAAGGGAGGGAGAGCCTATCTCTGGGTCTCTGTCTCTCGCCTCCCTCCCTAGTCTGCACCTCTCTCACCATGTTTCTGCTCTCGTTTAGTTTCTTTCTCACTTAGTCCATGGGTCCCTGCCTTTCTCTCCCACCATCTCTGTCTCTGTCCTTATTCAGTGTCTCTCTTCCTCTCACGACCTCTCTCTGGAACCCAGGCCTGACTTCATCTGTGATTTCTCTTACACACTCTCTCTCTGGGGCACCCAGGCCTTCCCTGCCATGCGACCTGTCAGTATCTGGCAGCGGAGCCCATGGGGGCTGCTGCTCTGTCTGCTGTGCAGCTCATGCCTGGGATCTCCATCCCCATCCACGGCCCCCGAGAAGAGGGCTGGGAGCCAGGGGCTGCGGTTCCGGCTGGCCGGCTTCCCCAGGAAGCCCTTTGAGGGCCGAGTGGAGATACAGAGAGCTGGCGAGTGGGGCACCATCTGCGATGACGACTTCACGCTTCAGGCTGCCCACGTCCTCTGCCGAGAGCTGGGCTTCACAGAGGCCACGGGCTGGACCCACAGTGCCAAATATGGCCCTGGAACAGGTAAGCAATGCTCCATGCATGGCCTAGGTATTGTCTAAATGCAGGGAGAGGGAACACCAGATGGCACAGGCACAGGGACCCAGGACACCAAAAACAGCCAATGTCAAGTAAACCCATGGCTGACAAACCAATCAACACAGTTGCTTCCCAGAACTGTGTGACCTTAAGCTGGTCAGTGCCTTCTCTGAACTTCAGAGACCCTAGGTGCAAAATGACTACATGATCTCTAAGTTCCTTTTTTCTGCAGAAGTATGATTCTACCTTGCTACATGCAAGGACAGCCCTGATACAGGTGAGCCCTGTACAGTTAAAATACAGTTGGTTTGATGGAAAGCTGAGAACAGATAAATGATGTCTGGATATCCCAAAGCCAGAAAGGATCACAGATACTGCAGCTGACCAAATCAGATTATAGGCAAGAGCTGAAAGCAACAAGCTGGAACTAAGAACAAGTATAAACTCTAAGACAAGAATGAGTGTGGCTAGTAGGCGCTTAGGAGGAATTCTGAGACCTGAGGATGCTTACATTGTAGGAGCCCACAATGGGACTGATGGACAGAAGCTGGTGCAGTCTGCAGCTAATCCTCCACTTCCTACTGGCTGGACCACTTCTGGAATAAAGCGTCACTTGTAGTTGCCACATTTAAAGAGTGACAGTAGAGGGGCTCTTGGGTGGCTCAGTTGGTCAAGTGCCCAACTCTTAATCTGAGCTCAGGTCTTGCTCTCAGGGTCGTGAGTTCAAGCCCTGTGTTGGGCTCCATGCTGGGCATGGAGCCTACTTTTAAAAAAAAGAGAGAGTAGAAAATGGATATACTTTCAGAGGAGAGCTGCCCAGATGTGAAAGACTGGAAGCCAAGTTTCAAGAGGGAATAGCTGAAGAAACCAGGGATGTTTGGTATGAAAACTAAAAGCTTTGGGTAGCAATTGCATGAAGGTTGTCTCCAAATATGAGGACAGTCATTTAGCTGACAGTCATTTAGCTGCCTGGATGGCATCGAAGGACTGAATCAGACCTTGGGGGATAGTCATAGAGAGTCACAAGGACTTTGTGATGGTTCAGTGGCCTGGTGGGGCAGGAAGTAGGTATCCCAGCAGAAGCTGGGAAAGTCCTGTCAGGGTATGCATGATAGGTCCCTGCCATTGGTTGGGACAGACAGTCACATTGGGTGGAATCCCATGGCTTCTGGGGGGAATTGAATCCATCCCAACTCTGAGAAGTCAGCAATACTCATTTCAGGATGGTCCAGGCAGAGAGGAAAACAAGGGGGCAATGCAGTAACACAGACAGGGAAGACGCATGGGAGAAAGTGAAGCTGAGAGGAAAGGATCTTAGATTTCCAAGTCTCACAAATGGCTCAAACCCTTAAGCCCCCATGTATTGGCTGTGTGGTCACCCCAATTTCTTTATGTAAAATGGTGATAACACCTCTGGCAGCTCTGTTCTAAGGATAATCATGTATATACATACATGGCAGAGTGCCTAACACAACACATACTTGATTAATTGTAGCTATCATTGAATAGGTCAGGACTGATCAGAATTTCAGTGTTGACTCTTGGTTTTTTATTCACCCTACCAAATTCTTGAGTATCCCCCCGATCACAACTGACCCTCCATCAATCCTGTGCTCCCTTTCCTATTCCCTTCCAGGGTCTCCTCTTTCACATCCCATTATCTAACCAGAAAAATGGGATCATCAAGCCAGGTGTGAGGCCTTCATGGTCACTCTCCCCCAAATCCTCACCACTTACCCTTCTCCTCCATCCTGCCTCCACAAGCCTCTCTGTTCCCTCATGTCTCCCTCCACAGGCCGCATCTGGCTGGACAACCTGAGCTGCAGTGGGACTGAGCAGAGTGTGACCGAGTGTGCCTCCCGGGGCTGGGGGAACAGTGACTGTACCCATGATGAGGATGCTGGAGTCATCTGCAAGGACCAGCGCCTCCCCGGCTTCTCGGATTCTAATGTCATTGAGGTCTGCCCTTCGTACACACATACACACACACACACCCCAGGATGGCCAGAGAGGGCTGTGGGGTGGTTATATGTGGTTAGAGGGGATGCTAAAAGGTAGGGGACCCTATATGCCCCATGGGATCATTTGAGTCGGTGTGAGGCTGAGGGGGTGGGGGACAAATGATAATGCTCCTAGGCATATTAAAGCCCAGGGTTGTTTTCACATTAGCATTCACGTCACTAAACCTGGCAGGCGCCTCTCCAACTTCATCCCTGGTCCCCAGGACATCCCTTGCTCTCCCTCTCCTCAGAGGTTCCTGCTCTCCTGGAACATTTCCCTTCTTACTCTCTCCTGCTTCTTCCTTCAGTGCAACTTCCTCTGTGAACTTCTCCCTCGTGCTCCGGGCCGCCTTGGCTGCTCCTTCCTCAGTTTGCTCCGCACCCTTAATCGCCTCTCAGAGCAGGACATGTCCTTCCACTCCCGTGGTTGCAGGAAAGTCAGTTCCCCACAGAGAGCAGGAGTGCCTCTCAGCCCTGTGTCAGCCCCTGCTCGCCACTGTCTTCATGGCAAGCACGCTGATCAGGGTTCCTTAAGGGTGGCAGGACAAATAAAAGTCGCTACTGAGACTCCGTCCTCTGCCTGTGGTCCCCTCCCCAGGTAGAACAGCACCTGCAAGTGGAAGAAGTGCGACTTCGGCCCGCCGTGGGGAGGGGCAGGCGGCCTCTGCCAGTGACCGAGGGACTGGTCGAAGTCAGGCTTCCCGAAGGCTGGTCGCAAGTGTGTGACAAAGGCTGGAGCGCCCATAACAGCCACGTGGTCTGCGGGATGCTGGGCTTCCCTAGCGAAAAGAGGGTTAACACGGCCTTCTACAGGTGAAGGGGCGTGGGCGCTGGGGGGAACAGACTGGGATGGAGGGGTGCTCGCTAGGAAGCGGTGTCTTGACCTCGGAGAGGGTCCGGGGCTCAGGAACAGTGGGGAACTATGGAGGCCCTTTCGAAACTGGAGAGTTGAGAAACCTTGTGGAACTATGAAGGGCTCCTCAGGGCGGGTCCGAAGTGGGGCAAGCGAGGCTCCGGCTCTCTGAGGTCCGCAACCGGGGCGGGGCGAGTGGCTGCCGGTCGCGCGTCCGCACCCGTGACGCCCTCGGTTGGCAGGCAGAGTCCCGGCTCCCCGGGGCGCGCGCCGAGCCTGGCGAGGCCACGCCCAGCGGCCGGCTGTGTCGCGGGCGGGTACGGTTACGGCGCGGGCGCGGCTCCGGGGCCCGACGTCCGAGTTCAAGGAGCTCGCGACCGCGCCCTGCGGAGGCGGCGCTTGGGTGTGTCCAGCGCCGGGCTGGGCGCGGGAGTCCCCGCCAGAGGGCCGAACCTTGAGGGTTGGGGGGGCTCCTGGAGAGGTGAGGCCTGCCCCTCGGTCGCGGCCATCCTCGAGGCGCGTCCGTGAGCGCGGGAGCCCCTGGCACTCCTAGGCAAGTCTTCCAGAATATCCTTTGGCCGAGGCGCCCGACCCTCTCCAACTGCCCTGGAGCCCTGGGGTACGCACTGGCTACCAGGGTAACGAATCACACTGGTAAACTGCTCTGTGCTTACCGTGCCTCGCAACCCTGGAGCATCATATGTGGTTTAGAGGAATTTGGAAATCTTTACAGTCACTCTATTTTGCAGGCTGAAATACTTTTTTTTTTTTCCTCTCAGCTCTTCCTAAGTTGAGTTTTGCAGAAAGACCTCTTGACATCTAGGTCAGCTTCCACTGGGCACACAACGTCAGATATCGTCTGATTAGAGCAGGGTACAGTAGAAATGCTCAACTTTGAGTAGAGCATGCCCAGACTTTGTATGCCTTTCTGTTGAGGAAACATCCCACTGTTCATATTGAACTAGTAATCATCTAAAACCAATTCAGATCTTCCTTTATCCTTGATACTAATAGAAAAGCCTATTTGAACCTAAATCTATGTTGAGTTTATTCTATTAAGTTAGTTTGATACATCATTTAAAAACCACTTAAAAGCCACAGTGAACCCATGAGATTATCTTGAATCTTGACATTATTTTCCATTTATCATCCCTCCCAGCCTCCTCTGGAAGATATACAGGATAGCTAGGTCTTCTGGCTTCATCAGAGTGACTGTTAAAATTATTGAAATGTTCAAAACCAAAGTCTAACCCTTCCTTACTCATCAAGTCTTTACTCATTACTTGTGAAATGTTTTTTTCCCACTAACTGGGAACAAACTGAACACTACAATGATGTAGCCAGCATTTCACCATTTTATCTATAATGAAATCGTGGGAGATTTTGTTAGTCTTCCTTAAAATCTAGATATATTATGTTCATGGCCATTTTCCAGCCTTCCAATTTAGAAAGCTTATCAAAAAAGGAAATCATGGTGGTTTGAGCTAACTTTTACTGAAATCCTTCTGGGTCTCTAAGCATCTCCATATTTTTTCCCCACTGTTCACAAACTTTCCATTTAATAACTTATTTTAAAATATTATTCTTTAGATTAAGGAATCCTTTTTCTTCTTTTTGAAAGTAAATACATTGTCCAACCTCTAGTCTTTTCCATACTTGCTCAGATTTTCGTTGCCTTGGCTCTCAGACACACCTGAAAGTTCTTTCAGCCCCAAGGAGTATACTTTATCTGGTCTGGAGACTCAAACTGTTTTAAAACAGCTGTGTGCTGTGCTCCTTTGCTATTATCTGTCTTGGAGCTATACTTCTTTCTCTGTGCTTTTTCTTTACTTTGCCTGACCCCAACATCAGGTTCTGAAAGATTTATACAATTTAAAAAGCAGGGATTTCAAGTGAAGAGGATAGCATGAACAAAGGTGAAGAGATTCATTTGGTCAGTATTTATATATTGTCTACTGTTGTAGGCACTAGGGATTCGACAGTAAACAAAACAGACAAAAATCCCTGATCTCATGGACTAGGGAAGAATCAGAAAATAGTAAAATTTTAAAATGCAAGGATGGCAAAGAGTGTAATGAATAAAAATAAAGCAGGGAAGGAGTTAGGAAGTAAAAGTGAGATTGCAATTTTAAAAAGAGCCATCAGAGAAGGCCTCTTTGAAAAGGCATCATTTGGGAAAAGATTTAAGGGAGGTGAGGGCACAATCTGTAGAAATCTAGACAAGTGTTGACAGGAAGAGGAATGATAAATGAAAAGATCCTAGGGAGCAGGGGGAGGGAGGGGAGAAGAGTCATGCTCCTGGAGGCCACTGGGGCTGCAGCTGAGTGAACAAGAGAGAAAATGATAGGAAAGGTGATATAAGAGGGGATAGGGAAAGAATAGGAAGCCTGATTGCATAGGGCCATTTGGGAGGACTGGTGTATACTCTGTGGGAGATGAGGTTTTGAACAGAGGCGTGACATCTGACTTCCATTTTTAAAGTATTATTTTGGCTGCTTTAAGAATAGACTGTGAGGAGGGCACCTGGGTGGCTCAGTAGGTTAAGCGTCTGACCTCAGCTCAGGTCATGATCTCACCATCTGTGAGTTCGAGCCCTGTGTTGGGCTCTGTGCTGACAGCTCAGAGCCTGGAGCCTGCTTCTGATTCTGTCTCCCTATCTCTCTGCTCCTCCCCTGTTCATTCTCTCTCTTTCAAAAATAATAAACATTATATATATATATATATATATATATATATATATATATATATATATATAAAGAATAGACTGTGAGGGATACAGTAGAATCAAGGAGGCAGAGAAATTAGTTAGGAGGTTATTATCTCATGAAAGCCAAGTACAGAAAGTGAGGGTGATGGTGACCAGTGAAAGAGATGAAAAATTATAAAATTCTGTGTATGGTTGAGGTAGAGGCGACAGGATTTGCTGATGGATTTAATGTGGTGGGAGAGGAGAGTGATTAAGGTTCACCCCAAGGTTTTGAGTCTGAGCTAAGTATGGAGATGGTCTTACTTGATAAGGAAGACAATGGGTGAAGTATGTGTTGTGTGAGGATTGGGGGGAGGGGTGTTGTATACCAAGAACTTAGTTTTGGACCTGTTTAATTTTTGGATATATGACTCTAGAGTTGCTGAATAAACATATTTTAAGTCCTAAAACTGGACATCACCAAGGGAGTGAATGTAAACAGGAAAAAAGAGGTCCAAGGACTGAACAGAGAGCTTCAATGTTATGTCAGGAAGGTAAAGTGAAATGCAAACAGCAAGGTGAGGTAGAAAGAAGACCAGGCGAGCAAGGCAGCCTATAAGCCAAATAAAGCGCTTCAAGGAGGAGACGAAGAGCGCCATCATCTGAGTTGGTGCTGCTGGTGGGTCTAAAAGCACAAGGACTGAGACACAAATGCTGGATTTAGCAAAACAGAGTTATTGCTGACCCTGACAAATTTGACAGTGACTAGGATATTTTTCAAAAGACAGTTGACTAGAGTAGAAAATTGTGCTGAGAAATAATGGAAGGAAGATCTGAATGCATAAAAGCCAAAAAATGGAACTTTTTGATGCCAGATTGGAGAGTTTGATCTTTATCTTATGGAAAAATTAAAAATAAAAGTATTTGTATGGGACAATGATAAAATAAGACCAGTGTTTTTAAAGTTTACCTGATAGTAGTGAATTGGAGGAGGAGGTTCTAGATGCCATAAGGCCAGTTAGAAGCTTGTTATAAAAACGAAGCTGATTAGGAGGGTGACAACAAAGAGAGAGGATGAATAGCTGAAGGATGACTGATAATAGAAAAGAAGGGAGGGACACCTGAAATGATCCTGAAGCTGCTTGAGAGAAGGATGGTGCAAGCCAACAGGCATCTCTGGGCTTCAAGTTAATATGAACTAGCTTTAGAAGTGAGCCATCCTTGGGATGTTTGAGACCCAGGAATTACCTATAGGTATGCATGGCCTGAAGTAATTTTCAGAGATCAGGAATATTTGTGTACATCTTGGAATCTCCTACTGAGTCTAGGATACGAAGGCTGGAGAAGGACACATACTGAGAACAGAGACCATTCTTAGTGAGGAGAGAGGTTGCAAGAGTCCTGAGAGTTCTATGATGGAGATATGAGATAGGCTTCCTTTCACGGCCAAATCACACAGAGGGAGCATTCTCATGGGTGGTACAATCATAAAGGATAGATAAGATCATTTATAAAGAACTCCACCTTCCATAGAGAAAGAAGATACATCTGCTGGCTTTTAGAGGAAGCCAGTAAGATTTAAGGAATGAGAAAATCAGAATGAGGTGCGTTTATCATTTTTCAACTTGGTTTTATAGTTCTTCCCTACAACACGTGAAAGCTGTAGAATTTTAGAAGAGGAAAAGAATGTAGAGATAATTGAACCATTTACTGCCCTTTTGCAGGCAAAGAAATTGAGGTTCTAAGAGCTTAAGTGCTGAAAGCTATTTACTGAACTCCTGCTATTTGCAAAGCACTGTGCAAGGTGCTGAGAACATGGAGGTGCTGAGAGATCATGGAAGACCTCACAGACTACACTAAGGATTTGGGTCTTTATGCTAAAAGCAATGGGAAGCGACTGAAGTGTTTTCATGAGCAGGGCTGTAAGAGGACATGATCAGGTTTGTGGCCCCCAAAAAACCACTCTGCATTTCTGAGAATGGTGTGGAGAAGAACAAGAGTGAGTGGATTGAAGAGATGTTTAGGAAGTAATACTGACATGACTTGGTTCTGGACTGACTTTGGGAACCAAAGACGAGAAGTATCAAGTTGACTCCTAGGTTTCTAGGGTGGATTTTGCTGAAAGAATTACAGGTTTATTTTTTGCACCTATATTACATTTTAGAAACATTAAGAAGGCAGGGGCGCCCGGGAGGCTCAGTTGGTTGAGCATCTGACTCTTGGTTTCAGCTCAGGTCATGATCTTGTGGTTTGTGAGTTGGAGCCGCCGCCCATTGGGCTCTGTGCTGACAGCATGGAGCCTGCTTGGGATACTCTCTCCCCTCTCTCTCTGCCCCTACCCTGCTGACACTCTCTCTTTCTCTCAAAATAAACTTTAAAATTAAAAAAAAAAAAAGGCAATGGACTATACCAGGTTAGGTGTAAATGGGAACATATAAAGAGAGGATGTGGAGTGAGAAGAATGCCTTAGGGCTCCAAAAATGTAAGTGACTAGCTAGAGGAGGAACATGCAAAGAAGAACAAGAGAAAGCAACTGGAATGAGGAATCAAACCAGACTCATAGTGTTAGGACAGCCAAGGAGGAAGAGAAGGACAGAACAGCAGTGTGAGATGCTACCAAAAGGGGAACATGATGAAAACTGAAGCTGTCTACTGGATCTATTCTCGCAGAGTGATGGGGAAAACCAGAAAGGAGTGGGTTAAGGAATGAGTGGTAAGAGCTAAGATATAGAAGTGGAGCACTGATAACTCTTGACAATTTTTTCTATGAAGAGGAAGGGAGATATGGGGTGGAGGGTGTGTATATGTGCGTGTGTGTCGGAGAGATCGGAACAGGTTTAAAATGATTCAGTTGAGGAGAGATTGTATTCGACCTCTCAATTTAGGAGAAAAAAGATCCTAAAGGATGGAATTCAGAAACCTTTTTGGGGAGTGGTCTTGGAGGAGAGAGATGGGTGGATAAGAAAAGGTGATGCTGACGCGGGTAGGTTTTTATGTTTGATGGCTGAAGGAACAAATTGTAAGGGGAAACAAGCACATTTGTGAATGTGCAAGTGTAAATCAAAACAAGTATCAGTACTAGTATTAAATAAGTACCAGATCCTTAATATAATCTATATTGTACTTTATTTTATATATATATATATATATACACATATATATATGTAATATATATATATGTAAAATCATATGTACCATATGATGTATAATATAAAACCTTATAAATAGAGAAGAGGTACTTCCAAGATCTAGATAATACTACATTTTTTATGCTTATGTATTTTAAGAGAGAGAGAGAGGGAGAGCATGAAAGCATGTATGCGAGGGGAGGAGGGGCAGAGAGAGAGAGAGAGGGAGAGAGAAAATCTCAAGCAGACTCCATGCTGACAGCATGGGACTTGATCCCACGAACCATGGGATCATAACCTAAGCCAAAATCAGGAGTTTGACACTTAACTGAGCCACCCAGGCATCCCTAGATAATACTACATTTTTCTGAGTACTAGTTGGAGGCTCAAGGTAATCTTGAAAGAAAACATAAAATACATTTCATTTTAGACACATCTGAGAAAAAGACATTTGGAGAAAAAGTTTCACCCTATACTTATATGATGAAAGGTTCTAAACTCTTAGTAATGTCTCAGGAAAGGGACCTGAGACTTATTGTGCACTCTTTCCAAGGAATGTTGGACACAGTGGATATTTTGGCAAAAAGACCAACTAAATCCATCCTCAGGAAAAAGCCAGGGCAGGAAATACCAAGCAACTTCAGAGCTGTTTCAAATCTGTTTATTAACATCCAGTGCTTCTGCACACAGTATACTATGTCCAGATATGACTCCTCAGGAGAAACAAGAGTAGGAACGTGTTTAAAGAAAGAATAACTAAGATGATAACAGGGAGTCTCATAAACTTAGAAGAACAGACAGACAAAACCTGCATTCATCTATACATAGTTGGACAGAACGAAGAGGGGGCAAAAAAAGTCTTTGAAATCAAAAGGAGAATGAGAGGAGAAACAGACCTAGTTTCCAGACCTTAGACTTAAGCCAACCTCTTGAAAAATAAAATAGGTCAAATATTTAGGCCAATTAAAAAGAAATAAAGTTTTAGAACTTATTTCTCTGGACGTAAGTTTGGGAGCTGAGCTTGGTTTGTAAATGACTAAAGCATATGGGATTTAATTTGGGCAGGAAGGATGCTGTCATCCTAAGCCGCCTGGCTTCATGCTCCCCAGTCAAATCAAGTTACTGTCCTTGGACATCCAGCCTTGGTGCTTGGTCCTAATTCACTGGCCTCAGACATGGAAATGCCAGAAGTCAAAAAGCATCCAAGAATAAAAGACAGTTAGCCTCCCTATGACCAAACCAGTTCTCTCTCCTTGCCGGGTCAGTCTGGCGATCTTAACAATCCTAACATCCTTCTACTTATACACTTCCCCATAGACCTCCCCTGAGGTTTAGATCAACCCTGATATTGCCCCTCGTCCCCATCACTCACTACCCTAGTGTAATTTCTGTGCGTGCTGGTACAGGGGCTCTATCAGCCTGAGTCCATGAATTTCACTACTGTTCATCAGTGTGGTTATGTGCGCGTGAGGCCAGACAGCTGTGAAGGGTAAAGCCTCGGGAGTATCTGATGTTATAACATCTTGTTGACTTTCCAATTTTCCTGTTGGAAAAGAAGTTTGCCCCTGGCTGCACCAGTCTTTCCCACTTGGTTCTAGACTGATTTTGACTCTGCTATTGTCTTATCCTCACAGAAAGTTGAGGAAGCGAGCGGCCAAAGCCTCGGCCCGACGCCCCAAGCCCCTTGGAAGGTAATGGGGCAAGAGCCCCGGGACCTCCTGCTCGCCCCTGAGGCCCCAGGAGGTGGATGGATGGAAGGCAGCCTATCCATGTCCATCCCGGAACCCAAGCTGATGAATTAGGGATGTAACTGCACAATGGCCATTCCAGGGGAGGTAGGGAAGGGAAGGGGAGGCAGGCATGGGGATGGGCAAGCTTTGACCTTAGGGTGTACAAAGAGGAAATAATGTAGGAATGGCTGAGGAGAAGCCTTCTCATCTTTATGCTTCCCCCAAATAGCTTGGACTCCAGCCTCAACCACCTGCATGCTTCCTACCCCCCTTAATTCAGTTCACCCACATTCCCATTCTCTCTCCTCCTTTTACCTTGTATCCCCTTCTCCCGTCACCCCCTGGACTGACTAGATTTTTCATCACTGTGGTTGAATTCAGAGTGCAACAGGAGTTCCTAAAGTAGAGTTCAGTGGTGTGCAGCTGTCAGTGTGTGGAATACCTGGCCCCCTTCACTTTACTCCTTCCCACACTCTGCATAAAGTGTCCTTCCCGGAAACAGGAAAAAAAAAAAAAAAAAACAGAAAACAAAACCCTCTACCTTTCCTGGGCCACGTACCTAACCACTACCTCCACTAACTTCTTTCTCCTTTTTTCAGACCAATCACCAAGCTTAAAGTCAAACCCAAACCCCGAGTGGGCAGGGGATCAATCAAGAGGTAAATAAAGTTCAGGCTGGGTGTGATGAGAGGGAGAGTGCAGAGTGATGATGAGTCAGGGCAATTGAGCTGTGGTCAGGAAGGGGTCTAAGAGGCCCCCACCTAGAGGTGGAGGGGTGGCAGTAGCTATTAGAAACCACCTTCCAGATGAGTCACTGAAACATAAAGTGATGCTGGGCCTTATCCTCGTTTCTGGGGAATTATGCTTATCACAGGATTTTTGAAAGTCTTGATAGAAGTTCATCCACTGAACTCCTGTTCCACAGGCTTGTTTATCTTCTCCCAGTGAATTCTAGCAGATACTCTAGCACTTTCTCCTTCAGATGCCATCCTTGCCTCTCCCCCAAGAAGTTAAGTTTGCCTAAGGGATCAATGTTCCCATCTTAACTTTATTTTTTAAAAATAGGTGCTACCAGCTTGGAGGTAAGACTCAGGATCCCCTCTGGAAACTTTGCCAGGGATGGGTTCAGATTATAACCCCTGTGTCTCTGGCCCAGTTGACACAATTAGGCTCCCAGTTCCATAATTTTCCTTGTGGGGTCCTTCAGAACCGAAGGGAGTGGAAAGCTTCCAACCCCACTGATTACCTCTCACTAGGCTTCCAAAGGCCATTTGCACATGAGAAGTCTCCCTGATCACTTCTTCAGCAGTGGCTGAGACACAGAGAATTCATCCCTTTCTTCTGTCCCCTCCTCTCTTCTGCACATTCTGGGATCACCCAGTGGTTCCCTGGTGGCCCTCCTTCTCCAGCTCCTCCTTGTGGTGGCTTCAGAGGAGCTTGGAATTTGAGAGTACTCTTGTAGTACCTTCTAGCTAAGGGTCATCTGTGCCCAACATAGCCATGCTCTGGCCTTCCCTGAACGCCAAATTCAAGGGCACACTGCTGTTTTTACTGTGTTCCTTGTGGGGAAATGGGAGGAGGGAGTTTAGAAGAGCAAGATCTTTTTCCTGTGGTGGCCTCTTTGACTTTTATTTTCAGCAAAACAGGACTTTGGGAGAGTACCTGATCTGTTTGAGCTTCAGAATCCACTGATCCTGAGCTTCCAAAGGTATTCTGTAAAGTCTCCAGGCTTGTCTGTTGTGCTTATGTTTCCTCCTCTCTGCATCTTCCTAGGCAATGACTTTGAGTCGTCATAACCTTCCTTCCTCTGACATCAAGTGATGGGCACATTACTGAAATAGTTCATTGCCAGGCCAGCCTCACAGGCCCATACCACCAATAGCAACCCTCCTCTCTGGGCACTGCTCTCACCACGCGCCTCACTGCCATCTCTTACTCCGTTGGTGTCAATACACCAGGCCCCTCCTTCTCTCAAGGCATCTCTCTGAAGGGTTTCCAAGGTTTAACATCTTTAGTTTAGTCCCATTTCCATGCTTGGGTGGCTACAGAACATTCTTTCTGTTATGTTTAAATTGCAGAAGCATGGACTGCCTCATTAAAGTCCAGCTCAGTTCCGATTCTGTGTCTCCCTCTCTCTCTGCCCCTCCCCCGTTCGTGCTCTGTCTCTCTCTGTCCAAAAAATAAATAAACGTTGAAAAAAAAAATTTTTTTTAAAGTCCAGCTCAGGTCTGGAGAGACCGCTACCATTCTGTTGTGCATATTCTCTCCTTCTCTGGTCACGTGGACTAACTTTTGTCTGTCTTGCATTTGTACATCTTCATTCCCACATGTGCCAGCCCCAGTCCTTCCCTATGTCCACCTTCTGGTATAATCTTCTCATAACTACCCATCATACTCTGGCCTGGAAGACCCTCTAGCCTCTGAGAAGCCATTTAGACCCAAGACTTACTCAGTCCTTTGCATCCTGACTCATTCAGTTATTTCAGCCTCAGCATAACAGAAGGATGTGCTCACGCTGGTTCTTCAGGCTTCCTGTTTGTCAGCTACTCCCTCCTGCCCATCTCTTCCAGCTGGGCAGTCCTGGCTTCTCACTCTCTTTGCACAGCAGCCTCAGCCTCAGCCTTCATTAGGGCCAGCAGCCTGAAGCCATTTGGAGCAAGGTTTCTGTCAGGCAAGTCAAGACTAGCTGTCTACCCATAGTGGTCTTTGGCTGCAGGTCCCCAAGGACCCTCCTATCTGGGTAATCTGGGCTCTTTCAGCCTGGAAACTTGCCATTCCCTTTGTCTCTAAGGAGGGAAACAGCAGAAAAGAAGGGAAGAAGAAGGGATAAAATGGTCATGAAAGGTTGGGGGATGGTGGAGGCATGGAGGGGAGGAGGGTTGTCGGCAAAGAGGCAGGAGCATTGTTTTACCCTACTGCACCCCACTCCTGTCCCCCCAGGCTGCTGGCCCAGCGGCAGCAACACTCCTTTGGTCTGCATGGGGTGGCGTGCGTGGGCACGGAGGCCCACCTCTCCCTCTGCTCCTTGGAGTTCTATCGTGCCAATGACACCACCAGGTGCCCTGGGGGGGCCCCTGCGGTGGTGAGCTGTGTGCCAGGCCCTCTCTACGCAGCATCCAGTGGCCAGAGGAAGCAACAACAGTCGAAGCCTCAGGGGGAGGTGTGTGAGACAGTGACTATAACCTTCCCCACCCCAGGTGGAGAACCCCTTAGCCTAGCCAGCCCCTGACTTAGCACAGCCCTGACCTTTGAGAACAGAGAGGAACCTCTCAGGGGGTGGGCCACAGACCTGAGACCACCCCCTCCCTCCCACCGGAATCTCCTTTATCACCCAGGTCTACTTAGCCCTCTCTGTGCTGATGTTTCCATTCACTGCTTTGGGCACATCTCTCTCCTCTATAGACCCGAGTGCGTCTAAAGGGTGGGGCCCACCCTGGAGAGGGCCGGGTAGAAGTCCTGAAGGCCAGCACATGGGGCACAATCTGTGACCGCAAGTGGGACCTGCAGGCAGCCAGCGTGGTGTGTCGGGAGCTGGGCTTCGGGAGTGCTCGAGAGGCTCTGAGTGGTGCCCGCATGGGGCAGGGTGAGGGGGATGAAAATGGGAGGAAGAGGGAAGGAGGAGGTACACACTCTCCCGGGGGGTGGTGTATGGTCCTTGGGAAGGAGACCCCTGGGCAGACAATGAAGGTCCAGTTATAACCTCCTGATCTTTGACCTCTGACCCTAGGCATGGGTGCCATCCACTTAAGTGAGGTTCGATGCTCTGGACAGGAACCCTCCCTCTGGAAGTGCCCCCACAAGAACATCACAGCCGAAGACTGTTCCCATAGCCAAGATGCTGGAGTCCGATGCAACCTGCCCTACACTGGGGTAGAGACCAAGGTCAGTTATCTTCCCGGTTTAGTCCAGAAATCTCACATCCTATCCAGTCCTGGTCATGATCTGCAGCCTGACAGCTTCCCAGCCCACTGTCCCAGGCCCCTGCCATCCTACAACTCCCACCTGATGCCCCCACTTGCTAGCCTTTATGTGCCTCTGAATCACCCTTCAGCCACATACCTGTTATAGGCTCCCACTACCGCTCCCCAAAAGCTTACCCGGAACTTCCATTGTGTCACTACAGATCCGACTCAGTGGGGGCCGCAGCCAACACGAGGGGCGAGTGGAGGTGCAAATAGGGGGACCTGGGTCCCTTCGCTGGGGGCTCATCTGTGGGGATGACTGGGGGACACTGGAGGCCATGGTGGTCTGTAGGCAACTTGGACTGGGCTATGCCAACCATGGCCTGCAGGTGAGTGGGAAGGAAAGGGAAATCAACACGATTGCCTCCAAAGCCTGTGTTTGGGGCAGAGGACTATGGAAATGAGTCCCTTGGACCAAGAGGCTGGATGGTGGGGGTCTCACAGAAACACCAACATATGTCCCCAGGAGACCTGGTACTGGGACTCAGGGAACATAACAGAGGTGGTGATGAGTGGAGTGCGCTGCACAGGGTCTGAGCTGTCCCTGGACCAGTGTGCTCATCATGGCACCCACATTGCCTGCAAGAGAACAGGAACCCGCTTCACTGCTGGAGTCATCTGTTCCGAGAGTGAGTGAAGGATAAGGTGATGCAAGCCAGGGAAGGGAAGCTCTGGGCCACCCCCTTTGAGGGAAAAAGCCATAATCTGGAGGGGTGCTCCTTCCCTATGAAGAAGCAGCCTCTCACACTCTACAGGGGGAGCAGAAGCACCCCCATCTGTCTCCACCCCTCAGCAGTGACTTCCAACACTCTGCTCCCTTCCATGTGCAGCTGCATCAGACCTGCTGCTGCACTCAGCACTGGTGCAGGAGACCGCCTACATCGAGGACCGGCCCCTACACATGCTGTACTGTGCTGCAGAAGAGAACTGCCTGGCCCGCTCAGCCCGCTCAGCCAACTGGCCTTATGGCCACAGGCGTCTGCTCCGATTCTCCTCCCAGATCCACAACCTGGGACGAGCTGACTTCAGGCCCAAGGCCGGGCGCCACTCCTGGGTGTGGCACGAGTGTCATGGGTGAGAGGATCAAGTAGAAGGGCAAGGTCACTGGAGATGGGGCAAGCCTGCTGGGGGCAGGGATGAAAACAGGGGTTCCCTTGTCCCCACAGGCATTACCACAGTATGGACATCTTCACTCACTATGATATCCTGACCCCCAATGGCACCAAGGTGGCTGAGGGCCACAAAGCTAGTTTCTGTCTAGAAGACACCGAATGTCAGGAGGGTGAGTTGGGCCTAGAACAGACTCCGGTATCTCCATCCCACAGCCTTGCCTCACACTGACATATGCCAATCCCTCTCAGATGTCTCCAAGAGGTATGAGTGTGCTAACTTTGGAGAGCAGGGCATTACCGTGGGTTGCTGGGATCTTTACCGGCATGACATCGACTGCCAGTGGATTGACATCACAGATGTGAAGCCAGGAAACTACATTCTGCAGGTGCCTGGGGCCTGAGATCCAGCTGGCAAGTGGGAGGAGTGTTTGTTAAAGATTTGAAGACTGCAACTGGTCAAATTGACTTTCTCCCACTCACAGGTGGTCATCAACCCCAATTTTGAAGTAGCAGAAAGTGACTTCACCAACAACGCAATGAAGTGTAACTGCAAATATGATGGACATCGCATCTGGGTGCACAACTGCCACATTGGTATTTGATGGGAAGAGCAGCCCAAAGAGACTGGGGGATGGGAAGGAAAGGCCTTCATTCTCTTCTCCCAAAGTCGGTTCTATATCTTCCCACCCTCCTCTGGATCTCCCAGCCTCTCCACTTCTACTCACCCTTCCCCACAATGAGTCCGTTTCCCTGCCTAAACTGCCCATTCACCTTGCAGGTGATGCCTTCAGTGAAGAGGCCAACAGGAAGTTTGAGCGCTACCCTGGCCAGACCAGCAACCAGGTCATCTAAGGTGCTGCCACCCTCCTCTGAAAACCACCACTGGCCCCTAATGGCAGGGGTCTGAGGCTGCCATTACCTCAGGAGCTTACCAAGGAACCCCTGATGTCAGCAGGCCAGCCATGCTCATCCAGTGTGTGCTATGGATGTGGAAACATCAAAACGAAGTTATTGCCCTCCTTCCTACGCCAGCTGCCGGATCTGTGGCCAAGCATGGGGAATTTTTGCTCCCAGGCCCAGCACTGAGTGAAGCACACTACAAAGAGCAGCACCTGACTGACTGCCCAGAACAACAGACAGCAGGAGCTCATTTTCTCAAATAGGGAGGTCAGAATGGTCAGCTCCAGTATCTCCCCTCCGTTCAGGGGGAATACAGCTTTACCTCTAGCCTCTTCATGGGGAAAAAGATCAGTACCCCCCGCCCCGCCCTTATTTTTGACTATAACATGATGCTAGGTATAATTTTATTTTATATAAAAAGCATTTGTGTGATTCCTCAGAGCCCAGGGATTGGTGCTGGTGGTTGGAGGGACCTGCCCCCCACTGGTTCATTTAATCCTCTGTCCAGGTACCCTCAGAGCCTAGGCCAGGAAAGCCAGGTGGAAATCAGAGCAGGAGCCTCAGAGTCCTGCTGACCCACTCATTCTGTGACTTCAGGGGTCACATATAAGGTCAATGTTTCTGGTCCCCGCCGGATGCGCACTGCCAGCTGGGATTGGGTTCGAACAGCTTCATAAATATCTTCAGCATTTTGTACCAGCTGCTCCCCAATGGCCAAGATCACATCACCCGGCCGTAGACCAGCCCTATGGTGAAAGATGGACAGAGAGAGAAAGGAGGGACTAGACAGCCCAGTTCAAGGGCACATGCACGCTTCACCCATCCCCACCTCACAATGCAGTCTCTCCCTCACCGGTGGGCAGGGGAGTCCAGGATGACTTTATGGATGAGCACACCATGCTGAACATCAGGGAAGCTTGGTTCTCGAAGCTGTAGTTCAGCAAGGATGCTGAAAGGACATAGATCACCCTGTTAACCACACCAAGGCACTCTCCCTTGGGTTCACCTCAAATCTCTCATCAACACACTGACAATCGTATAGACAAGGGCATGCACTAGATACTCCAGATACAAAGGCAATCACTTTCTGCCTTCTCGAAGTTAGGAAGTAGGACATGTATGTAAAAAGCAACTAATTCCAAATGACACACACTACTAAATAACACTAATGGCATTCTAGAATTCTAAGGGAAGCTTTAAGGAGAGAGTAGAACTTAACTTGGGTGTAGAAGCATGGTTCTGGTATTTAACCATATAAAGCAAGAATAACATAAATAAAAACATGAGAGTAGGAAATCAGGTTGGCTGAAACAGAGTATATTCATGGAAGAAGCCAGGTCTGGAAGGCCGAACTGGAGACAAATGGAAAATGGCCCCTGAACACCAGGTTAATGGACTGAAGTTTTTAAAGCAGCAGCAGGATGAAATCAATCTGGTAGCAGGTGTGCAAAATGGATTGGAGTGAGAAGGTCAATATGATGAGAGAGGACAGCTCTTCTGATAGCTCCACGTATGAGGCAACTCATCTTAGATAAAGATAAAATTGGTAACAAAGCTCAACAGAGATGCTAGTTGCCCACCATTGAGTACACTGGTAGTCCTACAGGTCACTACTTTTAAAGTTCATACCTGGGAGTCAGGGTCAGCATCATCACCCCAATGTAGCGGCGCTGGGACCCACTGATTCCAAACCAGGAATCTGTGATGGAGGGACAAATGAGCCTCATTCGGCTACATCCTTCCCTCCCCTCCCTTTCCTCCCAACAGACCTCCACCATCCCCCTCCCCACACTTCACCCCTCCCCCTTCTCCAGCAAGGCCCAATGAATGCCCTTCCCACCACTTAAAGGAATCCCTTTCCCCCAAGCCAGGCTCACTCTTCTTTTCCCCACGATGCAGAAACTCTCGAAGGCGATCAGAAGGGATAGCAAAGGAGATTCCAGCTGTGACCTTCATGGTATTCACTCCGATCACCTCCCCATCCTGCAGGGATAGAGCCCACTATTTCCTAGCCCAAATAAATAGTAGGAGATGGAGATACCTGAACAAGAGTAGCAGGAAGTATTGGGGAGTTGGGGAGATCTGGTTGGATTTTGGGAGATAACCAACAGGAGACTGCTCAGAAACTTGACCAAACGTCGTTGAATTAGGGAACACACACCCCTTCTCACACTGACCTGGAGCAGGGATTCTTGGAAAGAAGGATGTCCCACTCACCAGGTTAACCAGAGGACCTCCAGAGTTTCCAAACTGCAGGACAAGGACAAAATATGGAAGAGATCCAGGGACTCTATGCCTGGGGGCATAACCAGGATGTAGGCACTTTCTCCAAATTCTCTCTTTTCCCAGCCCAGCCACAGTGGCCACATACGTGCAGCCCAACCTCTGTATATAAACTCGTCCACCAGCTATCACAGTTGGTGCCTGCCCCACACAGCCTTTCCCCCAACCCCCAACCTAGTTTGCCATTCTTCTCATATCAGGACGCACATCAATAGCTGCATCAGTCTGGATGTATTCCACATTGGTTTGGGGGAGGCCCAGGTCTCTGGCTGGACGCTGAGCAGAGCTGACAATGCCAGAAGTGATCGTGTTCTGCAGTGCAAAGGGACTTCCCATGGCAACAACAAACTCTCCTTGCCGGACATCGGCTGAGCGTCCCAGGGGTAGGGTGGGGAGAGGTTCCTAAGAGAGAATGGGAATAAGAGACCTGTCGTCTAGATATGTGAGCAAATTCACAGTCCCAACCAGACCCGGCCTGCCTAGACCCCCACCTTAGTCTGAATCCTCAGCGTGGCAATGTCTGCCACAGGATCCACAGCTGTGACCATGGCCTCATACGTGTCGCCGCTAAGCAGCCTCACACGGACTCGGCGCCGATCAGCCACCACATGAGCGTTGGTTACGATGAGCCCGTCGGCAGCCACCACGAATCCTGAGCCATTCGAGATAGGGACTTCGCGGCCGGAGAAAGGGTGCCTAGGATGGGGGTAAAGCAAGGATGTGAGGAGACTCAGACACCTAGCTCGCCCGCCCCTTAGCCCGCGGCTGGGTGCCTCCTGCCCTTCCCCACCGTTACCGGCCCAAGATCTCGATATAAACCACGGCAGGTGCTGTCTTCTCCACCACGTCTGCGATGAAGTTGTACTGGCTCCGGGGAGAGGTGGGCGGTGAGCCAAGGACCGAGGCGAGGACCGCTGGAGGACCCCGACCCCCGCCCCACAATAACAACAGCACTGCCCCCCCAGCGCCCAGCGCTACCGCCAGCCATATGCGCGGACGGGTTCCAGGAGTCTCTGAGACCTCCCGGGTCTTGAGATCCGGGGACCCTGCAGTCAGCCGTGCTCGGGAATCCGAAGTCCCCGACGTCAGACACGTCCGTGGTTCAGGGACCCCCCCAGACAACCGGGCCCAGAGACTGGGGGTCCCATAAGTCACTCGGGCCCGAGGGTCAGGAGTTCCTGACGTCAGCAAGGCCCGGAGGTCAGGGGTCAACAGGGGCCCCTTCCCCCAGGGAACCCCCCCCAAAGCCCGCCATCCCCAGAGGTTCCAGCCTGCACCCCGCCCCGCCCTCAGTGCAGCCATCAGCTCCGCCTCGGCTGCCTCTTCGCCCGCCCTACACAGAGGCGGTGCCCTGGACGCGAGCTGGCGGACAGCGGGACGCGGAGCACGCCGGTACCTGAAGTCCTTCAGAAGTGCACGCCGGGACCCAGGATTCCGGGAGGCCGACTCCGCCTCCGCCCCGTGAATGCTGGGAATTGTGGTCCCCGCGGGACGCGAGTTCTGAGGTAGCCCAAGGGCCCGCGAGGCATGCTGGGACCGCTAGCCCTTCCGGGGCGCCTCAAGATTTCGGGTGCCGGCACCCTGGGCGGATGCCCGAAGACTCCACCTTCCCAGGAGCCCCTGCGGCGGGGCGCGAAGATGGCGGCCGTGGTCGAACAGCCCTAAAGCAGCAGCAATGGAGCCTTCCCAGGCGCTGGGGCCGGAGCGGCTCTTTGACTCGCACCGGTAAGAGCCCTGGCGGGAAGAGGTCGGCTCCCGCATCCACTACGGCCTTCGGCGCCCGATCACCCCGCCTCTCGCCCCCAGGCTCCCGGGTGACGGCTTCCTGCTCCTCGCGCTGCTGCTCTACGCTCCCGTCGGGTTCTGCCTCCTCGTCCTGCGGCTCTTTCTTGGGATCCACGTCTTCCTGGTCAGCTGCGCTCTGCCAGACAGCGTCCTTCGCAGGTAACAACCCAGGGATTCCGGGAGGGTCAGGGCTGGGCCCGGCCCGAGGCCGTGAAGTCACCACTGCCTGCGTCCCCAGGTTCGTGGTGCGGACCATGTGTGCGGTGCTGGGGCTCGTGGCCCGGCAGGAGGACTCGGGACTCCGGGATCACCGCGTCAGGGTCCTCATTTCCAACCACGTGACACCTTTCGACCACAACATAGTCAATCTGCTCACCAGCTGTAGCACCGTGAGTGGGGGGCGAAGCCGAGAGTGCCACGGGGCGGTTCCCTGGGACCCAGCCCAAGGCTCCCCTTTGCCCTCCCAGGTTTCCCTTGGGGACCACGAAATACTGAATCTTACCCCTAATCCCCTTCTCTACCCCATATGTCAATTTTTCTCACTTCTCAATATTCCTTTTTTGCTTTCTCTTTTTTCCATTTCTAGCCTCTACTCAATAGTCCCCCAAGCTTTGTATGCTGGTCTCGGGGCTTCATGGAGATGGATGGGCGGGGGGAGTTGGTGGAGTCACTCAAGAGATTCTGTGCTTCCACGAGGCTTCCCCCGACCCCTCTGCTGCTATTCCCTGAGGAAGAGGCCACCAACGGCCGGGAGGGGCTGCTGCGCTTCAGGTGGGTGAGCACAGGTATGGGTCTCCAGCTGGGTAGGTGGTCAGGCTTGGGGGCCCTTGAGTTTTCACAGTTTTCAGCCCTGCCCTGTCCATCCTAGTTGATTTCCTTTCTGTTCACTTTTAGTTCTTTCCCCCTCTATCTCTTTATTCCTCATTTATCTACTTGTACAGTTTGACAGTTTTCTGTTCTAAGTAAGGCTGGCTAGAATCCCATCCTACTTTCTCTTCCCTCTTCTAGTTCCTGGCCATTTTCTATTCAGGATGTGGTACAACCTCTTACCCTGAGAGTCCAGAGACCCCTAGTCTCTGTGGTGAGTGTGTGTTGGACAGGGAATCTCTGGGGCTTGGAGGGCAAATTTCCCATTCCTGGCCGAGGCTTAGACCTCCCTTCATGCCCTTCCTTCAGACCGTGTCCGATGCCTCCTGGGTCTCAGAACTGCTGTGGTCACTTTTCGTCCCTTTCACCGTGTATCAAATAAGGTATTAACTGTCTTCTTTTTTGGTGCTGGGAGAAGCTCACCTCTTCCTTGAAGAGGCTGCCTCTTCTTGTCCTTTTGCAGATCTTTTAGTATCAAGATTCTATCACAGAGGCAATACAAAGTGTTTACTATCTCCCCACCCTAATCACAACTGTTCCATGAAACGAAATATCAAAATGGGGAGAGGGTGACACACTGTACCCCAGGTGCACTCAACATGGTCCTGGATTTTTTTATTTTTTTATTTTTTGCAGATGGCTCCATCCTGTTCATCGCCAGCTAGGGGAGGGGAATGAGGAGTTTGCCCTCCGTGTACAACAGGTGGTAGGGTACACAGGCAGGGTGGAGGTGGAGTTTTTCCTTAAGACTAGAAGGAGGAAGTCTTGCAACCTTAACACTTTCAACCTTCCAATTCTCCCTAGCTGTTGGCCAAAGAATTGGGCCAGACAGGGACACGGCTCACTCCAGCAGACAAAGCAGAACACATGAAACGACAAAGACACCCCAGATTGCGCCCTCAGTCAGGTATATGGTCTCTGTA
The DNA here is from genome assembly GCF_027475565.1 of Acinonyx jubatus. NCBI lineage: Eukaryota > Metazoa > Chordata > Mammalia > Carnivora > Felidae > Acinonyx > Acinonyx jubatus. The sequence goes on along the minus strand of NC_069388.1, from coordinate 89,011,307 downwards.
CACAAAGTTTTTTGGGGTTTTACAGCCTATTGTGATTTCCTTCCTATTCCTTGCTAGTCAGCCTCTCCTTCCTCCCAGTTCTCCACTCACCATGTTTCGGATTTCTTTTTTGCAGCCCAGTCTTCTTTCCCTCCCTCCCCTGGCCCTTCTCCTGATGTGCAGCTGGCAACTCTGGCTCAGAGAGTCAAGGAGGTTTTACCCCATGTGCCACTGGGCGTCATCCAGAGAGACCTGGGTATGGGAAAGGGTAGCCTCACACAGGAGACAGGCACAGAGAGAAAAAGTGGGTGGTGAGGGGAGAAGTAGAGCAGGGAAACAGACTCCCTTCTTTCTTCCTCTCTCCCCAGCCAGGACTGGCTGTGTAGACTTGACCATCACTAATCTGCTTGAGGGAGCTGTAGCGTTCATGCCTGAAGATATCACTGAAGGGACCCAGTCCCTTTCCACAGCATCCGCTCCCAAGGTGAGACCCAGGAAATGGTTAGGTACAGGACTTGGGTGGGTAGGGGCAGTCTTCATACTCCCTTTCCTTGATATCTCTTTTTTGATCCTGAGACCCTAGCACAGTGCCTCTCTTGCAAAGTAGGCATTCGATGCGTGTTTAATGATGATGACTTCGCAAGCCCTCTGACATTGTGATCACCTCAGTTCCCCAGCTCTGGCCTGGTGACCCCTCAGCCCACAGCCCTCACATTTGCCAAGTCCTCCTGGGCCCGGCAGGAGAGCCTACAGGAGCGCAAGCAGGCACTGTATGAATACGCGAGAAGGTGAGGGGCTTAGAGGACAGTGGGCAGGAAGGGGTAGGTTGGAGAAAAGTGGTAATTATAGGGACAATACGACAAAGCCCACACAATGTCTTCTTTCTATGTCTCACAGGAGATTCACAGAGAGACAGGCCCAGGAGGCTGACTGAGCACAGGATGGCACCCAGAGCCGCAGGACGGAGACTGGGGGCAGCCCTCACCCAACTTACAACAGGCTGGAAGGGTGGGTGGTAAAAAGGGAGGGATGGGGCTCCCCCCAAAACCACATTAAATTCAGGGTTTTCACTCAAGGTATATCTGTTGCCTCTCTGGGTCTCAAAAACCTACTGAGCAGGTTCCTTTTTCCTTGGTTTGGGAAGAACATGGGTGAGAGCCTCCTTGTGGGTTTGTGGGAGGTGGTTGAAATCACCTCTTCGTGTCAAGAGATGAGTGATATTAAGGAAGTATAACTGAACGAAAGACCAGCAGCCACTGGACCCTAGCTTGGGTGTTCAGCTCAGCTTTGTGAAGAAACAGCTTGCAAAACTTCAAGTCCCAAGATGCCTTTCACTAACAAGTACAATATACATTGTAGAGTACACATGCTCAGTGTGGTGTCTGGAACCTGTTTTCCTTATAGGCTTCTGGCAGGTTAAATAAGGTGGAGCAAATGGCCCCACCCCAAAACCAGTCTAGGGTTCCCATTTAAGCCCAGCCCCAGGGTGGAGCCGGAATTTACCTTTGTACTTCACTCTGGTCTGGGTTGGTGGTGACTGGCTGGGTGGGTCCAGAACTGGCTGCCATCCTGACACGTCTCAGAGCTGCAAGCAGGTTTGAATCCAGGATCCTTGTGGCCCTGTCGCCGCACCCCCCACCCCCACCCCAATTCTTGTCCCCTTCTTCTTATTCTCTATCCTTTTCCTCTCGGAGCCTTCCCACAGGATACCACAGTTCCTGCTGCCCTGGAGGCCCCCTATGTTAGCCACAGGATTTTTACTACCTGACTACAGGTTAATAGTCCGCTTGTGATAGTACCTCACTTTCAGACTCTGGTCTCCGCGGTTTTGTAGCAGGCAAGAAATGCTGGGAAGGATGGACCCCAGTGCAGTATCACCTGAGGGTACAGGTTAGGGATCAAGGGTGGGAAGATGGTGTAACTCATTTCATACGAAGCCTTAATCACTGCCCTGCCTTCTGTAGGTACTGCCAGTCAGCCAACATGGCCTCTCAGCTTCTTGGGCTGGCAGAAGAGTCTGGCCCAAGCCCCAGGGAGTCTGAATTGGCTGTGAACCCCTTTGACGGGCTCCCATTCTCTTCCCGCTACTACGAGCTTCTTGAGCAGCGCCGGGCCTTACCCATCTGGGCTGCTCGCTTTATCTTCATGGAGCAATTGGAGAGTAGCCCCTCGGGAGTGGTGTTGGTGTCTGGAGAGCCTGGCTCTGGCAAGAGCACCCAGGTTGGGGGAGATTCTGGGAGTAGAAAAAGGGAGGGGCTAGAGAACTGGTCCTTCCACAGGCGAAGTGGGGGTTGGGCTGCATGGGGTTATTGGGGAGGTGGTCAAAGGGAGACCAGTTAGACTGACCCCAGGGTGGCTGGTGAAAGACCAGGGAACTCCCCAAATGAAAGTGGCCACAGCGCCCCAGCACTTCTGACTGAAGTCCTGCATCTTGCTGATTGGTTGTCCTTCCTGTCCCTACCCCAGATCCCTCAATGGTGCGCAGAGTTTGCATTGGCCAGGGGTTTCCAGGAAGGCCAAGTAACTGTCACTCAGCCCCACCCTCTGGCAGCCCTGAGCCTGGCCCTGCGGGTTGCCGATGAGATGGACCTAACCCTGGGTCATGAGGTTGGATACAGCATTCCCCAGGAAGACTGCACTGGGCCGGACACCCTGCTCAGGTGAGGCCTCTTGCAGGCCTGACCCAAATCTAATTCCCCTCACCCAGTAGAAACAAGCCCAGTCCTCTGACATCTCACCATACACTCCCTCAGCCCAGTTCACCCTTTAAATCATGCATGACACAATGCTGAATGAAGCCCTTAACCCCAGCCAAGGACCTCGGACACTCAACTTCACCCTCATCATGAGTCCCACTCTCCCAACTGGAGTACACCTTGTGAACAAAATGTCATCAGTGGGGTTGTGGGTCTCAATACAGGTTCATGGTCTTTTTCTGACCTTATAATCAAAAGCCTAGCCCCCTCCCCCAACAGGAAGTCACTCCCCTGGACTCCTGGAGCTGGTCACTGCCCACACTGACTCCTCCCACTGCCAATGTCAACAGGTTTTGCTGGGACAGGCTGCTTCTACAGGAGGTGGCCTCAACCCGGGGCACAGGAGCCTGGGGCCTGCTGGTGCTGGATGAGGCTCAGGAGCGGTCAGTGGCCTCGGATTTGCTCCAGGGGCTACTGCGAAATGCCAGCCTGGGAAACCTTCCAGGGGACTCAAGAGTGGTTGTGGTTACTGACCCTGCCCTTGAACCTAAGCTCCAAGCCTTCTGGGGCAATCCTCCTATTGTGCGTGTACCCAGAGGGCCTGGTGCGTGTCCCACTCCTGTATACAGGGACACTGTCCCTACTGATCGAGTGGAAGCTGCCTGCCAAGCTGTGATTGAATTGTGTACGAAGGAGACTCCAGGAGATGTGCTAGTATACCTGCCCAGTGAGGAGGTAAAAATGGGCTGCAGAAGGAGATTCACATGTATGCCGCCTTCCTTTCTGGGGGAGCAATGCTTGTTAGGAACATTGGAGTTATAGTATTTACTATGTTGGGGTCCTTAGGAAAAACTCAAGGACTTCAGGGTAAAGAGGTCTACCACCCCCTTCTTGAATCCATGTTAAGGCGGAGACTGTGGTTCAGTAAATTCCTGAAATTATAACACCCCCAACTTTATGAGTATGTGCATTTTTTCAGAGTGAAAGACCATAGCTTTCATCAGTTTTTCAAAAGGGTTTGTCACCCAAAAAGGTGAGAACTGCCTTAATGCCCCACCCTTCTCTTCAGGAAATTTTGCTGTGCTGTGAATCCTTGTCCAGGGAGGTGGGGCCCTTGGCTCTCAGAGGGCCTCCACCACGAGTGCTGCCCCTTCACCCAGGACATGGCCCAGCTGTTCAGGCTGCATACGAGGACATAGACTTGGGTGCCAGAAAGGTCGTGGTCACTCACTGGCTGGCTGACTTCTCCTTCTCCCTCCCTTCCATCCGACATGTCATTGACTCAGGACTGGAGCTTCGAAGTGTGAGTGAGAGAGATGAGGGGAATGAGGGGGCTAAAGATAGAAGTGGCCCACTCTGATCTGTCTTGGCCTTGGTTGGGGGGCGGTGACAGGTGTACAATCCTCAGATCCGAGCAGAATCCCAAGTGTTGAGACCAATCAGCAAATGTCAGGCAGAGGCAAGAAGACTCCGGGCAAGAGGGATCCTACCAGGTAAGAGTCTTTGCCCTTCTGAGATCAAACATGAAAAGTCACCACACACAAACTCTGAGAAATCTACGGTGGCCTTCTGTCCCAAATCTTTTCTCCCCTCAGGATCCTGCCTCTGCCTGTACCCTAAGTCCTTCCTAGAACTAGAGGCGCCCCCACTGCCCTCACCCAGGGTATGTGAGGAGAATCTGAGCCCCCTGGTGTTACTACTAAAGAGGAGACAGATTGCAGAGCCAGGGGAGTGTCACTTCCTGGACCGGCCTGGTGAGCACCCCTCCTGCCCAAGTCCTGCTGCCTGACCTCCAGGCTCTCCGGGCTCTCCAGGCTCTGAGACTTCCTGCCCTATAAGCCCTGTTTCCTCACCAGCTCCAGAAGCACTGATGCAGGCCCTAGAAGACTTAGACTATCTGGCAGCTCTGGATGATGATGGGAACCTGTCAGACCTGGGAGTCATCCTATCAGAGTTCCCCCTGCCCCCTGAGCTGGCCAAAGCCCTGCTGGCCTCCTGCGAGTTTGACTGTGTGGATGAGATGCTCACCCTGGCCGCCATGCTCACTGGTATAAATCACTTCTGTCTCTGGCTCTTGACACCATTTCAGTCCTTCCCAGCCCTTTCTGATGTTCTGGTGCTCCAAAGGCCAGCCCCATCTCCTATGCTTCCCTTACAGTGCCCAAAATCACAGCCTTAATCACTTATCCTTCTCCTGTCTCATTAGCCTTTTCCCAATGCTGGTTCTTGCCTCCAACATGCTTAAATCTCTCCTATTATTACTAGAGCTCCACACCCCTCTCCCTCCACACTCTACTCCCCAGCAGCTATACAGAATAACCTCTGTCCCAGTCTGCCTAGTGTGTTCCTGCCCACTGCATCCCAGCCTTAGGCCCGTAGCAACCCTGACAAGTCTCAGCTCAGCAGTGACCTCCCACCCCACCCCCCAGGCCGAATCCACTAAACACTTCTGAGCCCTTCCTTGCTCCTTATGACCTTCTGACACTTGAAAATGCCGACCACTCCCACCTTGAAACTGCCCGCTCCCTAAGCCTCTGTGACCTGCTTCTCTGGGTGTTCATCCTACTTCTCTGGTCATTCCCTTCATCTCTTCCTGGGCTCCTTGTCCTCTGCTTACCCATGGTAAATTAGACCTCCGAGTTCCATCCTTTCCCCTTTTGCCTTCTCATTCCTTGAACTCTCCGAGCAAGTTCATGCACACCCATGGTCTTTAGTGCCATCTTTACACTTAAAATTTCCAAACCTTGTATCTCCCTGCCAATATCATTCTTCTGAATCTTAGACTTATATATCCAACTCCTGATGGACATTTCTACCACAATTGTCCACAGTATCCCAGCCCAGAGCTGAACTCAAGCACTTGCTTAAACTGTTCCCTCACCACCACCACAAAAGCACGCCATCGCCTCTGCAGCTCTACTGCCATCATTCTAGACTAATATTTCTCCGGGTTCTTTCATTTTTATCTCCTAAATGTGTGTGTGTGTGTTTTAATTCATCTGTTTGTCTCCAAACTCACTATCGGTGCCAGTGTTAGATCCTCGTCCCCACTGAGACTGGATTCCTTTAGCCTCCTAACTTGTCAAGTGAACTTCTTCAAACACGTGGACTCCCTTACTTCAAAACTCTTCTCCAACAGCTACTCTTTACCTTCCAGATAGAATATAAACTCATCAGCACAGCACATCCAACCTCTCATGACCTGGCACATACCTGCCTCTCCAGCTTTATCTGCTGCCACTGTGCCACGCATGCCATTCTCTCTACCCTTACTAAGTGCTTGCAGTTCTCCAAACAGGCCACATTACTAACGTCTGTGCCTTGCCATGCCCGCAGTTCAGACTCTCTGCCCCTCTGCCACTGAGCTAATTCCTAACAAAACTTCAAACATTGGCCCACACACCTGTTGTGCTGATCAAGCTTGCTTATGTCTCCCCCTAGACTCTAAACTACTTGAGGGCAGAGACTCCTTCATTATTTACGTTCACTGTCTAATAAAGTTTATAGCACCTAGAAGTTATCGATGTCTTTTGAATACATTTCCCAAAATGGCATTTTATACCTTTTCACCCTTCCTTCTGTACTGCTATCCTCTCTCATTCCCCAAAATGACCTTCCTTGTTTCTGCCTCCAGCTGCCCCTGGGTTCACCCAGCCTCCACACTGTGCAGAAGAAGCTGCCTTGCGCCGAGCCCTGGAACACACAGATGGTGATCACAGTTCTTTGATCCAGGTGTACGAAGCCTTTATACAGAGTGAGTAGCCCACTCGGCATCTTCTTATAAAATCCCAGATTTTCCAAAGAGGGGAAGCAGTATGCAACCAGCTGGCAGATCTCTATGCCCAGGAGGAGGTGGCCCTTTGACCAAACTCTGGGTTCTCTTGGGGCTCTCTTTGTAGTTGTAGCTGTTCCCTTTCCTCTTTTAGGTGGAGCAGACAAAGCTTGGTGTCAGGCTCGGGGGCTAAACTGGGCAGCATTGTGCCAAGCCCGGAAACTTCGAGGTGAACTCCTAGAACTCATGCAACGAATTGAACTTCCCTTGTCCCAGCCAGCCTTTGGCTCTGAGCAGAATCGCAGAAACCTTCAGAAAGCACTGGTGTCAGGATACTTCCTTAAGGTTAGGGGAAAGAGTTGGGGTGAAGGTCATAAATGGAGCAGAAAGCAGAGGGATCAAAAATTGATATGCCGTCTCTGAAATTGGAGTCCAGATGATCATTCAAAGGATTTTTAAGAACCAGAAGAAATTTTTGAGGCATTGGAGTACAGGGGGCTATGGGAAATGCCATATGATAGGGACTCTAACACCTAGAGATGATGCTTTACTTTTAATACTCTCGCCACCCATCCTAATTCTTTCTCAACCCCCTTTTCTTTTTTCTGTTGTCTTCCTCTCCCCCCTGCCCCCACCACTCACTCCCTCACTATCTTTGCTTTTCAATGAGGTGGCCCGAGACACAGATGGGACTGGAAATTACCTGCTCCTAACACATAAGCATGTGGCCCAGCTCTCCCCATACTGCTGCTACCGAAGCCGCCGGGCTCCAGCCAGACCTCCGTTGTGGGTGCTTTACCACAATTTCTCCATTTCCAAAGACAACTGCCTTTCCATTGTTTCTGAGATTCAACCACAGATGTGAGTTCCCTGACACCCCTCCTACGTTGCCCATTCCCCTTCTAGGGGCCAAAATTATGGCTGGGGAGTTAGAGAGCCTTAAGGAGAGGAGGATATCTTAGTGGTTTGTAGTGACATATGATTTGAAGAGGCAGGGTTTGTGGACAGAATGGGAAGTTTAAGAATCTGTATTACAAAAAAAAAGAATCTGTATTACAAGAGAGGATACAGAAGTCATCTTCTGATTGTGACTCTCTCTGTCAGGCTGGTGGAATTGGCCCCTCCATACTTCCTTAGTAACTTGCCTCCCAGTGAGAGCAGAGACCTCTTGAACCAGCTGAGAGAAGAAATGGCAGATTCTTCAATAGAAAGTGAATCCCCCTCCACCCAAGAGTTTGGAGATGCCTGTGTCCTGCAGTGACTTGCCTACGGAATGGAACTGAGCTCATCTCAAGGCATTAGATCCCCCTCAGGCTAGCACTAAGGCAGCCAGCCAGATTTAGAAGGCCAAAGGTTAGGGTCAAACGTAAATCCTGGAATCTGAGACTCAAGAAGTGGTGGACCAAGAGTGGAGGGAATTGGGAAAGCCACAGTATACATAAGGTTGGACCCTTTCCTTAGCCTTCTTCTATTTATTGGAGAGTGACTGACATGTCACCGCCAAGCCCCCAACTTATGCCAATCCCATCTTTGTGTGCTTCATTTTGGCCTATAAAAGTTCTTTTTCTATGTGTCAAGTTTGAGTTTTGTTCTGCAGCAGCATACACAACATCCATGAGTTAGAGATGACACAGTATCATCCAACTCCCCCCACAATATCCTCTTGCCTGGTTCTCTCCCGTGGTCAAGACTTGGTGCTGTGACTGACCTAGCTGTCACTACCCTAGAACATGAGCAGTTTGACAACAGTTGGTCTCTGACCCTGCCCAAAGCTCACTTCCCTCTGTCTTACTGCTGCCTCTAGGGGAGGAAGAATGAGAGTGCTGTAAGAAATCAGACAAAAATCTTCCCTTTTCCACATACAACTTAGATCCTGCTCCTTCTTAAACCTCATGGCTGTTGCAACCATCCCCAAACTCTTAACTTTCCATCAATAAGCTTCCCAGCAGCCCCTGGCCCACTCACAAGCTAAAGTCTTTCTAACAACTTCAGGGACATCATGCTTTCCTTTCTTTCCAGCTGAGTGCTCATTCCCTTTTCTTCCTTTGAACTATTAACTTTGATATCCTCCATCACCTTGCACATTGTAAATGTGTTTGTAGAAATTGGCAGAAAGAAAGATTTAATCCTTACAACTCTGCTTTTTTCTCCTCAGAGTGTCCTCCCCTTGGAGAGTCTATCTGTTCTCATCATTCTATCTCCACGTCTGCGTAGATGTCAACCAACCTCCCCCAAAAGCACTTTTCCAGAATGAATTCTCTTTAGGTCTGGCATTTAGTTTTGCCTGCAGAGTTATCTTGCTCCAGTCTTTTCATTCCTCTTTATTATCCACAACACCATTGATCTCCTGGCCCTCTACATTTCCAACCTTGGAATTATCTTTGATTCTTCTCAGATATCCCTACTTATTTGCCAAATTCTGCTCACCCTAACTCCACAGGGCCCATTAATTTTATCCACTGCTCCCCCCTCTCCCCTCTCTGTCCCCATAGGACACCAGAGCCAGATTAGTGACTGTGTCTTTCATGGGGTGTATAAGCATCCGTCTTGCCTGCCGCCCAGGCACGTTGTGAGGCTCAAGGAGGAGGACGGAGTCAGCGGGTTGAACACACACGACAACATGAGGTTCAAAGTCAGGAAGGTATCCTTGGCGATTATTTTACAGTTGAAGAATGAGATGCCCAGTGTGGATAACCCTCTGGTTCCTGTCACAGTCAGACTCTCACCCTCCAGCACCTCCTCTGTTATACCACTGTCATTGGTGTCTTCTTTCCTTCCATCACACCTTTGGTACAGGCCCAGACAGTGCGTGCGAGCTGCTGCCTTCCCATCCCAGCACCACCTTGAGTTTGCCCTGTGGGTCCAGAACCCCAGCACTAACCCACCCTCGGAAGAATCCGTAGTCCTCAGGAGAGCAGCTCCCATTGGCCAGCCCTCCCCCTCCCCTCACCTCATTGGCTACCATACTGCAGGTCCCGCCTTCTCGGCTCCTCGGATTCCAGCTGGGGTGCAACCACAGTTGACTGGGAAATGGCGGGAAAGGCCACGTCTAAGCACGGTGCTACCGTGCAACGCTAGCCTGGGAGCCGGCAGTGGCCCAGGAGCCCTCGACGATAGCCTCAAAGCCAGCCCTTCCTCACAAGCTCCGCTACCACAGAGCCACGGCATGGTCAGCCGCGCGCTCCGTGGCCCTGAGCCCGGCGCTCCACACGGCGTCCGGAAAAGAGCGCTCGGCGGGTTGGGCAGGCGTCGCTCACACCACCGAGGCGAGCCCAGACACGGAAGCCACCTTGTTGTCCTCGGCCCAGGGCTGTAGGTTCTGCAGCGCAAAGAGCGACGAGTTGTGCAGGCAGAGTGGGTCGGGGGGCAGCGGCGGCCGCAGAGGCCGGGGTAGGGCGTCCTGCTGCAGGTGCAGGAGCAGCCGGCCCGCGCGGTGCCGCTCCGCCTCGCGTTCCTCCGCCGTCTGGCGCCTGTGAAAGTCGAGTCGCGGTGTCAGGCCAGCCCTCGCCCACCCCGCGCCTCATCGTCACCGCCGGGCCCGAGGTGCCTCACCCGCCCCGCGCCTCACCGCCACTTTGACGCCACCCGCCAGCCGTCGCGCGCCCCACGCCTCACCGCCACTTGGTGCGCCGGTTCTGGAACCAAGTCTTGACCTGTGCGTCGGTCATGCGCAGGGCCTTGGCCAGCGCTGCCCTCTCGGCCGAGGCCAAGTACTTCTGGCGCAGGAAGCGCCGCTCCAGCTCCAGCACCTGCGAACGGGAGAAGGACGTGCGCGGCTTCTTCCGCTTCGGAGGGGTCCGGTTTTGGTAGGGGTGGCCTATGCGGCGCGTCCCGGAGAAGGGCGAGAGTGCGGCTACAGGGAGGAAGAAAGAACAGGGCAAGGTTTTCAGGGCAGCCCTTCCAGGTGCCCCAGGCTCGGCCTCGCATCAGCAAAGGCCTCCAGACAAGAAAGGGCCTCGGAAGAAATGGCCCTCCCCCTCTGCTAAAGAAGAGACGGCCCCCGGAACTTCATCCTTCCCTCCCCTCAGTGTGGACTGTGGCCTGCAAAGGAGGGCGCGGGCATCGACGGCAGCTCCTACCCCATCGTCTCTCTTAAGCAGCGCGACCACGAGACACAAATTGGGGAAGGATCGCCTGGGTTGATCCGGGCGGGGAGCGTACGGGGAAGGTGAGTTGGAGCAGGACGATCAAAGATGAGGAAAGGGGGTCAGTGTGGGGCAAGACGCTGGAGGGTCGGGCAACCTCACCCGTGAGCCGGTCCTTGGCAAAGCGGCGGCCGCTGTCCATCCAAGGGAAGGTGAGTCCCGCTAGGCCCCCGGCTCCGCCCAAGCCAGAGGGTCCAGGCACCGCAGGGGCACCTCCCGCAGGCGGCGGCACCGGCAGCGGACGATGCGCCGGGACGCGGATCACGCCACCTGGGCCCATGCCGGAGCTGCCAGGTAGGGGGGCCAGCGATCCCGCGGGGCCGTAGCTTGAGGTTCCGTGAAATCCACCCGAGAACGCCACACTCTCCCCATGGCCCTGGCCCGACCGGCCGGGGCCTAGGCTGCTCCCGGGGGGTTCCGGGCAGCTCAGGATCTGGTCGATGCCAAAGCTGATTGGCTCGTGGTGCGGGAGGTTGTGCGAGGCCAGGACCGCCGGCTCCATGGGTCCGGGTCAAGGAGGACCGCAGGAGGTTTGGCGGTTGGGGAGGGCGCCCCAGGCAACTCTGGGAGCCCAGCCGCGGAGCGCTGGGGGCGACGGCCTCAGGGGCCCGCGGAGCTGGCCGCGGCGGGTCCCCGGGCCCCCCGGGAAATCTTCATGCCTGTGCACGGGGAGTAGCCGCGCCCGTGCCGGCCTCTGCCGGGCGTCGGCGCAGGGACTCGCATCCCGGGGGAGCGCGACCGGCGGGGGCCCCAGGAGTGCCCTTGCTGTCTCTGAAGCTCAGATGGACGCTAGGGTGCCGGGGCCTCTGCCCGAGTGCAGGGTGGAGAGGGTTGGCCGGCTGGGGCTGGGGCAGTGACTGACAGATCAGCACTGGGTGGGCAGTGGGGGCTGGGGGTAGGGCAGGGGCGGGGCCGGACCCGTTAAAGGGAAAGAGACGCCTGTTTGTGCGAAACACGGGGAAGAGTGGCGGGCGGGTATGGTGGGGGTAAGGGGGGAGGTGGCAAGGGTGTTAGGAACCAGGCTCAGCACGGGAGGGGCCAGAGCTTGGGCCGCTGCCCGCTGAGTCAGCCGAGATGCGCACAGCAACTCCATCCTCACCGGCCTCCGCCTTGGGCCTCCTGGGCCTCACCGGCTTCCTCGCAGGTGCCTCCTCCCACAGCCCCCACTCTTCGTCTCGCGATGGGTCCTGCCTGCCAACTCCCGGATTCGTTGTGGCCCCCGCCTAAGTGCCCTCGAAGACCAAATCTCGTTGTGGCTTCCTGGCTGCGATGGGAAGCGGTTGGGGAACAGCGCCGACGAGTTGGAGGCCCGGGAAGAGGACAGGTGTGGGAAGGGAGTGGCAGGGTGCGTCTGGGGGGCTAGGGCGGGCAACAACCACTCTGGGCCAGCTATCCTGGTGCACCTCCCGGCCTCTCCCATAGGGCCCCTACCTCCTTTCGGGAGCGCCAGCAATTGGTGCCCTGTGTTTCTTAGAATTTCGATTTTCTGAAATCGATGTAGAGCGGACCATTGGCCCAAGCCGGGCCAACTCCGGCCGGTGAGAGCTTGGGGCTGGCGTTCCGCCCCCGACAGGGGACCACCAATGCGGGACTCTGCCCCTCCACTAGGCGCCTAGGAAGTCTATTCTCACACACTTCTCCCCTCCCTCCTCAAAGTCAGGAGGACAAAATCGCCACAGGCGACACATGAGTCCTCACCGAAGCCTTCGGGGGGGATCAGCCGCCTCATTTCCCACAGACGCTACACCCCACCCAAGCCCTAGAAACTGTGCCTGGAGTGTGTCAGAGAAGGGAGGTGGGGGAAAAACTGAAGACGCTTGGTGACCTTATGACCTCTGGCCGCGGACCCAAGAGCTGGGAGTGTGTGAACTCTGCGTCCTTCCCGGGATGGGACCCGGGCCCGGCGGGCCCCCGCGTCGTAGACCCGCCCCCGCCGCCGCCCGGCCCGGTGCAGGCCGCCATAATCGGGTTAGCTGGGTCGGAATTACATTACCTTCCCCGGCCCGCCCCGGCCCCGGGGGGGCCCTGGCGCCTCCGAGCCGGTGAGACTGGGCGCAAGGAGGGGGGTGTTCCTACCATTCTGCGGCGGGTGGGCACCGATGAGCCGCTTGGTCTGCCTTGGACACGTGGTGGCCAAAGGACCCCGCCCTGCTGTGCCAGCCCTAGCCCCTAGACTCCAGCCCACTCTGGATGCTCCACTCCAGGCTCCAGGCTGCCGGTTACCCGTATAAGCCGAAATGCCTTCTAAGTCTAGTAAACGGGCTTCCCTGAGAGCACGGATCTTTCAGTTGATTCTCCAGGATCTCCTGGTAAAAGACTCTGCCCCTCCTTTCTCCCTAGCAGATGGGCTGCAGCCCAGTGCCTGAGGCAGGATGAGGGGTCTTTTCTCTCCAGGGAATTAGGAATGATATTTGGGCATCTGGGCAGGAAGATAAAGAAGAGAAAAAAGGGAGTGGATTTTCCCCCACTAAAGCCACCAGGCCCTGGTGTTCTCAGAAGCCTCAATCTGAAGGGAGTGGACCATGGCGGGAGGCAGGCAGTTGGCATTAATAATATGTAACATCCTCCCCCAATTTCTTGTCTACTTCCACTGTGCAGTTTCTTCAGTCCTTTCCCCACCCTGCCAACAGCCCTTCTGAAAGGTGGGCAGAGGATCCTGCCAATTTGGCCGCTGTGTTGTTATCTTAGTGGAAAAGACAGCCATTATCACCTCCCCTAGCACCCTTTGTCAGCAGTAGAGAGATGGGGCAACTAGGGAGTATGAAAGTTCTGCTGTCCAGGGAAAACCACCGAGACAGCTTGGGCTGGATCCCCTGAACGAAAACAGAGAGCCTAGGGAGCCAGCAAAGTAAATAAAGACTCTGAGAGGAACTGGCCTGCAGGTTAGGAATCTGGCAGTCCCTTTACCCACTCTACGGGGTGGGCCTCTGAGGAAAGGGTGGGCACTAATGTGTCTACAATCAAGCTGAATAAATCCTTCTTGAATGAATCAATCAGAGAGGAAGAGGCAACATCGTGCAGAACTGTATACCTGCTGACTGTTCATCCTGCCTTTTGAGGTCAGCACAGATGGCACTGCCTCCCAGAGATGGCCCAACCGAGTCTTGGGCAGGGGAATGGTCACCAACCCAGTAATATATACATATCTTCTGGGGAGTTACAAAAAAAAAAAATTACTGCCTCACTTCACAAACAATGGGTATCCAATTCTGTCAGCCACAGTCCTAGGAATTTCTCTGCTTGCCTCCACCTCTCTGATCCCAATTCTCTGGGAAAAGTGGTTCCTTTGAGTTTATATCTAGGATGGAGGCCCTGAGGTCAGAACTCCCACCTCCCATACACACTGCTTTGCATCCATCTCCCCATGTCCTACATGCATGCAGGTGGTCCCTAATTCTTCAAGTTGTCAGGCCTTTAAGCTTGCAGCTTCACAGGAAGAGGCACATTCTCAGCCTGTGCCTTTCCTTCCTTTCTGCTTTTTGTGCAGTGTCTTTCCCAGGAGATGGTCCCCACTCCTGTATCATCATTTCTGTCATTAGCTTAGTCCTTCCTACCCCCTGCTGTCTTAGGTCTCTTTTATCTGTACAAGAGAGATTTTTATCTCCAAGAGAGATTCTGTTTTTCTTTTCCCTTGTCCACCCCACCACATACCCACTGCATCCACTTCCTCACCATTTCTTTTTAAAAATTTTTTTACTTATTTTAAAACTAATCTGTGTGCTCAACGTGGGGCCCGAACTTACAACCCCAATATCAAGAGTCACATGTTCTACCATCAACTGACCCAGCCAGGCACCCCCTCATCATTTATTCTTTTAACTCATCACAACCTGGTTTCACTCCACTCTTTTTCAAAGAGCTCCTATGTCCATATTGAGGACTTCTCTGACATGTTTTACTCTCTGGCTCACCAACTGTTTCTTGAAATGTCCCTTTTGGTTTATGTAATATTTTCTTAGTCTACTTCTCTAGATTTTCATAATCAATGCTTATGTTTTTTCTCCACTGACTTTGGTTTTTCCACTGAAGACTGGGCATTCTCAGATCTCTGACTTCAGCTTTCCCTCTCTCTACATCTGCTCAGGTTTCACCCATTCTAACAGTCCCACCTATTATATCCACCCAGAAAACTCAGAGATCTCCATCCTTGGCTCTGACACTTGTTGTGTTCCAGCCTTTCTGTCCTAACCTTCTGGCCAGTTCTGCTTGCCTTTGCTGCAGCCACCTTAAAGTCCACCAGGCTGGGGGACATGCTCCCCTTGCAAGCTCCCCGCTCACTCCCTCCTATAATGCTTTCTTTTGAAATATTTCAGATACAGCCCTTCCTCTCCATTTCCACTGATAAAACCCTAATCTAGGCCATCATCACCACCACCTATATCCATTCATTTGTTAATCTAGAAAATTTTGATTGAACACCTACCATGCACCAGACACTGGAGATATAGCTGCAGACATAACAGAAAAAAAAAAAAAAAATCCTGCCACAACAAAGCTTATGTTCTAATGGGGGAGGCAGGTAAAACAAAAGACAATATATATTGAATAACAATAAATGCTAAGAAGAAGTAGAAAAAAAGCAAAGAAAGGGGAGGAGTGAAAGGGTGGGGGTTGTGATTTATCTAAAGTGATCACAGAAGGCCTCACAGAGTAAAGACCTGGAAGAAAGGAGCCATTTGGACATCTGAGCATTTCAAGTTGGGGATAATGCAAGTATATCTTGGTGTTATCTGTGCAACAAACAGTGAGGGGTCCAGCATGGCTGGAGAGACTGAGTGATTTGGAGAGACCATGCAAAGCCTTGAAGGATTGTAAGGACTTGGGCTTTTATTCTGAAAAAGAAAGCTATTGGAATTTTAAGGAAAAGACACCTGATTTTTTAGTTTTATTTT
The DNA here is from genome assembly GCF_027475565.1 of Acinonyx jubatus. Taxonomy (NCBI): domain Eukaryota; kingdom Metazoa; phylum Chordata; class Mammalia; order Carnivora; family Felidae; genus Acinonyx; species Acinonyx jubatus. The sequence continues at coordinate 88,995,823 of NC_069388.1, read as the reverse complement.
TAACAGGTTTCTTAGGGTAAAAGTAACATACAATAAACTGCACATATTTAAAGTGTACAAAAGTGTATGTATACACACATGAAACCACCACAGATAATAAACATATCCATCAACTCAAAAACTTAACTTCTATCCTTTTTTATTCATATGGAAACGTGGAAGCAAGGAAAGCAGGCAAGAAGCCACTGCAATCAATCATCCAGAGGACAGATGATGGTATCTTGGACCAGGGAGGTAAGCAGTGGACGTAGTGAGAAGGGGTTAATTAAAAAATCACTAATCTCATCACTTTTTGCTGCTTTATCCACTCCAATTTACTAGAAGATAAATGAGCAAAATATTTCTTTCATAGAATAATTCCCTCCCTTCAAAAAAAAAGGTCTGCTAGCTCCCTATTGCCCTCAGGCTAAAGTCCCAGCTCCATTAGGCCCTGTTTCTATCACTACTCCCACATCCACACCTCTGCCTCTTTCCTATCCCTCTCCCTGGTCAATCCCTTCGAATCTGCCTTTCTTTTCCATTTCCACCACACTTCTTATCCAGGCACCCCACCCCCATTCTCTGAACTGTGACCACCCAAAGTCCCACTTCTTTCAGAAAGCCTTTGGTGGTCTCCATTGGGGTCTCTCCCTTGATTCTCCAACTGCACTTGACGCTAATACTTCACAGTAAACTTATCCTTGGTTTTTAATCCCACTGGAAGTACCTAAGGATGGCAGTGCACACGGTCTAGAGCTCCTGCGTCCTCTCCAAGCACGGGACTGGGCCTATGCTACTGCAGGCGCTCGCTGCTTCAGCGTGTCTATGTGCGGTAGTGTCCTAGTCCTCCTCCCCTCCTCCTTCGGCATCTGCTCTGCATTAGTCTGTCCCAGGCCTCCGCAGGCGCCGATGATTGAATCATCATCATTAACCAGGGTCTGCCCCCCCCCCCACTCGCCGCCACCACAAGCCCCGGCGGCAGGGGAGGATGGCGGGGGGGGCGGGGGACAGAATAAGATCACTACCAAGTCCCTGGGGGTCCCTCCCTCCCCGCCACCCTCTCCGCCACCCTCTCCGCAAAGCCCCGAGAAAATCCCGCCGGGAGCCGGGAGAAGGCCTGCCATCCAGATGAAGCTCCGTAACGCGTACGCGTCAGCCGACGAGGGCGACTTTATGAGGAGAGGACCCGGGAGGGGCTTCTTTAGCGGGGTCGTGGTCACAGGAGATAGACGACCCTAAGCGGCGGCTGGCAGAGACCGCCGGGCCCTTTGGGGTAGAAGGGGATAGTCTTTTCAGGCTCCAAAAGTTAGTCCCGCGGTCGAGTAGGGTCTATTATGATGATTACTACAAGAGGTCAATGAGATAGGACCCCCTCCCCACGCCCCCCCACTCCCTAATTACGGATTGAGGAGGGGGAGGGGCCAGTGAGGCTCAGGTGAGCACACGGGGAGAAAGGGACATGGGCGGGGCCTTACAGAGGGTCAACGAATCCGAAAAGACCTAAGCCCTCGTTGCTGGGCGACAAGTCCCGCCCCGCAGGCGGCACCGGAAGTGGCAGGCCGGGATCAGCCTTTAAGATGGCGTCTCCTCAGGGGGGCCAGATTGCGATCGCGATGAGGCTTCGGAACCAGCTCCAGTCAGTGTACAAGATGGACCCGCTACGGAACGAGGTGCAGGGGCGGCGGGGTTACTGCTGTGGTCGGCTAGCGGTGCGAACTGGGGCCGGCTAGAGGACGGGCGGTGGCTGGCCCGGCGCCCAGTGCGCCTGCGCAGAGACAGGGTGCCCAATGCGCCTGCGCGATTGCGATCGGGTTGCCAAACTCCGAGCTAGGACGCTTGCGCATTGTGCCGCCCACGTCGTGTAGTCTCCCCTGGGAAAGGAAGGTCGGGCGAGTCCACGGGAAGGGAGCCCCCGCTGTGCGCGGAGCCCCCTGCTGGGCGGAGGGGGAGTGTCAGCTCCCGGGAGCTAATCCCTTGCGGATCGTGCAGGGTGCGAGGCTTGGCCTTGGAGTGTGATGAAAGAGGCATTTTCGCAGCTGGGAAGGCGTATGATTTGGCGTTGGAGGGAATGGTTGGTGACGGGCGGTGTGTCCGCAGGAGGAGGTCCGAGTAAAGATCAAAGACCTGAATGAACACATCGTCTGCTGTCTGTGCGCCGGCTACTTCGTGGATGCCACCACCATCACAGAGTGTCTTCATACTTGTGAGTGCCCTGGACTCTGTCTGGTCCTTCAGGCCCTAGTCTCCACCAAGCTAGTTGCCAGGCTTTTGGCCCCCTGCCCCAACCACCCAGACACCCCACCCAGCCCGTGAATCCCATTCCCAGAGAGGCTAAGAGTCTGCTTTTTCCTTCCTGCAGTCTGCAAGAGTTGTATTGTGAAGTATCTCCAAACCAGTAAGTACTGCCCCATGTGCAACATCAAGATCCACGAGACACAGCCACTGCTCAACCTCAAACTGGACCGGGTCATGCAGGACATCGTGTACAAGCTAGTGCCTGGCTTACAAGACAGTGAGTGACCAACCTCACTTTGAGGGGTCTCTGGAGGACTGATGCTGGGTGGCAGCTTGAGATGACAAAGGCTTTGGTGGGAATCATGTAGGTAAAGAGGTTGACAGCCGGAGAGGGACAAAGTATGAGGGAGGGCTAATATTTACTTCCCACATCCCCCCTCCCTTCTAGGTGAAGAGAAACGGATTCGAGAATTCTACCAGTCCCGAGGCTTGGACCGGGTCACCCAGCCCAGTGGGGAAGGTATGTCCCTTGGCAGCAGGAGGGTAAGGTAAACCCCCCAGAGCATTTCTCCTGCCCAGTTTTTCTCTCTGGGGAAAAAGGAGTATGGAATCTGTGCCACTCTCCTCACTACTCTTTCTTAGAGCCAGCCCTGAGCAACCTCGGCCTCCCTTTCAGCAGCTTCGACCACTCTAAAGCCCACTACTATCGATATGATGAGCAGCTGAGTCTATGCCTGGAGCGCCTGAGGTAAGGGTCAGGTCATGAATTGTCTGATGTGACAATGTCAGTGACCCAAAACCTGGGAGGGGCTTGGTGAGAGGGTAAGCAGTGAGGGGGAGTATCTCTTCCCTTGAAGAGAGTATACCATGGCTCTTGGTGAGGGACAGGGGGAAAGATAGGGCTCCTAACCTGTGTCTGTTTCCCTCCTAGTTCTGGGAAGGACAAGAATAAAAGCATCCTGCAGGTGAGAGGGGCTGAGGGGAGGGCCTCTCTGAGGACTCACCTCCCCATTGCCCCTCCCTCACACACCTTGTCCTCTTGCCTTCCCTCCCTATCCCCAGAACAAATATGTTCGATGTTCTGTTAGAGCTGAAGTTCGTCATCTCCGAAGGGTCCTATGTCACCGCTTAATGCTAAATCCCCAGCATGTGAGTATTCCCACAGCCAGTGTTTGGGGGAAAGGGAGGAGCTCAAAGGGAGTTCACAGAGTCTGTAGTGGACCAGGGCAGTTCTTGACCTGCATGAGAGAGGGGTTTCTGAAACTGTCCCCATCTCCCTCCTAGGTACAGCTCCTTTTTGACAATGAAGTTCTCCCAGATCACATGACCATGAAGCAGATATGGCTCTCCCGCTGGTTCGGCAAGGTGAGCCAGGGCCGAGGCAGTCCTCAGGGCAGGGATGTGCTGAGGGGGCCTTTTGAGTAAGAATGCTCCCACCGACTGCTTCTTCTGCTTGTTTTCTCCTTAGCCATCCCCTTTGCTTTTACAATACAGTGTGAAAGAGAAGAGGAGGTAGGGGCCAAGCCCCCACCACATCCCTGTCCCTTTCCCTCCCCAGATATTTATGTGAAATTAACTGCGGCTTTATTTTTTGAAATAAAAACTTTAAAAAAGCATCTTTTCTCTTCCTTCCACCTATGCGTGCTTTGTTCTGTGTCCTGCTTCCCTTAGAAGTCCTCTGAGTTTCATCATGAAAGAGGGCCTCTCTCTGTCCCTTGCCCCTCAGTGAATTGCCAAAGGAGAAGGGTAGAGGACTCTATACATGTAAAATTCAGAAGGTGAGCTAAGTGGAACCAGGCTACCCATACCAGCTCTTGTGTGGGGTGTGTGTGTGTGTGCGCGTGTGTGTGTAGGTAGGGAAGGCTTTCTGGAGGGGAGCTGTCGCTCTACTTGAGTGTTGCAGCATATGCTACAAACTTGAGTGGAGGTGTCTTGATTCAAGAGTAGGGCTAGGGTTGGACAGTGGCCACTGAAGGACTGAAGAAGAGTGCTATTTTAAAGGAAAAAATCAAAGAATTGCACTATGGAAGGAATCGAAAAAAAAAAAAAAACTGCGGGGTGGGACACAGGGAGAACAAGGGTGTTGAGTTGGAGACATGGTTGTCCTTCAGGTACCCGGACTAGGTGAAGCAAGGATGAGGAGAGGGAACTAGTGTCCAGCAGAGCAAAGGCAGCTTCAAGTAACAAGAGGGAAGCAGCAAGGCTGTTAACTCCCTTGATTAATTCAGCAAACATCCCTTTTTTATAGGAGCCCAGCCATGAGCCTTAGGCTCTGGAAACAAACTTAGCTAGTCTTCCTGTTCTATGACCTCTTAGTGGGGTAGTCAGAAACTTGCCTGACTGGGCCAATAACAGATGGAGGAGAAAGCAAGTTCCTGAAGGAAGCTAACAGGCTGTGGCTGAATCTGGGACAAGTGGGAGGGAGCAAGCAGCATAAATTGTGGCCAGAACTCAAGTTGAAACCTAAATCTTACACGGGCCTAAGTCTGACTCCCATGAGTTCAAAGGGGTCATTGTGCCTAGCTGGTGAGGGCTGAAGGCACGGAGCTCCCAGGGATAGAGATGAGGTGGCAGAAGACTTGGGAGGAGGTGTACAGTGAAGGAGGTCTGAACTGGCTGAGAGAGCCTGAGACTGGAGCGGGGGTTAAAGGGACTGGGCATAGCAACCAGTGCACGGTGGACCTGGGCTTCCCTCCACACAGATGAAACTTGTAGACCATGAGAAAAGCACAATGTGGGGAGGCTGCAGAAAGCAAGAGCCCTCAGGTGTGAGAGGCAGGCAACAAGCAAGAGGGTGGGGACATTGCAGAACAACCACCCTGACAGAATCTCCAAGATTCCCCATGCCTCCCATGTTTCGAGCTGCATGCCTGGAATGCTTGTCCCCCTATGCCCATACTCAGCTGTCTTTTCAAGGTCCAAGTGTCACTTCCTCCAGAAAACCCTCTCTCTGCCAGGACCCGGGGTTTTCCATTCCTTTGCATCAGCCTCTACACCAACATACATTTAGGGATTTGGGATTCATTATATCTATCTAAGGGCTCCCCCCGTCTCTTCCGGGGACTCCATGCCCACTCAAGCAGCCACACTGAGGCTGTTCTCAAAGAGTTTGTCGGTGAAAGGGCATTTTCTTTTCTTTTTTTTTAATGTTTATTTTGAGAGACAGAGTGTGCTTGCAAAACAGGAGGAGGGGCAGAGAGAGGTAGAGAGAATCCCAAGCAGGCTCTGGGCTGACAGCAAGGAGCCACAAGTGGGGCTTCATCTCACTGACTATGGGATCTTGGCCTGAGCCTAAATCAAGAGTCGGAGGCTAAACCAACTGAGCCACCCCTGAAAGGGCATTTTCAAGGAATGACTCACTAGGGAGAGGTTTGGACTTGGGGGGAAGGAGGTAGAAACGTTCCTGGGGACTTTTCAGGTCCTAAGTGGCTGCAGGAGGAGTTGGGGAGTAGCTTGGGGCTTGGCAGGAGCTTGGCGTCAAAAAGGCCCAGTCAGAAGATAAGGCTGACTTAGGGACCAAGCCTCAGGATGAGGCTTTTGACAAGGCATGGTTTGAGGCCAAGGAGCAGTAGAAGGTGCTCAGGACAGGATCTGGGATGGCGGCCCAGTGGCGGCCTCGCCAGGGGCCCAGCAGAACCTTCTTTTTGTCTGTCAGCGGTGGTGGCAGAGGCAGCTGTGGTGAGTCTCCCGAGGTGGCTGATGCAGGCCTGCTGCGGGCTCTGCGCCACACAGACCCTGTGCCCCTCAGGTCACGATCTGCGCCACGGGGTGAGGGGTGGGGGTGCAGAATCAAGCCCAGGGTTCTCTTGGGCTGCGCGACCCAGAACGAGCTCCTTGTCTTCAAAGAGGCGGCCGCAGGGCAGTCCCAGTGCGCAGCCGGCCCACTCCCGGGCGCCCTTGACCTCGCTGTGCTTCCGGTGGTGGGAGGGAGCGGGGGCATCGGTACTCACCGGCAGGGCCCAGCCTGCCATTGCCCCTGCCGCTTCCGTTTCCGCGGTCCACTCTCACCTGGGGGAAGGGAGCACCGAGCTTTGCGCCCGCCCTTGGCACAGGAGAGAACAGGTCCCTCTTAGCCCGGGCAGTCTGTCCCCGGCCCGGGGTGGGCGGGAAAGGAGGGAAAAGGTATTTCACTGGTAATGGAGCACACTTCTCGGTGTGCGTGTGTGTGTGTGTGTGTGTGTGTGTGTCCCGCCGCTCCCCCAGCTCGGCTCGCACGCCCCCAGAGCTCTTTATGAGCCGGCGGAAAGGGCCAGAAAGGGCTCACGGACCCAAGCAAGGCCCTAGAAGAAACGAAACTAAAGTGGAAGTGTCCGAGTCGGTTCATTCAACAACGTTTTCTGAAAGAGAAAACAACCCTTGAAGTGTGCGAGACGGACTGCCGCTCCGCCCCTCGCCCCTCGGCCGCGAGTTTCCTCCCTCAACGCCCAGCCCCCTCTCACTAACGGACTTCCCTAAGGGTGGAAAGGGGCGGGCAGGCACCTCTCCGGGACTGGCCCTCATCCGTCCACTGCCCTGAGGGGGTTGTTCGGAGGATCCCCAATCACAGGATTCAAAGGAGTGCGTGGAGAGGGAAATTCGGAGACTAAAGGTTGTTTATTGAACAACTAAGATTGTGCCAAGAGAGGCAACAATCTGGGGGGTGGAGGGCTGGGTAAAGGAACCCGCTAGATGGGAGGCTGAGATGGGCAATGTGGGTGAGAGGTGCAGTGTCACGGAATGAGAGATAAGGTAGGGACGACGAGGAAAGGGAAATCTGAAAAGAGATGATGCGCAGAGGTGTGAGAAAGCATCCTTAAAGGAGAATGGAGGCTCCTTCCCCAGGGAGTGAAAGTCGGAATGTGGGGATCTCTACAAGGAGGAGGAGCAGAGGACCCCAAATGTCTGAAAGGACAATAAGGGGAATCCGTGGAGGTGGGAGACATGAGGGGTTGCTGGAGAATGCTGAGAAAGGAAGACTATCAGAACGGGGGGGGGGGGGGGGCGGGGTTGGAGGGGGGCTGCGGAAAGGTGCCTGTCTGTGGATCACTCTGTGAAGGTCCAGGACAGGAAGGGTTGGGCCTTGGGGGTGGAGGGTATATGGGGGGTGAAGGCTACAAGACAACTGATGCAGCACCCCCTTCCCATCCAGCCCAGAACCCAAGTTTAATCTCTTAATCTCCCTCATTAATCATTCACCCTCCTCCTACCCTCCCCCCAACATGGGGATCGGGTTTCTCCCCAGCTCAGGTTCCAGAGGCATTGCTGGAGAAGTCCCCTCCTGTGCCCCCCCCCACCCACCCCCCCCCCACCCACCCCCCCCCTCCCCGTCTGGACTAGTCCCTGGCCGCTGGGACAGCCTTAAGGCTCTGCTGTCAGCGGCCTCCTCCCTTTACTAGTCTCGCCTTCTCTTTCATCCCCCAAATGGGGACCTCCTAACCCCGCTGTCATCGAACCCCATTACCTGAGCCTGGTTGCAGTTTGCAGGGGGGGTAGATAGGTGGGAGGGATGGAAAGGGCAAATGCCCTTCAGGAGAGAGGGCACTCCTCACAAACATACCAGTAATTGAGAGCAGAGGAAGAGATGACATAAAAGCTACACAGAGGAGGGCTGTAGTGTCTGTTTGGTGACAGGCATGGGACATGAGCTAGGCAGTTCCTGCAGCTTCCTGGGACCCTCTTTAAAAGCAGATTAAGTCTGGGCCACCTGGGTGGCTCAGTTAAGTGTCAGACTTCAGCTCAGGTCATGATCTCACAGTTTGTGAGTTCGAGCCCCATGTCAGGCTCTGTGCTGACAGCTCAGAGCCTGGAGCCTGCTTTGGATTCTGTGTCTCCCTCTCTCTCTGCCCCTCCCCTTTTCATGTCTGTCTCTCTGTCTCTCAAAAATAAATAAACATAAAAAAATAAATAAAAGCAGATTAAGTCAAACCACCAGCATGGTTCAGAGGACGGGGCCTCCAGCCATGAGGTTCTCTCTTGGCCTCCCTCCGCCTCCTACCATTAATAACCAATTAACAAGATCCTGAGGCATCTCACTGTTCTGCTGTGGCCTAGCTCTGTTCTTAGACCAATCAGTGGGCCATTGGGCTGTGTTGCTCAGGCTGCCATGAGGGTACTATGCCAGTCTGGGGGATGGGAGGGGTCACTGGAGGGAACTCATTACCAAGAAGACCCTGTGTTTCTCCATCTTTGGGAGGCCAGGTTAGTGCCTCCGGCCAGGTGAGGGTTCCTCACCCCCATTATCTTTGGCCCAGGGGCCTTAGGTCTCTCAAGCTCTGTTTAGGGCACCTCAACGGCAGGCTCCACTTGCCCCAGGGAATAGGCACAGAGGATCTTCGCACAAATGGTGGGAGGTGCAGAGGTCTACAGAGAAGGTGACATAATGGACACCCCAGGAGGGACTTCTTGGCACTGTGGGAAGAAACTTGAAGAATCCCATAGAAGCAAGTTCCTCAGGAACGGTGAGCTCCTCAGGAGTGGTGGGGCTTCTCTGCCTCTGGGCTGTGAATCCCCTTGCCTTGTTGGGCCTCCACTGGTGGAGCAACCACTGTTCCAGAGCTGCCTTCTTCCTACAAAGGACAGCTGTAGGGCGCTCACTCAGGTGTGAGCCCAGGACTGGAATAGGTGTGGGAGAAAAGAAAGAAAGGACACAAATAAAATAGGAATGAATATCCCAGACCTTAGGGTTTGTCCCTGAGCTGCCAGGGGTTTCTGTCCCAGGATCTGGTTGGGTCCATGAAGTCTGACCTGCAAGTCACTTTTCTATGGGGACTGACCAGTGGCCCTTTCCATTGCTGCTCTACAGGGTGGTTTCTGGGCTTTGGAGGCTGGGGAACCCCTATTTGAACCACAGGAGCTTAATACGGAGGCAAAGACAGATCGACTGATAGGCCTCGGCAGAGGCCAGTCTTCCCTGGCCAAGACCCCTGGGTGGGGGCAGTAGCTATAGCTCCGGATTTGCTGTGTCTTCTTTCCCGAAGCCCCGGTCTATTCCACTTCTCCATGTGCTTTGACTTTCTCAGGGCCTCTAAGCCCGGGTCCAGCCAGAGAGCTGGTGGATCCACTCACCTGTTTTTGCTTCCGCATCGCATCCCCATTATTCCCGGTTGCAGAAATTCCGCCAGGCCAGGTCCTTCCAAGTCTTGAGTTCCCCCAGGCCCCTCGCGCCACTCTAATAACTTCCAGCCGCCGGGACCTCTTCAAGAGGGTTCTGCAGGGGTGGGGCGCGGACGAGGGGGCTAGGTCAGGAGACCAAGATCCTTTTTAGGAGGGATCAGAGATCCTAGAACGGTCAGGTCTGATCTCCCTCCTCGGAATTCTGCAAATCCCATCCGTTGGGGCAAGGGGAAGCAATTTATTGCCGACTAGTTTATGAGCCAGAGCAGCGGCTAGGCGGGGAGTCGATGGTACACAGAATCTGCGGGCCGTCCAGGAAGGGTCCAGTCAGAGCGTGTACGGGGCCATGCCCTGCCGCGCGGAACAGCTCGGCGGCCGGGTATGGCAGGTTGTTCCTGGTCTGCTCTCCGCGCCTCCCCACCCTGTTAGAAATACAGCTGCGGGGACATCTACCAGCTCCAGACCCACCGCGGCCACGGGATGGGGGTTGGGGGCGCAGGAGGAGGGGCACAAGGGGCTTGGGCCCAGCGCGGGGGGCGGGTCCGAAGCTGGGGGCCCAGATAGGGAGCCGCGGTCTGGGGCCCAGCGCAGCCGGCGGCGGGACCGCCACAGCCCCGTCGGCCATGAACTCGGGACCAGAGCCCCGGACACCCCGGACATTATTCAGCATCGCCGACATCCTAGGCCCGCGCCTGATCCCCCGAGGACCCTCTACGTCCCAGCTTCCAGAGTCGAGTCCTGGTCCCACGTCGCCTCTGTGCGCGCTGGAGGAGCTGACTAGTAAAACTTTCCGCGGATTTGACTGGCACGCTCCGGAGCCCTCTGAAGGTATAGCGCAGGCAAGGTCGCGCACTTTGACTTGGCCTTCTCCCCATCTCTCTCCTTCAGGTCCCGGTCTCGACCCTTCGTTCACAATGGCCCCCACCCTAATCTGCCCTCTGTCCTCAGCCCACGTGCTGGGACTTCCATATCCCAATCCTCACCTACCCTCCGTTAGTTCCCAGGCTCCGCGGCCGCTCCTTGGAGGCCACCAGCGCCGAGGGGGAGGGCCAATCTGTCGAGAACTGAGTGACCCGTTGGTCCGTTCGCTGTAGGCGGGGCAATCGCGACACCGAAAGGCCGGCGAGATGGAGACAAAAGGCCTGAGCCCGAGGCTGTGAACAGTGAGCTAGGGCATGGGCGGTGCACAAAGTGCTGGGAGGCAAGGCTCGGTCTCTCCGGGTGACCTAGCTCCGCTCCACGCCGTTCTCTTCAAGAAAGGGGACAGGAACAGAAGGTCTTTGGGGCGGCAAGGGTCGGGGATTACGGACTTCGCCTCTCCTTACACTTTGAACCCCCACTACCTCCTTTTGGGCTCGAGGAGGAGGTTCCCGTGTCACTAAAAAAAGCGTAAAACAAGAGTGCTCATCATAACCTGAGAGTCTTTAGAAGGGCATGATCAGAGTCGTATTACATTCATCACACAGGGCTGCCCCGGGCTGTCCCTATTATTTTTTTAATGTTTATTTTTTGAGAGAGACAGAGTGTGAGCAGGGGAGGGGCAGAGAGAGAAGGAGACACAGAATCGGAGGCAGGCTCCAGGCTTTGAGCTGTCAGCACAGAGCCTGACACGGGGCTCGAACTCATGGACCATGAGATCATGACCTGAGCTGAACTCGGATGCTCAACCGACTTAGCCACCCAGGCGCCCGGCTGTCCTATTTTGACCATGGTCGCCCGGCCTCGGATGCCGGGCCAAACCTACAAGCCCACTTATCCCGGGGCTCCGGAGGGCCTCAAAGATCCCTCCCCAGATTGCCTGACGCCCTGCCAAGTCTCCTTTGGCCAGTCCCGCCCTCTTCCTACTCCCTCACCTCCTCAAGATGCCCTCAGCCTGCTGCTTCCCATACCCAAGTGGCCCGTTCCACTTTATGCCCCTCACTCCCAATTCGGCCTGAACCCCCGTTTGGTAAGGGACCACGGTTCAGGCTCCTGTCCGCCTTCTCGCTCCGCCTCCCCCACCCCGGCTTGAGCCCCCCCACAGCTTCTCCTTTGAGCGGATGCCTGATTCCTGCAGGCTAAGACTGACCCCCGCCGTATCCCCGCAGGCCGCGCCGCCCCGAGTGCTCTGGGCCCTGGCCAGGCTGGCCGCAGACGGCGAAAGTCACGCACGGCGTTCACTGCGCAGCAGGTGCTGGAGCTGGAGCGACGCTTCGTCTTCCAGAAGTACCTGGCGCCTTCCGAGCGCGACCGACTGGCGGCGAGGCTCGGCTTGGCCAACGCACAGGTTGTCACGTGGTTCCAGAACCGGCGAGCCAAGCTCAAGCGCGACGTGGAGGAGATGCGCGCCGACGTGGCCTCGTTGCGCACGCTGTCCCCCGAAGTTCAGTGCCGCCTCTCGCTGCCTGACGGCACCCCACGCCCCGTCCCTGGCCGGCCTGACTCCGGGCCCCACCTGTCAGAAGAGGAGATAAAGGTGGACTAATGAAGGCAAAGCCGCCGCCGCCCTGGGCACCTGGATCCCCGACTCCTTGCCTCCGTGCTCCGCGCCCTGTCTGGGTACTAGGGTGGAGGGAGGGTGTGGATCTGGCCTCCTCTGGCTCACAGTCCAGACACTCGCTTTTCCCAATTGTTGAGAATAAAATGGAGACTCAGTCGCTCGACGCCTCAATCTTGGCGCCCCAGAGCAGTAAGAGCAAAATCTGCCGATTGTTGTGCAGATTCCGCGCTTGGCTGAGCGCTTTAAACGCGATGTCTCCTTCAAACCTCATAGCAAGTCTATTCGGTGATATAATTATACCCGTTTCACAAAGCAAGAAGCACTAGGTCAGGATTTGGGCCTAGGTATCCTGCCAGCCTTCAGAGCCAGTGCATGTCAGCCGGACGGCACTCTGGAGACTTCGAGCTGAGGGACACGTAGCTGCGGGCGACCTACCCCTACTGACTGCCTTTAGTCGCTGGACTCCAGCAGGCCTTTGACCCGCCTCCTCCAAGACCTTGCAGCTAACCTCTGGGCTGCTCCGAAGTGACAAAGTTGTGCCTGATCCTACCCTTTCCCCACCCTGAGGTCATTTGTTAATGGGCTTCAGACGATTCCCTCACTTCTGCTGAAAGAACCCCATGCTGAAACACAAGCTAAGTGAAAGCGGTGGGGAGAAGGGGCACAACCCTACTTCTGGGACCTCTGCCCCACACTTGGGCAGGAAATGTTCCTCCCAGGATAGTGGCCTTGGCAGGAGGGTGGGGAGGCTGAGTCTGGCCGTGGAGGTGGAGGCTGGAGTAGCTGCATGGGGACCTTGGCGGGTGGAGCCAATAGCCTACCCCCACCAGCGGACATTTCTGAAATTAATTTATTCCACTGGTAATTAATCACCCTCTGGCAACATGATGAGAAGGTAAGAGGCCTATGCCTATGCAGGGCCATCACTTCAGATCTTCAGAAGACCATGCTTAGGTTCTTTCCTGGCTCCCCTCTCTCCGTGTCTGTCCTTCCTCCCTCCTCAGGCCTTCCATGCTTCTGCCCAGATGCCACAACTCATTCTCAAGAATGTTCTGAGAATGATCCATCCAGGATTCAAGGGGAGTCAGCTAGGGCCTCGGTTGCAAGTGGAGGTCCCAGGAGAGAATATTTCAGGGAGACTGAACAATGCTGGAAGGCAGAAGGGAACCTGGCACTGTTGGACAATAACTACCGCTTATTGAACATAATTCAAGTGATGTGCATGGATTAATCTTCACAGTAATCCCAGAAGATAATGAAATTTTAATTTCATTAAAATTTTTTTTAATATTTATTTTCGAGAGAGGGACAGAGTATGAACAGGGGAGGGGCAGAGAGAGAGGGAGACCCAGAATCTGAAGCAGGATCCAGACTCTGAGCTGTCAGCACAGAGGCCCACGTGGGACTCGTGGGACTCGAACTCACGAGCCATAAGATCCTGACCTGAGCTTAACCAGCTGAGCCACGCAGGTGCCCCAGATTTTAATTTCACTTTCAGTGTAAGGAGACTGAATCACAGAAGCCCAAGAAGATGTAGTAATGTCATGGAGCTTGTAAGTGCTAGGGCTGGCACTAACCTGCTTGTTTGACTCAGGGGCTCATGCTTTTGACCACTGCATGTTCTGTCCCCATAACTGTGACTGGGCCTAACTGAAAGAAGAAAATGGTTTACAAAGAAAGCCAGGGAGAAAGGGCCAAAGGTAGCAGTTTTGGGATTCTACTATAGATAAAGCATAGTCCTTGAAGGTTTTAGAGAGGAGAGACGTGACAGCAATGTTAGAGCAGGCTAATCTGGCTGCAAGTGTAGGGCGGACCAGTAACTGGCAGGGACCTGAAGAAGGAGCGTATCTCTGGCCACTGCAGAAGGTAAGAGCCGAGAGAATTCGGGGCCAGACGTGGTGGTGGTGGGGGGAGCTGTAATGAAAAAGGAATGTTTGATTATCCCAATGACCGAAGATTGCATGAATCTGTGACAGCCTCACAAACCTGGGTAACTGGAAGAAAAATGGCATCATGGGCAGAAATAATGACTACTGGTGTGGAGCTAAGAACTTGTCTGCCATTACGTACAAAAAGTGTTCTTTGCACCTGTGTTGCCCTTTCAATACACATGTGCAACACACACACATAACTTCCCTGGTTCCTGTTCAGGGCCTTCATCCCCTTCCTAAGGCTGCCTCTTTGGAGACTTTAGAGTGACCAACTCATTCCCATTTGCCCAGGACTTTCCCAGTTTTAACACTGAAAGTCCCATACTCCAGGAAATCCTTTAGTCCCAGGAAAACCGGGGTGGTTGGTCACTGCTTTCCAACCCCAGGGACTCAGAACTCAGACTGCTGTGTTGGAACCCTACCAGTTAGCAGGGTGAGTGTGGGGCAAAATGGGGATAAGGTGTCAGGAGTCCTGTGGTTCTTAGAGAAGGTTCAAGTCCAGGATAGGTCAAGAGATACTGGGGAGGGGATATTTCTTCGAGAGGCTGGAAGAGCAAGGAGCCAAATCAGCCTGAAAGCAGATACCACACAGCAATGGTGGCTGCCCATTCTTTGAGGAACCCTAGAGGAATCCCCAAAGCAGAGAAGTACCCCTCTGCTGCCCTGAACAAAGCCAGATGAGCAGGCCTCTTATGAAGTCACCATAATAGAATCCCCTTTCAAGCAAACACAACCACCTCTCCCCAACTAGGCACGAGCAAAGAATTCTCAGAGCAAATAATTCTTGTTAGGAAGTATGATTGTGTCAAGTTAATTGGCTCTGAGCCGTGATCCCCCTCCACTTGTGTCCTCTTAAATTCTAGCCCGGTGCTTCCACCTCTCATAATCAAGCCTTGGATGAACAAAACTGAAATCTCTCCCACCAAAATGGCCTCTGGATGGTATCTCCCCAGCCAGGTGCTAGAATAGTGCTTGGGTTGGGACGCCTGGGTGGCTCAGTTGGTTAAGCGGCCGACTTCGGCTCAGGTCATGATCTTGTGGTCCATGAGTTCAAGCCCCGCGTCGGGCTCTGTGCTGACAGCTCAGAGCCTGGAGCCTGTTTCAGATTCTGTGTCTCCCTCCTTCTCTGACCCTCCCCTGTTCATGCTCTCTCTCTCTCTGTCTCAGAAATAAATAAATGTTAAAAAAAATTAAAAAAAAAAAGAATAGTGCTTGGGCATTAGGGTCGATCACCTGGAGGGCTTAATGAAATACTAATCGCTGAGCCTCGCTGTTGCACTTTCTGATTGAAAAGGTATAGGGTGGGGCCTGAGAATGTATATTTGCATCAAGTCCCTGCTGGTTCAGGGACTACACTTGGGAGAACCACAGTCCCAGGAACTCTGTATTTTGTGAAATAAGCAGCAGTGTACTCATACTCATCTCTTCCCACTATGGGAATCATGATTATGTAGGACAGTTGCAGATAAAAAATCAGTTTATTTAACACCCTTTATGTACCAGGCACTTTGTAGGTATTTTCTCACACTTTTACTTCCACTCCTCACAAAAGCCCTGTGGGGTAGGGACTGCCCCCATTTTACAGATGAGGGAACTGAGGCAGATGACCCAAGGTGACCCAGCTAGCAATGGCAGACTTCATTCTGATACATTCAAGGAGCCTGCTCAATAAACAAAAAGAATTTGGGAAAGCCCTGCAGAAAGGAGGTGTGTTTCAACACCTCCTATACAGGTGTGAATGTTGTTGAGCAAGACCATAAGGCAGCAAGAATCATTTATCCTGGCAAATGGTTCTCCCAGGCAAGGCATTCTGGAAGGCTTAAAAGTCCCCCACAGATCCATATTCCAATGAGCTGAGAGTCCCAGGCAAGGCTAGGGAGGAAGCAGCCAGGGGCAGCTGCCAGGATCTTAGAGAACCAAAAGACCTTGATTCTTACACAAGAAGTAGGGAACTATGGCCTTCTTTGGGGGGCAGTAACTCTTGGTGGGGAAACTGCATAAATTCACATGGGGAAAGGCTCATTACAATACCCAGTGCTGGAACAGAAAAAGAGCATGGCCAAGGTAGCAGCTCCCTGGGTGCTTGCTGACGCCCCATCAGCAGGACAGTCAGCAGTGGGAAGATGTGATGTTATGAACCCTGCCAACTCCAAGCAGGAGCTGGTGAGGGACTTCCCAAATGCAAACCCCAGTGAATCTTCTAGCAGTTGGAGGAGTTGAGACTATTGGGCAAAGGAGAGGTCAGAATGTGCACCAAATGACAGAAAACAAGGCATGAGTGGCTGGGGCTAGAAGAAACAGGGTAAGAGCTGGGCTCAGGAAGATGTGAGCCTCTATCAAGATGGAGGGTGGGACTCAGGCCTCATTCATCATTGTGGCCCTCTTCCTGAGCATAGAGCTCTGGTTGGTGAATGAGTCCCTCGGGGCCAAGAAGCAGAGCAAGCCCCATATGCTCCCTGTGGGGTCTGTCATAGTCTGAAAACCTAACTTTTGTACAGTTCCCTCCTTAGCCTTGGTGGGTTTTATTTTTCCTTACTGCTCCCAGAGGAAGCCATCTGCTTTAAAACCAAAGAAAGGTTGTTTCAGTGGTCATGGGGCTCCTTTCTGTCATCCGGTCTCTGTGGCAAAAGGAATGACAACCAGGGGTGTCTTTAATTATAGTTTTAGAGTACAAGGTCTCAAAATATGCAGTGAACTGTGGGATACACACATGGCCTTGTCCTATGAGGAACAGGTCCTCTGTCATCTGGCCTGAGGTAGATGCTGGGGCCCAAGTCCTAGCACACCAGAGCCCTTTGAGGGGTCCTGGAGAGGGTGCGGTCTTCTAGTCTGAATTTGGGGCAGGGTCCAGTTGGGGTGGCTCAGATGACATGGGGGAAAACGCAAGGGTAGAGACAGAAGGCCAGGAGCTCTTGGAGCGGTGCTTGGAGGGCGACTGACAGACGGGAGGCCTGTGGTGCCCGGCTCAGCATGGGAAAATGGTTGCGGGAACCCAGTTGTCAGATGTGGCACCCGGATTCCTCCTCGCTGATTCTGCTGAGAAGGGAAAGGAAGGGGCACCTGTAGATACTCCTTTTCAGTGGACTTCAGTGTTAAGGGACTTCCCAAATGCAAACCCCGGGGAATCTTCTAGCAGTTGGAGGAGTTGAGACTATTGGGCAAAGGAGAGGTCATTCCCGCCCATTCCCACCCATTCCCGCCCATTCCTGCCCCCACTATCTGTCTGAGGCAGAAGGGAGCAGGGCCCACTGTGGAAAGGCCAGCCATTTCTCCTGCTGCCCCCTCAGCATGACAGTGGGCAGGTTCCCTTACCAGGGCGAGGTGCAGAAGGCAAGAGTGGAGCTCCCGGGCTGCGTCAGGCTGGGAGCCGCCTCTCAGAGTCTCCTGGAACACAGCAGCTGCCTCTTCAAAACGCTTTGGTCCCAGAGGGATTGGAAAGAGCAAAGCTTAGGTATCAAGGGGGTAAATGAAATTAAAACTGCCCCTTTCTCAAACTCACCTAGGCCTCTTGTACCACTAAGACTGTGACACTGTGGTACTAGGAGCTTTCCTAGAAAATGCAGTGTAGACCCAATCCCCACCCCATCCCACCCAAATTCCTCCTTTGCTTCCAATCTCAGACCCATTACCTGCAGTCCCATCAAGGCCTTGCCCAGGCGGAAGAGGCCTCGGGGCCAGCCAGGTTGCAGAGTAAGGGCCACCTGGGCATCAGCCAGGGCCCACATTGGTTGACCCAGCCGTTCATGGCAGAAAGAGCGGTTTCCAAATAACCTGATAAAGACAAAGTGGCCAAAAGTCTGGATCCTCAACACTTTGCCTTGTCCTGGCCTCCGAGCACAGAGGCTAAGCCCCTACTCACCGATGATCCCGAGGGTTGAGCTTCAAGGCCTCGGTAAAAAGAAACACAGCCTTGTGGTAGAAACCATTTTGGGCCAAGGTGGTACCCAGCTCTGGGGAGGAGAGAAGGCAGGAATGTTCAGATGGGGCTAACCCAGAGAGGGGAGGGTGAGGAAGGGAAAAGAAGGAGAGAGATAATCTCACTTGCCAGCTCCTGGCTCTGCTGTAAGGCAGCTGCCGGTAGTCCTGGAGATGCCTAAGGATGGGGAGCAAAGTCAAGTGGGACTTGAGACCTCAGCCTCCCCAAATCTTTCTCCTTTGTTCAAACAATAAATATTGCAGTCAGCATCACCCAATTTATGTAATTTTTATGACAGTTCTGCAAGATGGTATCAGCCCTACCTTCCTGCAGAGGAAACTAGGGTCAGGGTGTCGGTGATGGAACTGGACCCCAGGTCTCTTGATTCTAGAGCCAGAGAAGTCCTTCTACTGGTCACCTCACCTCTGCCTTAGGGGTCTGCCTGGGCCTTTCTTCTATTGGAGGGCTCCCTTCCTCCTGGCCCATCTTCTCTTGGGGGCCCAGACTTTTGCCTCGGGGCTCCTGGCTCAGTCCCTTGTCTCTGCGGGCACTGGGGGGCCAATCCCCAACCTTGCGCAAAGCCAGAGACACGAAAGTGCTAGATAGATCCAGTAAGTCCTGTGAGCAGAAAGGAGAGTTAGGAGGGGATGGGGATGAAGTATGTCCTGGAGTAGGTGGAGGGATAGGTGGGAGTGGGCAGAGACCAAGAAGGGAAGGAAGGGGGCTCTCACCTCTTCCTCACCACACTGTCCCTGAGCAGGGTTCCCAGGGCTAGATGGAGGGCTCCCATCTCTATCTGGGGTGGCCTTGAGCTGGAGGGAAGGCAGACAGGGATCACCCTGAGCTGCCTTTTCAGCTCCCACCCTCCTAGCACTGAGTGCTCCTCATTCCTGCCTATAGACACTCACCTTGGGCTCCCCACCCTCCTGCTCCAAGCGTTCCTGTCGCCTGCGATCCTTTTGACGCTGCAATGATAATGACGATGATGTATTATTTGAAAATTCTATGTTTTTTTTAATTTTTAAAATTTCTATTTTATTTTTGAGAGAGAGAGAGACAGAGCATGAGCAGGGAAGGGGCAGAGAGAGAGGGAGACAGAATCCGAAGCAGGCTCCAGGCTCTGAGCTGTCAGCACAGAGCTGGATGCGGGGCTTGAACTCATGAACCGTGAGATCATGACCTGAGCTGAAGTCAGAGGCTTAACCCACTGAGCCACCCAGGTGCCCCTGAACCTTCTATGTAAATACACACACACACGCACGCACGCACGCACGCAATTTGTATCTTGAAACCAATTCTTCACGTGTACAAGAGGTTATATGACATGTACTGGGTTAAGAGCTTTGCATACACTCTCATCTAATGGCTACAACTCCAGGAGGTAGGTTTTGTGTCATCCTCATTTTACAAGTGAGCAAGCAGACACGAGAGTCACCAGGCAGAGGTCTCACAGTAAGAAAGAGGCAGATTCCAACCCAGCCGGTACAGTGTGACTCCAGAACCACCACATCATAGGGCTTCCACGAGACCTTCCACCTCTGGGCTCTGAGCTCCTTGGCCCCCCTGTGGCAAGAGGGTCTACTACAGACCACCTTGGGTTCTTTCCTGTTCTCACAAAGCTTCCCTCTTTCCCTCTTCCAAATCCCTCCAGGTTCCCACTCCTTCTGCCCTCCAGCCACCTTCTTCTTGAGTCGTTTCTTCTCTGCTTTCTGTTTCAGGCGCTCCTCCTCAGCCACCAGCTCCTCAGCCAGGTGGTTGGCTTCCTGGAGAAGGAAAGGCAGGTGACGGGAAAAGAGAAAGAGAACAAGAAAACCAAAGGGAGGCCAGCAGTATGGAAGGAGCTTGAAAGGTCCAGATTAGGGGAAAATACATATATGGGAATATGGCAGTTGGAGGAGCCCTGGGGGAGGTGAAGCCCCTTGTTGACCGTCTCACCTCTTCAGTCAGCAGGAGCTTCTGGGGCATGGCCACCTCAAGTATGCTGTCTGAGCCACCGGAGGCAGATGCAGAGGCAGAGGGGCTATGAGGGCAGGGCTCACAGGGCTCAAACCCTTGGGGAGGATACAGGAAGGACTTTCGGAGACCACAGTAAGTGCCCAGTCCCTCGGCCCCTTTGTCTCTGTCACTCTGTCCAGGTGTTTTAGCCTCATCACAGAAATGGTCCAGGAGGTAATCTGTCAGGAGGGATAAGGAAAAGGGAAAGAAAAAGGAACATGAGAGAGAGGAGTATCTGAGGGCCAGCCCTCCCCAGGGTACCAGCCTCGATCCCTGGGCCCGGCCCCTGCACGCCCCACCATGGTGCCACAGCTGCAGCCGCCTGCTGCTCCCATCCACATGGATCCGGTGCAGGCCCTGGGGATCACTCTCCACAAGCCGTCGAAGAAAATCCACTATGTCCTGGGAGGGGGAGGGGAGGGAGGCTGGTATTGGGGGGAGCTCTAGGAGAGAACGAGGGGCTTGGCTGGATTGACCCCTGCACCGTGGCCACCACAAACCAGCCACCCAGCCTGGAGAACCTTATTGGCTGACCTGTCTGCACTCAGCACCTTAAGACACACTGCTCTGGTTTTCCTGGTATCACTACTCTCCTGCTTCCCAAGGGTTCTGTGAGGCCTTTCAGTCCAGCCTTCTCCATCATACAAGATCTCCTCCCCTTGACCTGCCACCACATCAGCCACACTGAGGCCCCAGAAACGGAACCCTCCTACCTGCCCTTCCAGCCATGTCCCTTGTCAAATCCCTGCATATGAGCAACCCCATACAACCTACTCGGGAGCTACCGCATGCCTGAATGAGAGCAGCAGTTCCTGGCTGGCCTCTCCCCTGCACTTCATTTGCTTCCCCTCAAACCAAGCTCTCAGCAGTTACTTCCCTACTCAGCAACTAACTTCCAGTAATTCCCCACTGTCAAGGCCATAGGCAGGACTGAGTCTAGCTCCTCAGCCTGAGATTCGGAGCCTTCTGCAACACTCCCTGGCTGACCTTCCCAATCTTCTCTGTCATTCTCCACTGCTTGGCTGCTTTCATCCCTCTGCTATCAGATCCCTTCCAGGATCTTCCTCCCAACTGTCCCCCGATCCTGGCTGTGAGCTTCTCATCACATCTTGTCTCACCTTCAAGGCCCAGTTCAAATTCCATCTGCCCTCAAAGCCTTCCCAGACCTCTTCATCTCCAATAATCTCTGCCTTCACTCAACGAAGCTATACTCACATGCTCTGTGTTATACAATTTAGAACCTTATTATTCACTGCTTTTTATTGCTCTCTCAATTGGCAAGAATCATGGAACTGGAAAGAACACTGTCATGAAATGAAACTGCTTGCATCTTAGTTCTGGCTCTGCACTGCCCGGTTGTTTGATTGTGAACAAGTCATATAACCTCTCTGAACCTTGGCTTCATCATTCACAAGATGAGAGAAGACTCTTCAAGACCTGGTCCATTATGTTCTGGGGTTCTTATGAGAATCATTTCCCCAGTTACTGTCAGCTTTAGGGGAGAACAGGAGTCATCTTGTTCCTGTGTGGCCTAATCAGGCCTAAACAGAGCACACCCCTGACTAGGTGGTGGCCCACTGACTGAGAAACTTAGAAGTTACGTGAAACTCCAATGTGCTAAACTAATGCATAGGAAGGACTTCAGATCACTGAGGTATAGTCAACTTTCTAAGCAGTTTTAGAGCCAGGGTTTCCATCAGAAGATTGTCCTGACTTCACAGCATCTTCATTTATGCTGCTGTGCACTTTTAGCAATACTTATTTTATTTTCAAACTCAATTGCCTGGTGGGTTTGTTTCAACTTCTAACTGGCCCACTCTAGCCATCTTTAAAAACAAAAAATGATTACCTTGATCTTCTATTTCTCCCCAAAGCACAGTCTATGCTACTCTCTTAATTCACATTGCTGAACACAATCTAGCAACTCAGTCCTCCATGAATCATCTCCTACCTTCTTGTCCTACCTCAACCTACAGTGGCCAGTGGTCTCCTCTGAAGTTCCTACAACACACCAAGTGTGCTCTCATCTCAGGCTTTTGTACTTGTTACTTCCTCTCCCTGGAATGCTCTTTCCCCAGTGAATGGCTCACCCCTTCAGATCTCTTCTTAAACCTTTTCCAGGAGGCCTTCTCTGACCACTTCCTTTAAAAAGAGAAGCTCTCAACTCCACTCAGCACCCCCTGTCCTTCTTGCTTTATTTTTCTTTGCACTTTTCATATTTGGCATACTATATTGTTTATTTGTTGATTGGTTGCCTCCACTAGATGCTTCTAATTCATTGAAAAAAAGGAATTTTGTCTGTTTGGTTTACTGCTGTCTTTCCAGTGCCTACAACAGTGCCTGGTATATAGCTGGTGTTCAATATGTGTGCTGAATGAGCAAAAGCAGAGAGACTGGTGAGGAGACTATTCTAATAGAGATGCAGTCAGAAGCTGGGTCTGAAGAACCTTTGTGACCCAGTGAGTTTGGACTTCGTCTTGTCAGTGATGGGAGTGGAGTGCTCAAGTGAAACAGCACTGGAGAAGATGAGTCTAGGGGTGGAATGTTTAGTTAGCAGGCCATAGGCCATAGAGAATGAGTTCTTGAACTAAGGCCATGGCAGTGGGAGCAGGAATGGAAACGATGCGCTTGAGTCAAGAGACACTTCCAAAGTGGATTTTAGTGATTTCATGTGTGAGGTAAAGGAAAGGGAGGATTATGTACAATGATTCTCAGATTTATGCTGTAAGCAACTGGATGTCAGTTCGTGTTGCTAACCAAAATTAAGATTAGAGGAAAAGGAACCAATTTGCAAAGATGATGAGTTAACTTCTAGACTTGTTGAGTTTGAGGTTTTGGAGAGCCCCAGAAAGCAACTGGAGACACAGATTCTCAGGGCTCCTAAATCTGATCCTGTCCTTCCCTCAATAACCCTATCACCTACTTGAGGACACCCAAGCCCCTGTGCCAGACAAAGCCTTTCAAGCCTCTCTCTTCCTTCTTTCCCACTGCATTTCTTACGGTTCCAACCAAACCACTCAAGTCCCACTTCGGTGAAGTCCTCTAAACTTTTCCTTGCCTCGGCGTCTTTGCTCACACTCCTCCCTCCGTTCGTAATATCTTATCCTAAGGAACTACCACCCACTTCCCAAATCCTCAACTCAGAAACCGTTGTCAACTCAATCCCGCCCACGTCCAGCACTTATCTAGGCAGCGTGGTTCCCGGGGCCCCACGCCCTCCATTTGTCACGCGCTCCTCCAGGCTCCACGGAGCCCTCAGAGCCCAGGGCATCGCCCGGCATAGGCGGGGCTCAGCACAGCTGGTTGGAAAGAGGCGTGACCAAGATAAACCGGACGAGGAAGAGCTAGGAGTCCCTTTTACCTCTGCGCCGTAGTCTTCAGGACCGAATTCCTTGCAGAGTTTGGGGACAGCAGCGACCTCCAGCGGACAGCCAGACCGCAGAGGACAGTCTATGGTAAAGGAAAGCAACGGCGCGTCACGGTGTTCAGGTTGGATGGGCCGGAGCCCTACGCCCACCGCGTGAAGCCCAAGACCCTACTGAAAACAGACCCAAGTGGGGCTGCCCTACCCTCCTGGACCCTCTCCTGTCTTGTCACACCTGCTTACCTAGCTTTATCCGCCCCACAGTCTTCGGAATCGGCGCCATCTCTCAACAACAGTAACCCGAAAGTGAAAGGTGATCTGGTACTTGATATCCGCCGAAGGGCGGAGTAGGACAGAGTAAACTGCCATCTTTGTTACGGGCAGAAGCCTCCGATTACGGAGCGCGAGAGAGTCCAAGACGGTCCCGGCGGCTCCCGGGCGAGAAATGACGGCTCCTGGGACAGGGCGGAGTCCCGGCGGCAGCGGGCGTTGGGCTGTGCGGGGAAGTGGGACTCGTTAGGTTCGTTCCGGACTCGGCGTCCCATGGCCCAGGGGTCTCGCTCCGGTGGCTTTCTGCCTCCGCTCGCCACCGTGCCGCCGTTTTGGTCACAACCAGAAGGCGCTGTGGAAGAGCAGTGGGAGAGAAGGCAGGCGGGCGCTCTCGGCGGGGACTTTCGTGGCTGGCCGCGGCTGCCGGTTGCCGGGAGCATTCCCTGCCTGAACCCACGGCCCGGCGGAGCTCGGGGAGCGCAGCCGTGGTGGGCTGCGCCGGCGCCAGCAGACGCAGGAGAGCACCGCGAGGCGGGCGCTGCAGACTGGTGGCAGGAGCCGGCAGCCGGCCGCCCCATTCCTCCAGCGCTGCAGCGTCTCCGGGCCGTGTTGCTGCGGCTGCATCGTGAGCGGGAGCAGCTCCTTCAAGCCCGGGACTGCGCCTGCCACCTACAGACGGTCGTGCGCCTCCTGAGGATCCTGAGTCCCAGCGCGACGGCCCTTGGCTCCGGCCCCTTGCCTCAGCTGTGCCGCGACCTGCTGCTGCCTTCCCGTGGGGCTGTCCTGCGAAGCGGCCTACGGGAGACTCCGGAGCCGCTACTCCTGGCGCGTCCCGTTGGACTGGCCGCTCAGCGCCTGGATGCTGCCATCGAGATGCAGCTTCGGGCTCTGGGTCGGGAGCCTGCCAGCCCGGGCTTGTCGTCCCAACTTGCTGACGTGCTCTTGGCACTTCCCGCCTACCACCAGCTGATGGGAAAAGCCTTGAGCCAAATTCCGGGGGCAGCGCGCCCTTTCCCACCCCTCCGTGTGCTCCACCTCCTGACGGGGGAGCGGGGTTGCCAGGTGGCTGGTCAGCTAGATGAGGCTCTCAGGGGGTCGGGCTTGCGGGACCACCTCCGAAGTCGGTGCCAGGAGGAGCGGGAGCTGCTGCCCGGGCTGCTGGGGCTGCTGGGGGGTGTGAGTGATTCAGCCAGCAGTGGACTGGGGCTTGGAGGGGCTGGAGCCCTGTGGAGCCAGTACTGGACCCTGCTATGGGCAGCTTGTGCTCAGAGTCTGGACCTAAGTCTAGGACCCTGGAGGGACCACAGGGCAGCCGCACAACAACTGAGTCAGGCACTGGGTCAGGGTGAGTGATGGGCCTGGGTGGGCATTTAGGAAGACTGGGGTCTCTTTCTTCTCCCTAGCCTCCTCACTCCCCTGCCAACCAGACTCCAAAAGCAGTCCCTTTAGAATGAACACCCCCACCCCACCCCTCCTCCCCACCAGTCAGGCAATAGTATCTGGGCTTTCAAGGCAAAGTCTCATCTTCCACTCAAGTCTTGAGGCTTGGTGGAAGCCTCCCCTCTTCCCCCATCACTGAGTGGGCAGTGGTTCTGGAAAAGGGAAGCCTTCTTTTCAGGCTCCAAGTCATTTCTCCCACTAGCATCCCTGCCTCAGGAGTGTGAGAAGGAGCTGGCTTCTTTGTGTCGCAACCTATTTCATCAGTCCCTTATCTGGAATTGGGACCAAGGTGAGAAGGAAGGGGCATTGGGAGTGACACAGCCCCAGATTGCCCCTTCCTTATCAGACCATACCCCTCATCCTCAGGCTTCTGCCAGGCCTTGGGATCTGCTGGTGAAGATCAGAGCAGCCGTCCCTCATCCTCTCATACCACTGAACTTTTGCAACAGCTTTTCCCTCCTCTCTTGGATGCCCTTCAACAACCCAGGTCAGGGCTGCTCCTCTGTCAGCCTCCAGGTGAGACAAAGTACTGGGGATGGAGGAACAGAACAGTTGAAGGTATCCTCTTTATTCTTTCACTCTGTTCTGAAGCCTGCCTCCTCCCAGAGGGGTTCTATGACCCCTCAGATGTTCCATCCTCCTCTCCCCAGATCCTGCACCCCTTGCTTTAGGGCTCTGTACCCTGCAGACCACCTTGCTCTGGTTTTTGGGTAGAACTCAGCAGCATCTGGCAGCATGGGCCCCAGATTCTTTCCTGCTTCTGATCCAGAAGGACTTACCTGTGAGTAGCTGGGGAGTGGGCAGAGAGGATCCTGGGCTGGGCTGAAATCTCACTTCCCATTTCTGCCAAAGCCTCTATTGCATGAGGCGGCAGCTCTGTCTAGACTGGCCTCAGAAGAAAGTTTGTCCCTGGAGGTGGAGCAGCAGCTGGGCCTGGAGATCCAGAAGCTAACTGCACAGATCCAGGTGAGAAGAGCAGGGGCGCTGGCAGTGGCAGTTTAAGAGTCTGTTCTATGCCCAGCTTTGGGGTTAGGATGATGGTGGTGGTGATGGTGGTGGGACATCCCAGGGACTTGGAATCTCTAGAGTCTCTGCTGAATTTATCTTTTCTTACTCTGTTCATTTTTTGTTCTCTCTTTCTTTACCTTGTTACTATGGAGAACTGCAAACATATACAAAAATAGAGAGAAGCGTATAATGGACCCCCATATTCCTACCACTGAGGCTTTAACAGCTATCAACTCCTGGTCAATTCTGTTTCATCTGTATGTCAGGCTCTCATAACAGCCACTAATGATTACTGCCTAGATCCATTATTTCATTAAAGGGTGCAAAGTGGTGATATCCCAAGTCTATCATTTCTTCTTCATTTATTAGTTGAATTATTCCTATAAAGTGAAATTTGCCTTCATTAATTATTTGGTTACTCTGAAGTACATTTGATAGAGAAAAAGCCAGATAAATGATTGAACCTATCCTTCTATTTACTAGCTTTGATATGATGTTTCTCTTTTCTAAATATATAACTTATATTTTTTTATTAAAGTAATACATGTCCATAGTTTAAAAAGTGAAACAGAATAGTGGTGCCTCTCGGTGGCTAAGTTGGTTGGAGCATCTGACTCTTGACTTCGGATCAGGTCATGATCTCAAGAGCGTGGAGCCTGCTTGAGATTCTCTCTCTCCCTTTGCTCCTCTCCCCACCTTGCGTGTGCACACGCTCTCTCTCTCAAAATTAAAAGAAGTAAAAATTTAAAAAGGTGAAATAGAATATTATTTTAGAAGGGCTTTAATGAAAAAACAATAGCACTTTAACTACCCCCACCCCACCTCTGATTCCTGTTCCATAGTGGTGACCTTCATCTACTCTTGTTTGTCTTCTAGTAGTTTATTTTCTTCTAAACTTATGAATAAAATTATTATACTTCTTTTTAATTTTTCCCCATTTTGCACAGTATCTGTTCCTACTATGGAGGATGTTTCTCCGTCTTTTTGTTTTCTCTCCCTGCCCAAGTTTCTCCTCTGCTCTGAATTATTCTGCCCTGAATAGGGGCGTGGCTACAGAGTTCAGGCTTTGTCCCTCTGCTCCTCTTCTCTCTGCATTCCTTTTATTTATTTATTTTTTAAATGTTTATTTACTCTTGGGAGAAAAAGTGCGACAGAGCATGAGCAGGGGAGAAGCAGAGAGAGAGGGAGACACAGAATCTGAAGCAAGCTCCAGGCTCTGAGCTGTCAGCACAAAGCCCAGTATGGGGCTGGAACTCATGAGCTCTGAGATCATGACTTGAGCTGAAATCAGATGCTTAACTGCCCCTCTCTCTGCATTCCTGTTTGCCCACAGTGCCTTGGTGCTGTGCTTCACTCCCCCCTGCCTCAACGGTTTAGCCCTACTCTACCATCTACATCTGCCTGTTCCACCTCAATTTATTGCTGCCTCCTTCAACTCAACATACCCCAGAGCAGGCTCCTCATGAGGAAGTTGGGACAGTGATAGCCATGGGAACTAGCATGTAATTACATGTAATTACAGAAGCTCCATACAGGGTCTATGTCTCGAGCTGGTGGCTAAACAGCCTCAGAGGAGCGGCAGGGGTTACTGGAGGTGGGGGTGGGCAGTACATAGTTCCTTGGGGAAGTAGTGGGAAGGTGGCCTGACCAAAGCACAAGCTCCCTTTGTGTGTGCATGTGCGTGTATGCATGCATTCAGGCATATACACACTTGTCCAGAGATGGGTGGGGGACTGTGGAAGAGAAAGCAGGTTGGCATCAAATTGTGGAGGGCATTGGACACCAGCCCACAAAATTTGGGCTTTGTCTCATGAATGATGGAGAGCCATGGGAAGAGCAGGAGGGGAACAGTGGAGACGGTGATAGAGTCTGATCCAGCTATACTGGTTAGGTTGGGAGATGAGGAGACATAAAAAAGAGGGTCCAGCTCTTGGTGGTGGTGAGAACAGGGACAGTGTGCTTACTGTGTGAACTAGCCATTGTGCAAAGGACTCTGCATGCCTTGTTCGTGTGCCTGGTGATTGCACTGTTGGGTGTCTGCTCTGGGCATTCCACTGCATATGGCACTGGGATGGAAAAGAAGAATCAGACATTGTGAGTTTTCTCCCCACCCAGACTGTAATGTCCCAGACAGAAAGACTATTTCATAGTGTGACCTTGTGTTTCCTCGGAGTGTTGGGTACAGAGAGATTCCTAACAAATGGCAGTTGACAATAGGGTAGTTTCCTTGGTATAAATAAGGAGTAAGGGGTTTTGGTTTTCAGGAGAAGAGAGCAAGAATTTGGATTTAGGGGGGCGCCTGGGCAGCTTAGTCAGTTAAACATCAGATTCTGTGTCTCCCTGCTTCAGATTCTGTGTCTCCCTCTCTGTCTGCCCCTTCCCCACTCGCACTCTGTCTCTCTCTCTCTCTCAAAAATAAATAAACATTAAAAAAAATTGGATTTAGGATAGGCTATTGTCAGGATATATACCAGAAGCCACATGGGCTCCACTTCCCCCAATCCAGCCCCCAGGTCCCTTCCTCTCTTCAGGCTTACAAGCATCCAGTTACCTTTTCTTTACAGAGCTGTCACCACATACCCCATTTCTTGAGGTTCCTCTCCAACGGGCTGTAGGGACCTCTCTCTCTTTTTTTTTTTTTTTTAGTTTATTTTCTTTGAGAGAGAGAGAGAGCAAGCAGAGCAGGGGCAGAGAGGGAGAGAGAAAATCCCAAGAGAAAATCCCAGGCTGTCAGCACGGAGCCTGACTCAGGGCTCAAACTCAAGAACAGTGAGATCATGACCTGAGCTGAAACCAAGAGTCGGATGCTTAACTGACTGAGCTGCCCAGGTGCCCCAAGAACCCCCCTCCCTTTTTTCCCTTTTTTTTTTTTTTTCTGCCCTCTCCCATTACAAAAACATAACCTATCAAAACACAGAAACCAAACCAGCCCATGGGCCTTTTTTGCTTTATGGGTTACAAAAGTAATGGAAGTAGGTATAAAAAATATTCAGTTTAAGGACATTCCAAAAGGTCCTGATTCTCAGAAAGTTACAGTGCTTGCTCCTGGTCTGCATATAGTTCCTGCCTTCCTTTCATAGATGGTGGAAGATCATACAATTCCCCCTTTCTTTCTTCAGCCTCTGCCTGTCCGTAGATCCGCAGACCCCTCTCTCTAGCATTTGCTTTTAAACATTGGTAGTGGTGAGGGTATCTCCCCCTTTTTTCCTATTAATGTTCCTATAGAGTAAAATTAACCTGGAGGACTTCCAGACTCTGAACCAAGCTGAGAAGAGCAGGGTAATCCTATGACAATTGTCTATCATCTTTTCTGGGTCCAGGCCTTTAGGAAAACCCAATAAAGCTAGGACATCTTTCCTCAGAATTCTGTTCTGGGGCTTTATGAAAGCCAGGTTAAAAACCTGAGATTCAAAAAAGCATCATAATTTGGCAGTTCTCCAACAGAGAAGCCCCTTTTACTTTCTCCATATCTACACAGCTCCTGCCTGAAGAGTCATTAAGTCTCTTTTTTCAAGAATGTCATAAACAAGCCACACAGGGCTTCGAACTCTACATGCCACGGGGCCGGTACTGGCGGCATCGTCTCTCTCCTGGTAACTCCTCTTCCCAGTATCCCCTTCCAGGGTTCCCAGGGGTAACAGTGTCCTGACTCCTCCAGATCCTGGCTCCACTACTCTGTCTCCATCCTTGTCCTTGCCTCCCATGTCCCCACAAATCCTAACCATCTTCCCCTAAACGTTCCCTTAGGAGCTCAACAGATCTCCATAGCCTCATATGCTGTCCTTTCTCTTCTCTCATTCCAGAACTGGCCAGCATTCCCAGTGAGTATGCTGGGTTGGTGGTTCGCACTGTACTGGAGCCTGTGCTGCAAGGATTGCAGGGATTGCCGCCCCAAGCCCAGGCCCCTGCCCTTGGCCAAGCACTGACAGCCATCCTGGGTGCCTGGCTTGACCACATCCTCAGGCACGGGATCCGGTTCAGGTGGGGAGAAAAGGAGGCAGTGGCAGAGGGCTGGACGGAACTGGAAAAAGCGAGGGGGTATAGGTGGGGCGGAGCAGTTAGAGAGGCAGTAGAGGCAGGTGGCCACATTGTACCTTGGCCTTCAGCCTGCAGGGGGCGCTGCAGCTCAGACAAGACTTTGGAGTGGTCTGGCAGTTGCTGGAGGAGGAGCAGTGGGGCCTGTCGCCAGAACTTCGACAGTCTCTGCTCACACTCAACATCTTCCAGAGGCTGGATGGGGCCCTGCTGTGTCTATTCCAGCAGCCCCTGCCCAAGCCTGAAGTCCACAGGAGGCCTCCCTGTTGCTGTGAGTCACTGTTCTCCAACTCCAGGCTCTCCTTGACCTGCCCTTGCTACTTCATGTGCTCCATCCCCCATCCACATCACTGACCTCATATAGTTGTCAAGAGTGGTGGTACCCCTCCCCCTGCCCACTGCCTGTCTTCCATTCCTGCCTTACTAGGTATATGCAATGAGGTCCAGACCATGGAATTGCCCAGCAGCAGCCTCAACAGCTTGGAGAACTTGGAGCCCCCTCTTCGGCCTGGAGCACCCCCAGCCCAGACAGCTCAGCTGCTAAGCACACTATGGGGAGGGGGACCTAGCCCAGAGGCTTACCTCGTGGGAAATCAGCAGGCCTGGCTTGCCCTGAGGCAGCACCAGCGCCCCCGTTGGCACTTGCCTTTTCTTTCATGCCTGGGGACCAGTCCCGAATCCTAAGGAACCTGGGATGCCGAGGCAAAAATTCAGAGCTCCCCATCTCTGGCTGGAAAAGCTCAGCCATTTAGAAGTGCATGTTAAAGAAGCCTACATTGGGAGCCTGAAAGAAAGGATACCTGAGAACCACAAGCTACAAAGAACCTGGACTTAGAAGCTAAGAATCCAAGATCACTCCAGTACCTGGAGTCCAGAGTAAAGGGCCAAACCACCACAGCCTGGAACCTGGAGGTCAGCATCCTTGGGAGGCTCAGTTCCCCAACAGTGAAGACATCTCAGGGCTAGGCCCTAGAAGAAGGGCTATGGAGTTGGGTCCCTGGGGAAAGGGAAAGAGAAAAAGTGATAGAAAGCAGAAAGCCTAGATGCCACTTCCTCTTAAGTCCCAGGAGCCAGGCTAAACACACAATTCATCAGGAACCACAGAGGTGGAATAGGCATTTCTACATTTGGATCAGTCCCAAGGGTTGGTTGTATTACCCTATACTCCCTGTCTTGTTACTATTCAAAAAAAAATTTTTTTTAATGTTTATTCAGTTTTGAGAAACAGAGCAAGCAGGGGTGGGGCAGAAAGAGAGGGAGACACAGAATCAGAAGCAGGCTCCAGGCTCCGAGCTGTCAGCACGGGGCCTGACGTGGGGCTCGAACTCACGAACTGTGAGATCATGACCTGAGCCAAAGTCAGACGCGCTGACCCACCCAGGGCCCCTTCTATTTTAAGTCACTGAATATTAGGCTAAAGGTCCTTCACGTTTAAACTTTGTTTACTCAGAGTTCAATGTGTTTGATCTTCAGTTACTTGAGGAGGCTTTACCTCCCTGGTAGCTGTATAATCCCTGCCATGGCAGTGTCCTCACCGAAGGGACCAGCGCTTGACATGGTGTTAACCTAGATCTGGTACAGCAACATACGGAAAGGGAAAGACCGCAAAAGACGGACTAGTTATCGCAGCCAAGTGCAAGGCTTTTGCATTATTTATTGTTTTCGCCGTGGTACAAGAGGACTATTAATGATAGGTATTTACTGACCGCTTACTTTGGGGCCCTCCATACCCTGTATCGAAACCACCTCCCCGCTGGCCTTCCTCCTCTCGGGGTGGGGAGTCCAGGGCCCCAAGCACCCGGAACGCTAGCTACTGGAGAATCAGAGACCCGCACCCTGAAGAAGCCGGGGGCAGGGAGGGGAGAGCGGCGGTAACGGACACTTCCGCCCGCACGAGGCCTTCCGGTGCGGAGGTCACCATGGCGGCGTCCTTGGCTCGGCTCGGGCTCCGGTCTGTGAAGCAGGTTCGGGTTCAATTCTGCCCCTTCGAGAAGAATGTGGAGTCGACGAGGTACTAGGAAGTGGGGACGGGAAGGGGCGCGCCTTCCTCCCGCTGGGGGTCTAGGGCGTCTAGCCCTCTCGGCCGGACCCTCAAGCTGTTTTCCCACCGCAGGACCTTCCTCCAGGCGGTCAGCAGCGAGAAGGTCCGTTCCACCAATCTCAACTGCTCGGTGATTGTGGACGTGAGGCACGACGGCTCCGAGCCCTGCGTGGACGTGCTGTTCGGTGGGCTGGGGTGGGGAGGCGGGCGGAAGGGGCGCCAGGCAGCCTGCGCGTCCTCAGTCCGGGGCTCGCCGCCCTCGCCGTGCCTGACTCGTTTGTTTCTTCCCCAGGAGACGGGCATCGCCTGATTATGCGCGGTACCCACCTCACCGCCCAGGAAATGCTCACAGCCTTCGCCTCCCACATCCAGACTAGGGCTGCGGCGGGAAGCGGGGACAAGCCAGGCGCTGGTACCGGGCGCTGACAGTGCAGAAGAGATCAACAAGCAGATTTTAGCTTGGGATTGTTAGGACACTTACCTAAGAGTTTGAGAGACTTCGTCACTCGAATCACCATCTGGAGGGCCATGGAGCGCCAAAAAGAAAAAAAGAGCGAGCCCTGTGACTACTGATCCAACCAACGTTTCTGAAATGAGACATGATTGGAGAGGGATCTGCACAAACTTGAATTTATTTCGTTTTCTTACCATCACTCCCTGCTTAACCCTTTTGAATATGGCTTTTCCCACCACTCACTCAAGGTACCTCTTGCTCTTATTAGCCAAATCCAGTGCTGTTTTTCTCGGTCCTCATAGTTCCATCTCAGTAGCATCTGCCACTTTTAATTCACTCCCTTGTGGAAGTTCTCTTCCTCATGGGTTTTTTTTTCTTTTAACCATAAAATTGTACTCTCATCCTTCATTTTCTTCTGTATGTCTGAGCATTTCATCCTGTCATAACTTGAACTCTGGGGTTAAATCCTACATTTCTGTTTGGCTCTAATCTCAACGACTGTGCTATGGTCAGGTTATCTACTACCGATTTCCTCCAAGCCCCACCAAACTCTGTGTCCAAAATAGAATTGATAATCTTACATATACATATACTTGCCTCTCCCCCTGACTTCTCCATTACTTCATCTGCTTCATCTTCTCAGCCACCTGGGCTGGAAACCGCAGCATTATCTCTGCTTCTGCCCTCTCTCTTTCCCTGCATATCCAGTTAGTAAATTCAAAATATTCTTTTTTAAACAAAAGCTTCTGAAATGTTTTCTCCGTTCCCATTCACTTTCCTGTATCATTGTATTCTCCCACCCAATCTCCTTTTTTTCTGACCGTTTTTGCTGCTGCTTACTTTTATCTTTCAAAGCACATCACTGTTTTTATGTCTCACTACTTGTTTCACACTGTGCCCAATGCGTTTTTCATACTAGGTTACCAACTCATTAGTATGGATCATGAAATCGATTTAGAGGGTTAAATCGGCCTTTCAAAAACAAAGTAAAATAGAATAAAAAGTATCAGAGTGCATGGCATGGAGAATGGAAAGTACTCTTTTAAGAAATTTAAGTTTTCAGCATAATCATGAATATATATATAAAACATGAAGTATGTTTATGTGTGCATATCTGCAGGTACTTGGTTGCAGAATAGAATTGTTTCTTATCACGGGTTGTAGGAAAAGATGGTTGATGGCTACTGGTTTAGAGAACTTCAGAATTCTTAGACAATCAAGGATCTCTAGACACTGGCTGCTGTGTACTTTGCCAAATACATTTTCCATGACTTTGCTATAGCATTACTACACTGCTTCTCTGCTTGAAAGGGTGCTATCTTCAAGGG
This sequence comes from Acinonyx jubatus, assembly GCF_027475565.1. Classification (NCBI taxonomy): domain Eukaryota; kingdom Metazoa; phylum Chordata; class Mammalia; order Carnivora; family Felidae; genus Acinonyx; species Acinonyx jubatus. Next base: position 88,962,256 of record NC_069388.1, on the reverse strand, counting down.
CTGTTTTTTTCCCCTCCCCTTTAAAAAAGAAACTACCAAAAACTAAACCAAAAACCTACCAGGAGGCAGTATGGTGTAGTAAAGAGCCAGAATTCCTAAGGTTGAAATCTTAGCTTTGCCCCTAAGTAGTTCTGTGACTGTGGAAAAATTACTTAGTCTCTCAGTGCCTGTTTCCTCATTAGTAAAATTAGGATAGTAGTACCTATCTTCTAGGACTGTTGAGAGGATTAAATGAGTTGCTATTGTAAGTGCCTAAAACATTACCCGGAGCATATGTGTTATCTAAGAGGCCTTATGCCTCTTATAGCCAAAAGGATACTGACAGCCTAGATTTGAGTTCCCCAGCTCAGTGGCTAGCTGGCTCTTCTGTCTGGCCAGACTTTACCTCTCTCCTCATCTGTAAAAATGGGCATGGTTCAGACATTGTTGTAAACATAGATTGAATGCTGGCACTGTGAACTTGAGGTTGGGGCTGTTTTTTCTGTGTCCCCAGCACTTTGCATAGTGCCTGATACATAGTGTGCAATTAACAGTTGTCGAGTTTACAAATATTTACCATCTACCGTGTACAATTAGTACTGTAACTGTGATTAGTACTGGGATACAAAGATGAATAATGAAACCCAGGTATGTAATAAGTGCTACAGTAGACATGTGAATTAGATGCAATGGTAGCAAGGAAGAGAAAGACATGAGTGACCATTAGGTTTGGTCAGAAGGTGATTGTTGAAAGAGCAAAAAGTCTACCAGTGGAGGGTAGGGCCAGATACCATATTATAGCAAAATTGAAAGCGGATATATGTAGCATAAAGTACTAGCTTTATATAATGAGTTTGGATGGGAGGTGTGATAGTAGCTAGAGTAGCATAATGATGTCGAGTAGGGTGTTTTAAAGGATGATAGGGACTTGTACTTTATGAAAATGCCTTTTAAAAAGTTTTTTTAGTGTTTGAAAGAGAGACAGAGACATAGAATCGGAAGCAGGCTCCAAGCTCTGAGCTGTCAGCACAGAGCATGATGCAGGGCTCAAACCCAGGAACCCTGAGATCATGACCTGAGCAGATGTCAGGAGCTTAACTGACTGAGCTACCCAGGTGCCCCTATGAAAACACCTTTTATGCTAAGGTGCAAATGTTGCCTCCTTCCTACAGCCTTTCCTGACCTGAATATAAGCTATCCTTCTAAGCTGCTTCACTTCCTGGTTTGTAGAAAAGTGGGGGAAATGCATTCTTGAAGTGCATGCACTACCATTCTGGTCCTATTAGGGTTCATCTAGATAAGGAATCCTGGACTGAGTAGATATCTGATTTGTCTAAAGTTACAGGTCGCTTGAAGACTGCTGGAACAGGGCCCCTGGATGCCTCAGTTGGATAAGTGTCCCACTCCCGCTCTGGTCATGATCTCCCAGTTCTGGAGTTCAAGCCCCACATCCAGCTCTGTGCTGACAGCTCAGAGCCTGGCACCTGCTTCTGATTCTGTGTCTCCCTCTCTCTCTGCCCCTTTGTCTCTCATGCTCTCTCTCTCTCTCTCAAAAGTAAACAAACATTAAAAAAAAAAAAAAAAAAGATTTCACGCTTCCTTTTGGGTCCACTCCAGCACACTCCACTTAAGTTGGAAAGAAGGCATGAACGTGGGCAAAACGATCCAGTCTGTTTTAGATACACTTCGGCTCTACGCTAGCCACTTCCGCTCTATGCTAGCCACTTCCTGGCTCTGTGGCCGGGGCCAAGTTACTTGAATTTTCTAGGCCACAGTTTTCAGCCACCTGCCTGGGGCGGGTTAGGGGGCGGTTAAATGTCAACCACTCGGGATGGCGTCTCAGGTTGTTAATATATAGTCATTTGAAAAACAAAACAAAAAAAGCCAACGTGAGATTACTTGTATCTACTAGCCTGTGAAATCCGCAAGGACGCCAAAGAAACGTTAACCCAGGGTACAGCTAGCACTAAACCACGCGGGTGACGGCGGTTCCGGACTTTGAGACTTAATCTGACGTGGCGGGGCGGGACTTCCGGCGGGAGACGGAAACGGAGCGAGAGGCGCGGACCGGCAGGCGCGGGTGACAGGTCTGTGGTCTCCGGGCGCAGCGCGGAAGCTGGGGAAGCAAGGCAGGACCTGGGCTCCATTGCCGCCTCTCCGAGCACTGCGACGCCGACGTCCGTGCCAGGATGGCTCGGGGCGAGCGGCGGCGCCGTGGAACCCCGGCAGAAGGAGCGCGGATAGCTGAAAGGGTGGTTCGGGGCGGCCCCGCACGACGGGGCGGCGCGGCCCGTGGCGCTGTCGGGAGAGCGGCTCTGGGCGTTGTGGTCCTGTCTCTCGCCCTGGGCCTGTCAGGATTCTGGCTGCTGGCGTGGCACCGTGTGCGGCGGGCGGTCACACTGCACTCTGCACCCTCGGCACTGCCTCCCGACTCTTCCAGCCCCGCCGTGGCCCCGGACCTCTTCTGGGGCACCTACCGCCCTCACGTCTACTTCGGCATGAAGACTCGCAGTCCGAAGCCGCTCCTCACCGGTAACTGGGCCTCGGGGCGGGAGGGCAGGCAGGCGGACTCTTCATCTGGGCGCCCCAGCTTTACGCCAGAACAACAGTGGGGAGGGATGGTTCAGAAGAGTTATGAGGATGAATGATCGTGAAGTTCTCGGAGACCCAGAGGGACAGGTCCCCTGCTCTCTCTTTGACTTACGTGGCCATTCTACCCCCAGGACTGATGTGGGCGCAGCAAGGCGCCACCGCAGGGACCCCTAAGCTCAGGCACACGTGTGAGCAGGGGGACGGCGTGGGTCCCTATGGCTGGGAGTTCCACGACGGTCTCTCCTTCGGGCGGCAACACATCCAGGATGGGGCCCTAAGACTCACGACTGAGTTCGTCAAGAGGCCTGGGGGTCAGCACGGAGGGGACTGGAGCTGGAGAGTGACTGTAGAGCCTCAGGTCAGGGCCTCAGGACACCCTTCCCCCAGCCCAGACTCCCTCCACCCTTTCTTTGCTGCCAGTAAACTCAGTATGTTGTGAAGGTTAACAGCAGGGGCTCTGAATCTGGCTGCCTGCCTTAAACACTTGCCTGTATAGACTATCTCTATTTACTATCCATAATCTGTGGTTTCTGTGTCTGCAAAATGGAGATACAAATAACACTTTACTCATAGGATTGTAGGAATAAAAGAAAATGATGTGTAGAGTTCTTGGCATAGTACGCAACACAAAAACACTGTTTCCCAGAGAACCCTGTGCAAATCTCCATACCTCATCTCACTAGGTACTTACGCTCATTGACCCTCAACGCTGCAGATATATGTTTACCATGTTGCTCCTGCATGGCGTCCCTTTGAGTAAGGCTGGATTTTCAGGAGAGACTACTAATCTAATGCTATGTTTTTCTGTCCTCCTTGGTCACACAGGCCTCGGATACCTCTGCCCTGCCTTTGGTGTCCCTGTTCTTCTATGTGGTGACAGATGGCAAGGAAGTCCTAGTACCAGAGGTTGGGGCCAAAGGGCAGTTGAAGTTCATCAGTGGACACTCCAGTGAACTTGGTGACTTCCGCTTTACACTTATGCCACCAACCCATCCAGGGGATACTGCCCCCAAGTATAGCAGGTAACGGGGAAGAGAGTGTGGGGTGATGGTAGGGATGGTATGGATGCTGACTTAGCCTGATATCTATCTCCCCCACGCTACCTTCTTTCCACCAGTTAGTTCCCTTCTCACCAGGCTCCAAGTCCCCTGCATTGCCAAGACCCTCCCATCTTGACTCTCCTGATCACCTCTTATTTCTCTTTATAATCCCCACCATTTTCTCCTGAGTAATATTTCCAATTTATCTTCTTCCCTTCAAGCTACAATGTCTTCTGGTCCTCCAACCCAGGACTTCCCTTGCTCACAGAGATGGTGAAGAGTCGCCTAAGAAGCTGGTTTCAGCATCGGCCCCCAGGGGCTTCCCCTGAACGCTACCTCGGCTTGCCAGGATCTCTGAAGTGGGAGGACAGAGGCCCAAGTGGGCAAGGACAGGGACAAGGGCAATTCTTGATACAACAGGTGACACTGAAAGTCCCCTTTTCTGTGGAGTTGGTGTTTGAATCGGGCAGTGCCCGGGCAGGAGAAAGACAAGCCCTGGCACAGTTGGCAGGCAGCCTGCTCACCCAGGCCCTGGAGAGCCATGCTGAAGCCTTTAGAGAACGCTTTGAGAAGACCTTTCAGCTGAAGAAGAAGGGGCTGAGCTCTGAGGAGCAGGTTTTGGGTCAGGCTGCCCTCAGTGGCCTCCTTGGTGGAATTGGCTACTTCTATGGACAGGGTCTGGTGTTGGCAGACATGGGGGTTGAGGGGTCTGAGCAGAAGGTGGACCCAGCTCTCTTTCCACCTGTCCCTCTTTTCACAGCAGTGCCCTCCCGATCATTCTTCCCACGAGGCTTCCTCTGGGATGAGGGCTTTCACCAGCTCGTGGTACAGCGGTGGGATCCCCGCCTTACCCGGGAAGCCCTAGGCCACTGGTTGGGGCTGCTCAATGCTGATGGCTGGATTGGACGAGAGCAGGTACTAGGAGATGAGGCCCGAGCCCGGGTGCCCCCAGAATTCCTGGTGCAACGGGCAGCCCATGCCAACCCCCCAACCCTGCTTTTGCCTGTAGCCCACATGCTAGAGGGTGGTGACCCTGCTGACTTTGCCTTCCTCCGCAGGGCCTTCCCCCGTCTGCATGCCTGGTTCTCCTGGATCTACAAGAGCCAGGCAGGGCCAGTGCCACTATCTTACCGCTGGCGGGGCCGGGACCCTGCTTTGCCAACCCTGTTGAACCCTAAGACACTGCCTTCAGGGCTGGATGACTATCCCCGAGCTTCACACCCCTCAGCCAGTGAGCGGCACCTTGACCTGCGGTGCTGGGTGGCACTGGGTGCCCGTGTGCTGGTGCGGCTGGCAGAACAGCTGGGAGAGGCTGAGGCGGCTGCAGAGCTGGGCCCACTGGCTGCCTCACTGGAGGCAGAGGAGAGCCTGGATGAGCTGCACTGGGCCCCAGAGCTAGGAGTCTTTGCAGACTTTGGGAACCACACAAAAGCAGTGCAGCTGAAGCCTCGGCCCCCCCAGGGGCTGGTGCGGGTAGTGGGCCGGCCCCACCCTCGCTTACAGTATGTGGATGCCTTGGGCTACATCAGTCTCTTTCCCATGCTGCTGCGGCTGCTGGACCCCAACTCATCCCGCCTTGGGCCCCTGCTGGATGTTCTAGCTGACAGCCGCCATCTCTGGAGCCCCTTTGGTTTGCGCTCCCTCGCAGCCTCCAGCCCCTTTTATGGCCAGCGCAATTCAGAGCATGATCCTCCCTACTGGCGGGGTGCTGTGTGGCTCAATGTTAACTACCTAGCCTTAGGGGCTCTCTACCACTATGGTCATCTGGAGGGTCCCCACCGGGCCCGGGCTGCCAAGCTCCACAGTGAGCTCCGTGCCAATGTGGTAGGCAATGTGTGGCGGCAGTACCAGGCCACAGGTTTCCTTTGGGAGCAGTATAGTGACCGGGATGGGAGGGGTATGGGCTGCCGCCCTTTCCAAGGCTGGACCAGCCTTGTCCTACTGGCCATGGCTGAAGACTACTGAAGGGGAAGGGTGAGAGGGGAGCCAGGCCCCTACTCTGGACTAAAGGGACCAGGTCCCTAGCTTCTGCCCCCAGCTCTCAGATACTAGCGCTTCAAACTTTCCTCAGCTCATCTCAGGTGTCTCCTTACTGTCATCCCACATAGCCCCGGGGTGAATGTGAATTCAGAGTCTATTTTTCTAAATAAATTGGAAAACCATGCCAAACTCCATTGCTTTTGCCAATTTTGCCTCACCAAGAAGTCTTAGCTCAGTCCAGACCTTAGAGCTGCCTGCTTTTCTTCAGAGGAGGTTGGGAAACGTGGCTATTACCTGTCCCCTCAAATCCAGTCAGGTCAAGTGCGATGCAGAAGTTCAGCACCAGTCCACCCAAATTCACAAGCAGCTGGTTCACATCTCTTTAATGAGATCAAAGGCTTCTGTGTATGTTTTAGGGGGTAGAGCTAGCACAGTCCCCCAAACACAGCCACTCTCCTCAGGATTCCACCCCTTTCAGGCAGATTCGAGGAGGCAGGGAAAGGCCAAGGAGAACTCAGAGGAGTTGGGGCCAGGGCTGTTTCTGGTGGGCAAGTAATCCACCCACCCTCCCAAAACTGATTATGGGATGTCCCCTTCACTGGAAGCTAGCCCCACAGGAGAGACCTGGGGCACAGGATCAAGGGGCAGCACACAAGGGTCCTCCAAATCTGGTGGAGTGGCACTAGCCCTAGCTTCCTTGATTGGCTCGCCCTCACTGGAGTCAGGACAAGGGCAGAGCTCAATACCTGAGTCACCAGTCAGGCGGCGATAACGGCAGGATGGGGGCGTGGGGGCGGGGCTCACCCCTGCCCCAGGCTCATCCTCTTGATGAGGGGGGGCACTCTGGTGGGAGGAAACACCTTCCACATTTGTTCCCTCGCAGTGGGTAGGGCAGCTAGAAGCAGAGGAGCAGCAGGTACGTTCACTGGAAGCAGTCAAGGGGCAGCCTGAGGCTGCAGTGTAAGGAGGTGGTGGTGTGCCAGGGCGGTGAACCACATCCTCGTAGGCAGGGGGTTTGAAGGCGCTGAGAAGGCCTGCAGGAAAGAATGGTATGGTCGGTGGGGCAACCAGCAGTGGGGTAGTAGTAGTATCTTTGCTATTAGGTAAAGTGTGCTTTGAAATGTCTGAAAAGGGAATGTGGGGATGATTCAGGGTTCTGGGTTGGGAGGGGCCGCTGGTAGTGAGCCCAGAGCCTCAAGCCACTCACGAAGGTCAAGCAGTGAACCGGAAGGGACAGGGCCAGCCCCATGGCATGCCCCATGGTAGGCCAACAAGTTGATCTCACGCTGCCGCTGCTGTTGCTGCAGCCGGAGTTTAGCTCGTCGATGACGGAAGGCGCAACAGCAGCTAAAGAGGATGAGGACAGTCCAGAGCAGCCAGAACCCTGCAAGGGGTGAGGGAGGGTCTTAGATACCTCCCATGCAGAGAAAGGTCCATGAAGACTGGAATTTTGAGGCCCAAGGGCAGGTGGGCAGAAGGACCCGAGAATAGCCCCCTTGGAGACTCACACCAGAGCTCATAGTAGTAGGTGCAGCAGCCTGTCTCCCCGCAGCAGTGACCACTCTCACAGAGGTAGGGCTGGTTGTTCACTCCTGGGCACAGCTCTCGAAGCTGGGAGCAAGGAGGCACTTAGAACCAAGGGAGATTCCAGCCCCAGGCACTGTCCACCCCCACCCCGCTGCATGCACGGACACAGTCCCACCCTGTGAACCAAGCTGAGCTCAGAGACCTATGCGGAGGGGAAGAGTGATGGAGAGAGGAGTGTTCAAATGTCAGAAGGGCTGTCAACGTGAAGGCCCGTGAAGGCATTTGGAATAGCAAGTATCTATCTAGAGAACTAAATGCACAGTGTGGACATACAAAGAGGCAGATTTCAGTTCTGCATATAGGAGACCTCTCACACTCAGGCTGGCTCCCCAGGGTGTTTTCTGTTAACAGAGTGTCTGGGCAGAAGCCAGAGGGCAGTCTGAGCCATCTCAAAGTCTCAGACAATAGGTAAGGGGTTTAAGGTAATTTCCAATGTTAAGATGCTTTCATTATCCTCCCGGGGCCTGCCTCCCCACCCCCAAGCTGGGTCTTTCCACCCTTGGGTCTCAGGCTTCCTAGGGTATAGGAAGGGCCATATGAGACCCAGAGCAATGCTCCCAACCAGATGGGACTGCTGTGGATGATAAACGATGGCATCCAGGGCATGAGTCTGGGTTCCAGCTCTTCTCCAAATTGCTCCCTCAAGAGAAGACGCTGCCCGACTCTGTTGTGACAACACGCACACAGAAAAACATCACAAATAACTGTTGCAAGACAGAGGGAGCTTCCCTGGGCCTCACTATGCCTCTGGTCACTGGAGAGCCACTGCAAGCTTCCACTGCAGCCATGGGATGGGGTCTAAGAAGCTGCAGGCAAAGTCAACTGCATCTACGTTACAAAGTTTAGACAGAGTAGAAGGGACATGTTTAGGAACTTCACAGTACCTTTGGCTACCTGAGTTCCTCCCCAACCCCGCAAAAGGAAGGGACAAGGAAAGGGAAAAGAGAAATAAATGGCTGTCGTGATAGGCTTTTGGAACAGTTGGGATACCTGCTGTTGCGGCACCCGAAGTGCCCCCCAGGCTTCCTCGCTGCCGTTCCCGCTGCTGGCCTGAGCCATGCCTCCACCTACAGCCCCCTGTAGACCACAGCCTCCTCTATTGCCAGGCGCCCCGCCCCTGCCACCTCTGCCATGGTCCCTGCCCGGCCCATCTTCTCTGCCGCCACCATCACTCCGCGGCCGGAGCTTCCATCCGGGGAGAGCGCTGCCAACTAGGACCCAGATTGCTCGGTCCTACCAATCAGCAACGCCCGCCGGCGGGCGGGCCAATAGCAACGGACCAGAGGTTTCTCCCAGTGACCAATCTACAGCAGTGCCTCTGCCACTCTCCCAGACAACAAGAGCTTACACAGACAAAGAGTGGGGTAAGGTTCGACCCACGGCCCTGACTGACAGCGACAATAGCCAATATGGACAACAGAACGGGCTCTGCGTTATCAACCAATGAACGGCCGCCCAGAAAAGCAAAGTTTCTGCTGATTGGCTTGAGCGCTATTTTCGGGATGACGCCGAAGGCCCAACCAAGCCAGGTAACTCCGATGAAGAGGCGGGGGAGGGGGGGTCCCAAAAGTCCGCCCAAGTTTGGGGGGCAGATCGGTCAGTCTTCTTTAGGCCTAGTGGTCGTTTCCCGGGGCTTGATGCAAGCTCCCGTGAGGGCATCGTGTGTGCGAGGAATTGACCTGCCCATACCCCATTCCCCCAATTCTGTACAAGTTGAGGCACCGGATGAAATTTAATAGGGTGGGGAAAATAATGAAAATGGGGGCAGGGGAGAGGGCGCAGAGTCCGGGTTAAGTAAGGACCTTAAGTAGCCAAAAGGGGAGATCCGGGGCCCTCGGGCCCTCCAAGCCGCATCTGCAGGTTGATACGGTAGCACTGAAGGCTGCAGAGCGCCTGGCCCGTGCGGGAGCAGGCGTAGCGGCGCGGGTGAGGGCAGCCCGGGACGGAGCATCGAGGAGGAGGGCCAGATGGGGATGGCCGCTGAGACACTGGCGCGGGGGCGGGAACGCCGGGTGGGAAGGAAAGGGTGGAACCCTGTGCCCCGCTGCTGTAGCGCACCATGGGGGCTGGGGCCACGGCCCGCCCGCCCCGCCGCTCGCCCCTCGCTGCCCCTCGGCCTCCCCGTCCGCTGGGCGCCGCAGTCTTAGTGAGGCGCTCAATAGTCTGGTTCTTGTGCTCCTCCGCCCGCCGAGCCGCCTGCAGCCGTCTCTTCCTCGCCCTCTCCTCGCGCTTCAGCAGCATCTCCTCGGTGAGTGCCGGGGCAGGGCAGCCCCCAGCCACGGGCAGTGGCAGCATCGGAGAAGGCTGACTCCGCGCCTTCTGGAGCAGAGCTCGCTGGAGAGACAGACCGAGGGGTGTCAGAGAGAGGAGTTCTGAACAAACGAAGGCAGGGAAAGCAGGGTCTTTGAGGAGTGCTGGACTTGAGAGAAGTGGAATGAGCACCTCTCCAGGTGCCTTTTAGTACTGCCTCCTCCCAGATCCCCAGACTTTCGTCTTTCGACCCTTGACTCTCAAGAAAAGCATTAGTAATATTTCCTGCCTGCCCCCAAACTTTGTTTACCACCTCTCCAGGGTGGTTTTGTTTTGTTTTGTTGCTGTTTTAAATCTTTTCATCTCAGTGGAGAGCATCAATTGGATAACTGCTCAAGCCCAAAACTCAGGGTTACCCTTGACTCCTTTGCTACCCCTTCCCTGACTCCTAACAGGTGTCTATTTCCAAAATAGATCCAGAATCCATCTGATTTCCTCCTTCTCCACAATTTCGCCTTGGTTCAAGCCACCACCCCATCTTTCACCTGATTCCTACAGCTTCCTGGCAGATGTTGCTTCTACTCCTTACCTCCACGAAGAAGCCAAAGTAATCTACCAAAATATAAATCAAATGTATCACTTTCCTGCAAACAATACTTATGGCTTAGTCACACTTATTTTTCTCCTTGACCAGTACTAGGCATGTTCCACTCTCAGGGTCTTTGCACCTGCTGGTCTCTGCCTGAAAAGCTCCCCTGGTATTGGAAATGTACTTTCTTCAGAGAGGTCTTCCCTGACTACACTATCTAACATTTCTTCTCCACCACTTTCTATTTCATCACCCTATCTTTGTTATAAACCGTGCTCTTCAAAATTATTTATTTACTTACCCCTCTCCCCCCAACACACACACACACACACGAATACCACTCCATGAGAACAGAAACCTTTTCTGTCTTTTTTTCACCATCGATATCCCCACTGCCTAGTAACATTCTTGGGACATGACAAATTCTCAATATATGTTTAGCAAGTGAATAAAGAATGAACCGACTTACCTGTCGAGCAGTGAGCAGCCTTTCGTTGATCTCCTTCTTGAGATCTCCATTGTCATCCAGCTCTCCCTTTTCCAGGGCATCCAGCCACCTCTGTTCCTCCTCTTCCTCTTGACCCCCTAAGCCCCCCGACAGGTCCCGAAGTGGGGAGGGGGATAGATTACTGTCTTCATCTGGAAAGCAAAGTTGGAAAGCTAAAAGTAAAATTGTTCAGATGGGGAACCCTAATTTAGCCAAGTTAATACTGGGACACTCAAAATTCTCACCATCCTCAGAACCAACCCTCCTCCTTTAATCAGGTATAATGAGAAACCCAGTTTCCCCACCTCCAGATCCTTCTCACCCAGCCAGGCACGGTACTGCTCAAGGGGGACTCCTTCCATAGGTTCCTCTTCATTGTCCACAACCATAAGGGGAGAGGGTGATCGAGGACCTTCAGGTATCACAGTGAAAGTAGGAACACTGCAGAAAAGCAACCACTGTGTAAGCTGAGCAGTTGTCTCCTCCTGCTTGGTAGCCTTTTCCAGTCCTCCCCTGCACCCTCTTGGGTTCTCGCTACCTTAACCTCAGCCCTGAAATCAGTGTCCATTCTCTTCTATTGGAAAGCCCAGAGAGCTTCTTCTACCTCTGCTTGCTCCTAAAGTTCCTCAAGTAAAACCTTGGCTTTCTTGGCCTCACCTCTTGGTGCCCAGGACCTGCCCACCCAGCTTGATTTTGAGTTTAAGCTGGGGCTTGGCAGGTGACGGCTGCGTCGGCCCAGCCTCCTCTTCCTGATGGTGTTTCTTCTTGTGTTTTTTCTTGTGCTTCTTGTGCTTTTTCTTGTGCACTCCATGGCCGTGGGCACCCGCCAGACTCAATTCCAGTGCTTCCCCTGCGTAAGGAAAGCTTGTCAACAGTGGACCACAACAGCCGGGCAGGGAAAGCCTTGAAGAACCCAATACCCCCGAAGGGGCCCACTCTTCCCGCGGTACACGCTGTTACCATAACAACACCTCCGCCTTTCTCCTTCCCACCTGTGGCTAAGTACCCCGGAGGCTCGGAAGAGCAAAAAAAGGGACTCCTTTTCTGAGAACGCCTAACTTGCTTTACCGACCCGCGCCTACCCGGTTCAGGGGCTTCCATAGCCCCAGAGGTGCTCCCGCGCCGCCACAGCTTGCTCATAGGGTCCTGCAAGGAAAGGGGACTGGAAAAGATAGAAACACATGCTTAATTGCCTTTTCCGCCCCGCGGAAGAACTGACTCCCGCAAAATAACAAGCTACTTCCGGTGCGTAACAACCATGCTTGTGCGGGGCACGCTCGGAGGCTAAAATCCTCCCTGAGAAACAATGAAACGTCTAACGAAAGTTCCGGACCTCTGAGGCTGGGACAGCTTAAAAGGGCACGGCTTTGCCTTCGCTTCGTCTCCTCACACTCGGTTCCAGGACTCAGGGCGGGCGATTCAATTATTATTGTACCTAAACGTGGGAAGCGTGTACTCTGGACCAAATTCGGTGCTTAGGCTATGAGGATACAAAGATGAACATGAACAATTTCCTCTGCTTTTGAGGAGCTCACAGCACACTGGAGGAGTACGTAAGAAACTATACTGCCGGTAAATGGCAGAAGTATTTAATAGGACAGGTACCCTAGGAGCAGAGCAAACTGTATTTAAGCCTACATTCTCATCAGTAGAGAAATGATGAATGAATTATGGTGCACCTATACAATCTGGAACACTTTATTGCCAACAAAAGTTAAGAGTGATAAGTAACTGATAACATTGACATGGAATTTAGATCCTAATGGGTAATAGCACTGGAGACGATCTAAGTGTCCCTCTAACGAAACACCAAAGTAATTTGGTGTATGGACTTGGCACATCCATACAATGGACAGCTATGCTGCTATTCAGAGGAATGAGGCCTCCGAATGCTCCCAAGAAGCTAGTGACATCAATTCTGATAGGTGACTAAGAGGAACAACGGTGAAGGGAGACTTATTTTTCAAAATATACACTTTTGTGCCTTTTTAACTTTGTATAAAATATGTGTCTATTTTACCTAATAAAAAAAGAAGAACATGGGGTGCCTGGCTGGCTCAGTCGGTTAAGCGACAGACTTCAGCTAACTAAGGTCATGATTGTATGGTTCATGACTTTGAGCCCCATATCAGGCTCTCTGCTGTCAGTGCAGAGTCTGCTTCAGATCCTCTGTCTCCCTCTCTCTGCCCCTTCCTCCCCCCTCTCAAAAATAAGTAAACATTAATTTTTTTAAATAAAAAATAGTTTTTAAAAAGAACAACAAAGTAGATCTGTATGTGCTGATATATGAAATAAGAAAGGTGAGTTTCATATGATGTGATTGCATTTAAAAACTGTAATATGCTTCTATATACATAGAAAAAAATGAGGAATGCATACTACACCTTAATTGTGGTTATCTTTAGAAGTTGGGGTTGGGGAACTTCTACTACCTAGATCTGTGATGAATTTTCTTACAGCCAGTATATATCATATTTATAAATAGAAAAATGTACCGCCTATATACAAATGTTTAAGTGTGTACAAGATGTGTGTCTGAACTAGATAGCATCAGGGAACAAAGAAAGAACTGATTCAAGAGACATTTCAGTGACAAAATTAAAAGGAATCAATGAAATTATATATGAGAATTCACGAAGTCAATGTTGTATAATGATTAAGATTAACAGAATGGACTTTGGAGTCAGACTATCCTATTATAAAAAAAACTGTTCCACTATTTATTAGCTGTATAATCTTGAACTAAAAAGTTATTTAAGCTTTCTGAACCCTAGATTTCAGCTTTGTAAGATGGAATGAAGTAGGATTTACTTTAGAGGGCTCTTTCAAGGAAAAAAAGTGAATCAAGAATGCAAAGTACTTTGTACGTGGAAAATAGATGTTCAATAAGCAAATGACAACAACAATACTTGACTTCTGCATTTCTGGCCCAAGTATTTAGAGGGAGCGTAGTGTTTTAAATAAGAAAGTGAACATAGGAAGAGAAGAAAGTATGAGAATCAGTTATTGTTGCCCAAGGTGAATTTGAAATGCCTGAGTGAATGCCCAGATGGAGATGGAATACCGACAGGAGAAGCCAGTGCAAAAGGTGTGAGTATGGGTGTCATCAGCATAGAAACAGAGGTGCCCCCAAAAGCATGGGAATAGATGAGACATTCCAGAATGAACAAGCAGATGAAGAGGAAAAGACCAGGAACAGATCTGAGTGATCATCTGTCCTGGATAGGCAGGCAGAGTTGAGAAGAAGAGGCCAAAAGAGGGCAAGAAAGTCATACTTCAACAGATGAAGGCTGTGATCAGTTATGTGTAGTCCTGCAGAGGGCAGGCTGAGCTCCTAGAAGGAGATGCATTCTAGCAGGTGTGAAGGCAATAGTCCTGTATCACCAGGGGTTAAAGTGAGGGACCACCTACAGTTAGTATTTGTCAAACACAGTATAATTTATAACCTGCTTTCATATCCCTTCTCTCCCTTGATCTCCATGGCAGCTCTGTAAGAGCTACTATTGTTACCTCATGAAGAAACTGAGGCTCAGAGAGGTTAAATGATTTAGTCAAAGTCACATAGTTAGGGAGTGTTGAGCCAGCCTCCAACAGAAGCTTCCTGACACCAGGCTCAGTGGTATTTCCTCAACATCCTGATGCCCAGCAGGGAGCAAGTGGCAACAGCAAGTAGCTGCTAGCTTCGTTATTTTGTTTTGGTTTGGTTTTGCTTTGTTCAGAAGAGATTTAAGCATGTTTGTAGGGTAAAAGGAAGAACTTTATTCTTCTGAAAGAGTTCTTGGCCTTATTTTAAAAATATAATTTATTTTGTAATAATCGCAAACATACAGAAAAGTTGCAGGAAGAGTACAAAGGACTCTCTTACTTCCTAAAATCAGATTCTGCAATTGTTAACATTTGTCATTACCCCTCCCCCTCATTATCATTACTTCTTTTCTGATCTCAGACAAAGTTGCAGACCTGATGCCATTTCCCCCTTAAATATATCACCAAACAAGTACTCTGTTCTATAACCTTTGTGCAACCCTCCCAATCAGGAAATTAACATTGATAGAACGTGACCATCCAATCCACAGAGGGCATTCAAGTTTGACCAGCTGCCCAATGTCTTCTTTTCCTTTCTAGCCCAGAATCCAAATCCGGAATCATGCATTACATTTTCTTATTGTATCTCTTTGATTTACTTTAATCTGGAACATTTCTGCACTCTTTCCATATATTTCATGACCTTGACAATTTTAAAGAGTACAGACCTGGGGCACTTGGGTGGCTCAGTCAGGTAAGCTTCCAACTTCAGCTCAGGTCATGATCTCATGGTTCGTGGGTTCAAGCCCCATGTGGGGCTCTGTGCTGACAGCTCAGAGCCTGGAGCCTATTTCAGATTCTGTGTCTCCCTCTCTCTGCCCCTCCCCAGCTTGCACTCTGTCTCTCTCAAAAATAAATAAACATTAAATAAATAAAAAATAGATAAAGAGTACAGACCTTTGGGGGCTCTTGACTGGCTCAGGCTCATTTGGTAGAGCATGCAACTCTTGACCTCAGGGTTGTAAATTTGAGCCCCACATTGAGTGTAGAGATTACTTAAAAACAAAATTTTTAAAAATGCTTATTTATTTATTTTAAGAAAGAGAGAGTAGGAGAGGGGCAGAGAGAGAAAATCCCAAGCATGCTCTGTGCCGTTAGCATGGAGACCACCGTGGGGCTCAAATTCATGAACCACAAGATCATGACCTGAGCTAAAATCAAGAGTTAGTTGCTTAACCAACTGAGCCACCAGGTGCCACAAGTGTATTTATTTTTGAGAAAGAGAGAGCACGCATGTGCAAGTGGGGGAAGGGCAGAGAGAGAGGTAGGGGAAGGAAAGAGAGAATCCCAAGAAGGCTCTGGCATTGTCAGTATGGAGACTAACACAGGGCTCGAACCCACAAACCATGAGATCATGACCTGAGCCAAAACCAAGAGTCAGATGCTTCACCAACTGAGTCACTCAGGCACCCCCAAAATGAAATCTTTAAAAAAGGGGGGAACAGGCCTTTGGTTCCTTAGGATACCCCTCAACCTGGATGCATCTGGTGTTTCCTCATGTCTAGATTCATAATTGTTGGCCGGAATACTACACAAAGAAGACTGTGCTGTGTTCTTCTCAGTGTATCACATCAGGAGGCACATGGTATCAGCCTGTCTCACTATTGATGACGTTAACCTTGATCACCTGGTCACAGTGGTGTCTGTCAGTGTTCTCCACTGTAAAGTCTCCATTGTTCACTTTTGTAATTAATGAGTTATTTTCTGGGGATATACTTTGAAACTACTCTGATAATCCTGTTCCCCATCAAACCTCCATCTACCAGGCTTAGTATCCATTGACAAATACTCTGTGAATCAACAATATTTAATAATTGCCAACGTAATCTTTCTACTTCCATTATTGCATCTACATGTATTATTAGTGGGCATGCTACTGTGAAGGGGTGCTTTCTTTTCTTACATTCCTTTACATATGAATTATTTATATCATTTTCTGTTTCAGTCAGTGGGTTGTAATCCATTAGTATGTATCATTATTCATTTTGATGCTGAAACATGTCCCAGGTTTGGTCAGTGGGCATTTCTTTAAGATGATTTCTGGGTCCTTTTGACATGTCTCCATCGTTCTTTGAGCACTTTTTTACTTCCTAACACTACAAAATGTTTTGGGCTCATCTTGTCCTTTCCCTTGAAAAGGGTGGGAACCAAGAGAGGCCAGGAAGTAGGAACATGTGGCTGAGGTGGTACTGAGCTACACCAATGACACCACCGGAACCTGCTGATGAGGATTTCCCTGTTGGCACAGCCACCTGCTCCCCATGGGCTGCAGGTGCAATGATTATATCATGAACTCTCCCTGGGTCTTGTTTTCACTTGTTCAAGATTCAAAGTCCAGTTGGGAGCATTCCAATTGGTTGGCTTAGGCCAAGCGCTTATCCCTGAGCTGTGAAGAAGTGTGAGAGAGGATGAATAACCTTCTCCAGATGCCATAATGAGGGTAGAGCCTCAGCCTACCAATATTGTCTACAGTAGGGGACCATGCAGAAATAGGAGGATGATTTGAACACCAGGTGACTGACAACCCCTTCTCCAGATATCTACTTCATAGTTGGAGAGACAGAGACACAGACATAAGTAAAGGAAAAAGTTGGAAAGATTATGCACCCAACCAGTAGTACGCTGGTAAATTTTTAACAAAAGCTCCCCGAGAGAAAAGAAAAAAAACCAGCCCTGATTTATGGTGTTCACCTGTTTCTGTTGTGTAACTACTCTCACCATGCCCAATTTCAAATGTGACATGATGGAACACAGGAATTTAGGAAGAGACATAGCATTTCCACTGTGTGTGTGTGTGTGTGTGTGTGTGTGTGTACTATTGATACAAATAACCTCAACAGATAATAGAAAAATAGTGAAATGAGGAAGTGATGAATTTTGAGTATTTGTCACCTTTGCTTTAATAGAATTTATTTGTGAGGTTTTAGATTTAATTTTTAATCAAAGCTGTGTTTAACACCTGAAATGCACAATTCTAGGCAATTTAGCAGTTGTCTCTTATGAGCTAGTGTGAGGCCTCAGTACGCCATGGCACTAAATGTCTCAATGTTTTTCTCTGATGCTGAGGAAGGCATGCTTTTATTCATTTATTTTTTACTTTATATTATTTTTATTTTATATTTTATTCTATTGTATTCTATTCTATTTTACTTTATTTTATTTTTAATTTTTTTTTCCAACGTTTATTTATTTTTGGGACAGAGAGAGACAGAGCATGAATGGGGGAGGGGCAGAGAGAGAGGGAGACACAGAATCGGAAACAGGCTCCAGGCTCTGAGCCATCAGCCCAGAGCCCGACGCGGGGCTCGAACTCACGGACCGCGAGATCGTGACCTGGCTGAAGTCGGATGCTTAACCGACTGCGCCACCCAGGCGCCCCTATTTTATTTTATTTTTAAGTAGGCCTCACACCCAGTGGGGAGCCCAATTCAGGGCTTCAACTCAAGGCTATGAGATCAAGACCTGAGCTGAGATCAAGAGTCAGACCATTAACCAACTGGGACATCCAGGCACCCCATATTTTGTATTATTTTTAAATGTCAAATTAGGAGTACATTAGTTTTTTTTTTCCAACTGTATGTGTGTTTTCAAATAAGAATTTAATTTAAAAAACAAATCAGTCCACAAAACTGTTGGCCCTTGTTTCTCCACTCCTATTCACGCACAGTGTCAACTGGCTTCCCTGACCCGTCACAACCTCCTCCAACTGTTTATGAAAGAGGCTGCCGGATTATGATCTCTAAAATACAACTCTAGCTATCCCACTCCTTTTGTAAAATCTTCAGTCACATGGAATTCAGATTCTCAGGCAGGATGTGAGCTCCACTTCCTTTCCAGACGTCTTCCATTCCTCCACCTCTTGCAGGGGTTTTCAAACCCTTCCAGAGAGGGAGAGCACAAGCTCCCCGGGGTGGGGTGCAGGGCAGCTGAGGGCCTGTGGAGAGGACAGTGCTTGAGGCTCCAGCCCTGCTCCCATCACAGCAGCTGCTTGCTTCTATTTCACATATTCCAGGTAAGATTTCATTCTGTTGCTAAAAAAAAAAAACAACAGTGTTTGAAATGAACCCTTTTGGTCCAACAGCATGGCTCATCCCAGTCAGGTACTCTCAAATCTGCATGTTGACTTGAGGCATTTCCTGTATTCATTTACTTCAATGATGGTTGATTGAGTACTTCCTTCGTGCCGGGCACAGGGCATAAAGCAGTTGACAAGACAGATTGTTCCTCCCTGGGGAATTTACAGTTAAGGAGAATGACAATAGAGGGGCGCCTGGGTGGCTCAGTCTATTAAGCATCTGACTTCAGCTCAGGTTATGATCTCATTGTTCATGAGTTCAAGCCCCACATTGGGCTCACTGCTGTCAGCGCAGAGCCTGCTTCCGATCTTCTGTCTCCCTCTCTCTCTGCCTCCCCTGCCGGCACTCTTCCCCTGTTTCTCAAAAATAAATAAACATTTAAAAATTAAAAAAAAAAAAGAATGACAATAGATATTTGAAGAAATAAACAATTCTGGGGTGCCTGGCTGGTTCAGTCAGTAGAGCATATGATGGTGACTCTTAATCATGAGGTCGTGAGTTTGAGCCCCACATTGGGGGTAGAGTTTACTAAAAAAACAAAAATGAAACAACAACACTAAAAAAAAAACAAAACAAAAAAACCCAAAGCCTTTCCCCTTCCCTCTCCTCACCCACCCTTTGAGGTTTATCTCAGAGGCCATGGATTTTATAAAATCTTTTGATCGGACTTTCCTGCTGACCAGAAGAATTCCCTTCTCCATGTAACTGTATATCAAGGCTGTTTGCTGTTTTCCTCCCCAGCATCCATTCCCTCACCTTCTGGTGGTAGTACTGAAACAGTCTTTGGGAAACCACCTCTCCCTTCCCTCCTCTCCTCGGTCAATAGGTTCCAATTGGTCTCTGGGAGTGGGCAAGTGACCCAGGTCTGGTTGACTGGCATGTAGAATCCTCCCTTAGCCACAGTGATTGGTTCAGGTCGGTCGACCCCTCTGGCTACAGAGGTTGGACAAATGATCCCAGATGGCCCATAGTGAATCCATGACATGGGTAGGATGTTCAGGAAACAGATGCTGTCTTTTTCCCTGAATTTAAGCCTGAAAAGTTATAGACCCAGAATTTTCGGAAACAATCTCATGCTGTGGAGAGTGAAGCCAATGTGGAGCAAAGTAGAGGTAGATGACGGGAAGAGGCAGGATCCTTGGGACACTGAATGCCTGAGTCAAGCCACATCTAAAGCCTGGCCTCTGGATATTTTAGTTCCTTAAGACAAGAAATTTCCCCTTTTGCTGAAGTAATCTTAAGTCAGGTTTTCTAGAAGAACATTTGAGTAATTTGCATAGCAGAGCAATTCTGTCCTCTCTAAAGTTAAAGGCTACTATTTCTCCGACTCCAGCCCATCTGCTATGAAGGAGATTTACTCTCAAGATTTATTCACTTATTTATTTAATTTTATTAATCTATCAAGTTCTCTCCAGTAAGTTCTAGAATCCCCAAAAGACTAATCAGTGTGGTCAGCAAGCTAATACTCTGCCATTTCTTTCTCTCTCACTAGACTCTGTGGGGTGAGGAGGGCCCCCTCTTCTGCACAGACTGAGAGTGTTAATCCTGTCTTGCCCATCCAGCAAAGCAGCTGAAAAATAGTCAACATTGAGGTCAATGATCAACTCACCCTCGTAAGGCACTTATGATCTGGGTCCAGAGCGCTGAGGTCACCTGTGCCCCATCCAAGGACACAAGAGTGCTGCACCTGCTCCTTTGTCTTCATAGCTCCACTTTTGGAGCAATTGCTTTATGTCAGACACTATGCTGGGCATCTTACACCCATTCTCATATGGAATCCTCATAGCAACTGGAGGAATGGAGATAATTACTATACCCCCATTGAACAGATGAGAAAACTGAAGCTCAGTTCAAGACTGAGTCGAGGCTCCAGAGTTAGTAATTGACAGAACAGGATTCCAAAACATGCTTAAGCATGGCCCCGGGATTGGGTGGATGGGCAGGTAGCGAATGGAGGACCTAAAGCGGGAGGGGGACGAAGAGACATTGAGACTGTAGGAAGTTGAAACGACCACTTCAGAAGCTGCTGGGTGTGGAACTGGGGACGGTCCCGGGGCCCGGCTAGAACCGCAGTGTGCCACGCAGTGACCCCAGGTGGCCACGGGCTTTTCCGCGCGCAGGTAGTGGGGCTTGCCAGGTGGGGGAGGCGGGCGGGGCGGGGCTTCCCTGGGTCCGCCCCTTTCCCAGGTGAGGCGCCTGAGACCTGGGCGCGACCGGATGACGCGCCCCCGCAGTGTTTGAGCAGTGTAGGGTGCCTGGCTGTGGGGTTGTCGGGCCAGGACTGCTTGGTGCCTCGGGACTGGCTCGGCCGGCCTGGCCTTTGGCGGGGGTGGAGAAGGAGGGTGCCGCGCCCTGCCCAGCCCAGGTGTCGTCTCCGGGGGCGGAGTTTGGGAATCCGGCTGCGGGAGATTCCCAGCCGGACTGGCGGGCGGACGTCGAGGAACCGAAGCGGACGAGATCGGACACAGCTGGCGGCTCCGGGAACTCACAGAGCAGGTAAAGGCGCGGGGTCGCCAGCATGTTCTCCCGAAACCACCGGAGCCGGGTCACCGTGGCCAGGGGCTCCGCCCTGGAGATGGAGTTCAAACGCGGCCGCTTCCGACTCAGCCTCTTCAGCGACCCACCCGAGGTGAGACCCGCGTCCCGGCCTCCCCCTTCCCCCGCCTCCTGCAGCCCCGGCTGCCCTCGGCCCCCCGCCCCGCCCGCGCGCACGCCGAGGGGCGGAGACGCCGCGGTCTGGGTTCTAACCGGTTGTTGTTGACTTCAGAAGTGAGGCGCGCACCGTCTGAAAGTTAATCGAACCTGTGCCACCCCCGACACTCCCTGACCAGTTGGGATGACTTGTCTCTGCCTGGAAAAACTCCGGGTTGGCTTGAGTTTAAGGGTCCGCAGGCTCGATTCCCAAAGTGTGCCTGGACCCGGCCTATCCTGCGCATCCCGCGGCGAAGGGAGGTGAGCAGGTAGGCGGGCCCCAAACAGCTCGGATTCGTTTGGGCTCCCTCTTCTTCCTCGGCCGCCAGCCCTATCTCACAACCTGTCTCAACCATCTGGGACAGCCTTCATCACCAACTCGACTTCTAGGCCAGGTCTGACCACTTAGTCGCTGAAGCCCTCCCCAACTGCTCCTCTGTGCCCCTGAAGGGCTGGGAGTGTGTGTGGTGGGGCGGGGGAGTCCCTTTTAATGATTTGGGCGTTTACCACACCAAAATTTTGCAGCCCAGTCTCTAGTCACAATTTCGCTCTACCCCATTACCTACCTAGTCTGAGCCCTACCTGTAACTCCCCATAGAGGCTTGGGAGCGGCTGAACGTTGTGGGCCTGAGTTAGGACTGAGGGCAGTAGCGACAGCAAAGAGGCTGTCCCCAAGGTCACCTCTCCTTCCCTGCAGGACCTGTAAAGGGTTAAGTGAGGGGGCCTTCCTCCCGCCCCCCTCTCGCTCCGGGCCGAGATTCCAGGCCTGGCTTCTGCCCTTTCCCCCCAGCCTGCCCAGAACAAAGGCCCTTTCACATCCACCTCCCGGTGTCCCGGGCCTTCTCTGACTCAGAAGCCAGTGGACCTGGGGGAGAGGGGCTTTGTCGGGTTCCTCAGGAGCAACCCAGCGTGTGACCAGCGTGGGGGAGGGAGAGGCGAGGCCCGGGGACCAAGAGGAGGGGCCTGTGGGCTGGGGCCGCCCCTGGGATAAGCTGGGCCTAAGGGGCCAGAGCAGAGGAGCCAGAGGAGCCGGGGCGGAGTCGCAGGGCCCGCCGGCCGCTGAGGGGAGTGTGACTCCGTGGGCCGGGTTGGAGGTGGTGGGGCGGGGAGGGGGGGGGCAAAGCTGCAGCTGGCTGGGAATCGGGGCTGGTTTCCTGTCTGGAAGGGAAGGGGCCCGCAGAGGGGAGCGGGGGCAGCAGCAGACAGGCACACCCCTGCCTTTCTCCCGCCCTCTCCTCCCTTCTTCTGGAAAAGCGAGGTAATTGTGAGCCCAGGGTGGGGCGGGCTGGATAAGGGCCCCAAGTTGGAAGAGGTGGCCCTGGGGGTTGGGCCCAGTGTACCCCTTTGTCCGGCTCCCTGGGCTCACCAGTCAAGTCCTCACCTCCATCCCTCTTCTTTCTGAGAGTGAGAACCCCTCTCAGAAAGCTCTGACCTGCTGCCCAAACCCACAACTCTGTAAAACCTGCGTGAGCGTCCCCTCCCTGCCCCCTTCCAGCTGTGCCTGCCCCTCACGCCCTACCGGCACACAGACTCTCTGTCCACCAGGCCAGGGATGTGGGCGGGGGCTGGGGAGGGGCCAGAGTCGGAATGAAAGGGCCTTTTTCTTCCACAGCTGGGAGAACAGCTGCCACCAAAGCAAGACTGGACACTCTGTGCCCAGAGCCCCCTCTGCAGCTGGCCTCCCTTCCTGGGACCTTCCTCACTCTCACCTCGCTTTCCTTTCTTCCCATGCCTGGCTCCCACCAGGACTCTGGAACAGTGGTAGGCAAGGGAAGTTTGTCACAGCTGCCAGAGGGGTGTAACAGGAGTGCAGAGGGACGAGGGCAGCCTCTGCCCTCTGCCCACTTCTTTCAAGACCAGGGAAGCAGCGGGAGGAGGAATTGTGGAGCAGCGTGGTGCCTGTCCAGCACCCCCCCCTCTGGAGGGGTCCACAAGGGAAGGGGCAGTGGGGGCACAAAGATGCAGGACAGATTGCACATCCTGGAGGACCTGAATATGCTCTACATTCGACAGATGGCGCTCAGCCTGGAGGTAACGCCCCCACCCCTGGAGTACACCTCCTGTGCATGCACCCCAGCCTCAGTTTGCCCCCACGCAGCCCTGCTGGGGCTGAGGAGGGAGGGTGGGACCTGCTCAAAGTGGGGAGAGGGCCAGGTGGTTCTGTATGCCTTGTGTTAGATGCTGTGTGTGGACCTACGCTCAGTTCTGTTGAGCAGAGCATTATGTTGGCAGAAGGGTCTTTACACCTGTTTCTGAAAGCTCTGTGAGTAGGTGTGGATGTGTGTTTTGGAGGGGGTCATTTAAGTGTGGAAAGAAGAGAGGACTTTGATGTAAGAGAGGTTTGTAGGAAGGCTGTGGCCTTGCTAGAGAAGGGGAGGGGGGCTCTGCATCAGGATGTAAGAATTCTGGTGGCCCTGGAGATGGCAGCGAGCTGTTTGTTCCTTTATTTATTCTTAAACACCTTTATTGAATACCTCTATATGTCAGGCCCCTTTCTAGACCATGGGATACCTCAGTGAACCAGACAGGAAAGGCCCATTCACCTGGGGGAACATATAAACATGCAAACACGTAAATCATCTCACACAGTGAAATGATGGCGAAAATGGGATTAACACACATCAGGTAGGGAAGGCAGCATTCAGTGTGGAGGTCAGAGAAAGTCTTTGCAATGAGATCATGAACTGAGACCTGAAGGATATGAAGGTATGTGAAGACTGGACAAAGGGCTTTCCTGACAGGGCATAGCAGGGGCAAAGCTCTCAGATGAGGATGTGTTCCAGTTCCAGTGTGGCTATACCTGGGGCTGAGGTCATGGACAGGGTCCAGATTATGCAGGGCCTTGAAGGCCCTAACAAGGCATGTAGATTTTACTCTAGGTATGCTGTTGGCCCATGCAAGGTTTTGTTGGTTTGTTGGTTTGTTTAATTTTTAATGTTTATTTATTTTAAGAGAGAGAGAGAGACAGAGCATAAGTGGGGGAGGGTCAGAGAGAGAGGGAGACACAGAATCCGCAGCAGGCTCCAGGCTCTGAGCTGTCAGCGCAGAGCCTGATGCGGGGCTTGAACTCCTGAATCACAAGATCATGACCTGAGCCAGACTCAGCGCTTAACTGACTGAGCCACCCAGGCACCCCTACCCATGCAAGGTTTTTAACCAGGAACAGTACTTGTCTAATGTTTTAAAATAATGACTTCTGTGGACAATAGGCTAGGCAGGGGTTGGGGGTGAGAGAAAGAGTTGGCAAGAGTGGCAGCAGAAGACCACTGGACAGCAAGTTGTTACAGCCTTAGGGGAGTGAACGTGGTGGTGTGGAAGAAAGTGCTGGTGGTGGAGACAGAGTAGGGGCTGGATTTCAAATGACAGTGGTAGATCTGACAGGGCTGGTTGATGGATTGGACATGAGGACTGGACACTGATGGATTTGCCTCACAGCAAAGAGCGTTCCAGGTGTGTGGCTAAGCAGCTGAGTGGTGTGGCCATTTACGGAGATGGGGAAGGAGAAGGAAACCACAGAGGTGACCTCCTGGACAAGGCAGGAGATTGCTGTGGGGGAAGGTCGGAGGTGGGATTGTAAAGAGAGCACATCCTTGGCACAAATTGTGCAGATTGTTTCCTTCACAAGGGTGCCAGGCAGAGGCAGGAGTCCTGGCCTGCTTTGGAGCTACAAACCTTTAGAGGGGACACCTTTATCTAACTTGTTTGCCTGGAGAGGGTCACCTATTTCTAATATGCAGAAAGATGCTTGGGGTACCTGGGTGGCTCAGTCAGTTGGGTGGCTGACTTCGGCTCAGGTCATGATCTCACAGGTCATGAGTTTGAGCCCTGCATCAGGCTCTGTGCTGACAGCTCAGAGCCTGGAGCCTGCTTCAGATTCTGTGTCTCCCTCTCTCTCTGCCCCTCCTCCACTCACATTCTGTCTCTCTCTCTCTCAAAAATAAATAAACATTAAAAAAAAAAAGATGCTCAGTGAGCCCATTGGGACTCTGATACCACCTATTGTCCTGTGTTGGCACATGGGATAAAACCTAGTCCTTTGCACCGTCCATGTTACTAGTTACATGTGGCTATTTAAATGTATAATTTAGTTAATTAAAATGAAATAAACAATTTATTTCCTTGGTTGCTCTAGCCACATTTCAAGATGGCTGCTAAACATGTCCATCATTACAGGAGATACTGTTGAACAGAGCTGGTCTAGGTATTTAAATGTTTAAATTCTGCACCCTCTCCACTGTCTTGTGCTCCCTTCCCCCATGTAATTTTTCTTCATGGTAAGTCTGTTCAAGTTCTGGGGCAGAGGAGGGGGCTTAGATTTCACTTTGGTCATCTCTCCTTCAGCTACAGGCTGAGGGTGCTGTGTTCTTTTTCCACCAAACTCAGCAGTCTCCTCCCCCCAGCTCCTACCCCCAACTCGAGAGAGATCCACTGATATTTCAGAGATTGCTAAGAGAGGTACTCATGGAAGAATAAATCCAAGAAGACTTTCTGGAGGAAGCAACTTAAGCTGCAAGTAAAGGGGAGGTGGGAGTGAGAGAAAGGCTGTTTTTAAATATGTGCTGGGCCAAGGAAACAATTAGACTTTCCCACTTAATTCTCAAACAATACTATGAAGGAGATAGAACACTCCCCAGTTTATAGTTTCCAGAGGCTAAGTTCTCACAGCTAGTCAAATTCCCAAGCCAGGATTTGGATTTAGCCCCAGTGGAGATTCTGAAGGGAACAGAGGTGATGAGAAGCAGAGCAGTAAGTCAGGGACAGAAGAGAATGGGAGGGAGGGACAGGAAGATGTCCACGGAGAGCTTAATGTGTGCTGGGCTTCTGCCCATGACTCATCCTCCTTCAGCCCCTTGGGCCTTGACCCAGGTCCGGCTGACATCCAATTCTGGGCTCTTTCCCAGGAGAGTCCGGAGAAAATGCCTGCTTGGGGAGAAAGGGGTGTGTGGGTGGGGAGGGGGAGACAAGAAGCTATCCTTGGGGTGGGGAGATGGGGGCTAAACACAGGGATCTAGAAACAGTGCCAGGATTCCTGAGATGCTCTGCCCAAAGGGAGGAAGCAGGATTTCTAGAGTCCTCTCCTCCCTGGAGCTGTGGGAGAGCGGGTTTGGGGCCAGAGTAGGGGGGGATGATAGCAGGCTCATTCATTTAGGCTGAGCCCAGAAACTTTTCTATGGCCCCAGTTATTCCAATTTACACACTATCTTCCTCCCCCATGCTTTTGGGCAAGGGGTCACCTTGGAGGGCAACCGCAAAGCAGGAGGGGCCTCTGGCCTCCTGCAGCTCTAGCAGCACCAAGGCCAAAAAGCCCTTTCCAATGCGACGTGGGAGCTCTGGGAGGCAGCCTTGCGCACGACTGGGTCTCCTGGCTGCGCAGCTAGAGCCCGGAGCCTAACCCTGCCGGGAGCTGGGAGGGACCGCCTGCGCCCAGGAGCCCCTCGACTGCTCTCGCGGCAGTTGGGAGCTGATGTCACCATCGCCCCAAGCGCCACGGGGCCGGGAGCGTGCTTGCGAGTCCCCGGAACCAGCGCGTTGCCTGCGTTGGTGCCACAAGCGCAATGGACAGGGCTAGGGAAGGATCCGTGAGTGCTGGGGCCCGGACAAAGAGACTAGCCAGGAGGGGGCTTGAGGACGCCTCTCTGTGCCCTCCCTTCTCTCATCCGTTTGTGGTGTTTGTGACAGAAGCTGGATGCAGAATGGGATGGGGGTTGGCAAGCAAGAAAGCTTAGCAGAGGTGGGACCCTGGTGCAGACAGACATAGAGGGGCTGAGGGGTGGGGGTGGGGCAGGAGCTGTGTAGTCTGGGAGGGCTTCCTGGTGGAGGGGGCATTATGAGTTGGTTGGCCTATTTCTGAAGTGTCAGGAAGAGAAACGATGCTGGGAGAGGGGTCATGAGAGTCAGGCCTAGCTCATTGGTGGCCCAGGAAATAAATAGTGAAGGAAGAATGTTTTCAGGGAGGCTGGACAAGGCTTTCGAAAACAGGAATTTAGGGTGTTCAGGTCTTGGAGATGTGGAGGCTGGAGCCATCGGGGACAGAAGAAAGTGCCCAGTGTGATAATTGGTGTGAGGGAGAAGACAGGTTTTGGGTGATCACATTCACCCCCCTCTTCCAGCCTGGTGTCTCCACTTGGTTTCCTCTTAAACTAATCTTATACTGTAATGGGGTTAGTTTTCTACCTCCTTTCTGAAGGAGGTCACTTCTGGTCACTTCAACCAGAAGCAGACATGGTCTCTGTCCTGTGAGTGTGTTTATACCATGACATGGCACTTATGGTGCAGCCATTAATGTCTGCATCTGTCACCTCCCAGCTGGATTTTAAATGTGGGCCTTGGACAGCACAGGGATGCTCCAGGTTTGTTGGATGAATGCTACTGCTGTCAAAATAGCAGAATTTAAAAAAGCATCCTCACCATTCATGTATACTATGTGCTGGGCATTGTGCTAAGTGCTTTACATTCCTGGCTTACTGAATTTTCACAAGTCTGGGATGTGGGGACTATTTCCATCCTCATTTTACAGATGGAGAAACCAAGTCTTAGGAAGTCTGAGTAAACTGTCTAGTGTATTTTAAATAAGTTTTTTCTCAGCTTATCAAGACTGGCAGGAATGTCACAGACCCAGGTTTGTCTCATGTCAGACTGGTGCTCTCACCCTCTGCTCTCTGCCAAGACCTCCAAGGCTCTTTCTGAGTGAATGTTCCTGAGAATCCTGGTGCCTCTCTCTTTGCCTACCCACCCCCATCCTTATGCACAGTCTGTTTAGCCCCTCACTCCTGACCTCCTGCCTTGCTTGCCTTCCCATCCCCAATCCTTGCCTCTGTCCTTAACCTCCCAAGCTCAGATCTCCTTAGGCAGGTCCCCTAATGTGGAGTGCATACAGGGTTCTGTGCAGCATGGGTGAACTCTATACATGGTATGTTCCTTCTCCACCAATCCCTTGCTAACTAGATGCCCCCCTCCCCCAACTCATCACTAGAGTTTTTGGGGTAATCCAGGATGGTCTTTACCATCTTGTCCATTTTCTTTAGTTGGTGGTTCTCGGCCCTGGCTACACCTCAGAATCACTCGAGGAATTTTCAAAAAAACTCACACACTCCACTCTTAGAGATTCTTGTTCTGCACATCTGAGGCAGAGCATGGTAATGTGTTTTTTGTTTGTTTTTAAATGAGAAGATTAAAAATTTTTAAAAAGGTAACAATTTCCGAAAGTACAGTAGTAAAGAAGCTGTATATATTTTTAAAGGTAGCATAAATCTGTTTTCCATTCCTGGCACCCAGGCCCACAACCTCATATATATACATATACATAGGTATATATATGTATATGTATATACATATATATACCTATACATAGGTATATATATGTATATGTATATACATATATATACCTATGTATATATACATATACATATATATATATATATATATATAGTACACTAATGGGAGAATTGTGTAATACTGTTTTCTTTTCTCACTTAATATATTTTGAAGATTTTTTTCTTATCTACTCACACATGTTTACCTCACTCTTTAATGTCTGCAGCCTTTCATATTCCATGATATAGAAATGTTGTGATTTATTTAACCAATGCCTGAGTGAAGGACTTTTAAACTTGGTGCTTTAAAACAATGTTATAATGAGTGGTGTCTGGGTGGCTCAGTCAATTAAGCACCCAACTTCAGCTCAGGTCATGATCTCATGGTTTGTGAGTTCGAGCCCTGCGTCGGACTCTGAACTGACGGCTCAGAGCCTGGAGTCTGCTTCAGATTCTGTGCCTCCCTTTCTCTCTGCCCCTGCCCTGCTCATGCTCTCTCTCTCTCTCTAAATAAAAACATTAAAAATTTTTTTTAAATGTTGCAATGAATATGGCTTTGCCAATAGGTATAATTGTATTTGTAGGATAAACTCCTAGATATTGAATAGCTTGATCAGAGGATACGTGAATTTCTAGTTTTCATAGATTTTTCCAAATTGTGCTCAACAGAGGCTGAAGGAATTTATGCTCCTACCATCAAATGCATGAGTGCATCTGTATTTTTACAAAGCTTTTCTGGTTATTCTTGGGTAGCTGAGGTTGAGTTGCCTAAAACATAAGTTTCTTATCTGTTTCTCCTGGGCCACAGCCCACTTGGGGACTGGAGGGTGCTTCAGCCTGTCCCCAACTGACATTCCCTTCTCATTCTTTCCCCCAACTCTGGCTAGGACACAGAGTTGCAGAGAAAGCTAGACCATGAGATCCGGATGAGGGAAGGGGCCTGCAAGCTGCTGGCGGCCTGCTCCCAGCGAGAGCAAGCTTTGGAGGCCACCAAGAGCCTGTTGGTGTGCAACAGTCGCATCCTCAGCTACATGGGTGAGCTGCAGCGGCGTAAGGAGGCGCAGGTGCTGGGCAAGACAGGCCGGAGGTGAGCAAGGGGGAGGCAAGGCCATATGGGGGGTAGTCGTGTACTGTGTGTATGTACGGAGTGTGGATCACCCTGAAGATGACTTCTCCTTGAAGCCTTGTCAGAGGCCTGGGAGATGCCTTAGTGTTTTATCACCACAGTGTGCTGCCCAAGGTGCACTAAGGAGTAGCTAGGGCTAGACTCAGGAAAGCCAGTGTATCTGGTGAAAGGCTGTCAGTCTGAGGGGTTATAATGTAAAAGGGCTAATTTGCTAAGCCCTGCCCGTGATCCGATGAAGCTGGCTGGCTGGCTGGCTGGCTTCTGGAAAGATAATTTTCTCAAAGTGGGTTCACCAGATGGCCAATTTACCACAAACTGACAATAGTGTACCTAAGGTTCACCATCACAGGCAGTGCTCGAGAAAGGAAATAATAAAAAAACATTTAAGGGAAAGCCTATCTGCTCCCCTAAATTAGATTGTGTATTCTAAAAGGGGTCGGCTTCTGGATGTGAAACACCAGCTTCATGACATTAGATGTTGCTCATCTGACAAATCCATGGTGAATTGGTTGAGGTGATGCTCTGGTACAACTAAAGTGTGTGGAGAAAATACCTGGCAAATGAGGCCACTTTTGGTAGCCTGGTCATTTGGAAAACTGGCTCTGGCAAAATAAGCCTGTTTGTCCCCACTGCTGAGTAGGGAGAAGGCTCCAGCTGCCCACTGGCAGGGTGCCCATCCCAGCTTGGCCATGAAGGCTGACACAGGAGAGGTTGCCAGGAGCCCTCCACCCGTGAAGCCCCTGGGGGAAGGCAGATAACCAGCTCTGGCTTCCCCATAAAGCTAAAGGGCAAGCAGGCTGGGAGGTGGGGGGCAGTTTCCAATGTGAGCTTGCTATCTTCTGAAAGGCAGCCGTCAACAGGCTCTGCCCTGGCCATAAAACCTAGGCAGTGTGATTTGAAGTACATCCCAAATTGCTGACAGCTAAACACACTGTCATCAGTGCCACATCATTTAGCTTAAGACCTTACTAAGTTGATAATTAGTGGAGCTATGAATTTGTATGGATAAACTCACTGTCACTTTAGGAGAGACACATGCTTGGTGAGTCCTGCTGACGGGTGGGGAGGGGAGTAAGGCCAGGTGTCTGGGGCCCTGCAGTGGGGTACTGGGAAGGCCCAGCCTACCTGGAGATGGTAAAGGAGAAATCAAAGCTGAGGGGGAGGGAAGAGAGGTTTATGGCAAATGGAACACAGATATTCTTTACTTGAGTTCTTGATTTTCCAACCCACCCAGTATCCTCCTGTATCAAAGAAGTGATGAAGGAGATGGTAGAAAAGAACAGCCTCCCCCATTGTTAAAAAGAAAGCCTGCAAACTCCTCCAAGTTGGGTTTAATGGAGAAGAACTCTTGAAAAGGAGTCTCTGCGGGCACCTGTTCCCTCAAGCCCCACTCATCCCTGGCAGGGCTCTGGGGAGGTGGTCAGAGAGGATGCTTGGAGGGGGAGGAGGCTGGAACTTATACTGCATGTGAGCTGATACTCCTCCAGTGTCCCCAAGCCCAGTGACTCCCTGGGTTCAACTGACAGCTCTTACAGTCCCTCAGTCCTGCTAGGTCAGGCTGGTGGGGGACCTGGGGTTGGGCCCTGGGCTGGAGGCAACAAAGAACCCTTGGGAACCAGAACCGGGGGGTGGGGGGTGGGCATAGTGTCTAGAGGCAGGTGGCGATGTTGTGATTTGCCCACAGGCCTTCTGACAGCGGGCCGCCTGCTGAGCGCTCCCCCTGCCGTGGCCGGGTCTGCATCTCTGGTAAGAAGCACAACTCCCCTAGTCACTGACACTCTTTGCCCAACCACAAGATCTCCTGCCCTGTCTCAACATCTCTTCCTGCCCCTCTGCCCCTTAGACCTCCGGATTCCACTCATGTGGAAGGACACAGAATATTTCAAGAACAAAGGTGGTGAGTTGCACACATGCTGGGACAAATGGAGGGAGTGACCTGAGGTTGGGTGTTCTTGTGGGCACATCTTTACCAGTTTTGGCCTCTGTCCCCAGACCTGCACCGCTGGGCTGTGTTCCTGCTGCTGCAGCTAGGGGAACACATTCAGGACACAGAGATGATCCTGGTGGACAGGACCCTCACAGACATCTCCTTTCAGAGCAACGTGCTCTTGTGAGCACCTGGTCCCTGTGACGCCCTCCTTTCTCCACTCTGCTCCAATCCCTGGATGCCATAGCTGCAGGGGGAGAGGAGAGGGAGGAAGGGAGATGGGCCTCACCTGGGGAGTTGTCCTGTACTTGCACCACATCTGTCCTTCACCCCTGCCCGCCCCCTCATGCCTCCCTGGACTTCCCCAGGAGCATCCTCCTCTCTTCCTCCCATACTCCTATAGCACCGAGGCAGGGCCAGACTTTGAACTGCGACTGGAGCTGTATGGGGCCTGCGTGGAAGAGGAGGGGGCCCTGGCTGGAGCCCCCAAGAGGCTTGCCACCAAACTCAGCAGCTCCCTAGGCCGCTCCTCAGGGAGGCGTGTCCGGGCATCGCTGGAGAGTGCTGGGGGTTCGGGGAGCAGTCCCATTTTGCTTCCGACCCCAGCTGTGGGGTAAGGCTCTACATTCCTCCACTGCCCTCAGTTGCCTCTGTCCTGGCCACGGGTGACCTCAGAGCTGTGTTGAGCATGCAGAAACTATTTTGTGCTGCTGCCACAGCATGCAGACCTACATGAAGTAGCAGCGGCCACACAGCTGGGAGGCACTCTGGCCTACACCCCGGAGCAGGCCCATGTCAACTGAGAAGACCAGTAAGAATGCAGGGAGAGCTAAGCTCTGGGGTCTTCAAGTTTTTGCAGCAGCAAATGCATCTTATATGGATAGAACAGAGTGCTCTGGTTGGAGCAAAGTAGCCTGGGTCCTGAGGGGTTGCCTGCTGATGCCTAGAGGCACCCAACAGAAACACGGGGCCTCTGAGAAGCAGTTTGAAAGCTCTAGGGCAGTGAACAGAATGCTGACTTTGGAGACACACATGAGTTCAAATTCCAACTCCACCACCTACCAGCTATAAATTTGGGGCAAATTTCTTAACTTCTCTAAGCCTCAAGCTGTCTCATC
Organism: Acinonyx jubatus; assembly: GCF_027475565.1. Classification (NCBI taxonomy): domain Eukaryota; kingdom Metazoa; phylum Chordata; class Mammalia; order Carnivora; family Felidae; genus Acinonyx; species Acinonyx jubatus. The sequence goes on along the minus strand of NC_069388.1, from coordinate 88,929,916 downwards.
TATTAACAGAACAATGCCACCAACCTTCCAAGGCTGTTGTGGGAATACAGTGGAATAACATAATTAAACCACAGGACCCAGCACTCAGCAGGAGCTCAGTAAATGTTCTAAGCCCCGTGGAGGAGGCAAGCTAGTTTTCTGTGGGGCCGCCTGAACAATGGGGCAGATCTGCTCAGCTCTCAGATCTCCTGCTATTTAATACGCCCGATCATGGGGCTGAAGCCCACTTCTCTGTCTGTCCTGCAGGGGTCCTCGTTACCACCTCCTGGCTCACACCACGCTCACCCTGGCAGCAGTGCAAGATGGGTTCCGCACACACGACCTCACCCTCACCAGCCATGGTGAGTATGTGCTGTGGGGTGGGGGGGATGCTGGACAGTGAGAAGAGGGGCTGTTGAATGGTCCATTTTCATTCCCTATCCTTACCCTGCACTTCCTGTCCCCCAGAGGAGAACCCCGCCTGGCTTCCCCTTTATGGTAGCGTGTGTTGCCGCCTGGTGGCTCAACCTCTTTGCATGACTCAGCCTACCGCAAGTGGTACCCTCAGGGTGCAGGTGAGGAGGGGGCCCTGACGTATAGAAGGGAACCTGGAGAAGGAAAGCTGGATCACCTAGGCACCGAAGGACCACTGAAAAATCAAGATCTGGGTAGAGGAAGGAGGGTTAGGGCAAGAAGAGAGTTGGATCAGACAAGAGCATGGGCAGAGAGGAGCAGATTCTCACTGGGGGAAAGGGAAGAAGGGTGTTGGCAGTGTGATTCCCCCAGGTAACCTGAGTCATTTACGCAGCAAGCTGGGGAGCTGCAGGACTGGGCACGAGTGCATGGAGTCCTGAAAGGCACAAACCTCTTCTGTTACCGGCAACCTGAAGACGCAGACACTGGGGAAGAACCGTTGTTTACTATCGCCATCAACAAGGTGATGGGTCCCTTGGTGAAGCTACCAGGTGCCAGGGCCCAGGAGTGTCTCCTTCAGGTCCCAGGAGGGTGGGTGCAGAGAGATGGAAATTCACCTGTTGCTCCTAACAGCACCATACCTAGCTTCAGGGCCAGGAATGTTCTCCCTCACCAGCATCACTGGAAAACTCTTCTACTCACCAGCTTCAGCCCCTGCCTAGTCTCAGAGGGTCCCATGGCCAGTTTAGGATTTTCATCCTCTTTCTGCCTTTTCCCTCAGATTCCAATCTGCCCCTACTTCACCCTTTCCTGGATTTCTCTCCCAAACCCAAGTCCAATGACTTCTCTTGGTTTCCGAGCCCTTTTGTTGGCTTTCCTGCCAACTTTTATGAAAGTACTGAGGGACATTAGGCCTCAGCATTCCTGCGTGCCTCTGTGCCTTCCTTGCCTCACTCAGTCCCTCCTTCCCTGTCTCCATCTGCTCCATGTTCCTGACTGAGGATGATCTGTCTCATCTCCAGTCCTTTCCTGCCATTCCCTCCTGCTCTGCTCAATAGGAGGCAAATAAGGGGGCTTGAGGAGAGACCCAACAAGCTCCTCCTTCTAAGGCAGGGATGACCAAACCTGCCTGATGTCACTGCTGACTTCTGTGACCAACGTGAAGGTGGCAGCAGACCCCTTCCTTCTCCTGCAGGAGACTCGAGTCCGGGCAGGGGAGCTGGACCACGCTGCGGGCCAGCCCTTCACCCTGAGCATCAGTAACCGGTATGGGGAGGACGAGGTGACACACACCCTTCAGACAGAGAGTCGAGGAGCCCTGCACAGCTGGATGGAGGCTCTGTGGCAGCTTTTCTTTGACATGAGTAAGAGGAGGAGGCTGGTTTGAACCTTGGGAGGGATTAAGGTTTGATGTTTTTACCCAAGGCCTCTATATCCAAAAAGTGTGGAAGGGAACGTGGCAGGGGAGAGGATGGCCTGGCCCTCTCAGTCTTCCTCCTCCCACCCCAGTCACTGCCCTCCTTCCAGGCCAATGGAAGCAGTGCTGTGATGAAATCATGAAAATTGAAACCCCTGCTCCCCGGAAACCACCCCAAGTACTGGCCAAGCAGGGGTCCTTGTACCATGAGATGGGTGAGTGAAAGTGCACTCAGGGAACCTGATGGGAAGTGGGGTTGGGGGCTTCAAGGGAGCCTAGATAATGGCAACAGAGAGAAAGCACTAGACTGAGGCAGAGCTCTGGGGACCCAAGGCCCACTCGGTCTTCTTGTATTTGTTTCTCTTCTCCAGCTCTTCTTAGAGCCACCTCCACCAAAGTTCCAAACAAACCCCCAAAAAGCCAGATTCATTTCATGGACTTCTGTCCTAATTTCTTCTTCTCTGTTTCCCTTTCTGCATGTGGATTCCTGTCTCCTCCTCTGACCCTCCACTTGCCTGGCACTGCTTTCATTTTCCTCCTCTTTCCTTGATTTTTTCACCCACTTCTGCCCACCCCCTCATCTCCATCTCCCCTGCTCCCCATATCCCATAGTTGTATCAGAGCCAGTGGCTCCAGGGGGCCCAGGTGAGGGGCTTCTCCTGCAGGATAACACAGTCTCGGCTGAGATCCGGGCTTTGCTTTCCTCCTATTACAGTGACAGGTGATGGTCAGGGCTGGGTAGGCCTGGGGCCTAAGCTCTGACTAGCCCCCTCCCCTCAACCCCTTCCTGGTGCCACAGCTATTGAGCCGCTGGATGACATCGCAGCGGTGACAGACATCCTGGCCCAGCGGGAGGGCACAAGGCTGGAGACACCCCCACCCTGGCTAGCAATGTTTACAGAACAGCCTGCCCTGCCTACCCCCTGCTCACCTGCCTCAGTGGCCCCAGCCCCAGCTCGGACCCACCCCATGCCCTGGGGGCGACCCCGAACATTCTCCCTGGATGCTGTCCCCCCAGACCACTCCCCTGGGGCTTCCCGCTCGGTCGCCCCTCTCCCCCAGCAGCCATCCCCACGGTCCAGAGGCCTCTTCAGCAAAGGCCCGTCCCGCACTTGGCTCCAGTCACCAGTGTGAGAGAGAAAGGTGCTGGCAACAGGATCTGGCCAGAGGAAGAGAAGACCCATGTGCAGTCAGGCTCTGGATGCGGCGCTGTCAGTAGAAGGTTGGCCAGCTTGGCCTCACCTTCCTCTGCTGGACTTGGGGTAGGCTGGGGAGGAGGAGCAGAAGCCCCTCTTAAGCTGTGGTTGCCAAGGTGTTGAGGGGCTCGTTCCTGGGACTGGCTGGTACCCCCGAAACCCTTCCTGGGAGAAAACTGGAACCAACCCTGCCCTACCTCCCTGCACTAACCAGCTTTGAGGATGGCACTGAAGAGCCTTGGGAGGGAGTGCACCTCCCTTGTGACTCTCACATCAACCATTAAAGTTATTTAACGGCAGCCTTCCCCTGGTTCTTGAGGACAGGTTGCCTTGCTGCTTGGTCTGGACCTGCCCCATCCCCTCATCCCTGGAGCTTAGTTGACCAGGAGTTGTGAAGTATAACTGTGATACTGAGTAATCAGACAAGGGCTGGGAGGAGGGGTACTTTATAAACACCACAGGGAGAAAGGAGGACTGCTCTTCTCTCACACGCTGCTGAATCTCAGGATCTCAGCGAGGTCATAGCCAGTCACAGCAAAGGAGCTCCCCGAGGGGTCACAGAATCGGGCACCACACACCTGGGTGTCAGGCACACACTCACCATGACAGTGTTCCACCTGGGGGAGAAGAGGGCTGCTCAGGGCCTGCTGCCTCAGGCTTGGGCCCCCCTCTCCACTCCTGCCACCACACACACCTCAGTGTAGCCACTCTCTGGGCTCCTGCTCAGTTTCCAGATGTGTACAAAGGTGTCTTCGGCTGCAGAGAGAAGCTATAGAAAAGGTGGTGGGCTGAGTGGGCATTGGCACATGCCGACAGGGGACCAGGATAGGCTGGGGTGCCTGGTCCAGATACCCAGGGAGAGGGCTACACTGAGCAGCAGACAAGTCTGTGGACTTTCTCTCAACATCCCCAGCACCAGGAACAGGGTATGGAGGGATGAAGAAGGAGACTGACCTTGCCCGCCTCGGAAGCCAGGTCCAGGGCGCAGATGGCCCGGGCATGGGCGCTGATCTGGACATGCAGAGTTCCTGTGCCGGCCTCATACAGACGCACCTGCCCATCCCCGTAGCCTGCTGCTACTGTCCCATGCCACAGCTGCACGGAAGGGCATGGGACCCTGCAAGGGTGATAACCCACTTTAATTTCCTTGGACCCCTCAGGAAGGCATCAGTCTCCTTCCACCTCACCTACCCAAATCCTGGAATTCGGGTCAATAATTTGAATTCGGGCCCTGACCGCCAGACACACAGCAAGCCTGAGTCATCTGCCGTCACCATGTCAGCCACACAGTCCTAAGGAGAAAAGCAGGATCAGTCCTTCCCTTTCCCCCTGCTGGGTCCTGTATACAGAGCAGGAGGGGAGGGGACACAGCATTTGCATCTTTGTCTCTCTAGGGTAAGGGCAAGACATGCAGCTCTCCTGGGCTGAATGGAGGGTTCCCCCAGGATGCATAAAAAGCTTTCTTTGCTTTCCTTAGAGCCTCACTCCCCCTGACCCCCGACAAACCATGTGTTAGGAGAGGGATATAACTGTCTTCCCTGGAAGGATAGTAAAACTGAGCCCATAGTGTTACAACCTTCTGGAGGTCCTGCAGGGAGCCAGTCACAGTCATGACTAGAGTCCAGACCTCTTGAGAACCCCCAACTCCAGGCAGCCAACATAGCCCATGGGCCCAGCTGTGGGTCAGGTGCGGTGGAGCATATGAATTAGAAGATACATCCCCTGCTCTCAAGAGGTTTGCAATCCAATTAGGGAGACAAGAGTTGTCTTTGAGAGTAGTACCGATTCAGGGTTCTGCCAAGGGAGATCAGTGAGAACGGAAATAGGGGGATGGCTTCCCAGAGAGAGTGGCACTGGGGGTGGGTCTGAATAGGTAGGACTTGCCCAAGTCCAGAAAAGGAAGCTGCATGTGTCAGACTTGGAAAGCATCTTAGAAAACATCTGTCCCAACTCCTCAATCCACACTAGTATTGAAAAGTGTTCATGAACTACTAAATGCCACGTAAATGGAAAGTCAGGCTTCATCACTGGACTTAAGGTTGCTGAAGCCTAGGAAAGTGCAGCAATTTGCCCAAAGCCATCCAGCTGCTTAGTGACAGAGTCAAGACTTAAACCCGGGTGTCCTGCCTCCCAAAATGGGAAGGCTCCCAGGCTCCTTGGAATTGGTAGGGGGAATCCACTCACCTGTCCCTGGGCAGGTTCGGTGGCAATGTCTGTGACTGGTGTCTGGTGTCCAGCCAGCTCTTCGCTCAGTACAATGTTGGGACCCTTGGCTGGGATGTCAAACACCAGTATCCGGCCCGACCATGTTCCTGCGGAACCAGTGCCCCACTGATGGCTTCCTGATCCTCCCCAGTGTCCAACCACCACACGTAGCACTCCCGCCATCCCATAAACCTTCATAACAACCCCCCGACACGGGGCCCCAACAGCTCTGCTCCTCCAGTGACCACCATTGTTCTCTCCTACCCTGCCCCTCTGAAGCCCTCCATGCTTTTCTGGAGTCTCTAGGGGCTTCCTTCGATCCCATCCTTCCCTCTAACCCTCAAAAATTCCCTCAAACCTTCAGCATCTTCCTGGCCAGAGCCCACACCCCTATACTCCAGCACCCCCCAATTTCCTGCCTTTGGCTCCCTCACCCACACAGATGAAGTGGCCACTGGCAGCAATCCCTCGGGCAAACACAGCCTGTACTGAGTATGAAAGGGGAAAACAATTAGAAATAGCACCTCCAGCCCCACCCAACACTCCCTACCCTGATGGCACTCAAGTCCTGCAGGTACCTGGCGATGCATCTCCAGAGTCCAGTGCGTGCCAGTAGACCATGACAGAGCCATCTGACTCGTACATCTGCAAGACAAGAAGCAAGGATGGGGGCACAATCCAGCTGACCTTTGCTGAGCTGTGTACTTCACATATTCATGTCAGGCCTTAGCCCATTTAATCCTCAAAACAACTCTGGAAGGCAGGCAGTTTTTATTCCCATTTTACAGAGGAGGACACTGAGGCTCTGGTAAGTTAACTAAATTGTCGAAGGTCATACAGCTAGTAGAGGGGAAGGTATTGGAGATGGCACTTGGGAACTGGAAAAGATGGGAGAAAGGAAGATGAGAACCGAGGAAGAATGAGCTAAACATGTGAAAAGTTTGTAAGCATTTAGAGACAAGTAGGGAAGGGTCTAGGGGCTTTGGGGAGGAGTTGAGAAAACTCTACTGGGGGAGGGTAGGAAGCGCCTCTTCTTACCTGTATTCCTCGATGTGAGGTGAGTACCAGCAACACTCGGAAAGGGAGGACACACCAATGGACCTAGAGGGAAGTGGCCCAGTCGGAAGAAGTGGTCAGAGCAGAGGACAGGAGGACTCAGAAGAGCGTTAAATCAGAGGGTTAGGGAAGGCCTATTCCTTGAGGTTTGGAGAGGAAGGACAGAGCTTAGGACCGGGTTCAGCAACACCACTCACCTGGGTGATAAGCGGAGGGCTCACTCCGGCTCCCTCCTTAGCGTGGAGCTGGCGCTGGGCCAAGGGCACACCTTCAGGGGCAGCGCTGACAAGCTGGGCGCTGGGTCCATGGACTACCCCAAAATGTGTGAGGTTGCGGGAGGGCAGCTGCAGCACACTGAGGTTGTTGCACAGTGCAGCGGCCGAACCTCTAAGGGGAATGGAGCGCTCCCGGCGGAACATCCTAGTGAAGAGAGGCTCGAATCACAGGCGCGCTGCGAACAGTAGACAGCGGTGATTACAGCGGGAGGAATGGGGGGTGCTGTCATGAGGCACTAAAGACCACTGGGAGTGGGTAAGGATGTGATGGGGAACCCGAGGATGGCGATAGGAGAGTCCGGAGCGGGGAGGTCTTGGGGAGCGGGAAAAGGGAACCCTAGGGCTGAGTCATGGGGCGATGGGGAAATCCCAGAGGAGGAATGGTGATGGCACAGGACCCGATGGCCCCAAGCGCCCGAGCGAAGGCGGGGTGAGGCAGGGTAGCCACCGCACCCCTCTTCCTTCAGCTGGCACCCTGAAGCTCCCGGCGAGGGTCAGAGTTCACACCCGCAGGTCGGCTTGCCTGACTGCGGAATCTTGAGGTCCCTGCGAATCCACCGCCACCATAGAGACGACGCACGTACGCACGGCCAATAGGCGGGGCCGAGCAACCCAAACGTACAGAGCGCGGCGCGGTTGCCAGGGCAACTGTGGGCGGGGCGAATCGGCCTGCGAGGGGTGAGCCTCTCCGTGCTAGGCGCCGTTGCTAGGGCGACGGTTAGGCAGGAGCGGCGGCAGCAAGGCTGGGAAGCTGCTTGAAACCCCGGGGTTGGAGCGACCGCTGCGGCGATGGCTCACGAAGGCTCGGTGAGCTTCAGCTCGGCTGGGGGTGCGCTGGAGCACCGGAATCGGCCTTTAAGGTCGGTGGCGGGAACCATGCATCGGGTAGGCTCCGCGCTAGTCGGCGCCGGCCCACCATGGGAGCGTTGGTGGTGACCAAGGATGCCACGTCGGTCTCGGGCAGAAAATCTACATCTCCACCACGCTCGCTAACACGCTCTGCCACAGTCGGAACCTGAAGGAAAAAGTCAAATGGGTGGTGCAGAACCCAAGAACAGGGCTTTTTGGAAGCAGCTAATGCATGTAATAAGTCTCTTATATTGAGGTACCCATTCAAATGGATAAACCAGAATTGGTCAGGCATTGGGGAGAGGTGTTGCTAAATAAACTCCCTTTCAAGGATTTTTAAGAGAAAGAAATGGATTAAACAACTCTGAGGCTGCACTTAAAAGTCAAATTGTTTATGGGGCGCCTGGGTGGCTCAGTCAGTTGAGCGCCCGGCTTTTGCTCAGGTCATGATCTCAGGGTTTGTGAGTTTGAGCCCCGCGTCGGGCTCTGTGTTGACAGCTCAGAGCCTGGAGCCTGTTTCACATTGTGTCTCCCTCTCTCTCTCTGCTCCTCCCCCGCTCGTGCTCTGTCTCTCTCTCTCTCAAAAATAAATAAAACATTAAAAAAATTTTTTTTTAAGTCAAATTGTTTAAAAGCCAAGGAAACTTTAAATAAAACAGATTTGAGGAGGTTTTGTGCTATAATATTTCTAGCCCCTCTGGTCAGGCCATGTCTAGGCACGGTCGCCATCACCGGTGCCACCCATGAAACACTGGGAGGGTAAATACAAGAAACAGACTCTCCTCTCCGGACCCTACGTGCCCTGCTCTGGCCAAGCCTGGTCTGGGCTGTGGGTTATTCCCTGGGTTTGCCACCAGGGCTGTTTTCACCAGCAGAAAAGGGAAATGACACTTAAGGGATTTTGAGGTTCAGTGTAAGGTTTAGGAAACACCAGATTTGGGGGAGAATGAATTTGGGAGGACATCTGGTATGAAGCAATAAGGTTGGGGTGAGGAGGCAAAGATTTGGGAAGATTACATTTAGAGGTACATTTTGGAAAGAACCAGGTTCAGAGAGACTTGAAGGAAAGTGAGGAGGTTCCCAAGAATCTGCTTATAAATTTCTTATGTCCCTAAAATGAATTTATGGAACCAATCTTTTTCTTTTTACATGGCGTTTTCTTGATTATAAAAGGATAAAGCCTCATTATAGTACAGAGAACTTATAAAATAGAGAAGAGCACAGGAAATAAACATATCCACTGTTACAGTTTTGGTGTTTTCCTTTTCTTTCACACATAATGGTTTATACAACTGAGATGATATTGATATGTCATTTTATACCCTGTTTCTATCATGTATCATTACATCATAAGTATTTTCATGTGCCATTGTAAATTCTTCCTCAAGATTATCTTTAATCATTGCATAATATTCCATAATATAGAGGGCACACAATTAACCATATATTCTTTTTGTTACACATATGTTTTAAATATGTTTAAGTGTTTTAAATATTATGCTATTGTAAATGACAGCTCAGAGAGTATTGAAGGATATATTGTGATTTTCACTTCAGAATATGCCTTAAAGGAAGGAAGGTTGGACACCTTTTCAAATGTTTGTTAGTCATTTGCAGTTCCACTTTTGTGAAATGTTATGTCCTTTGCTTATCCTTGGGGTCTTAGGCTTTTTATTATTTTTATATGAGTTTTTAGTATACTTGGGAATATTTATCCTTTCTTATATTTATTGCACTTTTAGAAAGCAGGATAAAGTCAGGTTCTAGGGGCAGACAGACCTCATATGAATTATGACTCCACTACTTTCTTGCTGTGTAATCTGGGCAAATTCTGCAAAATGAGGATAAAAAAATAGCATGTAGTCTAAAAATGTAAGGCTTGAGTCGATTGTATGTAAATGAAACATTTAAGTGCCAGTAAATGGTAACTACTGTCAGCTTGTACTTAGGAGTGTTTTAAAATATGTACAGGAAAAAATTTGCATATATATATATATATATATATATACATATACATATATATAGCTATTTATTATTTCTTACATAGCTTTTATGCTTCGGTAGGTCTTTCTCGCCCGGAAATTGTATGACAATTTAACCTATTTTTTCCTACATTTAATTTTTTGCTTATATTTTTATTTCATTTGCATGTGTGTATCCTTTAATTCATCTGGAGTTTATTTAGATGTATATTGTGAAATGAGGATCTAAGTTGATTTAGGGGAGGGAGGAGGCTCTAAAGAGCACTAACCATTTATTGACTCGTTAAGTTCTTTGAACTCTCAAGGACTTTGAACCTTTTGAACTAGTGCCAATAGCAGGGACTGTGGCCTTAGAGCTATATATAGTTTGGGTATACTCTGTAATGTCAAGCAAGTGATGGTTAATTTGTGTTGTTTCAGTTTCTTTGTAAAATGGATTTAGTGAGCTGTTAAGAAAATTAAATTAGCTAGGTCAAACATCTAAAAATGCATCTGACACATCGTAGGCTCTTAGTGGACTGCCTGTTCCTCTCAAAAGGCTTTTCCTTCCTACTGGACAACTTGAGAAAGCTTCTTCCTAGCCTATAGCTGCGTCCCCATTCCACTTTTCCAGGTTTCCTGCCCTGATTGCCCCGTTCTTTCCTCACAGAGGCAGATCCGGGACCGCGGGGTGACCCGATCCAAGGCGGAAAAAGCGCGACCGCCTACGGTTCAGGTACCACAGGTGGACATCGTGCCTGGGCGGCTCACGGAAGCGGAATGGATGGCGTTCACGGCCCTCGAGGAGGGAGAGGATGTTGTGGGGGACATCTTGGCTGATCTGATGACGCGAGTAATGGACTCTGCCTTCAAAGTCTACCTGACCCAGCAGGTGGGTCTGGATGGGGGTTCTCCAGACCATCTCCACCCCGCCCCCCCCAAACTGGGCTAAGACCCTCTCTCGCCTCCGTAGTGCATTCCATTCACCATCAGTCAGGCCCGGGAGGCGATGTTGCAGATCACCGAGTGGCGCTTCCTGGCCAGGGACGACGGAGAATCTGCAGTGGCCGAGGACCCCACGTGGGGCGAGGACGAGGAACCTTTGGCATGCGCGACGGATGCCTGGGCTCAGGGATCAGTGCCCGTGCTGCAAGCGCCCGCCTCTGTGGGGCTGGAGGAGATCTTCCAAGGCGAAGTAAGCACAGCCCCCAGCTCCCTCCGCCCCTCATCCCCCTACTCTGTGCCTCGCCGCCGCCGCTGCGTCTTCCTTCTCCTCACGGCCTCTCTGGATTCCTCCACCCTTAGTTCCTCTCTCCCCTTTCCAATGTGTCACTATCCACCCTCCACCCCTAACCTCGGTGTATATCCCTAGGACCGAGGGAGCGTGGACCAGATCTCTTTAGGAAGATCGTGGACGGCGAGAGGCTCTCAGGAGCAGATGGAATCTTGGGAGCCTTCTCCAGAGCTGCGAGTCACTCCGGGCCCCCCACCTACCCCAGAGCTGTTTCAGGAGACAGGGACCGAGGGCCTTTTAGAGGAACTGGACGTCCAGGCCGGAGACCATCAGTCTTCGGCTGGATCCTTGAACTCGAGCAGCCAGCTGTCGGTGGAGATGGCTCTCGACGGCAGTCCCCCACCTTTTCCGGATCTGTCCCAGGTAGCCAGCACCCAGGCATCAGCCCAGAGGGTACCGCCCCGCAGCTCCCAGTTCTCGCTGGAGGACCTCTATCATTGCACCGCCCAGCCGCACGCGGCTGGGGACTGGCTGAAGCTCAAGAAGGAGAAAGTGCCCCGCATGGACGGCCCCTCCTCCTCATTCGAGCCACAGGAGCCTAGGTGCGCGGACGCGCTGCGGGGCGCGCGTCACTACAGGGTGGGACGCATGGCCCGGGCGCGCCTGGACCCCGCGCGGCTGCCGCGCCACTGGGTGCGCCCGCTGGCTGAGGTTCTGGTTCCAGACTTCGAGGCGCGCCCGCTGGAAGCCTACCGCGGGAGCAAGAGGGGCGGGAAGACGGAGGCTCGGGCCAGACCCCTAGCACCGGGCCCCAGTGTCCGCGTCTCCCCGACAGTTTTCTTTTCTCTCTCGCCTAGTGCTCCTTTCCGTGTCTTGGGCCCGGGCCCTGCTCTCCAATCCCCCTCTTTGAGCTTAGGCCCACCGCCGCCAGGCTTTGGGTCAAAGTCGGCCTTTCCCAGCCCTGGGCTTCGCTTTCTTGCCACCCACCCAACCCTCCAGGATCTGGCCCGGAGCCCCAGCCCTAAACAGTGGCCAGGTGCCAAGTGGCCCAGTGGCTGGGAGGGGGCGGCCGAGTTGCTGGGCGAGATGTGGGTAGGCCGCTGCCACGTACCTCTGCATGGCCTTCATCCCAGGGACCTGGAGGGTCAGGATCCACACAGGAGGCCTCAGACGGCATCCCGAGTCCTCGAGGCCACGTCCCAGGTGATGTGGAAGCCCATGTTGCTGCCTGAGGCAGTGAAGCTGGCTCCTGGTGTGAGCTTGTGGAACCCAACCACCCAGGTGCTGCTCAGATCTGCAGTACCCCAGCAGGCAGACACAGAAGGCAGCATCTCTCTTCCCATCCAGCAGCACCCCATCCAGACTGGTGCCCCAAAGCCTCAGGTGACCATGAGACAGCTAACGAAGAACTCAACACCCAAAGTGTGGCCACTCCTCTCCAAGGACCTGACCCATTCTGGGTCCTGAAGCTCAGCCAGTACTTTCCTTCTTTCTACTTGCCAGAATAAACACCTCAGTTGCTTTAAGAGTTGGCCTGATGTCTGTCAGTTTCTTCCAAGGGTGCTTACTCAGGAACAGTTGTCCTGACGGCCTGGAAGGATGTGGAACACTGGGTCCAGGGAATAACCCCATTTCCACCCTTAGGAGACCCTGCATTAGGGCCAAGGTTGCTCCCCAGCAGAGGCATTCTGGAGAACCATCTCCCTCTCTACAAAGGAATAGACATAAGGGCTACAGGTCGGGTCTGCTTCAACTGGACGAACTTAAGAGTCTCTTTGCAGTAGGGGACTGAGGGGACAGCCCTGCTTAAGCACACCGTGATTAAAGACGGGAGAAATTTGATATTTTGCTTCTCCAGTTCTGGAGCTCATAAATTCACCTTAGGGTGGAAGTCCAAGTTTCACTTGTAGACAACTATGAGCCTACACAGGAGAACACTGACTCTAGGCCAAGGATAGCAGCGAGGCAATCAAGTGACTAAGGCACTCAGTTGAAGGTGGAGTTCACTCTCAGTTTCAAACAGGTTGCTTGAACAAATCAGAGAGTAACTGCCTCTTTAAATTTTGTGTCCTGGACAGCACACCAGCCTGACTGCTCAACCCCACTCAGCTTTGACTAGCTCCTCCCCAACTTACCTTCACTTCGGCACAACACTTCTGGTAGCAGGTCAGCAAGTTTTTGCAATGTTGCAGTGGTCTCTACTCAGCACCCTTGTCTGGAGCCCTGGCTCTGTCCTGCTCATTCTGGTCCTCCTGCATAGACTGTGTATGTGGCCTTGGCATAAGTCTCATCTTTGGGACCTCCAGCACTGCTCCACAGACTTGACTGGGAAGACAGCGGTGGTGACTGGAGCCAACAGTGGTGAGTGCCCTTCTCATCCTGCCACCTCATTTGGCGTCTCAGTCCAGTCCCCCAGTAGCCCCAGTGAGGCTGGCCAGAGGGCCAGCACGCACTTTAGTCACACCCCAGACTAGCCTACTCTGAAACTGCCCTTCTACAGGTATTGGGAAGGCCGTGTCCCAGGAGCTGGCCCGCCGTGGGGCCCGGGTGATCCTTGCCTGCCGTAACTGGGAGTGTGGACAGCAAGCCCTGGCTGAGATCCAAGTAGCCTCGAAGAACAACTGCCTCCTGCTTGGCCAGGTGGACTTGAGCTCTATGGCCTCCATCCGTAGCTTTTCCCGGTGGCTTCTGCAGGAGTGTCCTGAGATACATCTGCTGGTTAACAATGCTGGAACCTGTGGTACATGCCTTGAACTGCTGCCCCCAGACACATTGCAGGAGCCTCCTTTCCAGTTCAGGGACCCTAAAACAGGCACCCCCAAACCTAACTGGTGCACCCTGCTGAATAACTTTAATTCGTACGTGATCCTAAAAAGCCTACCTTGAGTAATAGCCCCCATCCTTGCACGTACATGTTCCTGTGGAGTTTCTACTGAATGCCAATATATGCCCTAGGTCTGTATCCCTCCATCACCCACTACCTATGTTCTCATTTCCTCCCAGGATTTCCCAAGACACTTACCCAAGAGGGCCTTGATCTCACCTTTGCCACCAACTATGTTGGGCCCTTTCTGCTTACAAATCTACTCCGAGGTAAGGAAGGATGGCTGCCTACCTTCTGTGCTGCCCTCACTTCTCATTCCCCTGGCATTTTCATAGCTTACTGTTTCCAATGGCTACTTCCTTTCCCTTGGCCTCAGCTGTTCACCGAGTGATGACACAGTAAGCTTTTTGATGCACACAGCAGGGCAACCCGCCTGACCTAAGTCAGGACTGGGAGGCTGGTACTAAAATCGGTCAGGCCAAAATATAACCAGCAAGGGGATATAAGATCCACCTCTCTTTCCCCCAGCTCTGAGTTCTAGGTAAACCAGTAGAGTCAGTCATCTCGACAAGAGCTTCTTAAGGGTGGCACTAGACCACTAGGAATATAGACACCAAGAATGCCTACTTCCTGCTCTCAAATAGCTCAATATCTCCCAGGAATCTAGACAGAACACATCACTGTCTTGGACCCAAGTCCTTTGACTTTCTGATTTTTGAATCTTTTCTACTTTAAGGAGGTTTGGGTTCTTGCTGGGGAAGCTGGGGCAGAGTGAGCGGTGGGCACTTTCTTCCTAACATTTTCTCCTGGATTGCACCCTCTTTAAAATAAAATCAATTTTGGGGGTTAGGTAATATGTGTCCAAAACATAAAACTGAAAGCGTACAAAAGGGATGACATTTCAAAAACTCTCCTCTCAGGGGCGCCTGGGTGGCTCAGTCGGTTAAGCAGCCAACTTTGGCTCAGGTCTTGATCACTCAGTTTGTGAGTTCAAGACTTGCTTTGGGCTCTGTGCTGGCAGCTGGGAGTTCAGAGCCTGGACCCTGCTTTGGATTCTGTGTCTCCCTCTCTCTCTGCCCTCCCCCACTCACTCTCTGTCTCTCTCTCAAAAACTGAATAAACATTAAAAACAAACAAACAAAAAAACCCCAAAAACCCTCTCCTCTTCTCCTTGAAAATCAGCTACCCGTTTGCCTCTTGGGAGGCAGTTTGTGTTGCCAGGATCTCATGGGCTCTTTAGTGGCTGATTAAATTAGCCACAAATGGAAAGTGAACAAGCACAAGGCAAAACTGTATGGGTTTGCAAGTAGGAATGTTTTGTCTCCTTTGCAAAAATTCTAACACCCTGGCTGCACCTTGCTTAGTAGTAGGTTCTTAAACTGTCTTTTCTCTTCTTCTTCTCTTATCTATTCTTCTTCTTGCCACTTCTAGAACACTTTTCACCATATTACTTGCTTAAAATCCTTGGAAGGAAGGTACTCTATCCTTTACAGGAGAGACTCTAAACCCCTTATCTCCACTTACAGACCCCCTGCAGACTGAGAGCCTCGCCTTTTGCCCTTCCTTAATCCACACTTTTCTCTCTAGCAGACAATCTGTAGCTCTTGGTCCGCACTTTTCCCCCCCTCCAGCTGTGCTTTTTGCACATGTAGTTGCCTCTATCTGCACTGTCCTCTCCCACTCTTTTACCCTGACTAACTTTATTTAGTTCATCCACCAAGACTGAGCACAGATACTGCCCGTGCTGTGAATCTTGTCCTTCACCTCCCCCAGCAGCCTCCCATTTATGGGGCTCCCTTAGCCCTTGTACACATCTCTGTTCCTGCATTGACATTGTTCCAGATGATCGGTCTCCAGTTAGGCTGTGAGCCCCTTTAGTCTTTATGTCACTATGCCTAAAAGTTTGGGGTCTGTTCTCTTTAAGAATAATTCTTTTTTCCAGCAAAATTTTGGCTAAATACCACCTGCTCAATTTTTCATTTGTGATTCTTAATTTAAATGTAGGGATCAAAATAGTTTTAGCATTTTGAACACTGTAAACTCATATGTGACAACTACTATTTTTAGTATTTTATAGAATCCAGACTATATATATATATATATATATATGTATATATATATATGTGTGTATATATATATATACATATATATATAGTAAGGCACTTAACATTTTTTTTAATGTTTATGTATTTATTTTGAAAGGGGGAGGGGCAGAGAGAGAGGGAGAGAGACAATCCCAAGCAGACTCCGTTCTGTCAGTGCATAGCCTGATGTGGGGCTCGATCTCATGAACCATGAGATCATGACCTGAGCTGAAATCAAGAGTGGGACACTCAACTGACTGAGCCACTCAGGTGCCCCCCACCCACTTTTTTTTTTTAAGATTTAATTTGTACTATTTATTGTATTTATTTATTTATTTTTTTACTTTGGAAGATAGTGGTTTGTTTGTTTGTTTTTTTAACACTTTCCCAAGTGTCTCTATACACATTTCTTTCCCCACTCAACCTAGCACCCTTATGTCCTTAGCACCTATCTTGGTGTCTGCCACGATCCAGAGACCTAACGAACATTTGGGTGACAAATATGTGAAAGACAGGTTACATGATGTCTCCAGTCTCTCCTTTTCCCTCTTGGCCACCAATGAGGTAAAACATAAATAAGGATCCATTAAATTAGCTTCAGCTGGCAAGTGGAAGAAAAACAAGGCAGAAGTCCAAACTCTACAATGAAAGAGGAGGAAAAACATTAGGAAAGTAGCTAATGAAAATGAGTCTCAGTTCACATTAAGCTGTCCTGTGCCTAGCCTGGGGAATGTGGGGGGTGGGCAGTGACCCTATCCTGAAAATCCTGGATGGTCCCTGCTCTCTTGGAGTCACCTGGAGAGGTAGGTTGGGGAGTGGGCATGGGAGTTCACTCCAGAACTTGGATCGAATGAGTGTGGTTCTCTTTCTACCCAGGGGCCCTACAGCGGGCAGGATCAGCCCGGGTGGTGAATGTGTCTTCCTTTCGGCATGCACATGGGTATGTTGATGAGGAACATCTGACAGGGGCTGGTAAACCCTTGATCTTTAACCAGAATTATGACTGCAGCAAACTGCTCTTGACCTCCTTCACTGGGGAGCTTGCCCGGAGACTTCAAGGGACAGGTAATTGCCTGTGAAACCCCCTTATTCCTCCATTCCCAACACCACCTCCCAACAGTCCACATCTCATCCCAATATGTTCTGGCTAGTGTCCCCCAACCCAGCTGTTAATCTCTGCCATTTTTCATCTATGCAGCCTGTATTTCACTCAAGTCTGTCTTCACATCTCCCTTTCAATCTTTCCAACTCTCTTATCACTCCTAACATCCCTTTCCTCTCAGTATTTTCCAATACCAACACCATCCGTTATGTTCCTCCTAAAGTTCACCCAATGCTTTCAAATACTTATGTCTCCTTACTGGCTTGAACACTACCATTCGTGTAAGTTCCAGAGGACCGACTTCCTGGACACCACCCCAAGCCTCTGGTTACATCTGCCCACAGACCTGGTAGGATCTTTGCATTATTGCATACTGGAGAAACACACTTAACTCTTTCTTCCCATGCTCTACTTGTGTCTCGTCCTTTCAGGTGTGACTGTGAACTCTGTGGACCCGGGTATAGTGTACACAAGTATCATGAAGCATTTTTCTTGGTCATACCGCTTCCTCTTTTGGCTCTTCAGCTTCTTCTGTAAGGTGGGTAGGGGAGGAGCTGGCTAGCCTGAAGTGGGTGGGTCAGGGCTCTGCTTCTGTGTGTCCCCAGTAGGCTAAAGTCAGCTTGGCATGACTCCTTCTCTTCCCCCATGTCTCTACAGGATGTCAGACAAGGCGCAGTCCCAGTCCTCTACCTGAGCTTGGCAAAGGAGCTGGATGGCATTTCTGGAAAATATTTTAGCAGTTCCTGTAGGATAATTCTTCCCGCGAAAGCTGCTCAGGATCCTCAAGCGGCCCAAAGGCTCTGGAATGCCACGGTCCAGCTAACAAACCTGGACAAGATGGACTGATCCCCCGTGCCCCCAGCCCTAACTTTGCCGTCCTCCCTGATTCCCAGCCCCTACTCTGATCCTGCCTTTTGTTTGTTGGCTCCAAGCATCAATCACCTTGTCTAGTATAGCAATCACGTCCTTTTCCTGTTGCCTCAGTGGCATGAGGGCTCAGATTAGCCAGGGGACAGTTTTAGCTTCTACTTTACTGCCAGTTCTCTAATGGAAGTGTTCATTCCTTGGATACTGGGATCTCCAAATCTACAGAGTCCCACGTTGTGGTGACCGGGGGGGGGGGGGTAAAACTCCTTCCAGTGGGGATTAGGGGTGCTGGAAGAAGGGAAACTTCCACCTGTATTGCTTAGTTTCTACCCATGTACTTGCTGACTCTGGGGGAGACAGCACCACACAATGCCATCTTGATTAAAGCATATACCACATCCTGTAGGATAGCAGTCTGACTTCACAGAGTGTTGTCTCTCAACTGGTACTGTAACTGAGCCTGCAGATGATCATTCCACATTTCCGTTAAACCAGCTGCTCCTGGGTGATGAGCCAAGCATTCAGATCAGTGAATTCTGGTGGTGGGAGCCAATTGTTTTTTCCCTCAGGTCTTGGTTCATCTGTATAAATTTGGGGATCGGCTCTTCAAATTTCACACACATACATGAATACTTTTTGTGGTTGCATTCCATCTATGATGTCCAGTTTTCCTAACCTTGGACAAGTATACTCCTATCTATTTAACTCTCTTTAATATCTTTACCAAATTTTCAATAATTTTATCCATAAAATCTTGCACCAGTTTTACTATATTTAATTCAGGTACCTTAATTTTGACACTATTGTAAATGGGGCTCTTTAACCTTTGTGTGCTGATTGTCTATCAAACGACTTGGAAAAGTTGTCTAATTTTAATGAGTTCTCTGTAGGTGCTTTTGGTTTTTCTACATAGAAAATCACCCCATCTAGGAAAAATAAGTTTTACTTCTTCCCTTTCAAGTATTCTAATTTTTGTTTCTTTTTCTAGGAGACCCTCATAGATATTCTAGCGTTAAACCGACCCTGTATTTCTGAAGTAAACCCAGTAAGCCCCACCTAGCATTTCTGGTCGCAGTGTTGTATAGACATTGCTAAATTGAACATGCTCATTATTGTTTAGCACTTTGTACTGTGTTCATAAATGAGATTGACCTATACTTTTCTTCTTAAACTTTTATTTAAGCAATCTCTGCACTCAACGTTGGGCTTGAACTCACTGCTCCAAGAGGAAGAGTTGCACACTCTTCCGGCTCAGCCAGCCAGGTGCCCCTGGCCTGTACTTTTCTTTGCCTATATTGCCATTGTCTGGTTTTGCTGTCATGGATGTATTATTCATTTTATACAATGAATTGGGGATTTGTGTTAATCCATGGACGTCATCTGAGAAGCAGTTGCCAAGTTAGGATTGAATGTTCAAGAAACCTATTATGGGAAACGGCTGCAAGAGAAAATGGGAAGGAAGCTGGGAGAAGCTGAGAGGGCCACCAGACTGTGATCTGAGTATGACCCTGAGTGAGGGAGGGAAAGAAGGCTGGTTGGAGCCTCTTAGAGTACAGTGCAATGATTTTTCCATTTGTGGATTCCCTCTCTTGTTTTGAAAGTATGCAATCTATTTATGTCCTTTAGTGGTTAGTCAAAAAATTTCAACCTGCCTATTTGAAATTGGGTGGGCCTGTCCTAATCAGGTGAGCCCTCTAAAAGTGTTTAGGTTTTCCCAGAAGCCAGAAAGACTCTCCTGTTTACCATGAAGAAATAAATTGCCACATTGTGGAGAGGGCCATTCCTCGGGAACTGAATTCTGCCAATACCCAGTGAGTCTGGAAGAGCACCCGGAGCCCAGATGAGATTGCAGCCCTGCAGTACATGGTGATTTCCGCCTGGTGAGACCCTGAATAAAGGATCCAGCTAATCTGTACCCAGACTCCTCATCCACAGAAACAGACAGTACCCGTGTTCTTTCAAGCCGCTGAGTGTAGTAATTGGTTATGCAGCAATAAAAAGCTCATATGGGATCCAAAGAACCGTCTCAGTTTTATTTGCTTGAAAATGTCTTTATTTCACCATTTTTGAGGGATCATTTTGCTGGCTAAGGAATTATAAGCCGACAAGTATTGTCTTTTATCTCGCTGAGCATAATTTCTTTGTCTCCTGGCTTTCATTGCTGCTATGAGAAATCAGATATTAATCTAACAGTACTTTGTAGGAAATGCCTTTTCTGTGTTGCTCCTTTTATGGTTTTATTATTGTCATTGCTTTTCTGCAGTTTCACTACTTTTAATCCAGATGTGTATTTCTTTTTGTTTGTTCTGGTGGGAATCCCTTGGGTTTCCTGAATCTGAGGATATATATGTCTCCTGTATTTCTATTTATTTATTTGATAAATCTGACACGTTAAATTTTATAAGTTTAATGTGTACAGTGTGTTACTTTGATACATTTATATATGTAATATGACTGCATTGAAGCAATATTTATCACATCATTACAGTACAGTATTATTGTCTATGTCCATCACACCATGCATCAGACTTCTATGACTTGTTTTCTACTCATTACAAGTTTATATCCTTAAACACCATTGATCTTATCCTTCCTATCCTCCATCTTGTAGTAACCACCATTTTACTTTGTTTTTTTCACAAGTTTGACTTTTTTAGATTGCCCATATAAATGATATCATACTATATTTGTCTTTCTTCATCTGACTTATCTCACTTAGCACAATGTACTTAAGGTCCATCCGTGTTGCCACAAATGGCAAGAGATCCTTTTTTTCTCATGGCTCAATAATATTTAATTATCTATCTATCTATCTATCTATCTATCTAGATATATACCTACACATATCTGTATATGTATAATACATATATATATATATATATATATATATATATATACACACACACATACGTATAGTAATCCATTCATCCATTGATGGATGTTTGGGTGTTTCCATATTATTTTGGCTATTGTGAGTAATGTTGGGATAAACATGGGTGTACATATATCTTGTTGAAAACCTGTTTTCATTTTCTTTGGGTATATACTCAGAAGTAGAATTGCTGGGCCATACAGTAGATCTGTTTTTAATTTTTTAAGGAAACTCCATATTGTTTTCACCGTGGTTAGACTAATTTACATTCCCCCCAACAGGTTTTATAAGGCTTCCATTTTCACCTCATCCTCACCAGCACCTATTGTCTCTTGTCTTCTTAATGATAGCATTTTCTTTAACAGATAAGAAGTGATACCTCATTGTGGTGTTTATTTTTATTTCCCTGGTGATTAGTGATTTGGAACAACTTTTCATGTGCCTGTTGGTCACTTTTATTGCCCTCTCTGGAAAATTTTCTATTTAGTTCTTCTAGAAATTCTTTAGTCATATTGTTTTTGTTGTTGTGTTAGTTCTTCGTATATTTTGGATATTAACCCTTTATTCGATATATGGTTTGCAAAAATTTTCTCCCATTCTGTAGGCTGCCATTTCATTTTGTTAATTATTTCTTTTGTTGTGCAGAAGCTTTTGAGTTTGATTTGGTCCTGTTTCTTCATTTTTACTTCTGAGTTTGGATAGTGGTGATGGTTGTGCTGGTTTTCCTTTACACTTCAAAAGTATTCTAGCTGATCTAAGAATTAAATTGACGTGGGACAGATTAATAGGAGAAAAATTCTGAGTCTCCCTCTCTCTCTGCCCCTCCCCCGTACTCACACTCTGCATCTCTCCCTCAAAATAAATAAACATTAAAAAAAAAAGAGAGAGATAAGGGACATAGAAGAGACTTTGATCAAACAGGCAGTGCTAGGTTCCTCCCTATTTACCACCCCTAGTTAATATTATAATGTAGTTATCTATGGTGAGAGCTCTCTTCCTGAAGAGGGTCCTCTATTTAAGTTCTTTTAAGCAGTTAGGTGGGAGGTGAAAGTTTCTTCCTCTTTTGGGCCTTGATTATTTTTAGCTTGAAATAAGCTGCATGCCAAAGTGACACATTTTGGGGTAGACTGCCCTTGGCTCCTACAGTTGCAGAATAATGTAAGTGTACTTAGTTCCATTGAACTGTATGCTTAAAAATGGCTAAAATGAGCATCCGACTCTTCATTTCAGCTTAGGTCATGATCTCATGGTTGTGAGATCCAGCTCCTCATCAGGCTCCACGAGGAGCACAGAGTCTGCTTAAGATTCTGTCTCCCTCTGCCCCTCCTCCACTTGTACTCTCTCTTTCTCAAAAAAAAAAAAAAAAAAAAAGGTTAAAAGGGTAAAATTTATGTATGTGTTACCACAAGAAAAAGTATGTGCATACAGTGCCTTTTAAATTTATTTTCATATGCCATTTCTCTTTAATTGAAGGGAATGGAGGCCATTTCTACTAAAATTACAGATGCACTTATTATTTGATCCAGATTTATCCTATCTGTATATACCTACTCACATACGGAGTGTCATGTGTACAAGGTGATTCACTGTAGTCTTGTTTGCAACTGGCAAAAGACTGGAAATAAAGTATCCCCCCCAGAAGAGGCTGGTTCATAAATTATGTATATCCAGGCAATAGAGTACTATGCAGCTGAAAAAAATGAATAAGGAAGATCTCTATTTACTGATTTAGAAAGATCTCCAGGATATATTAGGTAAAGAAACCAAGGTACAAGTATATATAGCATGCTACCTTTTGCATAAGAAATGGGAGGAGTAAGACTATGTATTCTTATTTGTTTGTATTTGCATAAAACATTTAATGGATAAGCAAGAAACTATAAAAACAAGGGTTACCTGTAGTGGGCAGGGGGAAGGAGTGGATGAGAACTAAGTTTGAAGGGAGGTTTTTCAGTGCATACTGTTTATATTGATTTGATCTTTACACCCCAATGTGGGGTGTAAACACATGACCCTGAGACCACAAATCAAGTGCTCTACTGAGACAGCCAGGCACCCCAGGTTGTTTTCACTCTTAGATTAACTGAGATAAATGAAACAATAGTTATCATTCAGGCTTTTTACATGGATTCATTTAATCTTCTAACAACCTAATAATATAGATACTATTATTAACATTCTCATTTTACAAGTGAGGAAACAGGGACATGGAAGGAGTTAAGTAACTCACCTAAGATCTCACACAGCCCACAAATTGCAGTTAGAATTCAAACCCTCCATCTATCAAATCCTGGCTCTCCCAACATCCTTGAACAAGTATCTTTGAACACTTGTCCTATTATTTCATTTCTTTGGCTACACTATTAGAAGTGGTTACATTGGAGGCACCTGGGTGGTTCAGTCCGTTAAGCTTCTGACTTCGGCTCAGGTCATGATCTCCCGGTTTGTGGGTTCCATCCCCTCTTAGGGCTCTGTGCTGACAGCTCAGACTCTGCTTCGGATTCTGTGTCTCCCTCTCTATCTGCCCCTCTCCGTCTTGCGCTCTCTCTTTCTCTCAAAAATAAACATTAATAACAACAACAACAAATTTTTTTTTAAGTAATGCTTTAAAAAAAAAGTGGCTACATTGGGTCAAGGAGTTTGTCCTTTTAATTTTTTTTCTTTCTAAATTAAAAGAACCAAAATGCCATTATGTACATTGGCATTATTTTACATTCCCATCATAAGGGCACGAGGGGGGTGCCTGGTTGGCTCAGTTGAGCGTCTGATTCTTCGTTTCGGCTCAGGTCGTGGTCTCGAGGTTCGTTTCATGAGCCTGCTTGTTATCTTCTCCCTCTCTCTCTGCCCCTTCCTCAGCTCGAGATCTCTCTCTCTCTCTCTCTCTCTCTGTCTCTCTCTCAGAATAAATGAATAAACTTGTGGGGAAAAAAAAAAAAACAAGGGCATAAGAATGCCTGTATCCCCATATGGATAACACTGAGTAGCAGCAAAATTTATTTTTTTCCTCAAGCTAACTGATGAGATATGGCTTGCCACTAATGTTTTAATTAGCAGTTTAGCACTCAAAAGCTTAGCGAATGACCCCTGGGGAGCCATTTGCCTAGGGCAACGAGTCGTCCAGTCCCGGTGCGCTGTCTCCCCTCGGCCGGCAGAGGGCGCAGGCTTAGAGGCTCCTCTCTCCTGTGGTCCTCGTTGGCTTCCCAGGCACAGTGCGCACGCGCATATTTCGCTCCAGGTGTCCAGCTTTGTGCCTGACCGAGGTCTCCTCGGCTGCGCTCAGCGCGCAGTTTTTAACCCTGGCTGGTTTTCGGGGAAGAGTAGCGTGTTCCCTGAACCCCGAGCGACTCTGGGCCTCTGGGGCGAGAGGGTGTGGGGCGGGCCTCGAGGGCTCGGGCGGCGCGTCGGGCAGCCCACGCGGGCGGGGCGGGCGGGGCGCGCCCGGCAAGGACTTGGGCGTCGGTCGCCGGTGGTGGGGCCGGAGCCGGGCGCGGAGCCCCTGACAGGACAGGTACGGAGGCGGCCACCCTGCCAACCGTCTCCGCCGCAGCCCTCCGCGTGTTCGCTAGGTTCCCGGCGGTGGACGGGGGGCCGGGTGCTGGACTGGGGCGCGGCATGGAACCCGGTGTGCGGAGCGGGGACGGTAGGGATGGGCCGCGGCGGGGTGGGCGCCTGCCTGAGTCTGGGCCTGTCCGACCCACCTGCACTCTTCAGTCTGGTGGTGTTCTCCGGGGTCGGAGTGGTGTTGCCTCCTAATTCCTCCGCAGCGGCGAGGGCCCCCCTCCTTTCCTGGGAGTGTCTGAGGCACCCCTGAGCCCATTCCGAGCTACAGGTTTCCTTGTGGGCACATGGTTGAGAAGTTTGTGTCAAAAGAAAAACAAAAAAACCGTAGAGGACTGAAACGTGGGGGCGTGGATATGGGTTTGTTGTATCTGTGCCTCCCACTGCTGGGGTCCGCCTTAACTGGCTGCATGACTCTTGAGAAGTCATCTTGCACATTCCTCTTGTCTTTAGGCAGAACTACAGGTAAATCACACACACAGGAACTCCGCCGTTTTTAAAGAGGCAATGATTTAGAAGCTTCCCCTCATGTATTGCAGTGATGAGAACAGCAAGCCCATGTTGACCACTTACTAATCCAGTGTGCTTAAGGTACTGAGAGTCAAAGAGCGATGAGGTCAAGATAGACATTCTTTACCCGGTGTACTGCCAAAGCCTCAGCCACTGGGATATTAAAGGAAATTACTATAACGTTTTTCTTTTAAGGCATTATGTGCTCAAATATGTTTTGAAACTTCATGGTTAAAGTTTTCTCTGGAATATTTCAGAGCCTTCAGTGTGCTAACAAGATCACTGAAAGTATGGTATGGAGACTTTCCCAGATTTGAATGGGAAATGCTGTTTTTCTTGGGTGCTAACTCTGTTTAACATCTGAGATAGTTTAGGAAGTGCAGTTCCAGAATTAGAAAATCAGGGTTTGGAAGGGACTGTGTAGGTCAGTGCTTTTCAAACTTTAATGGCTCATAGACTTGCAGGTCTTGTTAAAAACAGATTCCGGGGGGCTCTCCATTTCTTTCTTTTCTTTCCATTATTATTATTATTATTATTATTATTATTATTAAGCACGCACAAGCAGGGGAGGAGCAAGGAGAGAGGGAGAGAGAATCTCGAGCGGGCTCCACACTGTCAGCACAGAGCCTGACTTGGGGCTGGATCTCACAGACTGAACCATGAGATCATGACCTGAGTCATGATTGAAGGTCCCACACTTAACCGACTGAGCCACCCAGGTGCCCCTGTTTCTGCATTTCTAACAAGTTCCCAGGTGATGCTGCTGCTGCTGCTCTACGGACCACACTTTGAATAGCAAGGGTGTTGATCACTGGATTGAAATTTAGAGACCATGTTCTGCTTCCTGCTTTGTAACATAAACTTTGCTGCCTTGAATGAGCCCCTTCACCTGTCCAGGTCTGTAAAATAGGAGGCTGGACTAGAAGAGCAGTAAGGTTCCTTTCAGATCTAAAATGCTTGTGATTCAAGTTCAGTAACCTTTGTGATAGTTGAAGTCCATCTAAAATATCCTTCCCAAATGGCCAGTTTGGACTTGAATATTTTCTAATGGGAATTTACTACATTTCATCCTGAGATAGCTTAATAAGGAACTTTTTCAACTAACTGAAATACATCTCTGCAACTTCCATCCTGTTGGTACTAGGTTATTTTTTAGAATTGAACAGAAAAAGTACAGTCCCCCTTTAAAAAGGTTACTCTTAAAGTATTAGATGATGGTTGTCCTCCCAAATTTTCTCTGCTGAATAATCCTTAATTCTTCCATGTCATTGTTTCAAATCCCTCTTTTATTTTTTTTTTTAACATTTATTTATTTTTGAGAGACAGAGAGAGACAGAGCATGAGTAGGGGAGGGGGAGAGAGAGAGAGGGAGGCCCAGAATCCAAAGCAGGCTCCAGGCTCTGAGCTGTTTGGTAGCACAGAGCCTGATGCAGGGCTCGAGCTCACGAACCGCGAGATCATGACCTGAGCCGAAGTCGGACGCTCAGCCGACTGAGCCACCCAGATGCCCCTCAAATCCCTCTTTTAAATTTAGTCTTTCTGCATGGAGTCTAGTGAGGTTTTGGCTAGCCTTTGAAGGCTGGGTGGGGCTTGCAAGACTAGGGAAAGCATCCTAAGCAGCTGCCAGTGGTGCAGAGATGACGCTGCATATGTCAGAGCCAAGATTGTTTGGTTAAGTAAGAAATGGTATGTCAGTGAAAGATTTGGGGCAGGTGAGTATATGGACAAAATATTTTAGAGTGCATCATCGTGTTAATGTGATATATGATGTGGTTGGAAATGGAGAAGGAGAGAGGCAGGGAGCCAAATATACTTCACATCCTAGTAGTAGAGGATTTATGTTGATGATAGAGGAATGCCTTATATTTGTGTATAAGATTTTACAGATTACAGAACCTTCCACCGGCATGATCCCATTTTATTTAATAGTCCTGTGAGGTGGGCAGAGCAGCTGTTATCCTGCTTTACAGATGAGGCGCCAAAGGGGGAAAATGCCTTGCCTTAATTCTCAAAGCTATTAAATGGTGACCAAAGTGGCGACAATGGTAATGGAGGAGAAAAGAAGGATGCAGGACGCAATACTAAGGAAGAATTGGTTAAGTTGGGCCTGACTGACAGGAGGATACAAAGGAGAAGAAGTTGTTACAGAGAATTCAAGATTCAGGAGACTCATACTACCATTGACAACTGCCACTCTATGTTTTACTCTACCTTCTCTGTCATTGCTAGTGGCTGCCTGGAGTTATGGGTTGAGAGGGATTGTAGTAGAGGATTCCCAGGTTGCTTGGCCTGTCTACAGCTACTGGTGGTACTGTGGGGACTTGGGTGTCTGTCCCATACCAAGGGAAATGAGAACTGGATCCACATCCCTGAGGAGGTAAGTGCTGAGCGGTTGACTGATTGAAATCTACCTTAGGGTCCTTGCCATCCTGGAGACTCTGGATTTGGCTTTATATCATTTTTTTTTTTTTTTTTTGAAGTTCAGGCTAGTACCAGTAGCACTTGGCTGATGGCCAAATTGAGTGTCCATTCTGACCTCTTGAAGCTCCTACATATCCCCTGAGGGTTTCTCTTAAGCAAATACTAGACCTTTGTCACCCGCAGAGCCTCACTCAAGCTGTTTTCCCAGATCTGCACTTGCGCTAGAGCCTAGAGGTCTCTCTGTGGTCCTCCTACTGTGGAAGCATGTGAGATTGAGAATTAGTGTCATTGCCAAATTCCATAGGACCTGGGGCTGTCCCTACATTTTTAGTTTCTTAGGCTCCTATCTGGAGAGGAAAGAGCACATCTGCTGGGGTTTGTGTGTGCATGACTGTTAATTTCCTCCATGGTGGGGGTCTTTTTAGGGTAACCTACTCTGGGAAAGTTGACAGAGCCAGCTTATATCCCTAGAGCCTGGTGTTGGTACAGGCTTGTATTTAACATTAAATGTCTTCTGTGCTCAGTGCTTAAGATACTGAGATGAATAAAAACTCCCTTCCCTGGAGGAATTCATGATGGGATAAGAGAGACAATATTTTGATAAAAACGTGGTGTTGTAATAGAGATCTGTCCAAAGTGCTGTGTGAGGGCACAGGGGGGAATGGCTAGCTCTACATGGAGACATTGGGAGTCTTCAGGAAAGAGATGATAATAGAGCTGAGCCTTAATGATGAGAAAAGAGAATGGCCTTGGTGACATTTGCAGTATTTATAGAGGCAAAGGGGGGAAGGTAAATAGATCCATGTAGCTGGAATATACGAACTTTGGGATCAAAGGAGAGGTTATTGATGAGACTAGGTGTAATGATGCCAGGTTTTTAATGGTCTATAGTGCTGTGCTCAGAAGATTCAGTTTTGTGGGCAGGGAGATGATGTGATTCTATTTTGGGAAGCTAACTGAGGAAGTAGACCGAAAGGGGAGAATCTGGATCAGGGACATTAGTAGGAGACTCTTGTAATAACATAGGCATGGCTTAAGACTGAAGTAAGGATTAGGTTAGTGGGGATGGTAAGGGGATGAATCTGAGAGAAACCGTGGAGACAGTCAACCTAACATAATGATTACCAGGTTGTTGAGAACAAAAGAGGGAGTTGTTAAGGATGACTTGGTCTTCTGTTTTGGGTGAGTGGTGGTGCCAGTAGTAAAGAGGGAATGTAGGAGTGCCTGGGTGGCTCAGTCAGTTAAGCATCTGACTCTTGATTTTGGCTCAAGTCATGATCTCACGATCGAGCCCTGAGTCAAGAGCCCTGTGTTGAGTCCTGCCTCAGGCTCTGCACTGGGCATGGAGCCTGCTTAAGAGTCTGCCTCTGTCCCTGCTCATTCATATTCTCTCTCTCTCTCTCTGTCTCTCAAAAAAAAAAAAAAAAAAAAAAGAAAGAAAATCTTTTTTTTTTTTTAAAAAGGGAATATAGAAAAAGAATATTTTTTGAGGGGGAAGTTACCAACTGTGTTTTAAGTTATGTTGAACTTGGGTCCGTGGCACTTAGCAAACAGGTGGAAGTGTGGGTCTGAGGTTCTGAAGAGAATCTGTGCCTGAGGCAGTAGGTGTAAGTGGGAGTTGATGCTGCGGGAATGGATGAGCCTGGCTATGCTTATAGGAGGCTGAAGATGACAGAGGAGTCAAGAAGGATTGGTGTGCAAGGTAAGACAATGTTGTCCAGGGAGCTGGGAGAGGAAAATGTTCCAGGAAGATCAGCAGCTTCAGTTGCTACAGGGAAGTCAAGTTAAGACGAGCTTGGAAAATGTGCCTTGAGACTGGATTGTTGGATCACCAAGGCTCTTCTACTTTTGGAGTGTGAGCAGCTTCCGAGAAGTGGTAGGGACAGGAGCCAGGTTGAGCCAGATTGAGGAGTGGATGGGAAGGGAGGACAGGGAGGGTGTACTCACTTTGAGTAGTTTGGCAGGGAAGGAAGGGAGGGAGATGGTGGCATCTTGTGGAAGAGGTAGCAGTGACTAGAGACAGTTTTTCCTAGAAGAGTCTTGAACATAGGTTACCTGATCCTGTATAAGAGCTAGTAGATAGGGTGCAGTTGAAGGTAGGAGAAAAAAATATGATTGCTAAATCAGGTCCTCAGAGGAGGGTGGAAGGGTTGGCTCTGAAAAGAATGGGACATCATTTTCTTTGAAAGAGGAACGACAGAAGAAAGAATATAGGAAGAAAGAGGCAATGATGGTTGCAGATGTATCTAAATTTGCAAAGGAATTCTTATCTAACAGGTTCAGTTTTCTTTTTCAGCAGAATTATCTGCTGAGGAGAGCGGGTGCTGGTGTGGGCTCAAATAGGAATAGGACTTGAAATTAGTAAGGGAAGCTTGAAATAACTGTCCAGAGGCAGGGAAAGAGAGTAGACCTGGTATTCTCTTCAAGAGAATCTGAACTTGAATCTTGCATTGTAGGCCTCTCCTTCCTCTTTCTCATAATAATAATAATAATAATAATGGCTGATGTTTATTGATGCTCCATACCAGGTGCTCTTCTAAATGCTTTAAAGGCATCCTCGTGTAATTTTCACAACTTTGTTAGAAAGGTATTGTTGTTGTCTCTATTTTACACAAGGGGAAATCAAGGCATGGAGGATTACTTAGGCTTAGTAGTGTTTATATTTGATGAGTCTCTTACCTCTGCTGAAATGGCATTCCTTCCTCTTAGGCACCAGAGAAGGCAGAAATTTAATCCCAGCCCCCAGTTTTCTGGACCTAGAGGGGCTAGAGTCTCGGGCTGCTAAGAGCAAGTCTTACCTGGCCAGTGTGTGAGCACGACTGTGGCATGGGTGGGCAGGGAAGTGGGGTCGGTGTTGCCACTGGCCTTTTACAAATAGGTAGGAAACTCTGAAATCCTTGAATGAGAGTAGCATCCGACTAGAAAGACAAGTAACTGATAGTGATTTGACAGGTATTGCAGGCAGAGATTCTGTCACCTGAGACAGTGAATATGTAAAAGAGAATTGTCTCCATCAACCAGAAAAAGAGAATTTTTTTTCTGCCACATATGGGAGTAGACAGACCTATATAACCTTACATAATAGCATAGATTATTAACACTCGCCTTTTATGTTATCCCCTTTAGTGTGATAGAATTTGCAGGTAAGATGCGCTTGAGTGAAGGGGGAGAATGGTGGGATAGCATGAATGGAAGAGAAACAGGCTTACCTTTTTCTGCTGCAGCCACTGGAGCATCATTTCTGTGTCCTTCCTCTTGTGGTTGCTATGGATACGCCTTTGCGTGGTGACTTGAGGAGATTGATTTCCATTATGATCAAATGATGACGTGGATTTAAAAAGAAAGGACAGAATGCTCTGCTTCTGGGGAGTGGCTGGTGAGCTGCCCAAAAGGCAGAGTCCAGGCACAGCCAAGGTGGCTGTGGCTTTGTTGGCTGCCTTGGCTTTTGCTGAAGTTGTGAAATGGTGCATCTCTCTCTTTAGAGCGCAGGCTCAGGGTTCCCTGTCTGCAGGGTCCTAGTGCCAGAGATTTGCAGTTGATTCATGGGGAGGAGCCGGCAGGAACTTCAAACAGGCTGTTAAGTAGGACTCCTGCTAGCACTGGGAAGGTTGTAGTTCTTGAGTATGGGGCTGGGGGCTGCACTCAAGTACCTGTTACCTTCCTGCAAAAGTTCCTTTATTGAGGATAAGTGAGGCATATTGTATAGCTTTCCTCCCTGACTCTTCAGGGTCTGAACCCTCTGGAGGCAGGCCTGGTAGTCTCTGGGTATTCTTGGAGGAAGGGGATACTTTGGGAAGAAGTCAAGCTGCATTCAGATTGGGAGTGGGCTGTAGGCATTTCTGGGATAATAAGGAGCTGGAGAGGTAAAGAAAGTCATTTAGGCGGTGCCTGGATGGCTCAGTTGGTTGAGTGTCCAGTGCTTGTTTTCGGCTCAAGTCATAATCTCGTGGTTTGTGAGTTTGAGCTCCACATCGGGCTCTGTGCTGACAGCGTGGAGCCTGCTCGGGATTCTCTTTTTCCCTCTCTCTCTGTCCCTCCTCTGCTCGCTTTCTCCCTCTCCCTGTCCCTCTCTCCCTCCCAAAATAAATAAATAAAAGTTTAAAAAGTCCATTTAGGGTTTAAGTCCTATCTGTATGAGATCTGTAAAGTAGATACGAGTCAGACCGAGGAGCAATGGGCTTTGTGTGTGTCTAATTTCTGGGTTCCTGTGTGTATCTGGAATCCAGCCTTCCACCCTCGTAGTCCCATCCTTCCATACCCCCTGACACTCAGTGAGCAGACAGCTCTTTTTTTCCTGATTCCTGAGGGACTTACATCAGTACTTATCCCTTCCTTACTAGTGCTTTCAGAGATATACAGTTTTATCCTAGTCTGAAGAAAATCTGAATCTTGTTGGTTACCATTATTATTATTTTTTTTAATGTGTTTTATTTATTTGTGAGACAGGGAGAGAGCATGAGCAGGGGAGGGGCAGAGAGAGAGGGAGACACAGAATCCGAAGCAGGCTCCAAGCTCTGAGCTGTTAGCACAGAGCCTGATGCAGGGCTCAAACTCATGGACTGTGAGATCACTACCTGAGCCGAAGTCAGACGCTTAACCGACTGAGCCACCCAGGCGCCCCAATTTGTGTTTATCTTTGTAACCAAACTTTCAGTGCCCAGTGCCTGATGCAATTCAGTTCATGTGTGAACCTTGCTATCAGACTGCCTGGGACTCAGACCACTTCCTCTATGAGTGGGATGAGGGAAATGAGACAGTTCAGTTAGCTCAAGATCAAGGTTAATTGAGATGAGACAAAGGAGGTCAAGGGCTCAAAGGATGCTGGGGTGCTAGTAAAAGCGAGGTAGAAATGGTGCAGGCTGGGTGCCAAAGAGGCTTTTCCTTCTTACTTGTTCCTCCTTAATTCTTAACAGTCTACTCGTTTTCCTGTCATTTTCTGAAATAATCTCTAAGATCATTGGTTATCTATTTATCAGACATAGATTTTTCCTTCCTCTCTTCCCATTTTCCTAGATATTTTAACAGTATATAATATCACTGGGGAGAAAAATAGATTAGAAATCCAGGGTGTATCTGTCTCATCTCTGGCTGAGGGAACATGTAACTCAGAATTATTCTGTGTGACATGGGATGGAGCCCAGTGGTGCTATGAAAGGATCACCTGTCCGTATAGCTAGTTAAGTGTGCGCTCTGTCATTTTCTGGCCATGAGACTCAGGAGAGTCCTTTGACTTCTGAGACTCAGTTCCATCACCTGTAGGATATAGAGATAATGGAATCTGTTTTGTTGGCATCACAGGTTCATTTTGGAAGGAGATAGTGAAATACATGTGTCCACGTACAGTTACATTTGTTCCAGAGAAGGCCCTAAGAAAAGACTTATCCTCTCTCCCCTAACATGTTCCATTTCCCTTCCCGGTTCCTCCCAATTCTCTTATTGTTTTCGATCATCATTCTTCCAGTACTCATGCTTGAAAGCTCCTGGGTTCATTCATTTTAATTTTTGTGCATTCATTCATCCACCCATTCATTTATTCATGTAGCATTTAAGTTCTTACTGTGTGTAAGTCATTATTGATGTACCTTCTCACTAATGATGAAGACAACATCTGCATTTTGTTGAGCATCTAATCTGTGCCAGGCACTGTGCTAAATGCTTTACTTCTTTAATCCTCACAACATCTCTGTGAGGTAGGTATCATTTACCCCTTTTTTCAGATGAGATAACTGGGGCTCAGAAAGTTCAGTATCTTGACCAGAGTCGTACAGATGAGGAAATAGGAGAACCAAAGCTGTGTGCAGGTCTGTCTGTCTCTGGAGCCGTGCAGGCCCTCTGCCTCTTTCCCCATGTGTGATCTATCCCAGGGCCTTCTCAGGGCGTCTTTGTACATCCTCTGAATTGGTTTCTGTCCTCTCCTGCTTGAGTTCAGACCCTCCTCACCCGTTGCTCATTATGCAGCAACCTTCTTGCTATTATCCTGCCTTTACCAAGTTGCTCCTGCCTCCACTCCAGCCTGCTCTGCCTCCAGTTTGATCTTTGTAAAATAGTTTTCATTATGCCAGTCTCCTGCTCAGGAAGAAGACACACTTGTTGTTATTGGATCATGGAGATGGACTTATCTTTCCCTACCTGAATGTTAAGCTCCCTGACTATCCATACTTAACCTACTAGTGTATCTCAACATTGATGTGTTTATTTATTCAATAAACATTTGACTCCATGAGCTAATGGTGATGGGATCACAGAGACGAAAAGTTGTGGGCTATGCTTTTTTTATTATTTTTTTTTAAGTTTATTTATTTTGAGAGAGAAAACACCAGCGGGTGAGGGGCAAAGAGAAGGAGAGACAATCCCAAGCAGGCTCCGTGCCATCAGCACAGAGCCCGATGTGAGGCTCGAACTCACAAACTGAGATCATTACCTGAGTTAAGATCAGGATGCACTGACTGTGCCATCCAGGGCCCCTGTGGGCTTTGCTTTAAAAGGCTTATAGTTTGATAGAGGAACTCATCTAGAATTCTTTACTTCAGCCAAACTAGTCTACTTTAATATTTCCTAGTCAAGCAAAACTATTCTGTCCCTACTCAAAGTGTGTTTACAACTTACAGTGTTTGTAGGCCTTTCCACATATCCAGAAAAAAACAAAACAAAACACCCAGCCCATAATTCAAGGCATAGTCAGGTACCCCTTTTCTTTTTAATTCACCTGTTTTTTGTCTGTAATTCCTATAATTATAACATTGCCTAGATATTTTATTTTTAGGTTTATATACTACATTATGTCAGCTGATTTTCTTTTTGCATTTCTACAGCTTCTGTACTTTTTACAAAGCACTTTTATGTGCTATACCTTATTTGAGCCTTATAACATTAATGTAGAGATGGCAGCTGATATTCCCATTTTATAGAAGAAACAGCCTCCAAGAAGTTAGGTGACTATATATACACCTGTATGGTTGGTGAGTTATGAGGTTGTTTTTAGATATGAGTTCTCCTGTATTTTGGAAGACAGTATGGTCTAGAGGAGGAGCACGCCCTTGGAAGAAGCCTAGAGATACATGTGGTAAACAGTGAGGCTAGTGGAAAGTGCAGAGGGTTCCAGTTCAGGCTTTGGTTCCAGTTTTGGCTCCATTCCTCACCTTGTGTGTAACTTTAGGGAAGTTACTTAGCTCCCTAAGCCTCAGTTTCCTTGTTAGCACTGTCCCAGGCCTGCCTTTCTGTGGAGTTACTGTGATTTACAAATATGAGGATAACAACATTGTTATTAGCTGACTTTTGTTGAGTACTTACTAAATGCCAGGCAATGCCTTAAATGTTTTACATGGATTATCTTGGCTAATCCTCACAACAGCTCTCTGAGATGTGTTCTTTGCTCCCAAATGACAGATAAGGAAATTGAAACACAGAGATGTTAAGTAACTGGACCAAGTTTACGCAGTTCCCAGGGGGTAAAGCCAAGAATTGGACATAAGCAGCTTGAGTCTAGAAAAGTACTCTTAACCATGGTACTAAAACTTGTGTTTTTTACGGTGCTCTGTAGGCTGTAAAGTGCTCTGAACATGCGAAGTCCAGGCTGCAAGGAGCTGCGTGGCTCTGCCTACCTGGGTAAATGTGACTAGGGAAGAAGAGGGCAAACATGGAAATTTTGCAGGGGAGGAAAGAAATGGTTTCCTATGGGGGTCTGGCCAGGATTGAAGATGTGAAGAGGTGTTTTGGGGCCATATATCTAACTGTTGACTGTCATTCTACTGTTGGGCTTTTTGGCCTGCCTTAGAAAGAGGGTGGAGTGGAGGAAGATTCTGTTCGGCCTGTGAAGACCAGTGCAGAGAAGACAAGTATCCCTAGGCCCAGGGAATCTAGATCCACTCTGCACATAGTGGAGCTATATAGGGCAGACCCCAGACCAGCCTTGAGTGCTTAGGGGCAGGGACTCTGATTTGTCGGTTCCTAGGCCATGTTAGATGGGTAAATGAATGAAGTGGTATTATGACATAGCCCTCTGGAGACTTCTTACTGGAATACTTAATCTTGTTAAACATTTTCAATTATAAAAGTAATACATGCTTATTAAAGAAATTTTGTGAACTATAGAAAATAAACATATCATTTTTTTCTGTTAAGGAGATGCCTAGAAAGCAAGGCCAAGAGTGTAAGGGGCAGGTAGTTGAGGTAGATTGGGCCTTGTGCTGTAGGGGGCACGTGGAGCTCTCTGCTCTTACTCATCCAGTTGAACCTGATAGTCTTAGAGTTCAAGTGTGTCCCTTTATAACGACCAGAAGGGAGGAAGGGTATGGTAACCTTTTTCAGTGTGGGGAGGACTGAGGTACTTGACTTGCTTTTCTGTGTGTATGAAATTATCTCCGTTACTGCCCTTCCTTTGCTGGGTAGTGGGCAGGGCCTGGCTCCTTTGGCCCAGTGTGAGATTGAAATCCAGACTCTATAATTATATGGGTTTGGGTCCTGAGTTCAGAGTTTAGAAAAAGGAGGGAGAGAGAAGAGCTCCAGATAGGGAGTAAGAGACCCTTGTTTTGGCTGTGTGGAGGCCTGCTGGTAGCTGATCTTTTTGAAGTGTCACTTGATGCTTGTGGTCCTGCTGAGGCACATTGTAGGGGGAGGTGTTGGGGGGGGTGTCAGTGATGCTGAGGGGTGAAGACTAGGAGAACCCACCAGGGCTGTGCTCCCAGTTTACTCTAGAGGTGACTGCTGAGGTTCCGTGGTGTGGGCCTAGCCCCTTAGTCCCTGCCCTGCTTGTCTGGGCCAGGTGAAGCAGGGGGGCACTAGGACCCAGATGCAAGCACGGTTCCTGACAAGTCTAGAGCAGCACTAGCGCAGAGTGAGACTCATCAGCTGGCAAGCAGGATTCGGTGTCTCTGGGTTCAGGAATCATCAGGCAGCAGAGAGGACTTGCTCCTCAGCCCCCATCTCTGCCCCCACCCCTACCCCGGTAGGCCACCGAGTGAGGTCCATGGACTGGGGAGGGCCGTGCCTGACGGCTTCTGTGTCTGTCCATGAGGGCCTGGAGCCCTGACCCTCCTGTCTAGGTTTCTGCCTTTTCTCTCTGTCTTTGGCCCACTGGGGGAGGGGGTAGAGGCCGGGTGAGCAGCATGGCCCAGAGCAAGAGGCATATGTACAGCCGGGTAAGTGGTCCTTATTGGGATGGCCCTGGGAGGGCTGCTGGAGAAGGCCTGGGTGCCTGTGGACACAGCTGTGGGGGCTGGGGAGACAGGCTGGAGCTAGACTGGGGCCACTCGCAGCAGGGAGTGATGGTGCTAGGCTGGACAGGCCTCCCCTCCCAGAGTTGGGCCCTCAGTGGGGAGTGGCAAGGCCTGACCTTTGACTCTTAATTGGACCTCTGGCCAGAGGTTCCTGAGGGGATTGGACTATCTTGGGGACTCTGAATGGGGTTGGTGGGTTGGAATGGCCTTACAGTGACGCCTTTCTTTAGAACTGCTTTGTTGTTTGTCACTTGCTCTTTCTTTCTTCTGGTTGAGATTGAATCTGTACCCACTATTGTGTCCACCTGGATCTGAGAGGCTTGTTAGGATTGGGAGGTTGGGGGAGTCTCTTGAGTGTGGGGCTAGCCCTGATGTCACTGTCAGTTCTTTTTATCGTCAGATCCATGAGAGCCACTCTGCTGTGCTAGGTGTGATTTGGGGTCCTGAAGCCCCTGGGAACTATATCCTTATCTTCCTAGATGAGCTCTTTGGGGAAGGGATTCAGGGAGTGACAGGCTCTGTCAGAGCTCCCTTCTGAAGCCAAGTGGGAGCATCAAGGGGAGCCCTGTGGAATCTTTAGGACCAGGGAGTCACTTTCTCATGTCTCATTCATCTGTTTGCTGCAAGGCCCTTGGTTCATGGAGCTGCTGTTGCTAAAAATGGCTTAGGTGTGATTTTCTTCTAAACCATGGCCCTCTTTGGGACCTAATTTCATGTTGTGTCCTGTCATCACGGGTGTGTCAGAAGCTGAGAACTTCTGAAGGGCAATGTTTAGTCTATTCCTTTGCCTTGTCCATCCACGGGATAGTAAGCTATCCATTTGGACCACTGGCAGAGTCTGGGAGACAGTGCAGGTCAGATCTAAGATATCTGATTTACCTGGCTTTTGTTTTTCTTTTTGTAGCAACATAGCTGGGGGAAGGATCTCCTGAGCTTGGGGTAGAGTTGATAGGGCATGGCTTGGGCCAGGGAGAAGGGAATTAAAAGGTTGAATGGGCTGTGGTGAAGTATCTAGGAATGTCATGGTGGGTGTGTGGATGGGGTGGGGGCGGGGAGTCAGGGCTGGAGGGAGGCACAGTTGTGTGCCTTTGAGAGTGAGAGACCTAAGAGCTGTTTGACCACAGGGAACACAGACAACAGTGGGGAGTGGAACAGGATTCTGTGTGGGAGTAACCCATGAATCACCTGTCTTCCCAACTTAGGCACCTGAGTCAGGGTATTGGGCTTGGAGAGCCTGGTCTAAACTGAGTTATTCGCTTGAGCTTTACTCTCCTGCTTGGGGGCAGTGCTCCTGAGAAAGAAGCCATGTGGTGACATTCACAGATCTGTCATTGAGTTCTGATTTGTTATAAAATTTAAATATAAACTCCTAAAAATTCTGGCAGATTCCAGAGGAGTTTGGAGAAGTCTTAGAACATATCACTGGTATTTTTCAAAAGGGAATTTGGGGTCCACTTCACCCTGAGAATGGGGTTCAGGAAAGTGACTTCTTGTCCTTTTTCAGTCCAGGATCTTGTCCAGGCCTTACTTAGGATGCATTAGGATGATATCCTTGATGTGAGGCCTTTAACTGCATATATTTGCATGTGTCTTTCTTTCAGACGCCCAGTGGCAGCAGAATGAGTGCCGAGGCAAGCGCCCGACCTTTGCGAGTGGGCTCCCGTGTAGAAGTGATTGGAAAAGGCCATCGAGGCACTGTGGCCTATGTTGGAGCCACACTCTTTGCCACTGGCAAATGGGTAGGCGTGATCCTGGATGAAGCAAAGGGCAAGAATGATGGAACTGTCCAAGGCAGGAAGTACTTCACTTGTGATGAAGGGCATGGTATCTTTGTGCGCCAATCCCAGGTACTTACACCCTGCTCTGGGTGTATGCATGTGTACATACTCTGTTGCTTGGGTGGCTTTTGTGTTGGTGCTCCCTTTTTCTGGGCATGAGTGTAAGTCTCTGGTTGAGAGAATGGGAGGTAGTGGGGGAGGGAAGATTAGAGATCCATCCCATATTGCAGCCATCGCTGATCTGGCTATATTGAGTTTGTTCTGTGGCCTCAGATCCAGGTGTTTGAAGATGGAGCAGATACTACTTCCCCAGAGACACCTGATTCTTCTGCCTCAAAGGTCCTCAAAAGAGGTAACAGCCACCCAGTTAAATTGCTTTTTCACATCCAGGAGTCCTCAGGACTTCTTCCCAGAATACAGGGCCACAGTGGATCCTGAGATTTCTCTATCCCCACCATACTCCCTTGTTATATCTCTTCTACCCCACCACAATGATCTCTGCCCCTACCCCCCTATACAAACACATGCTTTGTTTCTGTTTGCTTCCTACAGAGGGAACTGACTCAGCTGCGAAGACCAGCAAACTGGTGAGTGGTTGGGGGTAGGAGTGGGGAGCAATAGAAAGAGAGGAAGGAGAAAGAGAGGAGGGAGACTAATGCTAGATAGGTAGAAATAGTAGGTGAGTAAACGGAGTTAGCCTTCCAGTCTCCAACCTCCCTGGAAGCTTTCTGGGTATGAGCTGCTGCTTTAGGGGTAAAGGTGGTAGCATGGAAAAACTGTTAGGGCCCAGATGTTTAGAGTCAAAAGGGGCCGAGGCTAGGGGTGATAGGGAAGATAGGTCTGACCCTAGTAGTGTTGTTGCCAACTTCCTGCCTTATGGTACCCAAGGCTGCCAGGCTCTAAAAGGACAGAGGGTAGGGGTAAGGTGAGAACTAGAGGAAGAAGGAGTTCTCCTGTTTGCAAGCGAATGGTAAGGAGCTGTGCCTACTGCTGCCTATTTTAGGCTGTATGCAGAGGGCCTGTTCTAATTCTCCTGCACTGCTCTGCGCAGGGTGTGTGAGGGTGGGGATTCAGATTCTCCACTTTCTCTGGGCCAGGGTGTGGACAGCCTGGAATCTGATCCTTGAGGGACCCCTCATCTCACTTACCAGGACTTGGCAGTGACCTGACTTCCCCCTTTACCTGTGTGTACCTGAGTTGGTCTTAACACCTACACCCAGGATGTCTGGCCAGCTAGTCACACTGTGGCGTTTGTTCTCTAACTCTGCCCTTTCCTACTCCTCATGCAGCGGGGACTGAAGCCTAAGAAGGTGGTGTGTTTACTATTTGTGACTGGGTGGGTGAGGGCCATGAGCCTCCTCCCCAGCTGTCCTGCATGTCCTTGGGCTGCTGCATGCATGTGTGTGTGACCTTGGGGCTGGGATGGCCAGAGGAAATGGCAGCCTTGGCTTTCAGAGTTCCTTTGAGGGATGCAGGGACATCAGGCTCAGTACCAGGCTCAGATGGCACTCATTAGAGATGATTTCTGCACCTATTTGCCCCTCTCCCCACTGCCTTAGGACTTCTCATCAGACACTCCAAACATTTGACTGTGAATGTAAAGCAGCAGCATGGAGTACAGCATTTACTGGATTACATTACTGGGTTTTCAGCTCAAGTTTGGGGGCAGTGGGAGGAAACACTGGGAGGCTAGGTGAAAGTACCAGGTGAGATGATTGGGCAAGGAGGCGGGAGGCCAGGGAGAACAGTCCTGAGTTGGAAAGCCCGATAGTCCATGTGCCTCCCTCTGGGTGAGCACTGCCGTGGATGCCCACCCTCACACTGCTCCACTAGTCTTTCCCTGCCTCTTCCTTCTTCTGGTGGTGTGCTTGAGGCCCAGCCCTTGCAGACTTTCATCAGCCATCATTGAATGGGGCTCAACTGTGCCACCCCCAGACTCTTTTGAACTCCTAAGTCGCTGCCATGACCACTTCCTCACACCAGCCCCTGCCTTGGGCTTGTGCCCAGGCTATCTCTGACGTGCATGTGCCTGTCTGACCTGTATGTACTGTGCTGTATGTATGGTTCTGTGATTTCCTTGTCGCCAATTGTCTCAGGCCCTTATGACCTGCATGGAGAGCTACTGGATCGGGGCAGTGGGTGGGGAGAGGAAAACATCTTTTCAATTCCTGGTTGTTAGTGGGTCCTCATTTTGGAGTCTTGCCATGGAAGAGACCACATACTGGTACTTGCTCTCAGGTCCTGGCTCAGGTGGGAGTGGAGATGTGAGAAGGAAAATCATGCTGTAAAGGATGCTGGACCAGTTACAAGGTCATAGAACAGTGGCTTCTTCCCTTGGTTTTTGTCTCCTGTTGGGGCTCCCATCTTGCCTCAGGCCCCTGAATAGAGAAGAGCATGGACCTGCAGTCTGATATCGTTGGAGGAATTCTCATCACAGGCTGACCTGACCTGGGCGGGGCCTGAGTCATGTCTGAATGCTGGGGTTTTGGCAGCTGCCTGGGGAAATGTGGCAAAGCCCAGCATAGACTGCCTGTGCTGGGATACGGGGCCTTCTTTGCTCCTGGTGCGACATGCCAGTTAAATAGTCAAGTCCGTAGCCAGATCTTCCTCTCCAGTGGTCCTCTCATAGCAGACCACTTAGCCCAGGGCCCTGCTCTCACCCTGCGGGGAATGGAGAGCTAGCACTAGAACCAAAAACAAAGGAACTTTTGAAGGGGAGGGCAGAAGAGAACCCAGATGTCTCTAAAAGGTGTCCACTCCCTTCTGGAAGGCCTTTAGAGACAGGCTTTAATCCCCCTTCAACCAGGGGAGGGTTGGGATAGGAGCCAAACTGTCATTAGAGCTACTGCTGAATATTCCCCAGGGTTTCTTAGTGTCATTGTTGCCCCTCAGAGCGGATGCTGTCACAGGAGGGGTGTTCTGGGTAAGGGCGTTGTCTTGTGTGTGTAAAAGACAAGTGGAGTTGATGGGCTGTGGGCAGAGGGAAGTGTATGAGAGAGGCTGAGGGAGCAATGAGGCTCCATGTCCCTGCCCAGTCATGCCCTGGCCCCAGAGAGTACCATTTCTGGGATGGCCCCTAGCCCAGTTTCTTGGAGCAGACTCTTGGGGATGGGGTGGGGGAGGGAAGGGGAGGGAAGAATCAGAACCTGTTCTTTGGAAGAAGAAGCAGGGCGGGTTCTGCGCAGGACTTTATCCAGTCATGTGGGGGAGGCGGAGCCAGCAGAGCCTGGCGGTTGCTAGGTGACCGTGGAGCAGTGGCTCCACCCCCACGGATCAGAGGAGGGTGGGTGCATGACGTCAGGTGGAGCTGGTGCTGCGGCCACTGAGGCTGCCATCAGCCTTAGCTGGTGAACTGGGCCTGGCGCCTCTCCGGTGCCTGCCGGAGCCAGGCTGACCCACTGCGCACCTGCGGGGGCTTCTGCGTCTGAGCCACAGCCATTTGCAGGCTGGGAAGCAGTCCGGCAGAGAAGCTGAGGCTGCATTGCTGGGATTTGATGCACTAATCTCCTGTCTCCGCCGCCTTTCCCTCTGTTCGGTCTTTTTCCCTCCCTCCCTTCGTCTGTCCTTCCTCTGTGTGTTTGTCCATCCTCCTCTGTCCCTCCTTCTCTTTCCTCTCCTGGCTTTCTTTGGTTTTCTGCAATGATGAGACAGGCACCGACAGCCCGAAAGGTACTCTTGCTTGCTCTGGTCCTGCTGCCGGGTTGCCAGGGCGATGGTGGCAGCAGGCTGCTGGGGTGGGGGTGGGGGCTGATTGACTTCATCTGTCTACCTGGTTGGG
This sequence comes from Acinonyx jubatus, assembly GCF_027475565.1. Taxonomy (NCBI): domain Eukaryota; kingdom Metazoa; phylum Chordata; class Mammalia; order Carnivora; family Felidae; genus Acinonyx; species Acinonyx jubatus. The sequence continues at coordinate 88,888,321 of NC_069388.1, read as the reverse complement.
GGAGGAGGGTGGGGTTGAAGGTGGGGGGCAGGGAGAGGTGTGTGTCACTGCCATGCCCCACACGCTGGAAATTTGCTCCCTGCTCTGCCTGATTTGGCCTCTGACTGAGTGTGTGTTCTGGGCCTTGTACCCAGTAGCCTCACAACCGTGGGGTTCAGGCAGCTTTTGCTGCAAACTGCCTCTGGGAGTTTGCTGCGAGAGGATTTGGGAAGCAGGTCCCTGTGTCTTCATGCCTTTAGCAGGACTACCTCACCCTTATCCTTTGCTAGGATGCCTCTTGGTTGTACTCCCAGCATCCCTCCCCCACCAGGGGGTGTATTAAGGGGCTTTCCCAGGGTGGGATGGGGACCCTAGAGGTCTTTGACCCTCAGCTATGGAGGCTAAGCTCAGGGTAGGAGGGGTGGGCGTTGGTCTCCTTGGACTCAACGTCTCCTAGAAGCAGGGTCTAGGCCAAATCTATCTTTGCTGGAGCTATGAGACTCTGTGTAGCACAAACATAATTTGGGATTCAAGATTAATCATGTGTTTTAGTTTAAGGCAGTAGTTTATTTATGCTGCTGCCCACCTCCATGTCCTTTCTTGCAGCTGGGTGGGGTTACTTTGCTGAGCTCTGGGCTTCTAGTTAATGCAGTATTCATGGTTCTGTCACCTGAGCCCTCTGCCCTAGGGATGGAGACTGCTGCAGGATCTGGCCCTGGGGAATGGGGTAGGGTAGAGAGGATGGCTGCCTTAGGGGCCTGATCCCCTCTGCTGGGGTCGTATCCCTCACTTCTGGACATCTAGCATCACTCTGGTCACACAGTATTTCTAGGGAGTCTTCTGTAGAGTCTAGCACTTAAAGGAAAGGGCTGACCTGGGAAAGTCCTTGGGAGTGGTGGGTGGGTGGGGCCTCTGGCTCTGGGCTGGAGTGCCAGAAGGACTAATCTCTGGGGACCTCTACCAGCTGCTGCCTTTGGTCTCCTGTGGCTTAGCCTAGGAGACGGGGATTTCTGGGATATCCAGGGTGTTCGAAGGGGTGAGGTCTGCAAGGGTTGGGCATAAGTGGGACAAGGAGCCAATGGGGGAACAGGAGTTCCGAGTTCTTGGCGTGGGAACAAGGTAATTCACTGGAGGGAAAAAAGGACGGGGTGGGGATGGGAGTGGGTAAGCAGCTAACTGTAGCCCCATTCCTGGTACTTCTTCTGCTCTCATTGCTGTCCCTTCTGCTGTCTTTCTGCCATTATCCTTTCTTTCCTGACTACTTCTCCTCCTCTGGCTCCTGTTGCCTGTCCAGACCACAACTCGGCGGCCCAAGGTGAGAAAAAAAAAAAAAAAGCCTCTGTACAAGCCACTGCTGAGTGTAGACACACATTTCAGGCATGTGCATGTGTGTGGGCATGTGTATGAGCAAGTAGAAGTTGGTCACGGTGCATCCTGGGTTCTCTTTTTCAGAGGAGTGAGGGGACTGAGGGTAGTGACGGGCCTCTCCTGCAAAAATGACTTCTTAGGAGAGTGTATGGGCCAGTAGCCTGAATGCAAAAGAGATATGAGAGTGGTTGTGGTTAATCAGGGCTGGATTTCTTCAAAAAGGGCATTTTGACCAGTTTTGATGCATGAATGGGGGTAGAAGTTGGAAAAAAGGTAAAGAACTTGGCAGTGTCAACGTCGGGGGATAAGGAGCTGGGGGTGTCTGTGGGTAGCATGTGGTCTCTGAATGTCAGCCCACCAGGAATGCTTCAGGGCTCAATACTTCAAGGGAGAGCACTGGACAGGCCTGTCTGCTCCAGGGCCTGGGGCTTCAGAGAGCTCCTCTGCCTCAGCCCCACAGGGCCTGGGTAGATACTGCCTGATTAGAGCCCCTCTGTCTTGCGGGGAGAGAGATGACAGAAGGTTGGCTGTACTGACCGTGTTTCAAGGGGGAGCCTAGGAGTACAACTTTCAGTCTGGCCCTTTTACCTGCAGGGTCCCCTAAAGTAGACCAAGGGAGGGAGAATCAGCTCAACTTCCAAAGAGTGGGATACAGAGCTTGGTACCTGCACTCCTAGCCCAGAATTCTCTGGGAACATGGAAGTTAGAGAACAAACTCCAGTTTGTTCTTTTGCTCTGGGAATGACATTGGGGTAGTTTTTCTTCCTGGGGGAGGAGGGTACAGGCCCAGAGCAATGATAGGACTGGGAGTATTTGGAAATTGCCAGAATGATCACAACTGGGTCACAGAGGGGAGGTCTGGGGAGTAAGGGATTCTGCTGTAAGTGGGTAGTGCCAGAGCTGGGAGGAATGTGGGGTCAGTGCCAAGGGAGGAGCATTATAATCTTATGTCTTCTTCTATCACTTCCTCCCTCTCCCCTCTGCCTGCCTCCCGCCTCCCCCGTCCTTTGTCACCATTTCTGACTTTGCCATTTTTCCTCTCTCCTTCACTTTGCTTCTCTGTTCTCACTGTGCTTTGATATTCTCTCTCACTGTCTTTTTCCTTCTGTGTCTCCTTCCCTTGACATATTCTCATATTCTGTCTCTCACCGCCCCTGTTCTTTTTCTGGTCTGCCCCTGCCCTCTCTGAATAGCCCACCCGCCCAGCCAGTACTGGGGTGGCTGGGGCCAGTAGCTCCCTGGGCCCCTCTGGCTCAGCATCAGCAGGTGAGCTGAGCAGCAGTGAGCCCAGCACCCCAGCTCAGACTCCCCTGGCAGCACCCATCATCCCCACACCGGCTCTCACCTCTCCTGGAGCAGCACCCCCATTGCCTTCCCCCTCCAAGGTAAGGACTGGGGTTGGAGTGAACAAGAACCAAGATACAGAGGGCGCCTATGACCCTGGGAAGGATCTTGGAAATTTTCCAGGGTTGGGGGAGACCCAGAATTTGGATCAGCAGGGTGGGGACATAGCATATGGTTAGCCTGTCATTGACTTGGCTACCCTTTCTTTCCTTCTTCCATACTTGCCCCTTATGCATTGGTCTTTTCTCAGATGTTTGTATGCCACTTGCTTTTGACCCTGGGGCTCTAGAATGTTGTTTGCATACAGTCTTGTCCCTTTGCTCCAGCTCAACCTTGGTGGGAGGAGGGGGAGGCTGTGCACCCACTGAGGGGTTTCTCCTTTGTAGGAGGAGGAGGGGCTGAGGGCCCAGGTACGGGATCTGGAGGAGAAACTGGAGACTCTGCGGTTGAAACGGGCAGAAGACAAGGCAAAGCTAAAAGAGCTGGAGAAACATAAGATCCAGCTGGAGCAGGTGCAGGAATGGAAGAGCAAAATGCAGGAGCAGCAGGCGGACCTGCAACGACGCCTCAAGGAGGCGCGGAAGGTGGGACTTGGGGTGAAAGGGGCTGGCTGGGGAGCTTGGGACCCAAGCCACTGTACCAGTAACTGGGCCAGAGCCTAGAACATCCAGTGAGAAGGGGCACATGAGGCATCTCTCTGCTTGCACTCCCACCAACCTCCACTCCTCCTTAGGAAGCCAAAGAGGCACTGGAAGCGAAGGAACGTTACATGGAGGAGATGGCTGACACTGCTGATGCCATCGAGATGGCCACTCTGGACAAGGAGATGGCTGAAGAGCGGGCTGAGTCCCTGCAGCAGGAGGTGGAGGCATTGAAAGAACGTGTGGATGAGCTCACCACTGACTTAGAGATCCTCAAGGCTGAGATTGAAGAGAAGGGTAAGGGGCCAGGAGCTGCTGGGGGCCAAATGGTGGGGTTAGAACTATGTCTGAAAGTGTTAATGGTCTTCCCCAGGCTCAGATGGGGCAGCGTCCAGTTATCAGCTCAAGCAGCTCGAGGAGCAGAATGCCCGCCTAAAGGATGCCCTGGTGAGGTAGGATCCCCTCCCTGCTTGGCTCCGGAGCTCACTCTCCTGTCCCCAAATGTATCATAGCGCCCATTGCCAGTGATGTGGACACACACTTTCTCCCTTCTCCCTCCCCGCTTCCCCATAGGATGCGGGATCTTTCTTCCTCGGAGAAGCAGGAGCATGTGAAACTCCAGAAGCTCATGGAAAAGAAGAACCAAGAGCTGGAAGTTGTGAGGCAACAGCGGGAGCGTCTGCAGGAAGAGCTGAGCCAGGCGGAGAGCACCATCGATGAGCTCAAGGAGCAGGTCTGGGGACCTCAGCCTCTGGCCCAGAGGACCCCTCTCCCAGGTTGGTGCCTCTTTTTTCTAGGCACCTTTCAGCAGCCCTTTTCTCTGTTCCCTCCATGTAACACAGGTGGATGCTGCTCTGGGTGCTGAGGAGATGGTGGAGATGCTAACAGACCGGAACTTGAATCTAGAAGAGAAAGTGCGAGAGTTGAGAGAGACCGTGGGGGACTTGGTAAGAGAACAGACCCCAGATTTCCCACCCCGAAGGAGGGTGTTTGGAAGACGCTTGCTGAAAGAGGGACTGACACAGGACCCCTTTGAGCAGGGTGTGCAGTGAGTGGCCCCACCCTGACCTTCTACTCTGACTCTGCTTTTCCTTTGCCTCTACTGCCTTGGCACCTTCCAGGAAGCGATGAATGAGATGAACGATGAGCTGCAGGAGAATGCGCGCGAGACAGAACTGGAGCTGCGGGAGCAGCTGGACATGGCGGGCGCGAGGGTTCGGGAGGCCCAGAAGCGTGTAGAAGCAGCCCAGGAGACTGTTGCAGACTACCAGCAAACCATCAAGAAGTACCGCCAGCTGACCGCCCACCTTCAGGTGCCTCCGTACCCCCTGCTGTCCACTCATGATTGCCCAGGGCTCCCTCCTGCCCCAGCTGTGCCTCATTGTCTGTCTCTGCCCCCAGGATGTGAATCGGGAACTGACAAACCAGCAAGAAGCATCTGTGGAGAGGCAGCAGCAGCCACCCCCGGAGACTTTTGACTTTAAAATCAAGTTTGCTGAGACTAAGGCTCATGCCAAGGTCAAGAAAATGGATAGACCAGAGAGTGGGGAGTGTTGGGGCATCCAGCCTGGGTGTGGCCGTAGGCTGATCTGGCGTGGGGTCCTGGACTTCAGGTTGCTGGAGGAGGGGGTGCTTTGTGTGGTGGTTTGGAAGACTCCTGAAGCAGGGGACCTGGTGGAGCAAAGCATGGTGGCTCTGAGACTCTTTCCAGCCTGGCTGAGAGCCTGCCTCCCTGTCCACCTCACAGGCAATTGAGATGGAATTGAGGCAGATGGAGGTGGCCCAGGCCAACCGTCACATGTCCCTGCTTACAGCCTTCATGCCAGACAGCTTCCTTCGGCCAGGTGGGGACCATGACTGTGTCCTGGTGCTGCTGCTCATGCCTCGTCTCATTTGCAAGGTATGGCCAATCAACCTAATCACATGTTCAACAGGAATCTGTTGAACTTGCTGTGTGACAGGCATTGAGGATGCTGAGCGAAGATAGCAGCCAGCATCCCTGCTCATAAAGAGTTTATGATGTAGTGGAGGAATATAGTCAACAAAGTCGCAGAGGAATGTGTATTATAGATGGTGGGTTTTGATGAGGAGGTAGCTTCTTTGAGAGAGCACGGTCTGGGCTCTGATTTAGATGGGGTGGTGTCACTGAAGGAGTAACATTTGAGCTGAGACCCAGAAGATGACTAGGAACTAGTGGGGGAATAATTGTCAGGATAGAATTCAGGTAAAAGGGTAGCAGGAGCAGCAGGAGCTTTAAGGCAGGAAAGAGCTTGGGCTCACTGGCTCCACATTCCAAATCCTCATAACCACCAGTAATCACATCATTATCTTTTCCCTGTGTGAGACTCCCTGACTATCTAGGAGCCGTTTCTGCTTTTCTCCTCCACGTGTGTCCATGCCCCCGACGTAGTTGCTCAGTTTTGTGTCCTGTATTCCTGAGTCTGTGTTCTCCATCCTCTTCTCTGAGCCCCAGGTCCCTGGTGCTTCTTCCCACAGGCAGAGCTGATCCGGAAGCAGGCCCAGGAGAAGTTTGAACTAAGCGAAAACTGTTCAGAGAGGCCTGGGCTCCGAGGAGCTGCAGGGGAGCAGCTCAGCTTTGCTGCCGGGCTGGTGTACTCACTGAGTCTATTGCAGGCCACACTCCACCGCTATGAGCAGTAAGTGATCCCTGGCCCCACTCTAGGGCCGCAGGCTGAGATTGGATAGAACCGACATTGCCTGGCAGGTCTTGGCCTCAGAGGACCCTTCTCTGGTCTCTAGCGCCCTCTCTCAGTGCAATGTGGACGTGTATAAGAAGGTTGGCAGCCTCTACCCTGAGATGAGTGCCCACGAGCGCTCCTTGGATTTCCTCATTGAGCTGCTACACAAGGATCAGCTGGATGAGACTGTCAACGTAGAGCCTCTCACTAAGGCCATCAAGTACTACCAGGTCTGGGGCAAGAGCTCAGGCTTGGCATAGGAGGGAGGGAAGGTTTTTCCTGGTAGGGCTGTTGGCAGCATGGCCAAGGTTGTCTGTCCCCAGCTGGCTGCCTATGGCTTGGCTTGCTCTTAGAGGAGCTTGCCTGAGGATGCAGTTCCCTGGGGGTTTCAGATTCTCCTGTACCTCTGGAGTCCCATGATGACTGGGCTCCAATTACAGTTTGGGAAGAATTCTCCGTCCTTCCAAGACCTAAAGATTGCCTGTTGCTTTGTCATTTCCCCTCAGCATCTGTACAGTATCCATCTTGCTGAACAGCCCGAGGACAGTACCATGCATCTGGCTGACCACATTAAGGTAAAGGTTCTGGGCCAGTGGTTGAGCCCCCTGTAGATATCAGAAATGGAGGACATCAGATCAGATCTGGCCCTCAAGAGGTGTCACATAAGACTGGAACAAGGTCAGATCAGGAAAGCCAGAGAACGAATATCTTTATGGGGGTCAGTGGAGGGTGGGGACTTCTTAGAGATGGATGGTGATGGTGCAGAAGGGCTCCTGTTGGGGGCTGACAACCACATGCATCTATCCTTACAGTTCACCCAGAGTGCCCTTGACTGCATGAGCGTAGAGGTGGGACGGCTGCGTGCCTTCTTGCAGGTGAGAGCACAGCTCGATCTCTTGGACCTCCTCCTCCTTGTTAACCCCCGCCTCCTCACCTCCAGCCCTAATGCTGACTTGGTTCCCCGTCTGTTTCATATTCTCTGAGTAGGGTGGACAGGAGGCTTCAGATATTGCCCTCCTGCTCCGGGACCTGGAAACATCATGTAGTGACATCCGCCAGTTCTGCAAGAAGATCCGAAGGCGAATGCCAGGGACAGATGCTCCTGGGATCCCAGCTGCACTGGCCTTTGGACCACAGGTTTAGGGCAGCGATGGGGGGAAGGAAAGGAAGCTGAGTAGAACCAGGAAGGGCTTAGAGTGTCAAGATCTGGATCTGGTCAGGGAACAAGAATGGTTTTAAGGTAACTGGGAACTGTGGTGCTGGACTCCGGGTGGGCTCCTGACTCTGGGCTGTTGCACAGGTGTCCGACACACTCCTAGACTGCAGGAAACACTTGACGTGGGTGGTGGCTGTGCTGCAGGAGGTGGCAGCTGCTGCCGCCCAGCTCATTGCCCCACTGGCAGAGAACGAGGGACTGCCTGTGGCTGCCCTGGAGGAGCTGGCTTTCAAAGCAAGCGAGCAGGTAGGCCTGGACGGCAGGGCAGACATGGTGGGGGAGTGATATGGCCAGTGTGGGATTTTCACTACTGCCCTCGGCTCCTGTAGATCTACGGGACCCCCTCCAGCAGCCCCTATGAGTGTCTGCGCCAGTCGAGCAACATCCTCATCAGTACCATGAACAAACTGGCCACGGCCATGCAGGAGGGAGAGTATGATGCAGAGCGGCCCCCCAGCAAGGTGGGTGGGGAGCTCTGTGGAGGGGCTTCAGGGGCTCAGGGGAACAGGACTTGGCAGAGCTGCTGCTGGTTGTGGAAGGACGGGGAGGCGGGAGCGGGGAATCCAGAGGGCACCGCCCTGCTTAGAAGGCAAGGTTTTCCCTGTGCCCAGCTCTCTCTGGAAGGAGAATGTTGGTGACCTCCTCTCACTACCCCTGCCTCTGCTCTCGCTTGACCCCTAGCCTCCCCCAGTTGAGCTGCGGGCTGCAGCCCTTCGTGCAGAGATCACTGATGCTGAAGGCCTGGGCTTGAAGCTTGAAGATAGAGAGACAGTTATCAAGGAGTTGAAGAAGTCACTCAAAATCAAGGTGAGGGTGTAGGGTAGGCTCAGGAGCTAGGGGGCTGGGAAGTATGCTGAGATACAGGTCAGCACTGAGTGTTGGGGATCTCCTGGGGCTGAGACGGGTTGAGGGTTGAGGGCACCTGTGATCAGTGTGGGGAACAGCTGTGGGCCTTTAGGAGCTTTCTGGTTCGTGCTCTGTCACAGGTCCCTGGGGGCCCTGGGAGGATGTAAAGGAGGGTGTAAGGGAACTGGACACTCTGACCTTCGCCAGGGGGAGGAACTAAGTGAGGCCAACGTGCGGCTAAGCCTCTTGGAGAAGAAGCTGGACAGTGCTGCCAAGGATGCAGATGAGCGCATCGAGAAAGTCCAGACTCGCCTGGAGGAGACCCAGGCACTGCTGCGGAAGAAGGAGAAGTCAGGCACCTTCCCTGGGCCCCTGCTTATTCCACCCCTCCACCCTGCCAGCCAGTCTTCCTCCTAACTCATCCCCCTATCCAGGCCCTATCAGAGTGAGACTCTCCCCAGGGGAGCAGATGCCATCTCCTTTCCCCACTGCCAACACCATTGTGTCACCCCAGTCATATCATGTGCTGCTCCTGGCTCCTCACCAGCAGGGCTACTCCAAGGACCTGTCTGGACTGAGAAATGGGGACGGGGCTCTGGGGAAAGGGCATTGCCCAAGCCCGGATTTCTTTTTCACAGAGAGTTTGAGGAGACGATGGATGCACTCCAGGCTGACATTGACCAGCTAGAGGCAGAGAAGGCAGAGCTAAAGCAGCGGCTGAGCAGCCAGTCGAAGCGCACAATTGAGGGGCTCCGGGGGCCCCCTCCCTCGGGTATTGCTACCCTGGTCTCTGGCATTGCTGGTGGTGAGTGCAGTGGGACAGGCACCATTGGCGCAGAGGAGATTGAATGGCCTCCCTCCTGTCCTTGGCCTCAGTTTGACTTCTACCCGCCTCTTACTGGACGTTCAGCTAGGAATGTGCTCGCCCAGTTTCACTCTGGCAGTTTTTCACCAAGTTTTTTACTTCTCCTGAAGATATGTGCAGAGGTTCCCCCCGCTCCCCCAGCGCTGATCAAGGTGGGGCATTACCAACTTGTCAGTGGACCTCAGAATTACCATAACAGTTAGACTCTAGCATATGTCCCTTTTGGACCTGCAGTCTGGCCTTTCTGTCCCAGCCCTATATCCCAGAGGGTCATCAGCCTGCAGCAGATTGGGCTAACTCTGCTGCCGTATCCAGCCATGCCTGGTTCCTGCACTTGATTGCTTCTCTGCTTACACTTTGCATTTCCCCCTACTGAATTCACATGCCTTTACTCCATGGTGTGGTTGTCTGTCCCGTTGCTGACTTCTCCCACTTGGGGCTTGTGTACTGACCTCTGCCTGGTCTCCAGTGTGGTCAGGGCTCCTTACCTGGAGTTTTTCTGGTTATTGGGCCCAGGCTCCCCAGTTTTCTTGGATCATGGAGGTGGCTACTGCCATGTTAGTTCTCATCTGCTCTATAGTTTTTCAGTTTCTTACCTCCAAAAGACAGACTTCTTGCCCTAAAGCCCTCAAGATCTCTAGAGCTCCCCTGCTATGCCTGTCTTGTCACCTGGCCTCACCTAGGGTCTTGTTCTCATCAAAGCCCCCCTCACTGGTGCCTCTTGATCTTGGGAGGTGACCAAGTACCTTGTTGACTTTGGACTCCTGTGGTACAGTGGGCTCCTGTTCTTTGGGGAAGGGGTCTCCAGAAGTTACCACGTTGTGTTGTTTTAGCACAGGCTTTTTAAACAGATACCGGCTCAGACTTACAAAATTTCCCACCAAAAAGAGTGTCTTTCGCCTCAGAACAGTGGGGAACCCAAGGAGCAGGAATGTGGCTGCATCTTCAACTTCAGCTTTTCTACTGCGGGAAACAAGGGTGCAGACATCTAGGGTCTTGGGAGCATCCCCTCTGCCCTTCTTGGAGATGGAATATGAGGCAGAGAGACTGGAACGCCACATGCACCAAGTGCTTCCTCCACGCACACCCCCACTGCTGTTCTTCCTTATGCTCTGCACCCTGTCTCATGGCCTTATTCCTCTTTCTTAGCTTTCCTTCACACGTATTTGCTCGTACCCCAGATGCCCCAGAGGGCAGAGGCAGGGTCTTATTAGAGGAGGAGTGATTAGGGTTTCCCTGTAGGTTGTGACCAGCATTCCTCTGGCGTGACCTCTTAGCCCCAAATTGTCTAACTCCTCTCTCCTCTCTTCCTGCTCCCCCATGGGCTATTCCGATCACAGAAGAACAGCAGCGAGGTAGAGACCCGCCCTGGTGGGGGGTTACCGGGGCTGTGGGAACCCACCCTGGTGAGGGTTACCAGCCTGGGGGAGCAGGATAAGGCTCCCCCCCTTGGGAGCAAGCAGGACTGGAGGTGGGAGTGGATAAGGAGAGGGGTTGAGTGGAGATGGGGCCCATCTTCAGCCCTCTCCACTTGGAGCTGATGGCATTTGTCTTGGTACACACAGGAGGCACCCCCGGGCAGGTACCAGGGTCTGTTGCAGGCCCTGGGCTGGTGAAGGATTCACCCCTGCTGCTGCAGCAGATCTCTGCCATGAGGCTGCATATCTCCCAGCTACAGCATGAGAATAGCATCCTCAAGGTGAGTTGTTCACAAGGAGGACTGGGGTGCAGGTGGAGCCCCCCTGCCCCATTGATGATAGATGGCAGGGCCTTCTGTCACCTCTCACTGCCATTCCTCTTCTTTCCTTCACAGGGAGCCCAGATGAAGGCATCCTTAGCAGCCCTGCCCCCCCTGCATGTGGCAAAGCTCTCACCCCATGAGGGCCCTGATAGTGAGCTAACAGCTGGAGCGCTGTATCGTAAGACCAGCCAGCTGTTGGAGACGTTGAATCAACTGAGCACGCACACCCACGTAGTAGATATCACTCGTACCAGCCCTGGTATGGAGCCACCAACCCCTGAGATTAATAATATACCCCCTCCCTTTGCCCCAGGGATGTAACCCCTACCCAGGCAGCTGCCATGCTGTAGAGGCTCTTCCTGGCATTGCTTTTTGGCCTCAGTGTTCAATTTGCTTGATTCACCCATTACGTACCTGCTCCATGAGAAGGTCTAGTATCTTCACTTTCTGACTCTTAATCCAGTATAGCTGCCTGCTTGGGCCTTGGTGGGCCTCACTAGCCTTCCCTCCCCACAGCTGCCAAGAGCCCGTCGGCCCAGCTCCTGGAGCAGGTGGCTCAGCTCAAGTCCTTAAGTGACACCATCGAGAAACTCAAGGTTAGCTCAGACCCTGCCCTTCCTCAGTCTACAGAGTTTGCTTCATAGTGTTCCCTGGTGGAATCCTTAGCACATTTGTTTCCACAGGCACTCCCATATTTCCTTTGAGCCCAGCCCTGTGATAAGAGGTAGAGGGCAAGGTGGGGTTCCTGCTTTGGAAGCTCACTGTCCCAGTGCAGACAGAAGACAGATTCTCATCAACAAAATGGGTTGAGCTAGGATCATCTTGAGAGTGTGTGGTTTGGGTGCAGCTTCTTCAGTGCTGAGATCACTGTGGGGTAGAATGGTTGCGGATGGCTTCCCAGGGGCCGTAGAATCTGAGTTGGACCTTAAAGGATAAGGATCTGTAAAGTAAGGATATTGGATAGGGATGGGGTTGGAGGTGAGAGCAAAAGTGTGATGACAGAGAGGACCAGGTCCCTGCCCCCTGATATTAGTGTCCCTGTGAAGCCAGGGAGATACTGGGCTAGCCTGTGCGGGTCCCCTAAATGAACCCTTGTTCCACTCCTTGCCAGGATGAGGTCCTTAAGGAGACCGTATCTCAGCGCCCTGGAGCCACGGTCCCCACTGACTTTGCCACTTTCCCTTCATCAGCCTTCCTCAGGGTAAGAGGGAGCATCGGGGGGAGGATGGGCAGTATTGAGGGCTCACGCGGGTCCTTCCCCTCTCCTCCAGAATATGAAGAGGGCTTTGGGGTCTCAGGTCCAACAACTGCACATCCTGAGTTGCCTGTCCAAGTCTTACTTATAAGGGACTCAAGAGTGCTTGCAGTGCTTCCAGAAATTCAGTATTTTAGCAGTTAAACATCTATGATTTTTGACACCAGGAGAGACTCAAAACTCCCTTGTCAGACTATGTACCTCAATTCTGATTTGAAATATGTGGTCACCATAGTTTAGGATCCTCAAAGCCTATCTCGCAGGGACTGCCTTAGTCTCCATGCTCAGAGGCCTTGTGAGTGGCACACAGCTCAGGTGACCTCTTCCCCTTGCCAACTCCCAGGCCAAGGAGGAGCAGCAGGACGACACTGTCTACATGGGCAAAGTGACCTTCTCGTGCGCAGCTGGCCTTGGACAGCGACACCGGCTGGTGCTGACCCAGGAGCAGCTGCACCAGCTTCATGGTCGCCTCATCTCCTAAGTGCTCCTTCTCCTCTCCCACACCCACCCCTTGCCCCATCCACTTCTACCCTCAGCCCTCCTGGTGCCACTCTGCCTGATGCACAGCCACCTCGGTTAGTCCCCATTGTAGAACCGTGTGTGTACAGCTGTTCCTGTCCTACTCAGCTTCACTTCTGCCAGTCAGTGCCCTGCTCCTGCCCCTCGACTTGGGTTCCCCTATTTCCATTCCCTGGCCTCTGCCAGAATTTGCTGTTCAGCTGTTCCCTCCTTCCTGAGGGGCCTCAGGGCATGTGGGGGGTAGGCTGAGACCCCACCACCAAAGGTTCAGTGAGGTCCCCCTGATAGAGGACTTCACCCCTTGATTAAAGCAACTTCTGCTTCAGTGCTTTCTGTGTGTTGTTGGGGAGTGGGACTTGGGCCCTTCAGCTCAGAGTGGGAGTGGAGAAGAAGGGATGCTGAGGAGGCTTTGGCTGTGCCAAATTTGAGAGACCGATAGAATGTTCACGTGCAATAAGTTACTGTGAACAAGGGGGAAAGGGCTGGACCAAGGGCTTGGCACCTAAGTTCATCTTCAGTTAGGAGAGCTGGGACTTAGGCTCAGCTACCCAACCTCCATGTGTCTCTCAACCAGTTCCTGTTGACGGCAGAGGGACCTTTCCAGATGCAAACTGGGCCATGTTATTCCTTGCTTTAAATCCTGAAATGATTCTTCCAACTAAAATGTAAAATTTAGATAAAACCCTGAAATAGTTTCTCTAAGTATCTAGAGTATAAAATTTGAATTCACTAGAATAGCACACCTACTAGAATAGGCTGTCTATGATTTGGATCCTGCCCACCTCTCCATCCTCTTGTGGGTCTACTTGTCCACATGTGCCTTGTGGTCTAGCCTTAGTGAATCCCTACAGTTTCTTTGCCACCCTGTGCTCTCTCAGACTCCTTTCCACTGCTCAGAATGCTAGCCCCCTCCTGCCCTCTGCTCCACCTCCTTGCCCCCATCCCACCTCAGCTGACATCCTGTTCATGTATTAAGACCACTCTGACATTGCCACCTTAGGGAATCTCCAATTCCTGTTGCTTGTTTAGGTGCTCCTCTTCTGGACGGAGCAGAGAATATGAACCTTTTTTCCAGGTGTGCTTGGATTTAGTTGTTTTGTTACTTGGCAAGGTCTCTAATCTTTAGTCTGTTTCTGAATCACAGCATGGAAAGAATGATACCTTACAGGGTTGCTGTGAAGGCTAAATGAGATAATGCACATGGGCTTCTAGCGCCGTGCCTGGTGCACGGCAGGCTTTCTTCTCTTCCCCAGCACACACACCTGCAACACTGCTTTATGCCAGGAAGCCTCTCTTTCCATTGTAATCGTTAGTTAACCCATCTGTCGCTCACTTTAGACAAACTGAGAGTTCCAACAAGATGTCTTTTATTTCTTCATCCCCCCAAACACAGGAGAAGAGTACATGTTTGGGGACGAGAACTGTGAGTTTCATTTTGAAAATGAGTTTGAGGTGCTTGTGAGAATGCCCGAGTGCAGATGGCCATTGGCAGTTGGAGCCAGCTGGGTCTGGAGTTTAGGGAAGTCTAGGTTGGAGATACAGGTAGGGGAACGAGCTGTGTCATTGGTGGTTGGAGATTTGGATGAGGTGTAGTGTCTTAGTTCAGGTTCCTCAGAAAATTGAGCCGGAGGCAAAGCTGAAGTGCTAGTGCCTAAGGCAGCTGCAATCTCCAAGCACTGAGATGGAGGAAGAGGATTGAGGGAAGCTAGGCAGGGAATAAAAAGAAATGAGGTATGTTTTTAGGAGTTGGCCGCTGCTTCACAAAGACACAGCTAACCCCTTGCCTGTGTGTACTGTCTCTGGATAGACTGTTGAGAAACACTGTGCCCAGCTGGAACATTCCATTGGGATTGATGGAAGGATGGAGAGCAGATTCACCTCCTCTTCCTCCTGTGTTCTTTTGTTGCTCCAAGTTTTCCCTCCCTCACTTGCTGGGATTGCATTACTTGGCCACCAGGAAAGCCGGATCCCATGCCCTGCAGCCATCCAAGTCCTGAAGTAGTGAGGTGAGCAGAAAGGCACTGGCCCAAAGGACTTGGCCAAGGCAGAGCAAGCAACTGAAGTCCTGGAAATCAGGTGAGGCCTCAATCACCCGAGGAGAGTGTCCAGGGCAGGGGGAGGCAAGAGCCCGGGGCAGTCCTGAGTGTTACAGAGCCTGCAGTGGAGCTCAAGAGAGCATCCATTGGAGAAAGGTCCCCAGAAGAAGTGTCACAAGGCCAAGGAGGAGAGGTAGTCAGCAGGCTCTGATACAGCTCAGAGGTCCTGTGGGCTGCATTCTGGAAAGTAGCACCTGATTCTCAGATGCCTGATGAGCTGACCAGAGCAGTCTTGGTGGGATAGAGGGAGCAGAAACTGGGGCATGGTGGCAAGAAAGGGGAGAGAGCAGCGTGTGTGCACTGTGTCCCAGTGTTCAATCGTGGAAGCTGATGCAAGCATCACTACAGATGGTAATGGGAGCTCCTCATGGGGCCCAAGAGGTTTCTGGAAACTGGGATGTGATGATGGGGTAGAGGAGCCTAGTGAGGCACCCTGTACCAAGGATGGAGCACAGCATGGGAAGAACCTCCTCTGATGCATCCACTCAACTCCCAGTTGTGTCATGAGAACCAGGCAGACTGGCTGGCGATTGGCAGGGGCAGGGTATAAACAGTCTCAATTTTGTCACCTAGGAGCCCCTCTCTTTTTGGGGTTTTCTTGGGCAGATTCCTAGGGTCAACATCAATTTCCCCAACATAGCAGCTTTGTGAAGTAAGAATAAGGCTCATATCCCAGCTCTTCCTCTTATAAGCTGTGTGAATTTGGGCAAGTTGCTTAAGCTCTTGTTTTCAGTTTCTGTATCTGTACTGAGGCTAATAGCACCTTCCTCAGGTGGTATTCCTTCCACAGGTAATCTCTAGGGGAAGATTAAATGAGATACCATGTTTGACACAGGTACTCAATAAAAAAGGATATTTGGGAGAGGCTGAAACTGAATAAATGAAATACAAGTAGCCATGTTCCTAAGACATACATTTATGACACAAATAATCATATTTTGGGTCCCAAGGGATAGGCAGTCCTTGGCGCTCAGCTTTTAGCTTGTTTTCATGGTCTGTTACCATCTTACTTTCTGCCGTCCAGGTACTGTTTCCTCCTACTCTTAGCAGGCCAAGACTGAAGGAGAATCAAAGGTTTGTGGCATTCTCCCTCCCCACCCCAATTTGAATTTGCTCGCTTGGTTCCCATTTTCTGTGCTACCCCACAGTGGGGAGCAGGAATGGAGGCAGTACGGAGACTTGAGTCTCTGCTGGCTAATCCTAGGAAACGTGCAAGGCCCCAGAGCCGACTGTGCCCTACCCAGCCTTGGAGCTGAAAGTGAACCAAGAGCACGTGTGCTCCACAGCTCCAGGTGCCCAACTGGGGCAGCTTCAGAGGATGGAATACCTTTACCCCTGTCAAGTAGGCCCAGGGCACCTGGAGAACATGGGACCTGAGGGTGAGGGTTCCTCCTACCTTCCTGTGGGTGTTGTGATCCATGTAGTTCTCTCCAATATGTATGTTGAGAAACATGTCATTCATCCAGGCTTCTTTCATCTTTACCACATGTGCAAGCTGAGACTGGCACTGCTGCTCCCAGGGACAGATGGCCGTTACTGCTGAGGTGCTCAAAGGGGTGGCCTGGGACGTTTGGCTTCCATTCCTCTCCGGAAGCGTGGGGAGTTTGGGAGTGAGACCTGGACTCGTCTTGTTTAAATAACTGGTGTCGGAGTAAATATATGTCTGTCACTCTGTGTTTTGTTTTGTTACTTTTTATTATGGGAAATTTTAACATTCAAATGAAGAGCATAGGGTATAATGAATCTCCATTTGCCTGTATTTACCATTTCATGACCATTCTTATTTCCTCTACACTCCTTCACTCTTCTTTCCCCCCAGATTGTTTTGAAGCAAACCTCGGGCATCATCTTACCATTTCATTTCAAAGTATTTTAGTATCCCTAAAAGATAGTTCTTTTAAAAAAAGAAACTACGATACCATTATCGTGCCCCAAAACTGTACTTCATCAAATATCCAGTGTTCAAATTTCCCTGATTGTATCCTAAATGTTTTGTTTTACAGCATGTATATTTGGGTAAGGTTCAAGGGAAAGACAGCACACTACAAATAGTTGTCTCTTGAGTCCCTTATTCTAAATTACCATTATTGCACCAATATATGCTTTATATGTATATACTTTAAACTTTATTTTTAATGTGTCAGCAATTTATACACGTATTATCATCTTGAGAACACAAACAACATAACATGGAGGAAGAGTGAGAACATAGGTTCCCAGTACTTAGTCACTAATGATTGTGGAGAGTTTCCTTTTAGGCTTTTTTCTTTTTTTTCTTTTGAGAGAGTGAGAGAGCGAGCGTGCATGTGTGAGTGGGGGAGGGGCAGGAAGAGGCAGGAAGAGAGAGGAAGAGAGGGACAGAATCCCAAGCAGGCTCCGCACTGTTAGCACAGAGCCCAGCATGGGGCTCCCATCTCATGAACCGCAAGATCATGACCTGAGACGAAATCAAAAACTGAATGCCCAACTGACTTAGCGAACTAGGTGCCCCTGTTTTCTATTTAAAATGTTAATTTAAAGATGTCCTGCCATGGCTCTGCAAGCATAGAGCTGCCGGAAGGGGAGTACAATGAAAACAAAATGGACCCAAAGTTAGGAAGAGATAAAGAAGCAGAGTCAAGAGAGAATAGACGTTGAAACTAAATATAAGGATTTCCTCCATTCAGATTGCTAGCCTCAGTCTTCACCTGGGCTGCTGGAGCAAAATACCACGGATGGGATGGTTTATTGGCAACAAACATTGATCTCTCTCAGTTCTGGAGGCTGGGAGTCTGAGATCAGGGTGCCAGCAGAATGAGGTTCTGGAGAAGGTGCTCTTCTGGTTGCAGGCAGCTGACTTCTCAGACCCTTACATGGCAGAAAGTAAGTAAACTCTGTGGCCTCTTAGGAGGGCACTAGTCCTATTCATGATGCTCCACACTCATGACCTAATCACCTCCCACAGACCCTACCTCCAAATACTGTCACATTAAGGATTAGATATCAGCATGGATTTTGAGGAACACATTTAGTCCACAAGGGCATCCAAGTAAGTGCTAAGAAATTATATCTTCCAACCCCACCCTCACCCTAACAGACAATCTTCAGATTGTCCTTTAATTAACCAAATTGATGGGCCCCATTCATCTGAGAAGGAACAACCTCCTCACAGCACTGTACACGGAAAGGGGGCAGAGGGAAGGAAAAGTGGTGGGATGGCAACCTGCTTTTGAGGTTCTCTAGGTGTTGGGTAGTAGAGCCTTCGCTTTGGGAAGCCTGTCAATTAGCTGGAGCTATGGCCCTTCAACTTTATAAATGATGCTGTAACATATTTCTACTGAAGAACTGCAAGATTCACCAAAAAATGTTTACAGAAAGGGACCAGATACCCAGGCAGTATGGCAACGTGGGTATTGATCATGAGCTGAGTGCCTTCGAACTCTCTGCTCCACAGGTTAGGTTAGAAACTCCAAACCCAGGACTTTTGATTGAACAATGGGGCCAATACCAAGTGAAGCTTTGCTTCACGTGCGACAACAGGATGGAGCTACAAGAAAACAAACACTTCCATAGAATATAACTGAGAAGCCCCTTGAACTTCCTTCAACCAAGCCATACCTACTGGCCAAAGATGTTGTGCTTTTCAACCGACAGAGGATAGTGGAGATGCCATTGATGCCACCTTTTACCATAGGAAGGGACATGTGAATGTACAAGAAGGTGATGGAGCTGCGGTCAGCACTGGATGCAGCGGATGCAGCAGGATAAAGAAGGATACAGAGCAGTGCCAAGAAAGGTTAACTTTCTCCATCCCTATCCCTGCCCAAATTCTGGATTTATAAGCACTCAGGTCATTCTATCCACTTTCAGAGAATTGGCTTAGGGGAGAAAGAAATGCAGAGATTTTTTGTCTCCTGAAATTGCTAAATAGGACTTCACAAAGAGGTATATGAGGGTCTGAGATGACTGAAAAAATTTGAATTTAGAAGGTGGAGAATTTTATAGGCATTCGAGTCACTTCTCCCTGGGCTGCTGAGCCGTTCACAGTAAACCAGAGGTATGGTAAGTCCCACTATTCTCGCCTTGTTAGTGAGCAGGAGACAGCAGATACATAGCAAGTAACATAACAAGTATGATATCAAATTACATAAACCAGCTTGCAATGGTAAAGTTAAGAAAAAGACTGTCCAGTAGTTTTAGTTCTGGGACAGAGAAGGGTTTCCAATTTAAAGATTTGTGTCCCCAGAGTCATGAGTCCTTTTTTTGTTTGTTTAATTTTTCATATTTTATTCCTAGTATTAATAGGTTAAGAAAGTAGAATTTCCCAATTATTGATTTATACTGTTTATAAACACACAAAATGCTCAATTTCACAAATAGTGATATTCACTGATCTCTTTAAATGTAATTTCAATCCTTATTTTGAGTGTAATAATTTAATACCTAAACACACACAAAATATGTATATCCTGAACTACAGGAAGTTGAGGAAGTGGTTTCCATAAACCATATTTGATTTTAATCAAGTACACATTTTCACAATCAACAAGTGCTAACAAATACGTTAATAGAACACTACCCCAAATGCTTATTCTGGCATCAGCGTTTTAAGCAATTCCATTCCAACTACTGCTAAAAACATGTATTTTAGAAGCTTTCATCTGATCCAGGAAAATGAGTTCTACAACTTGACAAATATTATTGTCTAAGCCCCAGAGCTTTTAAGTCAAAAAAGCCTTCCAACACAAGCATTCACGTGAAATTTAGTTTCTCCCCAAAATCACTTGCTATCTAAAGAAAAGGACATGGAAGGCAATTATCTTTTTTTTTTTTTGAAAGTTTATTTATTTTGAGAGAGAGAGAGAGAGAGAGTGAACGAGCATGTGTGTGAGTCAGGGAGGGGGAGAGAGAATCCCAAGCAGGCTCTACACCCAGTGCATTAGATGCTCAACCAACTGAGCCACCCAGGTGTCCCTGAAGAAAATTATCTTTTAAGGCAGATAAACAGTAGTACAAAAGACTATATTCCCATATCATCTACTTAAGAGAAACACAAACCAGTTTACTATCTTTTGTTAAATTTTTTATTTAAATCCCAGTTAGATATTAGTTGCGGGTGTACATTATAGTGATTAAACCATTTAGTATCCTTAATAATCTGTTAGATTACTGTTGTCTAGGAACTTGGGTTCAGGTATCACAGGGTAAAGGTGACATTTAGATTTCACATATTAAATAGCTCTAGTAGGGGCAGGTGGTTAAATAGTTACATATTTATATATAATATATGATAACATTAAATAGTTATAGTAGGGGCTCAGTCAGTTAAGTGTCTGATTTCAGCTCAGGTCATGATCTCAAGGTTTGTGAGTTTGAGCCCCACGTGGGGTCTCTGCTGTCAGCACAGAGCCTGCTTCAGATCCTCTGTCCCCCTCTCTCTCTGTCCCTCCCCTGCTCGTGCTTCCTCTATCAAAAATAAATCACTTAAAAAATAAAAACAAATAGCTATAGTATAGCTTACAATGGCACAAAGTCATCTAATATAAGTACTACTTCATCATTTAGATAGTCAAAAGTCAGAAGGAACTGTGTGGTTTGCAAGATAATTTAACTTTTGTGTGGTCATTAAAACCCAATGAGTAATTCAAGTATGGTATTATCAAAGCAGGCAATTAAAATCTCAAATATCACTCTAAAATTGAAGACATGAAAATTTTGTTTCTCCATCTTTCAAGTACACGGATCTTACTGTAGAAAATATTCAGTTATTATATATGGTTTCCACACAAGATACTGAAGCTTCATAAATTACAAAAAGTGTCAAGATCCATAGTAGGCTTCGTCAAATTATTTTTCAGCTCGTTTCAAATTTTCATTCACAGTAATCACGAGTAACCTTAGCAAACTTCCCTGGGTCCTTTCAAATCAAAAAGATGAATCCTCAACTTGTACTTACCTTGTCTTTCATTTGACATTACCTTGTGCGTCGTTTCAGAATGAACTCTATGGCAATGTCTTCAAGAATATGCACTGTCTTAGTGTAAGTATTCCAATCATCCGGGGTACCTGGGTGGCTCAGTTGGTTGAGTGTCTGACTCTTGACTTTGGCTCTGGTCGTGATCTCACAGTTTGTGAGATGGAGCCCCGTATGGGTCTTGGCACTGACAGTGTAGAACCTGCTTGGGATTCTCTCTCTCTCAAAAATAAATAAACATTAAAAAAAAGTATTCTGATCATCCACCAAACAAATGCATTATATATTGCAATTCTTTAGAAAAAGTCTTCTCTGTACCTCCGCCATTTTCTTCATCAAACACGGGGTTTTCTATCCTATCTTCTCAAGGTCATTTTTATTCTTCAAGTCTGTTCTTGGTGTTCTGCCAAGGCTATTCAGTCCTGGACTTAGTTGGATGGCTGTGGTGCCAGGTTTGGAACAGAGCTGGAAGCAGTGCCAAAGTCTCCCCAAGTCATTTCTCAGAGACTGGAGCTGGTGTTATGACAAGAATGGGAGAAGCCTAGGATATCTATGTCACTGCCTCCATGGTTAGATTTGGAATGGGTGGTGGGGGCAACATGACTGCTCGTGGCAACCTCTGAGGATGGAGGGGGAAATAGTGACTTTGCCTCCAGGTGGGGCTAGGAGTAAACTTAAACTCCCAGTGCCTAAGTTTAGTAGTCCTGGGCTTAGAAACATATCATCTCTTGGTTGCAATGTTACTATTACTCAACTTGGTGATCTGTCCTTCCTTGAAGCCCAGATCTAATTTGGGATGAATGTCTAGTTCTTGAGATTCTTTGGACATCTTAGATACTTGCTTTACCTACTTGAGGTGATTTTGCAGAAGGATGTTAAAGTCAAAGGCATCACCCTGATCTATGAAGTAAATGTCAATGAAAGCACTATGCCCAGTGTAGTCCCGGAACACAGTAGAAGCTGGAATCTGCCCCTATCTCCTCATCAATGGTAAGATATTGTTTTTTGTTGGTCCCCAAGCAAGGAGCTCCTGTGATATTTTATACTTGAGTTGATAGGCAACCTTTCATTTTGAAGTGATTTAGAGGTGCCCAGTCTAAGCAGGCTGGCCCAAATTCCAGCCTGTACCTGCTGTAGGAGGCCCTGGGCAAAATCTGGTAGATGTTGACATCTAGCTTCATACACAGGTCAAGTCTTGTATTTCCACCTTGCTGCTATATTGGCCCTGCTCTCCATGCCTGTTAAATCTCTTTTAATCTCTCGGTTCTTAATTTCTTTTTTTTTTTTTTAAGTTTGTTTATTTATTTTGAGAGAGACAGAGTGTGAGCAGGGGAGGGGCAGAGAGAGAGACAGAGAGAGAGAGAGAGAGAGGGAGGGAGAGAGGGAATCTCAAGCAGGCTCCACACTGTGAGTGCAGAGCCTGACACCGGGCTCCAACCCACAAAACCGTGAGATCATGACCTGAGCTGAAATCAAGGGTCAGATGCTCAACTGACTGAGCCACCCAGGTGCCTCTCTAGGTTCTTTATTACTTGATTTTTCCATATAATTTATTTGTCAAAGGAACTATTTCTCAGAGTTTGAATTTAAAATACATTCTCATGGTGTTAATAGGTTCCTTTGCCTTTCACATTTCCTATAAATTGTTAGCTTTTCCTATAAATCACAGCTGTGATTCTCAAAGTATGATTCTCTGGCCACCAGCACCAGCACCACCTGGAAACTTGTAAGATATGTTAATTCCTACCCCACCAGAGGGGCTGGTCATCAAAGCCAGCATCCCATGGCCTTGGGAGGCTTAGCATCCCATTTTTGAAGTCATCAGTTGAAGAAACAATGTCAAAACAACTGGGGTAGGGAGGGGTAAAATATTGGTGAGGTAGTAGTTGGTCTCTTGATGGGATGACATGCAGGTATTTCTAGGTTTCAATCAATGAAAAATTTAAAAACTTTTTTTTTGCATCATATCAAAACAAATGGAATGGTAGACTTATGGTTAAACAGTTAGCTTAGTTGATTTAATGTACTGTGAAAACTGTATGACTACTGAGGGTCCAAGTTTCCCTGCCTTTCTTGGAGAAGTGAGAGGACAAGTGTTCACTAGGTTATCAAATCTTGACACTTTCTAGATGACAAGGTAGCTCAGATATGGAAGACCCTCTCCTGGAGTCTTAGATCACTTAGGTACTTAGCAGCTGAGAACACCTGGTTTAGAAGACCCTTGGCTGGGTCCTTCACCTGCAGCAATGGCTTGTCAAGTTTCTGTAGACAGTTGAAAGCCAGGCCTGTTTTCCCTTCTAATCTTAATGGAAAGAGCTAGCCCAGGACTGGCTGTTCTAGAAGATAGTGAGAACCTATGCAAACAATTGAGCAAGGACCAATAGGTGAAACTCAAGTTTTGTGAACTTGTGGAGTAAATACAGCTTGCCTACCAAATTGTGAAATCAAACTTTGTTTTCCAAAGTTTCAGTGGACAAAATCTAAGATAAATTACTTTAGACTCATATGGACACTCCTTTGTTAAAAAAAATGCTGTAAATATTTGTTAACACTCATGGAACAGACTGCCAGAAGAGAATGGATTTTACTGTAAATTAACTTTTTAAAATGGATTAAAAAAGAAAAAGAGCACTTAGACGCTTAATACAATGATAAAACACAAGTAGTTGACCACAACTTGTTAGAGTTTTCCTATATATTTACACAATGATATAGGAAATTCATTTTTCAGTGGGAAAAAATCCTAACTATTTTATAAAGTAGGTAGTTGGACTCCTGTTTTTGTTTTTGTTTTTGTTTTTTTTTATGTAGTTTTGAGAGAACCTGAGTGGGGTAGGGGCAGAGAGAAAGGGGGACAGAGGATTTGAAGCAGGCTGTACGATGACATCAGTGAGCCAGATGCAGGGCTCGAACTCATGAATGTGGGATTATGACCTGAGCCAAAGTTGGACACTCAACTGACTGAGTCACCCAAGTGCCCTTGGGCTCCTGTTTTAAATGAAGACATGTTTTCTGAAAAAGAAACATCCCCCCTGACACTAGGTCAGTGGGGATATAGAATGACTTGGGGTGCAGAGGCTGGAACTTACTTATCCATTCTACTCTTGATGGACATCTGGGTTGATTCCAAGTTTGAGCACCTATAAACTACGCAATGTAAATATCCTTGTTTACTTGGCCTGGTACACATGTACAAAAGTGAAATTGCTTAGTCATTTTGATGAGGGAGTGTAGGGCAAGCGGAGGGCAAAATACAGGCTAACAGCACCCCCCACCCCAGGAAAATATGTGGGATATTGCTCGGACACTCCTGGCTACCCAAGAACAAAGCAAAGGGGTTTAAGTGCTTGCCATGGTAATGTGGGAAACTAAGGCAAATGAAAAATTGAATTTCTTTACTGCCTACAGCCCACTGACAGGTCCTTGAAACCTGCAGAGTCACCTCCCTCTAGGAGCTCAGCTACCTCAGGATGACACTTTGCTAGGGGCAAAAGAGAATCTTAGCTTTACATTATCCCAACCTCAGGGATCCTGTAAATCTACTTCCTTTATCTCAACTGCCCCAAAATACATGCTGGCAGTCATGCTCCAAGCTTATAGCCTCCTGATGTGCATATGAAGGGTCTCATGACTGAGGTTTTATTAAACAGTAATAAGTGGTGTTTCCCTGGCAACAGCTAGCCCCTCAAGGTCCTGGAAACCTTGTTCCCAAAATACCTTAGAGACTTCATCCCTCACCCCCTCCCAACCTGAGGGTATATAATGAGTTACCCATCACACCCCCAGTGCAGCCCTTTCTGCCCATGGGTCTGTCCCCATGCCTTAATAAAATCACCATTTTTGCACCAAAGACATCTTCAAGAATTCTTTCTTGGCTGTTGGCTACAGACCCCATGAACCCCCCCATCACCCCAAAACTTCATTAATTTGGTATGTGTATTTTCATCCTTATTAACTATCTCCACATTGTTCTTGCAGAGTGGCTGTCCTGGTTTACAATCCCAGACCAGGATGGATCTCCTTGCCTGGATTCAAGTGCTCCCCTGTAGAGAGTGGGGGAAAATAAGTGTTAGGAAGAACAAGGAAGTTTGGCAAGGAAAGGTCTTGGGTGCCAATCCAAGGAGCTCAGACTTCATTTGACTGCCCTGGAAATCCTCTGGTGATTTTGGAACAGAGAACAAAATGCAAAAATGCGGTTTTAGGAAGGTGACCCTTTAAAGCTGACAGTTGGTTTGTGTTGTGGGGAGAGTGGGGATGGTCATGGGGCTGGCTTAGGCCAGCAGCAGGACTCAAGTTCACAAGACAGAGATTTGTGGGGTGAATGTGCAAAGGGGGAACTGAGCAAATGCCATGGGACAAGAGATCTGGACCATACCAGCTCTACCAATGCTTGTCCTTGAATAATCCCATTAGACCATTGCACACTGCTGGTGGGGGTAGGCTTACCACATTCCTTCTGGAAAACACTGTGTCATTATTTAGCAAAGATGAAGATGCAGATACCTAATGATCAGAAGTCCCAAAATATACCAAAACAAACAGGCAAACAAAACCACTTCGAGACGAGGGACTTCAGGAAGGAAGGAATTTTCAACAATGTCAAAGGTAACAGAGAGGCCCGTCAAGAAAAGCCCTGAAAAGCATCCACAGACTTCGGCTATCAGGAGTCTGATGATGAGTTTTGCCAGAGAAATGTTTGTGACATGGTAGGAACAAAATGCAGAGCAGAGTGGTTTGAGGGCAGAGCAGATGGTAGCAAAAGGTAACTGCGTGTGTGACGTGCTGTCAGGATGGTTGGCTGAGCACAGACTCAGCACACAGGAACATTTGGGATGTGATAAAAGCAGCATTTCAAACTAGTGGATAGAGGATACATAATTTGACAAATGGTGATGTAACACAGGGGAACAATAATAAAGTTAAATCCTTGTCTTACACCATATACTAAATTCAAGTCAGACGGCTTTTAGAACTAGATGGAAATATAGGTGTACTTAAACCTGGTGGTGGTTAAAGTGTTTCTGAGACTGGCAACAAAACTAAAACCTTAAAGGAAAATATGGATAAATTTGACCTCATTAAAGCATGCATGCACACATGTGCACTGGACCTCCTGGAAAAGAAGGAAAGGTCACTGACAAAATTGAATAACAAATGACAAATACAGAAAAATATTTACAATAGATGATAAATAATTCTTATGCATAAATAAGAAAAAAGAGAAACACACTGATATAAGCATAACTATGAGTAGCAATTCACAAAAACTCCAATTGTTTCATATTAGCTGCAAAAAAGTCAACCTCAGTAGGAATCAAAAACTCTAGTTTGAGATGAACTGAACTCTTACATTTACTTCTCTTCCCTCCCTAAGTTCATCTGAAATTACTTTTTTTTTTCAATGAAATAAAGGAAAGAAAAGGGAAAAAATTCCAAAGCAGTGCTGGAAAACAAGTAGAGTAGTTATCCCTTACCCATGGGGTACATATTCCAAGACCCCCAGTGGAGGCCTGAACTGCAGATAGTACCAGGCCCTGTATATACTGTTTTTTCCTATATATAACATACCTATGATAAAGTTTAATTTATCAATTAAGCACAGTAGGATATTAATAACAATAATAAAATAAGACAACTATAGTAATATACTATAATGAAAGTCATATGAATGTGGTCTTTCTCTCTCTCAAAATAGCTTATGGTATGGTACTCACGCTTCTTCTTGTGATGCTGTGAGATGATAACAGGCCCACGTGATGAGATGAAGTGAAGTGAAAGACGTAGGCACTGTGACATACCGTTAGGCTACTTCTGACCTGCTGATAAAGGAGGATCACCTGCTTCTGGACCACAGATGACTGCAGGTAATTGAAACTGCAGAAAGTGAAACTGTGGGTAAGGAGGACTCCTATACAGTAGATTCTTTGGGATCTGACACCCAGCACCTGTCCCTTTGGCAGGAAAGTCCTCCAGCCCCACTCTGTTCATGTGGTTCATGAGGGACTGCCATGTTCTTGCAGAGTCAGCTTCCTAGCCGTGGCTGAATGACCCAGGCTTGGGCACAGTTAGGGGAGGGGATGCCTCTCACTCACACCTCCCTTACCTTGTGTTCTATTTTATGGCACAAACACATCATAGTCAATTGGAAGACCAAATATAGCTTTACCGGTTGGTAAAGACTTAGAAACCTTGTGGTACATTCTTGGATAGGCTCTCTTAAGATCCCTTTTGCCCTCCTTTTTATTTAATTTTTTTCTCACGTTTATATTTATTTTGAGAGAGACAGAGAAAGAGAGCAAGGAGGGGAGGGGCAGAGAGAAAGGGAAAGAGAGAATCCCAAGCAGGCCCTGTGCTGTCAGCCAAAATCAAGTGGGATGTTTAACCGACTGAGCCACTCAGGCGCCCCTCCTTTTCGCGCTCTAATTGCACAGATTGGAAAGCCCCAAACCTTATTTCTCAGTATCCATTGCTGTTAGAGTTCTGGATATAAACTGGGTTCTACCAATTGACTATGCTTGCATCACATTTGCTGAGGAATCTGCCTCCTAACATGGAGAAAAGAGGGAGTCACCAGAGAATTAGGTAGAGTAGGAAACCCTGCAGCTCTGAGACAGTGGGCATCGTGGCAGCCAGTGGCAGTGGGGACACTTTGGGCGTGTGCCCCACAGTCCACCCTGCCTGTCCCTTTGTTCACACAGAGCAATTGAATGGCTGTTTTTCTACAACAAGGCAGAAAGGCTCTCAAAGTAAATAAGAACTCTTGGAATAACGTTTTTTGTTTTAAGCCAAAAAAATGTAAATAAGAATGTGCATTGGTTGACAGCGAAGGTGGCATTAGAGCTGGACAGAGCAACAGTCAAGTGCTCCAGGGAACTCTCGGTGGACACTGGACACAAGCAGGACAGCACTCTGCTGCCAGGGCAGTTCCCTCCCCATTTCTTTTATCTGGAAAGATCCTCAGCCTGCAAACCTGTCCCCTTTGTGCATCCTGGAGGGAAAGCTATCTGCCCATACCTTCCTGTCCCCTCACTAACCCAGGGCGAACCTCACCCTCTAAGTCCTGCATGAAGTGAAAAACAAAAACTAAAATAAAAAACTAAAATATCTGAACTAAATATCCAAATGATTTAAACAAAACCTGGGTGGGTGGAAACCAAAGGGTTTCTTGCACAAAGTCCCATTTCCCATTCCTTTGAGCTCAGACACATTTGCTGATATTTATGTCTCTCTCTAGAATGGCCCAAACCTTTTCCTCCCCAAACTTACTGTGTACAAGGGAAACTGCATTCTTCCACCAGTTAGGTCTTTATTTTTACAGCTTCTTCCCTCTGCCTCATATACACCCTTGTTCTGCTGTTCCAAATCCCACCCCTACCCTTTCCCTTCACTGTCCTTCTGAGGCCATTTTCTCCATGAAGTGTTTCTTTAACACACAGGGCCTAAGCTAGGGCCTGGGCCCTCCGAGACAAGCAACGATCATTTGTGAAATGAGTCAGTCCTCCAAACACATATGATTTTTTTCTTACTGAAACCCTCCTTCCCTTTGTGCTTTTTTTTATGGGGCCTTGCACTTTTCTGCTTGTGCTTTTGTCTAATTTCTGATGTGCTAGAGACTCCATGAGGCTGGACACTGTACCTTCTGGGCCAGGGTATCCTGATGTGCCCAAGATGGAGGGGTCCCCTGGCTTGTTGTTCTTTCAGAGCTAAAACCAGGAAAGTGTCAGACAAACCAAGCTGAATCTGTTATCCTAGTCTTGCTAGTCTTTGATTCCATGGATTGTGGAAAGAAACTAGGATGTAGGGTTAATATTATGGCTCAGACATGGTCTCCAAAATATATGCCCATATGTCTGCTACATGTGTGGCTTTTCCATTGGGGGAAACCTCAGTGAGCTGGAAATAGAGGGAGGACTTTATACCAGAAGATAAAATTCCTATCTGAAAGAGAAGGTAAACCCTGAAATATGGGTCTGAAGACCTTCAGTAAATCTACAATAGGGCCTGAGTAAGAAGAGGGGTGGAGTTCATTTTTTAATGGAGCTTCCAACCCCGGCTCTTCCTCCTACATCTATGAGTCCATGGGCTACTATTACACTCTCTGAGGCTCAGTTTCCATATCTGCAGGATTTCATCTGGGGATGAAAATCCTTACCTGGAAGGACTATTGAGAGTTAAATAAGGGAAGGTGTATGTGTCACCAGGCCCAACACTTGGTGTCTAGAGATGCCTAAGCACTGGAGATTTCAGCATGCTCCTCTTCCTCCCCCATCCTGTGTGCTAAAACTCCAACCCTGTGTGCCCACACCCCAGCCCTGTGTGCTCCCACCCAAACCCTGTGTACCCACACCCCCACCCTATGTACCCACACCCAACCCTATGTGCCCACATCCCAACCCTGTGTACTCATACCCCAATCCTGTGTACACACACCCCCAACCCACACCCCCAACACTGTGTGCTCACTGCTGTGTGCCCACACCACAACCCTGTATCCCCCCCACACACACTGTGTGCCCATACCCCCCAACCCTGGGTGTGTACACCCCAACCCTATGTACACACACCCCCTAATGCTGTGTGCTCACTGCCCAACCCTGTGCCACACCCCAACACTGTGTGCCCACACCCTAACCCTGTGTACACACCCCGATACCATATGTTCACACCCCCCTGACCCTGTGTGCCCACCCCCAACCCTGTGTACACACACCCCCAACGCTGTGTGCCCACACCCTAACCCTGTGTACACACCCCAATACCGTATGCTCACACCCCCCGACCCTGTGTGCCCACCCCCCACCCTGTGTGCCAGCACCCCAACCCTGTGTATACCCCCAACACTATGTGCCTGCACCCTCAACCTTGTGTACACACCCACCAACCCTGTGTGCCTGCACCCCAACCATGTGTACACAAACCACCAACTCTGTGTGCCTGCACCCCCCAATACTGTATGCCCACATCCCCATTGCTGTGTGCCCACACCCAACAACCCTGTGTACACACCCCCAAGCCCTGTGTTCACACCCCCAACCCTGGATGCCCACACCCCCAACCTGCTGTGTCTGTATCTGAACCCTGTGTGTTCACACCCCTCGACCCTGTGTACACCCCCCAATCCTCTGTGTCCACACTCCCAACCCTGTGTGCCCACCCTCCAACCCTGTGTGCACACCCGCCCAACCCTGTGTGTCCACACCCTGAACCCTGTATACATGCCTGCATCTCCCAACACTGTGTGCCCACCTCCAACCCTGTGTGCCCACATCCCCCAACACTGTGTCCCCATGCCCCCCAACCCTGTGTGTCTACCCCTCAACACCATGTGCCCTCACTGCAACACTGTGTCCCTCCCCCACACCATGTGCATGCCCCCACTACCGTTTCTTTTCCCTCACTTCCCACTCACTGTCTTGTCCTCTTCCCACCGATTGCTCCCTCAGTATATCTTTCCTACTTACAAAGCAGTTAAAATGAGGGCAAAAATCAGCACAAAACAGAAAATCACAAAGTACACCTTTTTCTTGTAAGGTTTGATTTGCTCAAATGCCTGCTTCATTTCTCTTGTTCATATCCTTCTCTGAAGAGTCAGGAATTGGGGTTTGCAGAGCTGGAGGGGCTATGGGATATGGAGCGTTCTCCTTAGCTTCAGGCCTCTGAAGAGAAGAGGCAAAAGATCTGCCATTTTCCCAGAGGATTATCTCTTTTAGAGGAGCTGATTCTCTTGGGGTAAATGCCTGAGCAGGCTCATTGTGCTTGGGCAAGCTAAACCGTCAACAATAAACCTCCCTAGGACACGCTGATTAGATAAACCAATAAGAATTACAGAAAACACAGACATTAGATTAAAAAACTTAAAATGAGTGTTACTTTTACAGTGTCTGTGAATAGACAAAGACTTTTGTTCTAAAATAGTTAGTTTGTGAGGCAATAGACGAGGGACTATGTTAGTAGCAGAGGCAGAAAGAAGGCGAGGTGGGTGGGTTCCAACTGCAAGGCCAACCCTAAAGGATTGGATTCAAGGGCCCCAGAGCAACAGGCCAGTGCACCTGGGTGAGTAGAGTGGATTTTAAATATATGGAGTTAACAGCTTGACTGTAGGTTCTGGTTTTGGGATGTGAATGAATGAACCCAGTAGAATAGGCAGGAATCTCCAAGCCCACAGAAGGTCAAGTGAGAATTTTGCTGCTTTTTGCTAAAGGCCTGTGCAAGATTTAGAGAGCAAAGATAAGGAACAGCCTGATGTTCAAATTGATTTTTAACTATTTCAACATAGCTAAAGACAAGTCAGATAATGACCAGGTTGTCCTGTGGTAGTGCTGCTATTCTGTGTTCCCCTGTCCCCACCTTTGGAGAGGGGAGCATCCATGCGCGTGTGAGGTCAGACCTGCACTGAGGGTCTGAGATCTAGATCTAGTCATATCCTCTGCATGGAGCTCCAACTACCCTTCTCAAATCCATGCTTTTCAGCCATGGAAGTCACAATGGTTGGTCCTGTGTTTACTTCAAGCTTCTTCCAATTCAATAAGAGTTATTTTCAGCATCTTCTTGGAGGTTCCTAAGAGTCCAGGAAACATGAGACTTGTATAAAAATCCCCACATCAACTAAGCGTTCCCACCCGAAGGAGGCATCCTTTGCCAAGGATCTGCTTCTTGGGCTCTAGGGAATTAGAGGCAGGTGATAAATGAGAAACCAGGGAGCCGGTCCTCATCTGTCTTCCTAGATGTAACAGACTGTGCAGTCTTGCAGGACTCCTGGGGATCCATGTGTATCCAAGAAAGGGTCACCCAGCCCTTGATGAAATCCTAACTTAGAAATCTTGAGCCCTTAGCTTTGTGGGCTTCTGTCCCTGAGAAAGGGTATTTTTACTCTACTGGGATTTGGGACTGAGCTGTGAGTTAATGAGCTGAGGAATGTTCTCAGGAACATCCTAAAAACTCCACCAACTATGCTCTTTCTCCCCCTAAACTCCCTAGCTTATTTTGGGTTGCTCAGTCTGAGGAGAGCCATCTTTCCCCATCCACTGAAGGTGTTCCGTAACTGGCTGTTGCTTGACTGAATGCCTGACCATCCTCCCTTCAGCTAAGTTCATCTCAGGGAGGCAGTAATCAGGCACTTAGACCTCTTAATGGAGATACTCAAATATCTTCTCTTTTACCTCCCTGCTCTGTGACCATTGATGGAGGCCATGCCAACAAAAGAGATAACTCAGGATGAGTGAGGTGGTCACATGAAATGGATGGCAGAGTGTATTCTCCAATGTTACCATCCCCAAACCAGAATCAGCTGGTCTTTGGTTTCCTTTTCATAACCTTCATCTGTAGAAAATTTTGTTTCTTGAGCTACTTGAGATCTACTACTTCCTTATTTAAAGAGTTGGGCTCTGTGCTGCTTCAGCTAATTTATTATCTCAGAAGTACATAACTTGGATCATTTTATATAATTTTGAAGACAGGAGCCCTTTAGGATTCCTTACTCAAAAATGAGTTCAGCTCAGTTCCAGGCCTAATGGGGCACTTGCA
This sequence comes from Acinonyx jubatus, assembly GCF_027475565.1. Classification (NCBI taxonomy): domain Eukaryota; kingdom Metazoa; phylum Chordata; class Mammalia; order Carnivora; family Felidae; genus Acinonyx; species Acinonyx jubatus. The sequence continues at coordinate 88,856,276 of NC_069388.1, read as the reverse complement.
TTGTTCACTCATAGTATCACAGGGCATGCGCTGGGTCTGCTCACACCTTCCTCTTGTGTCTTAGCCTTCTCCTTAATTCAGAACAAGAGCAGCCTGAACAGAGAAACAGAACATGGTCATCCACACCGACTTCATCTCTGTGCCTTTTACTCTAAGTCTGGGTAACCCGCAACATCATTTTATATCAGAATTCCTTTAACACAGGCTCTGTCTTTAAGAAGAGTCAATTCAACTCAGCCAGGACTTGTTATTCTCCTGCTCTGTGCCAGGCTTGGTGTAAGTACACTAATGGCCTGGTGTGGACTCACTGGGAATAATCCCTCTTGGTCAGCAGTACAGTCAACAGCCATTTCAGTGCTTACTGTGTACACACAAGGCACTTTGCTGGGTTGTGGTGGCAATATAAGGATAAATAGCACAGGGGCCCTGCCCTCTGAGAGCTTACGATCTAGTGGGAGATGCAAGATCTATGCATGTTAAGTAACAGTTGAAGATAATATTGTGTAACTGTTCCATTAAATAAGCATGTCTCATGGGGTAAAATCAGAAAGCAACCTAGTTTTTACCTTTTATTGCTCCTTTAAGTTATTCTGGGTGGCTAGATCTTGCTCTGCCCCTGGATGAAATTTAGACAAGTCACATGATTGTTCTGGTCACACTTGGTCTCAGTCTCATTTCAGAAATTATAATGTTGATCCCAATGATAATCCACACTTCAATCTCAATTTAAAACTGAGGCTTCCATTTGCAGCAATGTGGATGGAACTGGAGGGTAATGCTAAGTGAAATAAGTCAGTCAGAGAAAGATACCATATGTTTTCACTCATTATGTGGATCTTGAGAAGCTTAACAGAAGACCATGGGGGAGGGGAAGGGAAAAAAAGAATTACAGAGAGGGAGGGAGGGAAACCATAAGAGACTCTTGGATACTGAGAACAAACTGAGGGTTGATGGGAGTGGGGGCGAGGGGAAAGTGGGTGATGGGCATTGAGGAGGGCGCTTGTTGGGATGAGCACTGGGTGTTTTTGGAAACCAATTTGACAATAAATATATTAAAAATAAATACATACATATACACATACATACCGAGGCCTCTTCCCATCCCAACCTGGTGCTGCTGAAGAAGAGAAGCTTATAGTGGTTGGTGGTCTGGATGGAAAGTCCTGGTTTCTACTTTCCTCACTTATTTAACTATGAGGGTCTGCAAATGCTTGAGGATTGTTTCCCACGGAGGGAGAAAAGATGAGAGGAGTAAGAAAATTCTCTCTACTCATGTCTGATATCCAGCCTCACCAGGGTCCTCAGCGGGGATGTGGCAATTCTTTTACACATCCCTGGTCTGACCCCTTGAAGGTCAACCTTTCTACTAACCTCAAAATCCACCCACAAGCTACATACTCCTGCCTCTCACCTCCTTCCTCATGGAGGAAGTCTGTGTGGTCAGGTGGGAATTACCTCTTCTTCTGCTCCTGCCCTTCATCTCTTCCCTTCCTGTCTCTTCCCTATCTTGGATGAAGTTGCCCTCTTCCCCTGATCCTACTTCAGCCTTTCACCTCCGCTCTGTATCAGGGATCCCCCAGAAGCCAGTCAGCAGGGCAGGTTCACCTGGCATGGTGAAAGACAGGGTTTGGAGACCTGGGTCATTTTCCAGATAGGGCTTATTCTTTGTGGTGGGCCATACAGTACAACTCCTTCTAATCCATTTCTATATCTAACAGAACTCTAATCAAAGTAAAAAAAGGACTATTTAATTTTTTAGTGTTTGTTTATTTTTGAGAGAGAGTGAGAGAGAGCACGAGCCAGGGAAGGGCAGAGAGAGATGGGGGACAGAAGATGTGAAGCAGGCTCTGTGCTGACAGCAGAGAGCATGATGTGGGGCTCAAACCCATGAACCATGAGATCATGACCTGAGCCGAAGTCAGATGCTTAACCGACTACTGAGCCACCCGGGTACCCCTAAAAAGGGACTATTTTAAAAAAGTGTTTAAGGGGCGCCTGGGTGGCTCGGTTGGTTAAGCGTCTGACTTTGGCTCAGGTCACGATCTCGCAGTCCGTGAGTTCGAGCCCCGCGTCGGGCTCTGGGTTGATGGCTCAGAGCCTGGAGCCTACTTCAGATTCTGTATCCCTTTCTCTCTGCCCTTCCCCCGTTCATGCTGTGTCTCAAAAATAAATAAACGTTTAAAAAAAAATTAAGGGGCGCCTGGGTGGCGCAGTCGGTTAAGCGTCCGAATTCAGCCAGGTCACGATCTCGCGGTCCGTGAGTTCGAGCCCCGTGTCGGGCTCTGGGCTGATGGCTCAGAGCCTGGAGCTTGTTTCCGATTCTGTGTCTCCCTCTCTCTCTGCCCCTCCCCCGTTCATGCTCTGTCTCTCTCTGTCCCAAAAATAAATAAACGTTGAAAAAAATTTTTTTTTTAAATTAAAAAATGTAAAAAGTGTTTAAAATTATATTTTATTTAAAATTATATTAAAACTATTTAATTTTTTGTGGTAAAGTATATATAACATAAAATTACCATTTTAACCATTTTTGAGTATACACATTTAATAGCTTAAAGTATATTCACATTATTGTAAAATCACCATCACCACCATCTGAATCAAGAACTTTTTCATTTTCCCTAACTGAAACTCTATACCCATTAAACAGTGACTCCCCAATCCCCGTTTCCCCAGCCCCAGATCTACTATTCTGCTTTCTGTCTCTGTGAATTTGGCTGTTCTAGGTACCTCATATAGGTGTAATCATACAGTATTTATCTTTTTGTGTCTGGCTTATTTCACTTAGCAAAATGTTCTCAAGGTTCAGCCATGTTGTAGCATATGTCAGAATTTCCTTCCTTTTATTTTAAAAAAATTTTTTTAAGATTTTATTTTTACATAATTTCAACACCCAACATGAGGCACGAACTTACAACCCTGAGATCAAGAGTCACATGCTCCACCAACTAAGCCAGCCAGGCGCCCCTCCTAACTTTTAAAGGCTAAATAGTATTATATTGTATGGATATGCCACATTTTATTTTTCTATTCATCTATAGATGAACATTTGGGTTGTTTCCACCGTTTGCCTACTGTGAGTAATGAATGTTAGAGTAGAGTACTAGCACCTGTTTGAGTCCCTGCTTTCAACTCTTTATCCAGAAATGGAATTTATTTGTTTTTTAATAGAAAATACATACCTATGGTGGACAATATAAAAGGTACAAGTGGTTGTACAGTGGCCCCTGAGCACCTGCCTCCCGGTTCTGCTCCCAGGAATCTTCACTGAACCCAGGTTCTTGTGAATTCTTCCCTGGAGAGACTTTTGCAGCCATAGGCATGCCTGCCCCACACAAAAATGGTGGTAAACCATAAGCACCCTTCTAAACCTTGCTTTATCCCCCCCACCTAACAATAATATTTCTAAAAGATCATTTCATAGCAATGTTTAAAGAGTATTCACTCTATTTTTTTGAGAAAGAGAGAGCGCACATAATGAAGGGAGAGGGGCAGAGGGAGAGAGAGAGAATCTTAAGCAGACGGCGCACGCAAAATGGGGCTTGATGCAGGGCTCGACATGGGGCTCAATCTCACAGCTGTGAGATCATGACCTGAGTCAAAATCAAGAGTCTGATGCTTAATCAACTGAGCCACCCAGGTGCTCCATTAGTATGCACTCTATTTAAAAGCTTCGTGGTTTTCCATGTACAAAACTTTTTTTTTTTTAATCAGTCTCCTATTGATGTATATTTAGGTTGTTTCCAGTGCTTTGCTGCCACAAACAATGCTGTAATAATAACAGCCAGAATTTACTGAGCATTTACTATGTACCAGGCCCTCTTTAAAATCCTTTCCATGTATTATATCATTTAATCCCCATGGTAATCCTCTGACATAAATGAAGAAAGGTGGGTAACTGCTCCAAAGTACACATATGTCTTTACCCACTGGTCGACTATATCCGTAAGATAAATTTCTAGACAAAGAGTTGCTGCCACCCAAAGGTATGTACATTTTAAAGTTTTATAAATATTGCCAAAGTGGCTTCAGAGAGCCTGTGCCTAACTGCAGAATCACCAGCCATTGTGTGGAAGAGGGCCCATCTCCTTCCACTATTGCAGTTCTGAAACCTTTTAATATTTGCAGATCCGAAAGGTAAAAAAATGGTATTTCACTGTGACTGCCACTCTAGTTTGCTTCTTTTTTAAAAAATAAGGTTGAGCATCCTTTCAAATGTTTAAAGACCACTTGTTTTATAAATGAGGTTTTAAAAACTTGACAAAATGGAGCCACTTGGGTGGTTCAGTCAGTTAAGCACTGGACTTTGGCTCAGGTCATGATCTCACAGTTAATTCATGAGTTTGAGCCCCACATCAGACTCTGTGCTGTCAGTGCAGAGCCTTCTTGGGATTCTCCCTCTCTTCTCTCTCTCTCTCTCTCTCTCTCTCTCTCTCTCTCTCTAAGTAAATAGACTTAAAAAAATCTTGACAAGTGATTCCACAGTTTATCTAGAAGAATCTGTGGGCAAGGTAGCCTGGGTTCCTTAAAATTTCCATTTCCCTCTATATTTTTCTGAATAGGTATAATCACAATATTATAATATAATCACAAGATTATATTATATAATCACAATAATTATTATATAATCACAAGAATATATTATAATCACAATATTATATAATATAATCACAAGGTTCAAAATTTAATAGGAGTAAAATGGTATAGAGTAGACAACCCTCCTTACAAGTCTCTTACTAGCTGCCCAGTTCCTATCCCTAAATGCAATCTGGGTTCCATTTCTTGTCTCCTCCTATGGACATAATGTGGGCCATGCTGTTACCCTGAGCTGTTTCGTGTCTGAAATACTAAGTTCCAACATCCACTCCAATCCCACCAGTGTCCTCTTAACTCCACACAGTACCTGACCTACAACCTCACCAAGACTCCTCTTGTGAGGCATCATCTGCCCCTTCCTTTCGCATCCAGGTGAGATTCTCTGCCCCTCTGGAGCTTCACTTTATTGCCCACTGGCCTCTAGTCCCCCCAGCCTGGAAGTCTTTTCTGTTTCACATCACCTAGCTGACAATTGCTCATCCACAGGATTGCTTGAATTTTAAAATCTTAACAGAGTAACCACGTAACTGATTGCCCAAACCGGAATCCTTTTTGAGAATGAAAGGGGGGCACTGCTAACAATGAAGCCAAGACAAGTGGGCAGATGGTGACTGTCCAAGGCAAATTGGGATGCAAGTTTCAACCCTAGTTTTAAGGACAATCACATTTAATTTCAGGGCAGAGATGAATGTGCTGAGTCCAACAAATGAATACATTGCTGGCTTTGTCCACTGCCCAAGGTTCTCCTCCAAATTGAAAACATTTTTAATAGCACATTTCTCCAAATCTATCCTTTGTAATATCAGTTTCAGCCCCTAAACTGAAGTGTATTAGACACAGTTTATTTTCTAACATTCTTCGCATATATCTTGAGCCCCCATTTAAAAAAAGGTGCTGACACTTAAATTTCTGTTGGTTCCAGTTTCCCTTTTGGGGTTGGAATGGGGTGGGGTGCTGGACTCTGAGGGAACTACTTAGGCCCCTACAATTGATGTCATCTGTCCTTGTCCCATCTAGTCCTAAACCCGTCCCCCAGGCCAGTTTAGCCATTTACCGGCTGTGTAAACTCAGACAAATTACTTTATCCTCTTAGAGCTTAAATTTCCAAATTTCCTTATCTGTAAATGAGGGTAACAGTAGTTCATGTTAATTAAGTGCTTAGCACTTGACAGGCACTGTTCCAAATTACTTCATTTGATCCTAAGCCTAAATTCATGAGATACATACTGTTATTCCCATTTTACGGATGAGGAAACCAAATCTCAGGGTTATAACTATCCTGCCCAAAGTCATGTGATCTCCTGCTGTTAACCACTGCCCAACCCTTTCTTTCATAAACAGTAATGATCACATAGGGTTATTGGAGGATTAACTGAGGTAATTTTGTAAAGTTCTCAGCCCAAATCCTGGCACATAGTAAAAGCTTAATAAATTCTAAGCTAATGTTTTAACCATGATTTTTTGGTTGTTTTCATCCAAAATGCCGCTGGAATTGTATTTAAAAGATATATAAATTTGGAGCACCTGGGTGGCTCAGTTGGTTAAGGGTCTGACTTCTGATTTTGGCTCAGGTCATAATTTCACAGTTTGGTTCATGAGATTGAGTCTCACATCAGGCTCTGCACTGACAGCATGGAACCTGCTTGGGATTCATTCTCTCTCTCTCTCTCTCTCTCTCTCTCTGCCCCTCCCTTGCTTGCATTCACTCCCTCTCTCAAAAGAAACAAATAAACATTTTTTAAAAATGTATATAAATTTATGAATATTTAACATGTTTGCCCTATTCGGTTTTCCAATTCTGAAATGTTACCTTATTTTATGTTTCTTAGCAAAATTTTATCATGCATTCTCCTATAAGACATGCATTTCTAGGCAAGTTTATTTCTAGATGTTTTAGGAGTTTTGTCACTATTGAAAATGAAATCTTTCCATCAGACAGTATGGGTGTGCCCAGATTCTTGTTAATGAATCACCCCCCAGGGGCCCTGAGAGGAGTGGCTTTCCCTCTCATTTTAGGCTGACAACGTGAAGGCCACTTGACCCACATGGTGACACACAGTCTGACAGGGAATGAGGCACAGGCTGAGGAACGGCTTTCCATGGGGGCTTAGGTTGGCTGACAGATCACTGTCCTCTGTCTCCAGAAGTACAGCCTGGGGGAAGGGAGAAGTGGTTTTGCTCTGGGTCTCTCCGGGAGTCTGAGGGATGAATTCCCAGGTACCTGCATTTCCTCTGTGGCCTCAGTGATTCCTAATTGAGTTTGTCAAATGATGGCTCCCACGGCAGCTTTGTCAAGGGCCAAGCTTGCCACCTTGGGAGTGTGGATTGCTTGAGAAAAGGGATTGCTCATTTTTCTACGGTGAATAAGTCATCTGTGGAGTCCCTAACAGTCCTCTTTGGCCAGCCTTCACCCAGAGCCTTCAGAGGGCAGCAGAGAGCAGATGCAGAGGTTCCTGGCCTGCAGAGGGATTTTGGTTCCCAGGGAAGTAACAATGACTACTCCGTTCCTGCAAATGGCCAGGAATACCACTCCCCACCTCCTCAGAATAGGCATATTGTGAACTTCCTGGGAATGTACTAATTATTACTGGTTGATACTAAGTATGTTCTGTGGGCCAAACACTGACCTAAGATTTTATATATATATCTATATATATCTATATATATAGAGAGATTCAGTCAGTTCTCATAACAACCACTGAGGTAGATACAATTAATATTTCCACTTTTCAGTTGAGGAAATTGAAGGGAAAAAAAGATAGGCAACTTGCTCAACATCCCATAGTTTGTGGAGCCAGGATTCGAACCAACCATCTATAAGCTATTATGGGTGTCAGGGATGCCTCAGTGAACAAGACAAAGTCCCTGCCATGTTAGAGGATAGACAATAATGAATGAATAAACAAACATATAATGTGGTTTTGGATAGAAATTCCATATGGACCAATAAGGCAGAGTTAAAGAAAGGGGTGTTTTATATAGGCTGGTCAGGAAGGACCTTCCTGGGTAGATAACATTTGACCAGAAAGCTGAATACACGAGAGAGCTGAAGGTTGGAGAAACAGTAAATGCAAAGGTCCTGAGGTGGGAATGAGCTTAGGATGTTAGAGGAACAGCCCGAGGTGTAGTGTGTTTGGTGCAGAGTGAGCTGAGATCTGTGCTGTTGCTGGCCAAGGCCACAGCAGTGATGGGAGGTAGATGGAGATGAAGTAGGGAGAGAACCCATCCATTGTATAGCCTGAGCCTGGCTTCCTCAGGCTTCTCAGCTTCCCTGTAAGCGATCTCTCTTTTTTTTTTTTTTGCCTTCCTGACTACAGTATTGACATCCCACAGTATGTTCCCTCCTCACCCTGGATACAGTTCAAAAGCAGCTAAAGTGGACAAGAATCTGGGGCAGCCAGTCTTGTACCACCCACCAAAGCTTCACACAAACAATCTGAGAGAAAAAATCTCACATACTGGCATGAGGCTTGCCCAGCTTGTGGAAAGCCTTTTGTGGGTCCCCAAATAACTCCTTACTCCCACCAACACAAGGGTAGGAAGCTCGCTTTTCCTTCATGAGACTTCACCCCCTATGCCAGCACCCTATGTCAAACCTGCCTACACCCTACTATATGTGAAACCCAGGTGGGGTTCAGATGGCATATAGCCAGAAGGTGGAAGGGAATCTTTCCCTCTAAATTAACCACCCCTGTCTGCTGGGTTTCTAAAGGAAAGGGAGACCCAGAGGTCAAAAGCTGCAAATTACTAAGAATCTTTGCCCCTCCTCCCTCCCTCATAAGCATCCTGGTGATTGAGGTGGGCCCATGTGAAGTGTTCTTTTGGCCTGGGTCACAGGCATCCTAGTTTCTAGAACCAGAGGGGGCTGAACAGTCTAATCCAGGATTTCTCAACCTTGGCACTATTGACAGTTTGGGCCAGCTCATTGTTTGCTGTGGAGGTGTCTTGTTACATTGTAGGATGTTAGCAGCATCCCTCGCCTGTACCCACTAGAGGCCAGTAGAGCTCTCATCCCAGTGTTATGTTACAACCAGAAATGTCTCCAGACATTGCCAAATGTTCCCGGGGGTGATGGGACACCTCTGACTAAGAACCCACTGGGTCCAATCTCTTCCCTTTCTCCTAAGCCAATGCATGGGTCTCAGCTGTTACCTCTCTGGTGGTGAGGGAGGACTGGAAACCCTCAAGCATTTGTCTCAATGCTTAATGCCAGCTGGGCAAACCAGTCCTCTTGGCAGAGGCCAGAGGTAAGGAAGAGGAGAGAAATGGGATGGCCAGATCTTCTTTCAACATTTTTCACTCACAAAACTGAACCATGGGGAAGGGCAGGGGTCCAGATGGCTATAGGTACCACTGGACTAGGTTGGTCTCTCTCTCTCTCTCTCTCTCTCTCTCTCTCTCTCTCTCTCTCTCCATTTGGTCTCCTTAGGGTCTCTCTCTCTGTCTCTCTCTGTCTCTCTCTCTTTCTCTCTCTCTGTCTCTGTCTCTCTCTGTCTCTCTCTCTCTGTCACACACACACACACACACACACACACACACACACACACACACACACTTCTACCACTCTGTGTCTTGGCTCTGTTCTCTCTCCCTGAAGACAGGCTTTCTCCAAAGATAAAAGAGAGCTCAGTGCAGGAGAAGAAGGGTAGCAGGTGGGTTGACAAAGACCAAAAGATTGGCAGGACAGGAACAAGAGATTTTGGGTATCAATGAGGTAAGAGTGAAGTCATTCATCATGGGGTCCAGGTCAGAGTGGGGGTAAATGAAGCCATGCACAGCTGGTGGAAGGGGAGAAGAGGAAGATATGTGGATACTAGAGGTCTTCATCAGGTTGAAAAGCAGAAAGGAAGAGAGGTGGAGATTGGAGCTGTCCGCTAAGAGTCTCAATCTTCCACCCAGCCTCACGAATATTTGTTCTGCTTCAGAGACAGGCTTGTAGAATCACAGGATGATAGAGCTTGAAGGAAATTTAGGGACGCTTTAGTCCAATCAACTCCATGGAGGCTCTTTCATTAGTTCATCAGCATTGGAATTTGAGAATGATACTTGTTTACAATCTTTCCCTCTATGCTTGGCATCAAATGAGAAATAAGATATAGAAGTCACATAGGTACAAATCAAAATAACTTTGTAACAAGTAAAGCTGATTAGAGAATTTGGTTTAGAATGTACAACCACAGTCACACTTCCCAATTTCCCCCCCAGAATTAAACCTGTCTACCCAGCACTGGAAGACTCCCTACCTACACAGTGAGAATCTGCACTGGAGGTTTCCTGTGAAGAGAGGAGGAGAGGAGCACAACCTGGACTTGCTCTGAAGCAGGCAGTTCTCAGAAGGCTCTGAGTCATGGCACAAACCCATTCATTCGCCCAATCGCCTCCTCTAGGTAAGAGTGAGTAGGAGGCAGAGAGGTAAGTGAAAAGGACCCTTAGCAAGACTTCGGAAAGGACAGAAGCTACTGCTTTATAAGGAAGGGTACGGGGCTTAGAGGGAGATGGAGGGGTTCCCCTAACAAGATATCATGTCTTAAGTGCAAACTCGGCTTCGAGAAAACTGGAGCCCAGAGAGGTGAGGTGATTATCTTAAGACTACACAGCTTTGGGGACAGAAGGAGGTTCTTCAAACTTCTCATGCCAAGGCCTTACCGTTTCACGCTTGTAATTGCAGCAGGTCCGCTTCATCCAGCGTCCTCCACGTAATAGTCAGTAACAAGAATCTCCTGCTCTATCATTCAGAAGCCTTCTTGCCCCTTTCTCCATCACCACCACTCCCTCCACCACCTCCATCTACCCCTCATCACCTCCATCTACACCTCTACGACCTCCATGGGCATCTCATCACCTCCATCCTCGCCGCCACCGCCTCCATTTATGCCCAACTACCATACTGCCAATTCTACCATTCCACCTACCATTTCTCTCTTTACCATTTCCACCATCATTACTACCATCCCCTTTTTGGTTAGCAGGAAGCCAGCACAGACCACTTGGGTGGAGAAGGCTACCCACATGGCTGTGGTCTTGAGATGTCTTCGGGCTCTTTGAGATCAAATATCTCTTCAGCTTTTGATGTCCCCAGTCCCTCCAAAAATATCATCTTGGAGTGTTTTAAGAAGATTGTGATACAGATACATAAACATAACTACACGCATTTAAACTCTTTGACCACAAGTATAAACTGCCACTGTTTCTTGTCATGCCCTAATCTGATAGCTACAGATTTAGGCACCTGCAATGTGATAAGATTCATTACTGGCATCTCAGTAGTCCTCAAAGCTCTAATGACCTAAAGGCTGAAGATATTCAAATAAGCTGTAATTTGGTGCCAGCCAGCTGGGGTCCCCCCAGGATGTAATACAAAACCAGTATGTAATACAAACCCAGGCCTCTGTAGGCTCCAGGAAGTGCTGCCACTGATCTGTGCAATGGGTGGCCCTGGGTAGGGGTGGGGGTGGGGTGGGGGTGGCTAGATCACCTGTAAATTCTCTTCCAGCTCTAACATCCCTCTGAGACAGAATCCAAAAAGGACATGTGTATAGAAATCATGTAGGGAGATAAACAAGTATTTAAAAACCAGCGCTGGAACACAACACTGCCTTAAGAGGATCACTAAGTTAAAATCCAAGAAGAAATTTAGAGCAAAGTTGTCCGCCTATGATTATGGCCAGCTCTGTTTAGACTCTGCACGACCCTGGTATGTCAGCTAAGCAGGCATCAGTCCCTTCCCCTGCAGGAGTGTCCCTTCCCCCACCCTGGTCACATGGCTGACCGCCACTGAGCCCCACAAGTCAATCTCCAATGCCCCAAATACTGTTCAGCCTGGAAATCACAGAGCGTCCCTCTTGCCACCTAACAGCAACAGAGCAAGTGACTCTGGTCTTCCTGAGATTTGGATCCTGGTTTCCAGTGCTAAGATCGTGAAGGTAAGTTTGCAGCTTGGAGTTTCAGAGATAGTAGACAAGACTATGCAGATAAGGGAAAATATGCTTTATAATATGAACATAGAGTATTTGAGAGTGAGCTTCACACACACTGAGACAGAGAATACCATGAAAGCTGAATAAATCATCCAAATGAGCATTGTATATTTGCCTTTTCTTTAAAAAATTATACTGTATTAGTCACCCTGGTGCCTTGATTTCACTCCAAATTAACCAAAATGACATGAAGAGTCACTCTCTCTTCACACCATGGTGACTTAGTTCATTGTTGTTCTCATCTGATGGAACTGGAAATATTTTTCTTCTCGGCAATGCAAATTTCTGTTGCCTTTGCCAAATTTACAAGATTGGCTGAAATTTTTATGAAGTAAGCAAAAAGCCTGAGACCCACTTCTTCCCCAGAAAGCTATGGGAAAATAGATTATATATGTTGATATAACCTCTCAGGATAGAAAGTAAATAATGGCTAGCCTCTTTCATTACACATTTCTGTTGTTTGGTTTAGAAACTGTACCTGGTCTTGTTGCTAGTGGTTAGCTTGGGGATACTTTGCTTGTTTTCCCTTCCTCTTCTGGGGCATTCATGGGTGAGGTCTGCAGGGCCCAGAGGCAATGAATAAGCTACCGGTTGGGAGGGTGGCCTTTCTCTAGCTTCTAAGCTTAGTTTTTAAAGCCCAGCATGACCCTGTGTCATTCTTGTCAATTCAGTTCACAAAATAATCTCAGATGAGCCCTCGGGGAGGTCCTTTTTTTGCAACTCTTTGGACTATCAGAAGAGTTCACTGGATATGGATGTTGGACTGGCCCCTGTTCTTAGATATAATTAGGTCAAATGGTTTAAAAGATGGGATGGTAGGAAAAACTCCCAAAAGACTGACTGGTAAATGTGACACAGTCCTTTTTCTAATTAGTTCCCCCCACCCCGAGATATGGATGTCTAATCTTGAGGATTTATTGCTATATTTTGCCCCTCTTCCCTAAGAAACTATTTTGTTCTGTTTGTTTTCAGTGTCTAGAACAAATACCTGGAACAAAGAGGATTTGTTGAGTTGAATTGACGTGCCTCTGTGGACAGGGTTAGGGGGTTCGGAGAGGTGGCAGTGTTAAATGTCAGGTGATTCAATTACCAGAGTTTTGATAGTCAAAATGTATTGCATACCCATGAGGTTGGCTGTATCACCACCTCCTTGCTGCTCTGGATAATAAGGCTGCTTGGGGAGGGACTCTGATTTCTGTTTCCTGGTGTTGCACTCTGGTGCTTAGCCTTGCAGGCTTAGGACATTGATTTTGTCAGTAGGGTGTGCATTCTCAGGGATCCAATATGGGATTCCAGGCTGGTGGCAGGAGCAGTAAAGTGGGAAAGAGAATTTGGTCTGATTCCTCACTATAAAGCCATACTCACCCCAGGCTCTAAAGATGGATGGGAGAATAATGATGAGTGAGTCATGTTACCCAGTGGAGGGGCTGGTGTAGGAAAAACTGCTGCTACAAGTTCTTTCATTTGTGACATGCCAGGGGCTGGTGTGTAACTAACACAATTCCTTTGGCAACATATTGCAGTGGCCGGTTGTACTGGTTAATATTCTAGGGATGTAAATAACTCAAATGGACTGAAGCTAGCTGAAGGCCTTTTTTATAAGGCCTTTGGGAGGTCTTGCAGATGGGAATTCAGCTAGACATCTGGAAGGGCCTAGAACTCAGAAGTTGATGGCCTCTTCCAGACTCCCCTATCTCTCATGTCTTGACTTCTTTCTTTCCTCTCCTACCCCCTCTCTCCCTCCATTTTCTCCCTCCCTTTCTCTTTCCCATCCTTCCGTCCTTCCTTCCTTCCTTCCTTCCTTGGGTTGGGGAATCAAAGAGAAGCAAATTTCAATTATAGCTCCACCATGCCTGGCCCTGTGACACAGGAAAAAAATTACTTAATTCTCGGAATCTCCATTTCTTTATCTGTAAAATGAGGGTGAAAATTATGCACCTCACTGAATTTTAGTCTGGATTAAATGAGATTATGAAAGCATTCAATTAATATGGATTATATAAAATGTGGAGATAGAAATTCTGTTTCAAGGGTTAGGTCACTTTTGGAAATTTTTCTGGTGAGCCATTGCTGCTGCTGATTAGAGTAGTAGTTTATTTAAACACTTTGCATATGGCCAACATGCTGCCTGATTTGTTTCAAATGAATGGTTCCCTTTGAAGATGATCAGGGGCAGCCTGGGTTCTTCTCCTACTTCTGCATACTCCTGGAAGGGAGCTTCTCTCAAGTTGTGAGGAGGTAGGAACCAGCACAGAGGAGGTGGGGAAAGAATGGTCTCAACTAGTGCAGAGCTGGGAGACGTGCATCTACTTGAATATGAACTACATTACATCTCCATGCTTCCATAGTTGTGTAAAGTTTTCACCTGCTCACATCCGTATTGTCATTTTGCATTCACTTTTGTTTGGTTTCCAATCTGAGAATCCATAGTACTTCAAATATGAAAGAATATGTTTTTAAACCATGCTGGAAAAGCCTCTTTCATTTGTATCAGTCAGGCCGGTTCAAAATCCACTGACTCCGGGAGTTACAATGTTATCAGTACTTCTGATACTGTTTCTCCACTTTTCTTGGATGCTTTCCTCCATGTGGCAAGCAAGATAGTAGCACCCAAGCTTGTCAGCTTCACAGCACCAGCTCCAGAGCCAGAGCCAGAGCCAGAGCCAGAGCCAGAGCCAGAGCCAGAACAGTTAGTTTTTGGATGGACCAAGTGGAAATGTCCTGGGAAGAATTATGATTGGCCCAGCGTTGGGCATGGGATCAGCATGCAACCAATCTCTGTGATGGGGGAAAGGGGAGTATTTGATTGGCCAGGCTGTGTCACATGGCCTTTCCTGTTTGTGGTTGGGGAAAGGTGGAATCTTCTCACCTAAAAGATTTGGAGGCAGGTTCTATTTGTTAAAGAGAGAGGATCTGTTACTCATCTTCTCTACTCCTCATGCTATGAGGGTTGAGGAAGATATAAATTCTCAAAAAATCACCAACCAATCGGAGCTACCAGTGCGTCCATGCTAAGCTTACCAGTACACAATACCCGGCTTGGATGCAAAGATGTAATCTTTTTATGTATGTGAGGCTCATGTGAAGCAAACTCCGTGTATGGTGATTCAGTTTAATAGAAACTATAAATGGGAGTTGTCTTTTTAAACAGTGGTTCTCAAAGTGTGGCCCCTGGATCAGCAGCTTCAGCATCAACTTGTTGGAAATGCAAACCTTTAGTCTACACGCCAGATCCACTGAATCAGTAACACTGGGTGGAGCCCAGAAATCTAGGTTTTAACCAGCCTTCCAGGTGACCGATACATGCTTAAGTTTGAGAACTACTGTGAACCACTTTCTTAAAGATTCTTTGTTTTATAGTTCTCCTAAATATTTTAAACATGATTCACTTTGAGCAAACGGACTTAACCATGGATTTTCAGGGGGATACAATTATGGCATGAATGGGGAGTACACATGCCATATTAAATTATTTGCCTTAAAATATTTAAAATAAAAATAATATATACCCATATTTTAAAAATCAAGTAACACATGTAAGAGATTATAATAAAAAGCAAGAAAAACTCCATTCCAGCTTCTTGCACACTCCACTGTTCCACTTCCCAAAGATGATCACTTGGAATTCTTTTAGCTTTTTCTGTTGACTACGCCCACTAATAATTATACATATGGTTTATATATATGTATCTCCTGCAATTTATCAGAGTTGGATAGTAGCCATCCACTGGTGAATATTTAATTATCTTATACCACACCCATCTCTTCTTCATTCTCTCAATGTACATATATCATCGTTTTTAGTTAATTAAAAAATCAGTGTTTATACTCCTATGACCATGTACCATAATCACATTTTATTTCTTGCAGTTTTAATTTTTTCCTGGTGTTTCCAGTTGCCTTTCTTGGCATTTTCTGTCTTTGTCGCGGTCTTAAATTGTTCCAGATTCTCAAGGAGTGTATCAAATCTCTGGCATTTCATCTTTTCCTTGAGTGGCTCCTTCTGAAACCTCATTTTTAGCTCTTCTGAGGACTGACTGGGGCTGTGGCACAGCTGTCATTATTCTTCTGGTTGGACCCCTCTCCTGAATCCCATTGTCTTCCCCTTCTTGGTTCCTGGTGGTAACATACTTAAATAACTTCCCAGAAGTTATGAGACTGAAGTAAAATGATTTCTTTTTTTTTTAATTTATTAAACGTTTTATTTATTTTTGAGACAGAGAGAGAGAGAGAGAGAGAGAGAGAGAGAGAGAATGAACGGGGGAGGGGCAGAGAGAGAGGGAGACACAGAATCGGAAGCAGGCTCCAGGCTCTGAGCCATCAGCCCAGAGCCCAACGTGGGGCTCGAACTCATGGACCGCGAGATCGTGACCTGAGCTGAAGTCGGACACTTAACCGACTGAGCCACCCAGGCGCCCCAAAGTAAAATGATTTCTTGCTGAAATCATTGCTGAGTCTGAAAATGTCTTCTACACTCTGTCTTGACTGGCTGAGTAGAGAATGCTAGGTTTGGAAACCATTCTCCCTCAGAATTTTGGATGCGTTGCTCTATCATCTTCAGTTATCCAAGTTGCTGATAAGAAATCTTCTGATGGTCTGATTTTTATTCATTTATAGGTGACCTGTTCCTGTTTCTTTCACTCTAGAAGTTTTTAGGATTTCTTTTTTCTTCACATTCATCTAGTGTTCTAAAATTTCATAATAACATATCAAGGTGTGATATTCTTTAGTCATTCTTTCTGCAAGGTTCTCAGTTGGCCCATTTTATTTGAGACTGTTATGTCATAGTGTTGGGGATTTCTCTTATTTCTTTAAAAAAACCTCATTTAATAGTTTTAAATAAAATATTTCAAACTTGTAAACATAAGACATTCACATATCACTGTCCAGAATTAACAGATGTTCACATTTTATCATATTTGCCTTATATCTCTCTATAGCTATCCAAAATATCAAAGATACAGCTAAAACATCAATATTAAACCTTACCTCTCCCCAGAAGTAACCGGAAGTTAGTGTGTCTCATTCCTCTGCATGATTTTATGCTTTTACTTACAGTGTAGCAACGAACAGTAAAATGTAAAACAATGTTTTCAAGTTTTATATAAATAATGTCATTTTGTTTATATCTCTTTACAACTTCTTTTTAAAAAAATTCCTTATGTTTTTGAGATTTATGAATGTTAATACACAGGATCTAGTTAATTCATTTGATCTCCCCATAGTATTCCATTATGTATCAGTTAGGAAGGTCTTTAGCTAAAAGTAACATAAAATTTGGCTAGCAATTTAAATATACAAAGTAGATTTTTTTTTCATGTAATAGGAAGCCCAGAGATAAGTGGTCTGGAGCTCAGTGACATTATCAAGAAGGAAGATTTGCTCTAGCTTTCTGCTTTGTCCTCAGCCTGAGCCGTTGCTCTCATACCCATCACATCATTGGTGCAAGAGGGCTCCTTCATGTAGAAGTCCCATGTCTGAGGTCTATGCAGGAAAATGGGGGAGGTAATTGGCCAAATGTGCATTCCAGAGGTGTTTGTTACTTTTTATTAGGAAAATAAAAGCTTTTCTGCAAGCTCTACCCAGTGGACTTTCATTTAAATCTCACTCACTTCATAGGATTACATGACTACTCCTAAGATCAGTTACTGGTCAAAGGCCATATGATCACCATGAGTAATTTAGATAGATCACAATTCATGCCTGGAGTTGGGGAAGGTGTCTACAGCAATGAAGAGCCCTGTGTCTCTACCTGAAAAAAAAATAGGCAAGACAAAGAGAGGATGGATGTTAGAAAGTGTAGCAGACACTGTTACACAACCACTCAGTGCCCATTCTCTCTGTTCTCCTTACTAACAGAACCCAATCTTATATGCCCAGTAAATACTGTCCCAGAGTCTTTTGTCCTATGACCCAGGTGTGGTTTTGAGAAACAGAAAAGTATAGTATTTAAACAGGAAGTGGTTCAACTGTTCCCCATATCAAGAAGCCCAAGTGTGGGCTGTCCAGTGCTATAGAATGGCTCAGCAAAGACATTAAGGATTCAAGATCCTTCTTCTCCTTGTATCCATAATTAGCATGTGGCCTTCATTCTCATGATGACAAGATGGCTGCTGCACTTCCAGGCATCATGTCTATGCTCCAGAAATAGAGGGAAATGGGTTGCCAGATAAAATAGTTTGCCCAAATATTACTTGGGACATACTTATACTAAAAATTATTGACTGTGTACACAAAATTCATATTTAACTGGGAAAAATTCTATTTGTTAAATCTCACAACCCTCTCCAGGAAGGAAGAAGAAGGAAAAATGAAGGGGCTTTCTTCTGCAGAGGCTTCATCCAGGAAGGGAATCTTCCTAGGTTCTTTCTCCTAAATCTCTTTAGATAGAGATTGCTGAGGGACATCTGGGGGAAGTGATTGTTTTTAGTCAGCTGCACTGCTGCCCTGAATAAAATCAGAGAAGAACGGGGGATGGATATCAGGCAAAAGGTTAGCAATATCCTTTATGTCTTACAACCTCTCTTTACCCTGAAATCTCCTCATCTCTTCAAATAGTTACTTCCAATGTAGGTATTAAAAATATTTAACAACTCATATGGTATTGACACTGACCAATCAGAATGGATACATGACTACTAAGAATGAACACCAGCCACAAACAGCAAGCAGTATAATACTGCACATTGGTGGAATACCTATCATAGTTTTTGCTTAAATTAATATTCATTTTTATTATGACTGTATAAATATTCTGACATTTGAGTTACATAGTGTTTAGTGATTATTTTTCCTTTCATAACTCTTTATTCATTTTTTAAATGTTTATTTATTTTGAGAGAGAGAGGGAGGGAGGGGCAGAGAGAGAGAGGGAGAGAGAGAATCTCAGGTAGGCTCCACACTATCAATGTGTAGCCCAAGGCAGGGCTTGAACTCGTGAATGGTTCATGAGATCATGACCTGAGCCAAAATCAAGTCAGATGCTTAAGTGACTGAGCCACCCAGTCACCCCATTGACTTTTTTCTTTTTTTTAAATGTTTTATTTGCTTATTTTGAGAGAGGTGGGGGGCGGAGGGGGAGGGGGTGTGCACATGCATGCAGGGGAGGGGTAGAGAGAGGAGAGTGAGAATCCTAAGCAGTATTCCAGCTGTCAGTGTGGAGCCTGAGGCAGGCTTGAGTTTACAAACCATGAGATCATGACCTGAGCCAAAATCCAGAGTCCAGTGCTTAACTTACTGAGCCACCCAATTGCCCCTTGACTCTTTATTCTTGATAGAATCTCGGTACCCTCTCAAAACAGTGAAACACACCCAGATGATTGTTCCAGGCTTTTCTTGCACAGCCTGTGCAGAGCCTGGTCTAAGATGAACCCATTGCTCTCTGGACTGCTACACAGCTTCTTCCTGGGGCCTCCTGTGCCCATCTTTTGTGGTGGATCCCATTTTCTATATGCCATACTCCTTTCCTAGGTGCTCCTCCATCTTGCTGGAGTTCTTCCTTCAATTGCTTCCTGAAAAGTGCATAAGAAGCAAAATTTTAAGACATTTCTTGTCTAAACATGCCCCTTTTCTACCTTCACATTGGATATTTTGGTTAGGACTGGAATACTACTAACTTTTTTCTCACTTTTGGAGGCATAACTCCATTGTCTAATAGCTTCCACCATGTCTGATGCCAGTTCTCATGTCGAATTCTTTGTAGGTTGGCTTGTTTTCTTCTTCCAGAAGGTTTTAAAGGTCTTCTTTTTATATGTGATATTCTTACACTTCACAGTGATGTGACTTGGAGTCGATTTTGTTTTAAATTCCTTTTTCTGGGCTCTCAGCAATTTCTTTCAGCCAGGAAATTCAAATCCCATGTCATTTCCTTGATAATTTCCCCTCTATTATTTTTTCTTACCTCTCTTTTGAGAACTTGATATTAGATACCTGGACTGATCCTCTGATTTCCTTGTCTTTTTCCTATTACTTAAAAAATTATTTGTATTTGTGTTCTATTATCTCACATATTTCTTTCACCTTTATGTTCCAACTCTTTCACTGAAAATTTTCTTCTAGCGTATCTTTAATTTTGAAGAGTTCTTTCTTATTCTTTAAAAGTTCCAGGTTTATAGCATTCTACTTTTCTTTTTGTCATGGACACAGTGTCTTTTCTAGTCTACTTGAAGATGTGAATTGTATGCTTTTTAAATACTTCTTTGGCTGTCTACTTTGCTCCTGTTTCCTTGGACTTCCTCTTTTTCTGTTTGTTTTGGTCTCTGTCATTCTGGTGATTCTTGGCTGGCCATCATTCTGGAGTGGAGCTACCAAGCAGCTGTTTGACAAGCTGGAATTATTGAATGATAAACCCAAGATGGTGAGCCCTCACCATTTGTTAGAGATCCCCAAAATGTCAGGATCTGTAAGTCCTCCAGTCTCCCACCTGGAGGGTGTAAGTTTCATTAGTGTTCTAGGGGCCAACTAGGCAGAGGACTGAGTGGCTAACTACCTTTGCTTAAATCGTGTCCCCATGCCTCAATGCCCTTAGTTATCCAAAGGCCTTCAGGTTTAACCCCTCCATATTCTGGAATGGGGTAGGGGGTGGTGAGGGGGAGACATCTAGGAAACTCCTAGGAGAGAGAGATCTGAGTGTTTAACTGACTCCTTATGAAGATTTACAACCAACTCTCCTGCTTTTAGTCCTACCTTGTATCCTGGTCTTCAGATGTTTATACTGCCTCTGATTTCCTTTTTTTCTACTTTTGAGAACCATTTTGTATCAGTTAGAGACTATCTAATCCTTGAAGATTCAGATAAAACATTTTTTAAAAACTATCTGATCCTGGTATTTTATTTTTCTTTTCACTATAGAGAAAATTTCAGACATAACAAAAATAGAAAAAAATGATGATCCTTTTGTACCTATAATCCAGCTTCAATAATTATTCATGGGATATGGGAAAGGCTGTCTGTAATGCCTTTCCCATAAACATTTCGGTTAATGGTTATTGGTTAATCAAGGTTTTCTAATTATTTTAAAGTCAATTTTGATCATTTCTATTATTTTTCTAGTAAAATATCCATTTATCAGCCTTGTGGCTAAGAGATTATTTTTTTAAGTTTATTTATTTTGAGAAAGAGAGAGGGAGCACACACATGAGCAGGGGAGGGGCAGAGAGTGAGAGAGAAAATCTCAAAAAGGCTCCTTGCTGTTAGCACAGAGCCCCATATGGGGCTTGAACTCATGAACTGTGAGTTCATGACTTGAGCCAAAATCAAGAGTTGGTCACTTAACCAACTGAGCCGCCTAGGAATCCCATGGCTAAGAGATTTAATTCCAGAAAAAGATTGTCTGGGTTTGAATATCTGTTCCTCTGTTTCGGCAGTCAATTAAGCTCTCTGTGCCTCAGTTTTCTCATCTGTAAAATGGGAATAATAATGTTACTTATCTCCGGGGTGCCTGGGTGGCTCAGTTGTTCAAGCGTCTTGATTTCAAGTGACTCTTGATTTCAGCTCAGGTCATGATCTCATGGTTTGTGAGATCTAGCCCCACGTTGGGCTCTGCACTGACAGTGCCCAGCCTGCTTGGGATTCTCTCTCTCTCTCAAAATAAATAAATAAACTTTAAAAAATAATGTTACTTACAAGATTGTTGAGAAGACTCAATGAAGTCATGCATGCAGTCATAAATGCAAAGCATTTAAAACAGTTCCTGACATACTGAAATGTTAATTATTATTATTATCAAAGTTAAAATGTATTGGCATAAAGTTTTTCATGACATTCACTTTTAATTTTTAAATTCTGCACTATATTTTTAGTTATATCTCTTTTTCATTCCTAATATTGTTTACTTACGAATTTATCTTCATGATTAGTTTTATATAATTTGCCTATTTTAATAGTCTTTTGAAATAATTGCCTTTGGACTTATTAGCCATCTCTAATCTTGTTTTCTATTTCATTATTTTTTTGGTTTTATATTTATATTTTTCTACTTTCTTTGGGTTTTCTCTTTATTTTCCCTTAGGTTCTTTAGTTGAATGCTTATCACATTTCTTTTCCTTGTATTTTCCTCCCTGCCTCCATCACTCCTTTTTCTTTCTCTTCTCTCCTTCCTTCTTTGTTTCCTCTAAGTATGTTGCACCCTGTAAGTTTTAATATTTAGTAGTTGTAATTGTGAGTTCTAAATATCTAATAATTTCCATTGTGGTTTCCTATTAAACCCATGATTATAAATTACTTTTAGTTTCCAAGCTTAGATGTGTATATATATGTATGTATGTGTGTGTGTGTGTGTGTGTGTGTGTGTATATGTATATGTATATATTCTTACTGTAGAAGTATGATACAGATTCTTTGAAATTTACTAAGGCTTTCCCTGTGACCTAGCATATGTGCTCTCTTTAAATGTTCCATTTGTACTTGAAAAAGAGGTGTGTTCTCTATTTGTTAGAGATAGATATTTGAGCTTTTTCAATTTGTTTATGAATGGACTTGACCATTTCTCCTTGAAATCCTACCTTTTTGTGTCATACATTTTGAGGCTGTGTTCATCTTTTACTTTATAGTTATGAAGGTGGAAGAAGAGAAGGCTGGGGTAGGGAAGCTGGACCCTACTAACTACAGGAGGAGATGTCAGGATCAGGAAGGTAAGGTCACCTTGAGAACTTGATGCAAATCCTAGGAGGTCTGACAATTTCTTTATCCTTATAACACCCCTCCAGCAGGGGAATCTAGAGAGCTGGTTCCTTTCCCTTACCCACCCACGGTGTCTTCTCTGGATCTAATGGGACCAACCTTCACTTTGTCTTAAAGGGACCATATGGTCAGACTGAACACTGGAGACTGGCACTTTGTTTCTATGGATTAGGGCACAGCACCCCTGACACAAAATTAAACTTACCTAATTTTACAAGATGTACAAACCATACAAGATGCCAGTATTTCATAGATTCTAAAAATGGCAGCTCAGTTAAAACCAGTGCAAGAGGATGTTGAGTGGGGCTATCTGTTGTTCTAAAATGCTGACTCAAAGACCCTTACTTCCTACACTCTACAGAAAAGCAACCACAGGGCTTATGAAGAGGCAACCAGACAGGCTACTGCCCCACCACTGTTCCGGCCCCACTTGGAGGGAAACGCTAATCTCACTGTCTAGCTGGATGCTTTGTTGAGCTTCAGAATGTGTAGAGCGATTCTGGGACTGTAGATAGAGAAGAATGCAGCTGAAGAGTTCCTAGGAGAACTTGGCATTGTCCTGAGCCAAACTGCAAGGTGTTCACAGTCAGCGGAGAGGTTCTCCATTGTGAAGGAGGGAGCTTGGGGGAGGGCTAACTATTCTCTACAGTTCACCAGCTACACAGCCACACTCTGACGATTATGATAAGAGCCAGGAAGAAATGGGACAAGTTAGATCCAGGACAGAAAGTAAAATATCTTCCTGACAGCCATCTCCCCTGATTTCTTTAATAAGTATATTCTTCATGTGTATAGCCCTAACCATTTTCATAATCATTTTCCCATGTCATCCCATTCTATCTTCTCAAAAACCTTGCCCAGACACTAGAGAAAGGATTTTATTCCCACATTACAGGTGAGGATAATGAGTCCTAGAGAGGCAGATATCTATGGTCATAGAGCAAGTATAGAACAAGCCAGGGAGCACCCAGGGAAGCTGACTCTTGGGCAGAGGCCTTTCTGGTATACCAGCCGTTCCTGGTCTCAAGGGTGGAGAATAGGAACTCATCTGCTAAGCCCTTAGAGTAAAACTACTTACCTCTAAATTTTGGTGTCTATGGCTTACTCAAATTACAGATTGCTTAAGAAATGTAGAATAGAGCAAGAGAAATCACACCATGCTAGAGGGAGAAGAGAGAAGAAAGGAGGAGCACCATTCATTCTGACACTGATCCACTAGAAAGCAAGGCTATACTTCATAATAATCTCCACCTCACATTCCTGGGTACAGCCAAGAAAGACTGGAGGTTCAGAAGAGTGAGCAGTGAAGTGAGCTGGGGCAGGAGTCGGGCTCTAAATAGATTTAGACACTGAAATCCAGTTAACCTCATTTTCCTGTGCCTAGGAATGACTCATAGAGTCTTTTCACCAGGGTAGACACTCAACATATCTCTAAAAGGCTTAGATATACTTCTCCAAGATTCAGCTTGATGTGGTTTCTATGTGATAGCTTCAGCCATTGAATACCCAGACCTTTGTATCTGCATTTCAGGAGTTTGAGCCAAGAGACAGGCCTCCCTTCCAAGGAAAATAAAATCAAGTTAATGCAAATCTTGATGTAAGAACACAAATTCTAATTTCCTATTCTGCAGTAGCTTTCAACTCTCAGTTGCCATCCTTGGGCTTCAAAAATATAGTAGTCCCCTTACCTGTGATTTCACTTTCTTCAGTTTCAGTTATCAGTAGTCAAGCATGGTCTGGAAGCAGATGATTCTCTTTCTGACACATCATCAGGTCAATAGTAGCTATATCACAATGCCTATGTCATTCATGTTACTTCATCTCATCATGTAAGCATTTTATCACCTCACATCATCACAAGAAGAAAGGTGAATACGTACAATGAGATATCTTGAGAGAGAGAGAGAGAGACCATATTCACAACACTTTAATTATAAAATTTTGTTACAATTATTCTATTCTCTAATTTATTTGTTAATTTCTTACTGTGTCTAATTTATAAATTAAACTTTATCATAGGTATGTATGTGTAGGAAAAAACATGGTATATATATAGAGTTCAGTGCTATCTGCAGTTTCAGGCATCCACTGGGGATCTTAGAACATATCCCCTGTGGATAAGGTGGATCCACTGTAATTATAATAGTTTTTTTTTTTTTTTTTTGGCCAGCCTGCTCTTTGGAAAATTGTCACCAGGGAATTCCAGACTCAAACTTGTCCTAAACCAGTGGTTCTCGAACATTTTTGCTACCGTTCACATAGGAAGAGAAAAAGATCTTCCCACTCATTTATCCCACCCATTCTCATTTCTCTTCAAAAAGAAGAAAAAAGAGAACAAAGTGTAAAGGCCCAAAAGAGAAAAGTAGCTTTAGAACTCAGGGAGGGGAGAGATGAATAAGTGAAGTACAGGGAATTTTTAGGATGGTGAAACTATGCTGTATGATACTGTAATGGTAGATGCCCATCATTATGCATTTGTCAAAACTCATAAAACTATATAACACTAAGAGTGAGCCTTATTGTAAACTATAGACTATAGTTAATCATAGTGTATCAATAGTGGTTTATTAATTGTAACAAATGTGCCACACTAATGCAAATTGTTCATAATAGGGGAATCTATTCATAGCAATAAATGCCTACATTAAGAAAAAAGAAAGAGCCCAAGTAAACAACCTAACTTTATACCTTAAGGAACTAGAAAAAGAAAAACAAACTAAGCCCAAAGTTAGTGGAGGGAGGATATAACAAAGATCAGAACAGAAATAGGTAAAATAGAGACTAAAAAGACAATAGAAATGATCAATGAAACTAAGAACTGGTTTTTGAAATGATAAAATAAGCAAATCTGTAGCTAAACTTACTAAGGGAGGAAAAAAAGAGAAAACTCTAATAAATGAAATTAGAAATGAAAGAAAACACATTACAACTGAAAACAGATATAAAAAATCAGAAGAGACTACTATGAACAATTATATGCCAATAATTTGGACAACTTAGAAGAAATAGATAAATCCCTAAAGATACAACTTACCAAAACTGAATAATGAAGAAACAGAAAACCTGAATAGACCAATTACTAGCAAGGAGTTTGAATCAGTAATCAAAAACCTCCCAACAAACAAAAATTCAGGAACAGATGGCTTCACTGGTGAATTGTGTCAAACATTTAAATAAGAATTAATACTAATCCTTCTCAAACTCTTCCAAAAAATAGAAGAGAGGAGAACACTCTTTTTTTACAATGTTTGTTTTTGAGAGAGAGAGAGAGAGAGAGAGAGAGAGAGAGGGAGAGAGAGAGAGAGCGAGCAGGGAAGGGGCAAAGAGAAAGGGAGACACAGAGCCTGAAATAGGCTCCAGGCTCTGAGCTGTCAGCACACAGCCTGATACAGGGCTCGAACCCATGAACCACAAGATCATGACCTGAGCTGATGTTGGATGCTTAACTGACTGAGCCACCCAGGCACCCCCAGAAGGGAACACTTTCAAATTCATTTTATGATGCTAGCATTACCCTAATACCAAAACTATGACACTACAAGAAAAGAAAATTACATGCCAATATCTCTGATGAACATAGGTGCAAAAATCCTCAACAAAATATTGGGAAACCAAATTCAACAATACATTAAAAGGATCCTACACCATGATCAAGTAGGATTTATTTCAGGAATACAAGGATGGTTCAACATCTACAGATCAATCAATGTGATATACCCACTAACAAAATGAAGGATAAAAATCGTAAGATTATCTCAATAGATGTAGAAGATATATTTAACAAAATCCAACATCCATTCATTATCAAAAATCTCAACAAACTGAGTATAGAGGGAATGTACCTCAACATAACAAAGTCCATATATGACAAGCCTACAGCTATCATACTCAACAATGAAAAGCTGAAAGCTTTTCCTCTAAGATCAGGGACAAGGTCAAGATGCCCACTCTTGCACTTTTATTCAATATTGTACTGGAAGTCTTAGCCAGAGCAATTAGTCAAGAAAAAGAAATAAAAGGCATTCAAATCAGAAAGGAAGAAGTAAAACCATCTCTACTTGCAGATGACATGATATTATATATAGAAAACCCCAAAGACTCCACCAAAAAACTGTTAGAACTAAAAAACAATTTCAGTAAATTTGCAGGATACAAAACAAATATACAAAAATAAATACATATATATATTTCTATATATGAATAATGAACTATCAAAAAGAGAAATTAAGAAAACAATTCTATTTACATTTGCAACAAAAAGAATAAAATACATAGGAATAAATAAACTTAACAAGGGAGGGAAAAGACTTGTACACTGAAAATTTTAATACCTTGGTCAAAGAAATTGAAGAAGACACAAATAAATGGAAAGATATTCCATGCTCATGGATTGTACAAATTAATATTGTTAAAGTGTCTGTGTTACCCAAAGCAGTCTACAGATTCAATGCAATCCCTATCAAAATTCCAATGGTATTTTACACAGAAATAGAATAAATAGTTCTTAAATTTGTATGGAACCATGAAAGACCCTGAATAGCCAACAGTGACCTTGCAAAAGAACAAAGCTGGAGGCATCATGCTTCCTGATTCAGAAGATATTACAAAGCTATAGTAATCAAGACAGTATAGTATTGGCATAAAAGCAGACACATAGATCAATGGAAAAGAATAGAAAACCCAGATATACACACACACACTCGTAAGTTCAATTAATTTATGACAAAGGAGCCCAGAATATACAATGGGGAAAGGATAGTCTTTCTGATGAGAAAACGGGACAGCCACATGCATAAGAATAAGACTGGATCTGGGCACCTGGGTGGCTCAGTCGGTTAAGTGTCCAACTCTTGATTTTGGCTGAGGTCATGATCTCACGGTTCGTGAGTTTGAGCCCCACATCAGGCTCTGTGCTGATGGTGTGGAGCCTGCTTCGGATTCTCTATCTCCCTCTCTCTTTTTCTCTGCCCCTCTCCTGCTCTCATGTTCTCTCTCTCTCTCTCTCTCTCTCTCTCTCTCAAAATAAATAAATAAAGCTTTAAAAAAAAGAATAAAACTGGATCTCTATTTTACATCACATACACACACACACACCTTAAAATGGATAAAAGACTGATGTAAGACCTGAAACCATAGAACTCCTAGAAGAACACATAGGGGGGTAGCGTTTTGGCATCAGTCTTGGCAGTGACAGAGAAAGACAAATACTATACGATCTCATTCCTATGTGAGAACCAAACTCATAGAAACAGAGAACAGATTAGTGGTTGCCAGAGGCAGGAGTTTGGGAGGGGACAAAATGGGTGAAAGTGGTCAAAGGTACAAACTTCCACCATAGGATAAACAAGTTCTGGAGATGGAATGTACAGCATGGTAACTATAGTTAGCAATCTGTTTGTATATTTGGAAGTTGCCAAGAGAGTGATTCTAAAATTTCTCATCAGAAGAAAAAGAATGAAACTATATAAGATGATGGATGTTAACTAGACTTATTGTGGTAGTAATTTTGCAATATATACATGTACCAAATCAGTATATTGTACACTTTACACTTGAACAGTGTTATAGGTCAATTATACCTCCATAAAAAAATAATAGGGGAAACTGTTGTGGAGTGGGGGTAGGGCAGAGATAAGATGGAAGTCTAAGTACTTATGTATTATCTGCTCAATTATTCTGTAACTATACAACTACATCTATTGATTATTTTAAAAGCTGTTGACCAATTCAACAACACTGATGAAAAACTGATAACAGAATATCCATCCTGAGAGCTGAGAGAATTCCAACTGCTCTTGTGTGAACAGACCTAGTGGGGGCTTTACACAGCAAACAGCCTTCTTAGTGGAATTCCAAATTAAAGTTCTTGGTAATTCTAGTTTTTGAAAATTCTGGTATATAAAACCAGCTTTGAGAAATCCATAATAACTCACTTTTCTGATAAGCAGTTTATGTAGTTTTTGGTTATTAGTAATAAATGGTCCTTGATGGAAATATATACAGCTTTCCCAAAGAGGGGATCGGTATTTTGGACTAAATCTGTGGCTCACTGAGGGACTGTCTCCTGGGCCATGTGTCATAAGGCCTATGTGGTTACTGCCATTCTGGACAAGCAAGAACAGAGTGATGGGAGTTCTGCTCATTCTAACAAGAGTTCCAACTATAGCACCAAGGGTCTTGTTTCCAGCAACTGCTGAGTTGTTCAGAAATGGGATTCTGTCAAACCCAAGACTCAGGGCAGGGCCCTGTCCAGGAATCCCATGTCTTCCATTTTGCTTTGGTGGCCCTAGCTCTTTGTAACTAGAGGTTGTTAAAGGGAAATGCCCATTTTCAGTAACTCTTGCCTCCCCTGTCTTTTGTGCTTTGCCCACAGACTGCCGTTCCATCCACATTGGGCTTTCGGTCCCCAGTTACCCTCAAAGGAAAAGAGATCAGCAAGGACGTCTTTCAGGACTGCAGAAGGTCTGCTGGGGCCTGCAGCCAGACAAGCCACAGCAGGAACTGACTGGCACAGGGAGCAGGGGAAGCAGCCGGGATGGCAATATGGATCGTGTCATCAGGACCCGTGAGTTCTTGAGGGGCGTGTTCAGGGGAGCCATCGGGTGAGTGCAGCGGCTTGGGTGGCGGGATGGATAAAGTCAGAAGATTCTCTGCAGACTAATGATGCCCCAAGGCTGTTAGCACCTGCTGCCCTGCTGCCACTGCAGACCAACCTCCCTGCTCAGAGGCACCTTTAGTCAGGCTGAGCTCCATCTCTCTCTGGTGACTCTGAGACTTCTGCTCTGATCCCCCCCAAGTTGGTTTCATGGGTTAATTCTCAGAATCATTTTCCTCAATTCCAAATTCCTGGAGGCCACACAGCCATGGCATGACTAACCTAACCACAAACATGACTGTTTGGCATGAAGCACTGTGCTCAGTAAACTGAATTACCTCTTCCCTTTCCTCACCTGAGCTTGATGGAATGGTCGAGAATTGTCTAGGCACCTGAGCGGTAGCTTGCAGACCCCTGGGAAGCTCTCTCCCAGGTCAGCAAATCCCCTGAGGCCTTCCTCTGCTGCTGCAGAAATCAGCTCTGGACTGATTAAAAATCAGTATTTTTGGGGCGCCTGGGTGGCTCAGTCGGTTAGGCGTCCAACTTCAGCTCAGGTCACGATCTCACGGTCCGTGAGTTCTAGCCCCGCGTCGGGCTCTGGGCTGATGGCTCAGAGCCTGGAGCCTGCTTCTGATTCTGTGTCTCCCTCTCTCTCTGCCCCTCCCCCATTCATGCTCTGTCTCTCTCTGTCCCAAAAATAAATAAACGTTAAAAAAAAATTTTTTTTAAATAAAAATAAAAATCAGTATTTTGTTCCTCCCCATGGAAAGAAAAATATCAATCTTAAGAGGAGTGAAGAGTCTGGAATCCTTAGAGCACAGCTGTGATGTTTTATTCTTTTGAGACTTTACTGTTTCTAGGGACATGATTTCACCCCAACGTATCCTAAACCTGCCCAACAAATAGCATCTCATTGGGCTCTATTATATATTTCCACTGTCTTGAGCAAGGCAAAATGAGTTATTTTACTATCTAAACCTTCAAAGGAATGTCAGAGGCAGTAATAGTGTTTCAGCGTCCCTGTAGGAAAAGATCTGACATTCATGCTCCCAAAGGCCAACTGAGCCACCCCCAACCTTGCAGCTGCCCTGAACAACTGCTCTCATTGCACCAAGTCTACTAAGGCCCATGGCTTTTCCAGATTAAATGTGTCTATGTGGCAGATGGGTTAATGGAAGTCCTTTGGGGCTGTCTAGCATAAGAGATGAGCTCTGATTAAAACATGCATATGCACACATACACACAATACACATGCACATGCGTGTGCACATGTATCTGCCCAGAGGGTAGGAACATCAGGGACCCAGAGGAGAGCAAGCCTGTTGGGAAGATCTCCAACTCCCCATGTTGGATCTAGATGGGGCATTCTCCTCTAACCCTACCACCTTCCCCACATTTAGGGATGAGGTTCCCCTTTGAAAATCAAATTTTCTGGGTCTCTCCTGAGTTATGGAAGAAATATATAACATGGTAGGTTATTGTGGTGGGTAAGTAAATGTGGTAGGCATTTAATATATATTAGTTTAGTTAATACACATTAGCCCAATTTAAGAGCAAGGAACCCAAGTCTTTTTCCTCTACTAGTGGATATTGGTTTGGTTTTGCTGTCCTCACTGGTACCAAGAACTTCTGAAATCCTTCTGGTGGGAGGGGTGTGAAAAGTTATTCTTATACTTACCTGATACAAGTTCTTATACTTGCCTGATATTAAATAACTTTGGGGCCACTAAAAGATCAAAACCACCCCAGATGATCAGGAAAGGAGAGCTAGGCTGTTTTCCAGTGGGGCATTTGAGCCTTATATTGTTCCAAAGCCTTAGGACCAAGGACATATTTCATTTGGTCTTCTATTCTCATTTCCAGTGAGGAAGGAACAAGGGTTGGGACAGAACACATATTTGTCTCTAAAGCATCTTCTCCATGAACACTTCATGAGACAGTTTTTCCAACATAGGTGCAAAGACAGTTGGGGTTCTTTTAGAGTTTGCGGCTTTAAAATTTAGGGCTAGCATCCTTGCCTTTGTGTACTTACAAATTTGTGCCTTGGAAGGATACATCTTGGAAAGAGGTGGGGGAAAGGAAGAAGGAAAAAGAAAGAAAGATGATCATTCTAGCCCTTAAATGCCCCATTTGGGGTGGGGAGCAGGTAGGAAAGCAAGTTAAAATTTATTTCCCAAAGGAAGTCTGGGGCATCTGGCTGGCTCAGTCAGTAGAGGAATGCTTGATCTTGGGGTTGTGAGTTCAAGCCCCATATTGGGTGGCACAGAGATTACTTAAAAAAAAAAAAAAACAACGGGCACCTGGGTGGTTCAGTCGGTTGAGTGTCCAACTTTGGCTCAGGTCATGATCTTGCGGTCCATGAGTTCGAGCCCTGCGTCGGGCTCTGTGCTGATAGCTCAGAGCCTGGAGCCTGCTCCAAATTCTGTTTCTCCCTCTCTCTCTCTTCTCCTCCCCCACTCATGCTCGCGCGCGCTCTCTCTCTCTCTCTCTCAAAAATAAATAAACATTAAAAAAAAAACTCCTCCCAAAAGAAGCCTATATTTTCTCTCTCTTCTTGTCCTTTGGCACCTTAAAACCTGGATCTCCTAGAATTATCAACATATGCAGCATTCCCTCCCCAGCCATGAGAGCTATTCTAAAAACAAACAAAAAAATCCTATTAGAAGAGAATCCTTAGTTATTGGCATTAGGACCTTGAGGGGAAATTAGGATTGAGCATCCAAGTTTGCAAGTGAACCAGTGAAAGTCTTAACAAATGGAAAGTGTCACCTTTTGGGATGAGCACTGGGTGTTGTATGGAAACCAATTTGACAATAAACTTCATATATTGAAAAAAAATAAATCCAAGTTAATTAAAAAAAAAATAAATAAATGGAAAGTGTTCATAAACTATACATTAACCAGATTTACCCTATTCTTTGAGAATTAGCTAAAGTGGAATCTAGCCTCGCTGGCCTCATCCAGGGGAAGGTCCATGTCTTTCCCCAAATTTCTGTGCCTTCCCAGGGGCTGCCAGTCTCACTGTCTGGCTCCAAGTCCCTCCATAGTGGGCTCATCTCACTATGTTTCACTGCCTATACCTGTTCTCTGACTTCACCTCTAGGCCTTCTCAGGCATGGAGTTCAGACCTTCTTTGGTTTTCCCCAAATTGGTTATGCATGACATATATGTGAGTAGAAGGCTTTGCTGAAGGTTCAGAACCAAGTTTAACATTGCAGAGATACATACCTCTGGTGACTGGAAGTTTTCCAGTGCACATTTTTCTGTGCAGTTCCAGCCTCCTATCACATATTTTGGGGGCTCCTGCCCACCCTTGTCCCCTCCTGAGTCCCCTCATATGTTCTTGCTTTCAGTGTTGAGCCCCGTCCTCACATACATGCTCAGTCCCCTCCTTTTTAGTTACGTCAATTTTTCTTCCTGCCCCTCCTTGGCTCAGGGCCCATTTTTGCACAGCCGAGGCCACATAATGGGTTGAACTAAACACAAAGACCATCTCCTCTAAGTCTAGCCCTTCAACATCCTTGAAAACCTGAAGGAGGCTTTGACATTTCCTTCTCCCCCTACTCCCACCCAGGGTCCTCTGCAGGCCATGTCAAGACTGTGTGTGTGAATCAGGCCCCCACACCCCTGTTGGCTTAGACAGGAGAAGCAGTAACTGTCTAATTTGATTTTAAATAACAGTTTCCTCACTTTACTGCATTTATAGTCACCAAAACAAAACAATAAAATCCATATGCTAATTGAAGACTACTGGGGACATTTCATATACCTTACATTATAAATCATGGATATGGTACAATCAATTACCCTTTACTATTTTGGCTCCCCTTAAATGTCAGAATCTCTTCCTCTGGGGCTCCAGTGAGATAAGTGTCATTGCTCTCTTTTCTCTGCAGCATACTGAGGATGACGCCCTTCCTGGGGAAGGCGGAGGGATCTCTTATTTGGATTTGGTTGAATCTCCCCCTTGCCCAACACACCAAGATCTGCCAAGCCTTGGTTCCACCCACTAGCATGTAGGGGAGCCAGCAGTGCCCTGGCCAGGCTCTGCCAGTCCTCTGACACAGCTCTTCACTTGGCCAGGGCCAGGGCCAAGGTTTCTTTTCCTTGGCCTTCCTTCTTTTCTTGCCTTTGGCCTGCTCTGCCATTGCTTTACTCCCCTCTTTTACTGATTCCTGTTCTTTCTTATTCTAACTATTCTTACTACAGTGACCCAACATTCTTTATAACTCTTACACTTGGAGTTTTTAAGAAGGTACAAAGAAGAAAATCTCCAACCCTAGAATTCCGTATAAGGGGCACTCATGGTTAAGAAGGTAATTTGATCATATGTATTAGAAATCTA
Source organism: Acinonyx jubatus (assembly GCF_027475565.1). Taxonomy (NCBI): domain Eukaryota; kingdom Metazoa; phylum Chordata; class Mammalia; order Carnivora; family Felidae; genus Acinonyx; species Acinonyx jubatus. Next base: position 88,823,086 of record NC_069388.1, on the reverse strand, counting down.
CTTGAGCTGGCTTGGGCAAGGAGGCAGTGTGTGTGTGTGTGTGTGTGTGTGTGTGTGTGTACACACACGTGTTATTACAAAACCAAAGAAGTTTTTCACAGTCCCAAAGCAGAATAAACAGCCAGGCTCAATGGGTAGACATAGCACCTCTCAGTCCCCTCTCTGGGACTGATGGCCCCTGCCCCTGCTTCTCCTGTGGGTCTGCTCCATTCCCTTCTCTCTGTAGCCCTTTCTGCATCTCTGTGCCCTTTTATCTTAGTTTACATGCTCTCTTTTCCAGAGACCATCAGGAAAGGCCCCAGCTATCTTAGAGACCCAATTCAAAATTTCCAGGCTTGGCTCAGATGTCCAATGATTAACTGTAGCCAAGGGGCACAGGTCATACATTCCATAAACACAGCTGCCAGAGGACATCCTTTTGGGTATGGACTGGGCTGACATCCCTAACACTACCATGATAAGAGGAATCCCTATAAACACTAAAGGGGGCAGATTCGCTTCCTCTTCTTAGAGAACACATTTGGAGTTTTAGGACAGCTTCCTAGAAAAAGAATTTTGCTGTCTATGAAGTTAGGATTGGGGGGCTTTTACATCACCTCTCAAGACCCACCTCACACAATTGCAGGAATGACTTTAGAACCCTAGATCAGTCTCCCAGTCCCCAATATTCAGTTGCCTTGAGCTACCCAAAGTCTCCACCCAGCTCCACCCCTAACAGCATTTCCTTGTCCTTAGCTCCTTTCTTGCCAAGCCTAATCCCAGATGATACGCTCATGAGTGCTAATTAGTGAATTCATTCACCCAGCAAATATTTATTGAGTGCCCATGCTGTGTGAGCCCTGTACTGGGGACCAGCAGCATGATGCAAGCAAGACTCCGATCTTGCAAAGTTGGCCATCTAGAGATTCATGTGGAACTCAAGACAGAGGGAGAGAACCTCTGAAAGGGCTCATCCAGGACCCCAGCCCCAGGATCAAATCCTCATCCTGACTTCCTGACTGCCTAATTGCCTTCCGGGTCTTTACTAGTTGTTGAAGACTGGCTTGTTTGTAGTATACTAGATCATTTTGTGCTTTACTCATCCAATAACTGGACAGTCCCCACCCAGTAAAAGCACAATTCTGCTTGCTTCTTTTAATGTGCTTCCTGAAGCTTGTTCCTGCTGGGTTATGTTTCTCCCAGCAACTGCTGGGGGAGTCATATCGTGGGTCGTCGCTATGTGACTCTCCCTGTGTGCTATCAACCACAGGGGCTATTACCTGTGGCATTTCTCATTATGTGGATTAACTTCTGATGTGCTGCACGCACGTGGGGCCCACAGTGCATTAGAGCCACCCTGATCCAGGAGCCCAGCGTGTGGTGGGCTAAACCTTCTGTGGGCAGGAGGGAGGGGCAGAGAGAGTGGAAGGCCCTCGGGGTGGAGGGCAGGGAGGCAGCATGGGAGCAACATGAGCATTTAGAGGCTGAAAAGGATTGAGCCCTTGGAATGTTTAAAAGGGCCAGGCTGATGACTGGTAACAAGGGAGAAATGTGTCAGACCTGCTGGCAACAACAACAATAGCAATATCATTTATTGGGTGACTGGTGTATACCAAGCACTGTGCCAACCACATCACACGTATTATCTTCCTGAATGGCTATCACAATCTAGTGAGGTAGGCTTGATTATTCCCACTTAATAGATGGGGAAACTAAGGCTCAGAGAACTTAAATGCTTTGCCAAAATCCTACTGCTAGTAATCAGCAGAGTCAGGTGTTAAACCCAGGTCTAGGCTCTTAAAGCACCACATGGATAAAGAGAATCTTCTGGCATCCTTGACAATCTCTCTTTGGGTGCTTTGGGGTCACCCACAGCCCCTGACCCAGTGTGGCATGGAGTAGCTACCCAGTGGTGCTCAAGAGGAGATGGGCCAACTTCAGCCACAGTGGCTTGTGAGCTGTAGAGCCTGGGACCCTGGGGAGGGGCCCATCTACTCACTGTCCTGTCCTGCTGAGAAGCCCAGCATTGCAGAAACTTCTGGATGGTGGTGTTTGCTTGGAGCCCAGTACCTAAACAGACACCCTGACCTTCTGCTGCTGTTTCCTCAGCTTTATTTTTTTAAGTTTTTTTATTTATTTATGAGAGAGAGAGAGACAGAGACAGAGACAGCAAGAGTAGGGGAGGGGCAGAGAAAGAGGGAGACACAGAACCCGAAGGAGGCTCCAGGCTCTGAGCTGTCAGCACAGAGCCCGATGTGGGGCTTGAACTCACAAACCGTGAGATCATGACCTGAGCCAAAGTCGGATGCTTAACCGACTGAGCCACCCAGGCACCCCTGTTTCCTCAGCTTTAAAGTGGGCACCCTCGATCATTGAGCCCCAAGTATGAAAATGTGAGTGGGGCCAGCCATTCCCGGGTGGGCAGTGTAGGGTGGAGGATGTCAGTGGACTTGACTCTCCTCCAGGTTCCCCTAATTTGGGGCCTGATGGGGCCTTTCTGTGGTGTAAACTGGGTCTCAAATTTCTCATCTGTGAAGTGAAGGGCTTAGATTCTTCGACAACAGCTAAGCTCCCTCCTAGCCCTGAGACTTAGAGAATCCAAGGCTCAGCACCCCTTGGAGCAGTAGCCGCCCAGTGACCTCTAATCAACCTTGGCACATTCTAAGTACTCAGTAAGAACTTGTTGAACCGAACCCAGGAGATTAGGAGTTTCTCAGCAGAGCAAAATAATTCCCCAGTGGGGTTCTCCCCACAGCCTCAAGTAACCAGTTCCCACTGTCCATGGGCTCCCAGGAAACATCCACTTAGTGATGGTATTTAGCACTTTGTCCTAGAAGTAGATAAAGAGCTAGAGGATCAGGAGTCTGGGTTAACAGTTGGGGACAGAGGGGGCTCCTGGGTGGCTCAGTCAGTTAAGCATCTGACTCTTGATTTTGTATCAGGTCATGATCTCACAGTTCTTGGGACTGAGCCCCGCATCGCGCTCTGCACTGACAGTTCAGAGCCTGCTTGGGATTCTCTCTCTCTCTCTCTCTCTCTCTCTCTCTCTCTCTCTCTCTCCCTCTCTCTCTCTCTCTCTGCCCTTCCCCTGCTCATGTGAGCTCATCCTCACCCTCTCTCTCTCTCTGAAAATAAATAAATAAACTTAAAAAAAATAATAGCAAAAAAAAGTTGGGGACAGAGAAAAACCAGCTGCGTGGAACATTACTGACCAAGCATGGTTGCTTTGAAACCTGAGACCCCACAACAACCCTCCCTAACCATCCCACCTGGGGGGGGGGGAGGGAGCCACTGCGCAGCTGAGAGAACTCTGTCTTGGCAGCCACTCTCCAGCCGCTCACCTGCAGCCAAGACTTTTAAGGAGGCCCCGGGGAGTCTGAGGGCAAATCCTACCTCTGCCTTTATAAAGGGGCCTGAGGAGAGGTGCTGGGGCTCTCCTGGAGCCCTCATGGGGGAGGCGGGACAGAGGCAGTTCCGCCAGTGTTCTCACAGACCTGCAGCTGTTCCTCCCTGCCCCTGCCACCGTGAAGACCCAGCTGCCTGTTCCAGTCTCTGCGCTGCTGAGCCCCTCTCTCTCCAGTGCACTTGAGGACCCCCCACCCCTCACACTGCTCTCTCACATTCTTCCCTCTCATTCTCTCTCTCTCACACATATTCTCTCTCTCTCACACACACACTTCTCTCATACTGTATCTTTAATTCACCCTCAATATAGTCTTTCTCTCACACTACATCTCTTTTCTCTCCCACATATAGCCTTCTCTCTCTACCACCCGTCTTTCACGCATTCCTTCCCTCTCTCTGTTTCTCTCCCTCTTCTCTCCCTACACTTCCCCTGGTGCATAACTGGAAACAAAGTGAGTTTGTTGTGACCGGTGGGGAAGAGGACGTTTGGAGGCAGTGGCCAGGGAGGCAGCAGCAGAGACAGGCTGGGGCCAGAAGCCGTGCCGACAGCCGGAGACCTCAGTGCTCAGCTCTTCCAGGGAGCAGGTAATGCCCCAGACAGGGCTGGTTCAGGCGTCCTGCTCTCTGCCCTGTCTCATCTCCCTATTGGTTGTTCCATCTCTTTGTCTTCCTATCTGGCCTTTAACGGGAAGGGGATTCCAAACTTAGGGAAGAGTAGGCACAAGGATCCAAGGAGTAAAGGTGCCCTCCTCGTCAGAGAACTGTGTGTGGTGGTTAGGGTCCAGGATATCTGGGATTGGAGGGGGGTGCTGGGGTATCTGGGGTCAAGGGTAACTGGGTTCCAGGGCATCTGGCTGAGAAACATGATAGAACCTAAAAAGACCGGTAAGGGCCAGATCACAAGGGATGTTTTGGGCCAGGTCAGTGACCCTAGGCTCTAGGTAATACAGAGCCATTGAAGGCTTTTCACCCGGAGAGTAACCTGATCAAACCTACATTTTAAAAGAGTTGTTCTAGAACTCTGATTGCTGTGTCCTCTCAGAATCAGTCATAGGCTTCTCCCAGTGTAAAGAAAAAATAAGGTTATTTGTTCAATTGTTAGTTTTCTATAAAACTTTAACCTTTGATGTCTGCTAGCAAGTGTCAGCAATCCATAACCCAATGAAAAGATGATGTTTAAAGTAATAGAAAAATTCAGAAGTAAAATTCATTTAAATGAGGCAGATTGAGCTATATACAGATAAATTAATAATTTCTGCTAAGTAAAATTATTTCTAACTCAAATGCAAAATATTTTATGGTGCTGCTCAAAGAGCACCATGACTCCCAGGAGTGTGTCATGTGAATATGTTTGAAATGTTTTAAAGGCAAACTTGGCTGCCACATAGGGAATAGGGTGGATCAGGCAACCAGAGGCAGTAGTGGCAGCAGGAGGCTTTTGCAGCAATAGGAACGGGAAATAATAAGAACCTGAGCCAAGATGGTGGCAATGGGTAGGAAAAAAGGGAGACAGCTGAAAAATATTTAGGAAGCAAGGGAAAGAAGTTAGTGTCTGATTGGACATGAACAGTGAGACAGAAAGAGGCTTCAAGAATGAGTCCGGTATTTATCTGAACGGCTGGAGAGTTAGGGTTGCTATTATTCAAAACAGAGAATGGCAGGCATAAAGGAGTTGTTTTGAATATATTGAGGTCGACTTGAGGAGGCTGCAGAACTCCCACATGGAATAATCCAGTTGACAGTTGGAAATGTTCAATACAGGCAGGGCCCAGAGACATGGGTGACCTTATCTACAGGGTGACACCATAAAGAACACAAGATGGCCCAAGAAGAGCGTAGAAGGAGAAGAGAGAAGAAGTTTAATGAGAAATCTTGGGGAAGACTAAGATTTAAGTGAGACAGGCAAGAGGGGTCAGGGAAAGATATTAAGGATTCCTTAATATCAAGAAAGTGTTGTTACAAGAGCTAAGAGTAGCATTTCAGTTCAGGGGGAGCAGTCAGCACCACTGATGCCCCAAAGAGATAAGCCAGACCTGTTGGTTTGATTGGTTTTATTACTTTACTCGTTGAGAATAAGATAACAAGAGCAATCTGAGGGCAGAGTTGTAAACTCAGGTGCATAACATAAATGAGATTAGCAGAGTTGAGTAGGGAGCAGTGGGGACTGTGGCAAACTACAATGCATATGCCCATAACATTGTGTGTCAACAATACTCAGATAAAAGAACTTTAAAAAATGCATATGCCCACCTAAAGAAGGCAGCTATCATTCAGCTTTGGTTAATTGTTGCCAAGCAGGAATGTAGGCACAGTCGTCAGAGCATCTGAATTTTCAAGAAAAGTCAGAAATGTGGATTATTATATGAAATCCCACAATTCTTTATGTTAGCAACAATTTCAAAAACTTTTATACTCTGTGAGAGCTGAACTAAACACGTCTTTGAGCTGCCAGTTGAAGTCTCTGCCTTAGTCAATGTCCTTTAGAGTAGTGGGATTGAACCAGTTGGAGCAGGTTGGAAAGTAATTGGGTAAGGAGGAAGTGGAGACAGTAAGTGCTGACTATTCCTTCAAGAAGTTGGGGGGAAAGGCAAGCAGGAGAGCTGGGAAGGCAGGCAGGGTCATGGAAGAGTGTTATAGGGTAGGAAGAACTATTTATAGGCTAGGAGAAAAAGAGTGGAGAGATGAAGACCAAGGTAAGCAAAGGCTTGTTGATAAAATAATGATCCAGCAGAAGGGAATGAGTGGAGCCAGAGATTAAGTTGGAGGAAGGACTCCTTTGTTCAAAAATGGACTACAAAGTGGTAAGGGTACAGAACTAGAAGGGAGAAGGTGATGAATCTCACATCTAGAGGCCTTTATTTCCTTGGTGAAGTGGATAGGAGATGGATCAAGAGGCTTGAAGAGCGGAGCAAAGGTTAGGAATGGCATCAAGGGACATGGGACATGGTGCTAACAAGGATGAGTGGGAGGTGGCTACACTTCTGAGACCTGCTGAGGGTGGAAATACTTCATTTTCTTTTTTTTGTTTTTAAAATTTTGTAATGTTTATTTATTTTTGAGAGAGAGACAGAATCCAAAGCAGGCTCCAGTCTCCAAGCTGTCAGCACAGAGCCTGATGCGGAGCCTGAACCTACGAACCACGAGATCATGACCTGAGCCGAGGTTGGATGCTCAACCAACCGTGCCACCCAGGCACCCCAAAAATCTTTCATTTTCACCATTGGGTGGGGCTCGTGAGCCTGGGTGCTGGGGTTGGTAGTAAAGGGGATCAGCACCTGTTACATTCTAGGCCCCATGTCATGTGTCTTATTCTCCTTATCTGAATCTCCTTGTTCCTCCCAACAACCCTGCTCACTCAAACTGAATTCACTCACGAGCAAGTGGCAACTCTGAGATTCATACCCATGTCTAGCTGGGTTGCAAGCTCACTGTGCACCTTGTCTCCACTATACCACAGTACCACACTGCCTCTCCCTGTCCCCCCATGACACTCCTACACAGAGGAAGACTGGGCCATTGAATTCTTGTTTGGGTACTGGCTGCCTGGTTTTACTGGGAAGTCAAGGAGTAAGAGTGAGGAGTATGATGAAAATGTAGTTGAAATTATTGACCATGGGGAAACCATGGAGAAATTAGGTGAGGGCCTGTAAGGATGATAATTTGAAGGGACAGAGGGGCTTGGAGGAAGGGGAAGACTTGATGAAGCCCAAGGGACAATTAATGAGAGACTGAACCAGGGCAGGGGCAAAGGGATTGGTGAGGGGGGACATATTTTCGAAAACTTTCTATATGAGGGTAGAGGTAAGAGAAAGTGGTAAGGTGTAGGTGACTCCAGAGTGTCTAGCCCATTCAGTTGGTGGACAGTTATGCCTTTCTACATGCAAGGCAATGACATCATGTCATGCTTCTCTCTTGCTCACCATGGTCTAGACACAATGGCCAGCCCATTCTCACGTCAGGGTCTTTGAAACACTCAGAGAACTCTTTTTCCAGAGATGCAAAAGTAATTCATTCTCATCTTCCAAGTCACAACTCAAACACATGCTCTTCAGAGCGGTCTTTCTTAATCTATCTAATGTAGTTCTCTTGTTGTTGTTGTTGTTGTTTTTCCAGGACGTTTATCACTACCTGAAATTATTTATGCATTTGTTTACTTGTTTATTGTTTCTGCCACTAGAGCAGACATTCAAGAAAACAAGGATGTATGGGCCTTCTTCACAGCTTTGTTTTCTGACACCTGGAACAATGCCTGGCACATAGTAGACTTTCATGAAATATTGAGAGAAAGCAAAGAAGGGAGGCAGGAAAAGGGGGAACATGTTTGGGGCAGAGTACATTTTCAGTGTTAGAATGCTGACTTTTGAGGTGCCTGAGAGACACCTAGGAGGTGACATCCAGTGGGCAGTTGGAAGGCAGACCAGGAGTGCAGGAATAGGTTGTCACTTTGCCCATGAAGAAGGTGGGCTCATGTGGCACACTGGTACAAGCACGTCCTTTTGCAGAGCTGACTGCCCCTTCAAGGCCAACACTGGGAGTTGACTGGTCTTGGCCCCAATGAGAAAAGGAGTCCTTCTGGTTTTGTTATGCTGAAGTTGGGTCAGAGTTTTTCTCACTTTTCTGTTTCCTGTCCTTGCTACTTCCCAGCTTTGGCCATTTTCTATCCTTCTTTGTTGTCAGCTACAAGACCCTGGAGTCTGAATGCAGATTAAATCCTTCATCCCTTTTATCTCAAAGAATATTTCACCCACATCCAACTGCAGAGGCATGAGTCTAGCTTTGCCCAGAAACTGGACTTAGTTTTACTAAATTCAGAAATACTTTTCTCTTGAACCCGGCTCCCGCTCCATTTCAATTGGCCCTGCAGCCCTCTGCCTCCCCCAGGCCATTCAGCAGACCCTGCTGCCCTCTTTTTGCAGGGTCTCCAGCTGCTGAGCAGCTCCAGGACATCCTGGGGGAGGAAGATGAGGCTCCCAACCCTACCCTCTTCACAGAGATGGACACTCTGCAGCATGACGGAGACCAGATGGAGTGGAAGGAGTCAGCCAGGTAAGGTGGAGTCCAAGGGAAGGGAGAAGGGAGCTTCCCACTACAGTCTGCCTGGGGCCCAGGCTGAGCTGACCCTCCTGGTGGGAAGGACAATTGACTAGTGGTATCTTGCACTTTAAGTTCTGCTGGAGCACTTCCTGGTCCCTAAAGACCTCCCCTTCTGCCTTCCCTAGTGTCCAGGACTGGGCTGGACACTAAGGAGCAAACAGATACTTATCACTTTGTCTTTATTCTCAAAGAGGTTAAAATCCAAGTGGAAAAGTAGAACAGACATCCATGAGACCATGAGAGAATAATACAAGGATATATATCCTTTCTTGTCAAATGGTTCAAACTAAATGCTGTAGGAGAAGGGAAAGCACCAAGGGGGTAGGGTAGGCAGGGAGGGCTTCCTGGAGGAAGGAAAATATATACCATGGAAAATCCAGGTGGGATGGCCAGTGGGCCTCTGAAGAAAAGAGACTCTGCAGAGTTTGGGGTGGGACAGGCAGAGTGGAGCTCTGGAGGCACATATTGGCGGGGAGGGGGGGGAGGGGAGAAAAACTGTGTATATAGAGCAGTAGAAGGAAGAGAAGAGTCAGAAAGCTGGAGGGAAACCACGTGGTGAAGTCATGCAGCCAAAAGAGGATTGGAGTAAGGAATAGTCCTGGCCATACACAGTGCTTGGGACAGAGTGGGCTTCTAAATGCACTGCACTGGTCAGCAACACCAAATGATGCCACGAGTCCAAGGAAAAGGAAGGAGGCAGCAAAAAGGGCCAATGAGAGAGGAGGGACCCTGGGAAGGAAGCTGAGAAAGTCCAGAAAATGGACCATACCAACGTTTCTCAACCTTTTTTTTTTTTTATTGTGCCTCTCGCCCCTAAGAAATTTTAATTTAAATTAACTTCATTAAATTGGAATTTGATTTAATTTATTCTAATGAGAGGAATTAAATACTAAGGGACATGATTCTGTGAGGTTGGCTTAAACTTTGGAGTGCCACAAACCATGGTAATACCTAAAAAAATTTTTTTGCTCTCCCGAGACCTCTTTGGAGCTGATATTGCCCTGGTTGAGAATGCATGGACTAACTTCCACCTGTGCCTAGGACTAGTTCTGCCTGGGAGCCACCAGGATACCCAGATCCTGGCAGCTGCTCCAGCCATGGCCTGGGATCCTTCCTCACCCACCAGCAGTCACTCATCTGGGAAGTAAATTGCTCTATGGAGCGAGGAAGAGGAGGTTTGGACGTCCTATACCTCCTCCTTCCAATCTCTCCTGGAACAAACGCCATTGGGTGGATTAACAAATCCCTGCAGGCCTCAGGGAAGGAATGAATTCCTAGCCTCATGGCTGGCCCCAATCCCTGTCTGGAAGCCCCTGAACCTCTATTTATCAGCCATTCAGTGAGCTCTTTTATATGCTAAATAATTTATGGGCTCATTTCCCTCAAGCTGCCCAATGACCCTGAGAAGGTGGGAACTATTATTATCCCCATTTTATAGATGAGGATACTGAGGTTTAGAAGGGCAAATAGCTTACAAGGGTCAGAGTATGCAGGTAGCTGAGTCTGGGTTATAGCCCAGGCCTGTCTGACCCTAACTTGAGGGCTTATGTACTTTGTCATGCTTTCCCCATTTTTCTCTGCTACCTCCTTCCATTTCCTCCAACTTCCAGGGACTCTGTTTGTATTTCCATGGGAAGACATAAGTCTGGAGGCAATTCCACTGGGATGGGAAATAAATGGAGATAGCCACAGAGACTAGAGCATCTATTCAGGGCTGAGAAGAAAGGATAGGACATTTCAAATGACCAGAACTCAGTCTGGGCTACTGTGGCTTAATGCCTCTGAGGAGCTAGTGCTTCCCATCCCTTTCTTGTCCAAGGTGGGCAAGTAAAGAGATGGAACATTGCGAAGGGTCTTCTCAGAGACCCAGTAAGGACTGAGTGCCTTCTTTCCACTGGGCAAGGTCTGCATCCAGGATCACTGGCAACAATTACCAGGACAGACCTTCCATGAGGGCCTATCACACTCACCCACAGAGCCCTTGCTAAGAAATCCTCAGGGCCCTCAGAGACCCAATTGTCTGCCTCTATAGACAATAATAGTGCTTCTAGTTTCTCTGAGAACGAATCCATAGAGCCTTCTACACTATGAACTCTGTAATGAAACTGATAAACTGTAGGTTATGATGTTTCTAGAGGGAGGCTCCTCCTGAAATATAAAGGGATCTGATCTGACAGTTACCATCTGTAAGCTGGTGGGTTTCCCCACAAGCTAGGCTTTCTGAGGATAGCATTTGAGGAGATCCTGGAAGGGTCCTGAATAGACCTCAAACCAATAATGAGAGGACAGTAATGACTAAAAGAAGTCCAAATGGCTTAACCCAATTCCAGATGTGAAAGAGAAGTAGTTTGGGGGCCAATGTGGGGCAGGAAACAGTGGGGAAAAGAGGAGCTCAGACCTCCCTACCTCCCCTTTCTCTACCTTGCCTCCTTTAATCTTTTCTCCAGCTAACCCCATCAGGTTTCCAGCTCACTGTTGGAGGTATGACCAGCAAGCTTGTAAAAAGATCAGGGGAAAGGCTTGACCATTGGCCAACAAGTCCACCTTGGCCTGGACAGTTGTGCCGGAGACTCCTCCAGGCAAACTGCAACAGTAGAGGTGCTTAGGGCCAGGCCACACCCCCACAAAAGAATGGGAAGCATTTCCCTCAGCTGACAGGCTGTGAGATCTACTCCGGGAAGCCAGAGGTCTTAGAAGTTTCCAGAATCCAAGAATCTGCAAATCCCAGTGGGTTCTGGGGCTCCTTGGGGTAACAGGAGAAAATGATGGTGTTTCAGGGGGTTGACAACCCCTCACACAGACACTCAGGCCCTGGGAGGGTTGCAGGCCTATACCCACATCAAAGAGAATGGAGGAGGGGACCCTTTAATAAAAGTACTTAATTTGCTGCAGGAGTGTTTGCTTTATTGAGTTAGGAGATTAACAGAGTAAAAATCTCAAATCCGCAAGGAATTTTCCCTGGTGGTGCTTTGTCAGGGGTTATTAGTTTGGGGGATGTTTTGAGCCCTTGGAGAAGGAGTCACCCCTGGATGGATTTAAATGGCTTTTTGAGCTCCACTGAAGCTTTGCTCCTATGCACATGATGGGGACTGTGTGTGCAGGCGTCATTTCTAATGTGATCAATGCTGGTAGGTCAGGCTGTTAATAAGATAGATTTTTACTAACTCAGTCTCTTTAGCATTCCCAGGAGGAAAATGCAGCTGGCTGTTTGCTGATACTGACCTTGCCTGAAGGGAGGGCTGGGTCAGGTGGGTGGGGGCACCCTCCCCCCCCTCACTTCTAGCAAACAATTTACCCAGAATTCCATCCTCTCTCAAGAGTCTGCCTGGCTGCAAGGACAGAAAGAGAAGGAGAATGACCTGGGCTGGAACCCACCCAAGTGTGGAGAGTCCTTTGAGGTTACTCAGAAATAGCTGGAGCTTAGAGCCTTCCAAGAGTTCTGAAAGCAAATTCCAAATCCAAGCTGCCTCTGATCTCAACTCAGAGAAAACCAAAAGAGTGAACTTTCCAGAGGTTCTTATGAGACACATATGCATTGAGAACATTCCTGCGATGACCAGGAATGGGCAGAAAGAAGGGCAGGAAAAGTGGGTCAGCTTAGTTGGGTAGAACCATATCCGTTTACTTTCAAAAGCATCCTACATGTGGAGATGTTTGCACACTCCCATGTGATGGAGGGGAAGGCCTGAACTTTGCCTCAACTTTGAAACTGCTCCCACTTAAGATCTTGAAGAATGCCCTCCTAGTATCATTTCCCTGATTATCTGGAGTAGAATCCACCCCCAGACCTCTGGTCTCACCACTTACCTGGGATCATGCTTGTGGGGCCAGAGCTGCCTACTTGTATGGAGTAAAGCAGAGTAGGAAGCTGAGAGCTCTTAGCACAGAAGTCAGGAAACCTCCTTCATTCATTTAACCAATATTTACAAAGTGTTTACTGTCTGTAAACCTGAGCCAGGTGCTGGAGATACAAAAATGAACATGACAGATGCCATCCCTGCTCACTTGGGCTTTCAGTCCAATGGGGCACAAAAGGCATATTATCCAAACAGGCATTTGATGAGGGGGGTTCTGTGAAAGCACAGTGTAGGGACACCTAGCCCAGGCAGCAGGGGCTAAGAAGACATCCAGGAGGAAAAGGTGTTCACACTGAGACCTGAAAGTTGGGCCAAAGTTAACCAGGAGAGGGTATGGAAAGGGGAAGAGGAGAGGCCTCTGGAACACAGAGGAAGGGGCAGAAATTGCCTGTGGCTGTGCTAGAGTAAGGGCTAATCGTGGAGGGCCTATGCAGGCCATGTTGTGGAGCTTGAATTTGATGCCGAGAGCTTTGGAGGGCCACTGAGGGGGAGAGGAGCAGGATTGTCTGTTTGAGAGAGTCCACTCTGGCTTCAGTGTGGAGAATGTATAAAAGGAGGCAAGACTGGGCCTGTTAGGAGGCTGGACTAGGTGAGAGATGAGACCCTGGACCAAGACATTGGCAGTAGGAACAGAGAAAGGGGGTGGATTTGAGACATATTTTTTTAGCATATAATTTTATATATATATTCCTTTTAGATATATATTTTTTAGAACAGTTTTAGATTCACAACAAAATTGAGAAGGTACAGAGTTCCCATATGCCCCCTGCCCCTGAACATGCATAGCCTCCCTTGTGACTGACAGACATCCTCCATGACAGCAGTACATTTGTCACTACTGATGGGCCTACATTGACACATTATCACCCAAAGTCCATAGGTTATGTTAGGGTTCACTCTTGGTGTCGTACCTACTATGGGTTTGGACAACTGTATAAAGACATGTAGCCACCATTATAGTAACATACACGGTAGTTTCACTGCCCTAAAGATGTGCTCATTCATCTCTCTCTCCTCCCTAATCCTTGGCAACCCCTGATCTTTTTGCAGGATTTGAGACCTATCTTAAAGGGTAGAATTTTGATAGGACTTAATGACAGATGGCATATTGGGAAGCAGGTTAGTCAGGGAGATGCCCAGGTTTCCAGGTTGAGCAGGTGGGGGACTTGTGGTAACAATTTAGGAAACACAGGAGGGGTAGCACGTTTTTCTAGTGTTGAGTGATTTGTTTTGGTGGAGGTTGTTGATGAGTTCCCTCTGGACATGTTCTGTTTGGGGAAACTCCAAGTGGAGACCTCCATCAGGTCATTATATAGATATGGAGGTCTGTAGCTCAGTAGGGAAGCATGAATTTGTGAGTGATGAGCATCTGGATAGGAATTAAATCCATAGACAAGGAGACTTTCCAGGGCAGAACCCCCAGGTCACTCACATTTAAGGGATGGGCAGAGGAAATGGGATCCACAATGGACACTGAGGAGCAGCCAGAGAGGTCAGAGAGGAGCACGAGGAGTGCTATGTACTAGAAACCAGGGGCAGAGAGACATTCAGGATGGAAGGAGTGGCCAAAAGTGGGGGAAGAACTGAAGAGTATCCAGAGAATAGAGAGATGAGAGCAGTCTCAGGTGGGATGGGGCAGCAGGTGGAGAAGAGGGTCAGAAGGACGAGGGTGGGTACGGTTGAACAGTTCTCGCAAGATGCTTGTCTGTGAAAGGCGGCAGTTAGAGAGGTCTCTCAAGGGAGGCTTTTGTTTTTTGTGAGCAGGAGAGATCTGAGTATGCTGACTGCTGACAGAAAGGAGCCAGGTGAAGGAGAGTGGTTTAAAGATGCAAGAGTCAGAAGAGAGCTGTTGGGTGGAGGGTGCGGGGCCCTGGGCCTGCAGCTAGAAAGGCTGCTAGCCATGTGACAGGTCCCAAGGAGCAGAGGGCAGGGCGGCTGCAGTGAGGCTTGGGGGTTCCTAGCAGAAGTGTAGGGGGCTGGTAATTGCCAGACCCATCTCTCGTTGGAGGAGACAGGGGAGCAGAAGAGCTCCTGCAGGAGCTGTGGGTTGCCAGGTGGTTCAGAGGCAGGTAAGCAGTGCCAGGAGCCTCCTGTTTTATTGCAGTGGAGCCATGCATGGAGATTTGTGGTCAGATGAAAGTTTTTAAGGTTGTTTGACTTTGACTAGATGCTTATTTCCTGGTCTGAATAGTCACACCATTATTATCAAGCCATTTTCACATCTAATATCTAACATGGTCCTTCCCTGTCCCTCCACTAGTCAAACACTGATACCTGACACTTATGCCGGGCAAGTGGGAAATAGTGATTGTATATGAATAAGAACTTGGATCAAGGCCCAGGTAGAAGTGGGCAAAGTTCCCCCAGGCCTCAGAGGCCCTGGTTGCAACTAGTGCTCTCACCTGTGAGCTGTGTAAACACAGAATAGGGGCTATGCCAGGGTGTCTGTGCCCCAGGGATTTAGTGATCACTTACAGTTAGCACACAGCTCAATGTGGGGGCTGCATGAAGCCTAACACACCAGAAGGGGCCACCTTCATAGGGCCTGCCATTGGGTGGGAGAAGCACCAGTCTGCACCTGTGTGGACAGCCAGGCAGTGACACAAGGCCACCACCTGGTGGACTCAGGATGCTAAGATAGGATTAGCTGACCAGTGAGTGGGATAGGAAGGCTAGCTATGTGAGGAGAGAGGGCAGGAGTCTTCCCAGATGTGGCTTGACTGGCTGGCAGTTCCTCAGAACCCCTAGAAGCTAGTTGGCAGGAAGGGTCACCTCCCCACAACTGAGGACATCCTCGGGTGGCTCCAACAAATGCAGTTGTCAAGAAGGGAGAAACCCCACCATCAGACCACTTTGCTTGCCAAGATGCCAATTGATTCATCCACATATATATTTGTATGTAAATATGTATTCATCTAAGTCCAAGTATATAATATTTTACTTTTAAATATCTAAATATCTATCTATAACTTATTATGGAAAATTTCAAACACAAAAAGTAGAGAGAACAATATAATGAGCTCCCATGTATCTATTACCCAGCTTCATCAAAGATTAATATCAATTTTTCTCCATCACTTTTTTTGTTTGCTTTTAGGAATTCCATTTTGTTGTTTGTTTTCACCACAGTGTTTTAAAGAAAATCCCAAGGGTACCTGGGTGGCTCAGTTGGTTGAACATCTGATTCTTGATTTCGACTCTGGTCATGGGTTGTGGGACTGAGCCCCACATCAGGCTCTGTGCTGAGCATAGAGTCTGCTTGGGATTTTCTTTCTCTCTCTCTAATTAAAAAAAAAGAGAGAGAGAGAAAATCCCAGACATTAGAAACATCTTAGTACACATCTTTATGAAATTAGACTTCTTTATAAACACAACCACAATGCCATTATATCTCCTTACAAAGTTGAGAACAATTCCTTAATATGCTATTTCATCTACATTCAAATTTCCCTAATTGTCTCAAAACCTCCCTTTACTGTTGGTTTGTACAACTTCAAATCAAAACAAGGTTCACACATTGATTTTAGTGGTTATGTCTCCTGTCTTATTAGGATAAGAACTGTCAGACTCTGAGATGCTGAAGGAATAAACCTTCCTGAAAATGCTTTGTCAGTCAGGAGCTCTTTGTGCTAAAGTCAAGAGCTTTCCCATCTGATATGTCTAGCTTCACAACCATAGTCTAAGCTCAAGTGAGCTGTCAGGACCTGTGTAGGATGCCCAAGGGAAAGGTAATGCCCCTGTCATTGTTAGGACATTTGAGACTTCAAGTAACAGACACCCACCCAAGCTAACCTACACAACAGGAGGAGGCATCAGCAGAACACAGGCTGACCTCATGGTACCCAGGGATGGTCAGATATCTCAAGGCTTGGTCCCAGGAAACCAAGCTGTCCTTTTTCTCTGCTTCTGGCTCTACCTCTCTCTGGGCAGCTTCTTTATTCTCTGCAGCTGGCTTCTCCCATTTGTCCCTATCCTTGGCCATTCCTTAGCTTCCGTGTTTACATCTACTCAAGGGACCATTCCACAATGCATAGCCATTTCTCAGTCCCAATTCCTAATTCTTCAAAGAGCATTGGATTTGCCCAACTTTGGTTGTCCCATCACTGTGACCCAAATCAGAGTTATGGGGAGGTATGGGGAAGGCTGGCCATGGTTTGGGGAGCATATCCCCATGTATGGAAGCAGAGCAGACACCCCAAATATGTTTTTTTCACATGTATAATAGTGAAGATATGTGCTTTATGTACTCTAGTCTTTGGCCACAGTCATGTGTCTAATGCCAACCAGAACTTTAAGAATTCTTCAAGTCACCATGAGAGTATATGTGGTGGAGTATTGCAAACCTGTCCCCCTCTTAGACAAGCACCTCAGAGATCATATCCTATCTTTGTACATGGATATCTACTGTCACTACTGCTCTATATCAATTCATAGGGCTGTGGAAAAGTGGAAGCTCTAATCTGTGGGTCTAGGAGAACTTCGGAAAGTTGATCTTATCCACACCTTTCTTCTTTCATTCTAAAAATATGTTAGGGGACGTTGTGTTAGGTCCTGTGGGAGAACTGAAATGAGTCAGGAATGAATGTCTTCTCAAGATGCTTATGATCTATTGCAGGTGTCAACAAAATTCTTATAAGGGACAGATAGTAAGTATTTTAGGCTTTCTGTTCATATATGATCTCTCCTTCCTCTTTTTCTTCTCCTTTTCCTCCTTTATTACTACCCTTTGAAAACTGTAAAAACCATTCTTAGCTAGCTGGTCATACAAAAGCAAACTGTGAGGCACTTTTAACTCCTAGGACATGGGCTTTTTGACCCCTGATTTAGTGTAAAAGGCAGGCATGTGCTCATATACATAGATAACTAAACCCAAGGGGAGTGCTGTGATGTAGTGAGAACAGACCTCTAGAGTCAAAAGATTTGCCCCTAAACATTGTCTTTTATAAGCTGCATGACCTTGAGCAGGTTCATTATCCTCTGAGTCTCCAGTCTCCTAACGTGGACAGTGTGAATAGTAACAGACCTTCCTCAAGGGGCTGATTTGAGGATAAAATGAGATAATACATGTAAAGTATTTGGTATAACGTCTGGTGCATAGAATGTGCTCTGTAAACTTTAGCCACCGTTGTGATGGTAAGTGCCATGTGACAAATGACACAAGATGGGATGGGAGGTCAGAGGAAGGAGCAGTCTCTTCAAGCTTTGCCTTGGAAGAAGTGGCCTTTGAACTAGGGCCTGAATAGCACAGGTGAGAGAGAGAGAGCACCCAGGTAGAGAGGAGGGCCTTTCCTGAGAGGCAGTGAGGAACAGGTGCCAACAGACTCTGAGGGAGACTGACAAGTCTATAAATGACAATCCTTTGGGAGTAATTACAAAAACCTCCTGGACACACAAACAAGTGGCCTTCAGAGAGATTTGCCTCCAGAAGCCTTTCCCTGAAGGAGCCAGTAAGGGATTTGCTAATAGCTGTGTCTGATGGCATTCACTTAGCTCTGGGCTCCCCCTTACCCCTGAATGAAGACATGATGTACAGCAGGATGGACCCTTCACCAGATGCATGATCTTGGGCACAGAGTAACCACCCCCATCCCACTCAACACGGCTCCTGGAATGATGCACCTCTGCCTCATCCCTGCCAGCTGACTACTGGGTACTCTTTCTGAGAAGTGGGTCTCCAGCAGTGCCCAGATCGCACTGGATAACCAAAGGCCCTTAGAGGGGACTCCTATGCTAGCAAAAGGAAAGACTTTCAATCACAGGAAATTAGTCAACCATGAAAGCATGCGGGGTTCATTCCAGAAAAGTCTATGACAGAGGTGTCCACTTGTCTGGTCCCAGACCCAGGCAAATCTCATTTACAGAAATGGAAGGTTCCAGACATTTTATCCTGAGTCTTTAAACATTTGAGTCACTTAGCCTCAATTCTGATTCTATATCTTTCTGATGATAATTTGGCTTTCCCTATGCATCTGCCTGTAAGGAGAGAATGCAAGGGCTGCAAGATGACAGTACCTAACCCCTATAACCGTTGTAAATCTCATTGTAAATTTGGGCTAATACATCAATCCATGTGAACTTGGTTAACATTAGTCAGTATCCTTGGACCTAATCATCTCTGGGACGATATGAAGACAAATTTCCGAACCTGGTCTTGGGTGGAAACAACTTTTTATATTATTTCAGATACATTTTTTTTAAAATAGGCTTCACGCCCAATGTGGGGCTTGAGCTCACGGCCCTGAGATCAAGAGTCGGATGCTCTACTGACTGAACCATCCAGGTACCCCACTCCACATACACACTAATGGTTTCTCACACATCTCCAGGAAAATTTTTAATTGGTCCATAGGAGAATTAACACTGGCCTTTGGTTTCTGCTGGAAAAGTCAAGGTGTTAATATGACCCAAAGTTCAGTTAAATAGCTTTGCTGGATGATAGGGGAGAACACACATTCACATTACTTTTAAGAAATCAATCCATTAAAGTCACAAAATTTATTACCAACTGGCCTTAGCAGCAAGCAAAAACACTATGTCTTGATACTTTGTAACTAAAACGTGGAAGTCAAGTCTTTGGACAATGGATGATGGAGTAGGGATGAGAGAGTTACAGAATAAGGTCAGTGAGGGAGGCCATGTAGATGGAGAATTACCACACTGTGGACATGTACTTCTCAACTTTTAGGTGAGTAAACATAACTTCATCTAAGCAATGAATTTGTACAAATATAAGTCTTAAACGTTTCGAAGCAACATAACCTTAACATTAAAGTTCACATTCTATAGATTACGTTTTTTTAATCTTCGAATTTAGGATTTTCTGAGAGGAATTTTTGTTAAGTTTATTTACTTTGAGAGAGAGAATGTGCACAAGCTGGGGAGGGGCAGAGAGAGAGGGAGAGAGAGAATCCTAAGTAGGCTCTGGGGTGTCAGCTCAGAGTCTGATGCAGGGTTTGATCTCTTTTAAGGGGAATTTTTGCGAACAAATTAACCAGGACACAATTTAATGGTGATTATATGCAAAATAAGCACAGAAAGAAAGGACCTTACCCCAATCAGAATTTCTCCAGATTTTACTCTTATATTCTCCAGATATATTCTATATTTTCCAGATTTTACTCATATATATATATATATGTATATATATATATATATGTGTATATATATATATATATATATATATATATATATATTCTATATTCTCCAGATTTTACTCTTAGCTAACCACACATAATGGCCTGTTCACTGTCCTCTTAAAGACCTGGGTCTTCCTTTTAAAAAGTCCTAATGTCCGATTCTCAGGCCCTTGAGATTCTGATGTCATTAGTCTGGGGTTCAGCCTCAGATGTTGGAATTTGTAATAAGCTCCCAGATGACACTAATGCAGGGGAGGTGAAGAGCCACAGATGCACTAGCCAGGGCAGGGTCATTGGGGGTTAGAATTTAAGTCTCCATCTGAGGATGGAACTAGAATTTAGGTCTCCTAGTTTTTAGCCCTTTCCAGGGCCTACAAGGAGAACCTCCCTCTTCTTCTCACATCCTGAGTTGAGTATTGGAAAGCCTTGGCTGTACTGGTAGCTTGCCCCATGACACTTTTTATCAGTCTTGGTGTAAACTGAACAGCGGCTTCTCTAATTGCATCTGTGATTGAGTTTCTAGTCACAGAAAAGGCCTCAATTCCAGACCCTCTTTGCGTGACAGAGAACTGCTTTCTGTGACATGTGACTCTTTAAGGTTCTGTTCAGCTCCATCCCAGACGGGAGAAGGGCATCTGGTGCCCTGCCCTGGCCTGGACAAAATCCCTAGAGTTCTTTTCCAGCCCGGAGATTTTCTTTCTGCTTGACCTGCTTCTCCAACTCTAATTCCCCACCTTTTGAAGCCAACTGTGGTGTAAAGATCACTTTGCAATGAGTTGTTTGGGATTACACATTAACCATTTTATCAGGCTTCTGAGTGTTTTTAAGCCAGGCTTTGGTCAAAGGCTTTCTAAAATGCCCATTCCTTTATTCATTCTGAAAAGTGGTTAAACATTTTACTATGGAAAATTTAAATGTATACAAAAGTAGTATGTAGTAGAATGAATCCCCATGTACCCATCACCCAGCTTCAGTGGTTACCAGATAATTCATGGCCAATCTTGTGTCTCTACCCCCTCCTTGCTGCCTGCCCCTCCACCCACACTGGATCACACTGACACAAATCCCATACACCATATCATTCTATCTGCAAATATTTCAGTGTGTGTTTCTAAAAGATAAGGCCTCTTTCTTCCTTCCTTTCCCATTTTTTTATTATGATAAAATATGGTACTATCTTAGCTATTTTTTAGGTGTGCAGTTCAGTGATTTTAAATACATTCAGCCATCACCACTATCCATCCTCATGGTTCTTTTAACTTATAAAACTGAAACCCGGTACCCATTGAACAGTAACTCCCCTATATTCCCCTACTCCAGCCCCTGGAAACTACCATTTTACTTTCTGTCTTCATGATTTTGACCACTCTAGATGCCTCAAAGAAGTGGAATCATACCATATTTGTCTTTTCATGCCTGGTTTATTTCACTTTGCATAATATCCTCAAGGTTCATCCATGTTGAGGGATGTGCCAGGATTTCCTTCCTTTTTAAGTCGCAATAATATTCCATTTATGTATATACCACATTTGGCTTATCCATTCATCCATTAGTGGATACTTGGGTTGCTTCCACATTTTAGCTATCATGAATAATGCTGCTGTGACCATGGGTCCTGATCCGCAGACTGTCTTCAAAACCCTGTTTTCAATTATTTGGGGTAAAGGCCTCTTTCTTTTTAATACAACCATAATACCACTGTCACATATTTTTTCTAAATGACACTAATTCTTTATTTTCACAGAATTATCTAGGCAGTGTCTATATCTCCCAGATTATCTCATATTTTAAAAATATAATTGGTGCACATACTGCATTTGGGAGATCTGTCTCTGAAGCCGTTCTCTACAGGTTCCTCCTCTTTCCCTTGTGATTGTTGTCATTGCTAAAGAAGCAGCATTTGTCCCATATGCTTTCCACATTCTGGATTTTGTTGTGTCTCTGTGATGGTGCTTAACCTGTTCATCTGCCCCTGTATTTCCTGTGAATAGGTGGTTGGGTCCAGGTTTGTCTGATTCCTGTCTGAGGTGTCTGCTTCTATCAGGAGGCAACTCCTGCCCCATTGGTCTATGTGTGTGTTTGTGATGTTACTAGACTATGACGATCATTGCTTAGATCATTCTAAGTATTTTTAAGCACACTTAAGCCCTATGATTGTGTCTTTTCCCCAGTCATTTCCTCATAACTGGACTTCACCCAAAGTGATCAGTGAGGCCTCACTGCCCTCAAGCAGGAAGGAGCAAGCATTTAAAGACTGTAAGGGAACACCAGTGAGGAAACAATGGTCCCTGTCCTCAAGAAACTTGATGTCTATTTGGGGGAAGCAGGTATCTATCAAAATAACCAGGAAACACAATTGACTACAATTAACTGTTTGTTTTAGCCTCTGAGCCCCACAAGTCAGGAACGTTATGTAGGACAGTCTATTGCAGAGTTGCCTGGGTTCCATTCAGGTATTCTGATGTAATAGATCAAGATAGATCTAGAAATCAAGATTTCTAGAATAGATCTAGAAATCAAGATTTTAAAAGCAACTTAGGTGTTTTTCTGTGCACCTAAATTTAAGAATCATCATCCTAAGACAGTGGTTCTTTTTAGAAATTTTTTTAATGTTTATTCATTTTTTAGAGAGAGACAGAGTGTGAGCTGGGGAAGGGCAGAGACAGAGGGAGACAGAGAATCCAAAGCAGGCTCCAGGCTGTAAGCTGTTAGCACAGAGCCCAACGTGGGCTTGAACTCACAGACTGAGAGATCATGAACTCGTCAAAGTCAGATGCTTAACCAACTGAGCCACCTGGGTGCCCCCTAAGACAATGTTTCTTAAAGTGTGATCCCTAGATCACAGCATCAGCATTATCTGGGAACTTGTTAGAAATGTCCAAATTCTTGGTGTTCCCTCTCTCTCCAAAATTAATAAATAAGCTTAAAGAAAGACTGACAATGCCAGGGTTTGAGAGACTTCAGAGAGATGTGAGGTTTCCTGTACGTTGGTGGAAGTGTAAATTGGCAGAAGCTTTCTGGAGAAGAGTTTGGCAATGCATATCATACACTTAAAAATGTACAGACATAGCAGTTCCATTTCTGAGAGTTTATCCTAAGGAAATTATGGAGTCGGGCCAAGGACATTCAATCCAGCCTTGTATATGATAAAGAATAATTAGAAATAACCTAAATGTCCACCAAGTGAGGATTAGTCATATCAGTTGTCATCCATTCACACAGTGAAATACTAAAGAGCCTTTAAAATGATATCAGTATTTATAGACATGAAAGAATTAATGTCCAGTAGATATTCTGCCTTTTCAGTGGTGTCATTAATGCAAAATTGTGTATGTGCCCATGTACACATATGCATTTATACACACAGAGATCTATAATGGGAGTCATCAAAATATCAACCACGGTGTCCTCTGGTTGGAAGATCTTTGAATGCCTCTACTTTCTTATCTTTTATTGTTTCTAAAGTGACAAAAGCAATATTCTTTATTTCTACATTAATAGCTAACACCAACAGAATGAGCATTATATGTCAGGCACTGCTCTGATTGCTACTGTTAATAATTAATTAATAATATTAATTAGTTAATGCTGTTATTCCTGTGGAAAACAAAATGATAAGGTTCATAGCTAGTAAATGATGGAGCTGGGATTCAAACCTGGTTGTCTGGCTCTATAGGCTGCGCTGTTGCTACATGAATTAACCCAAACAGAGTGAAAGTCTCTTAACCCCTCCCCCACCAGCAAACCCACTCCTCTCCCCAGAAGTAACCATCTTGTTAACCATTTGACAGGTAGCCTTCCAAAGCTTCTGCCAGGCACTTTTAGACACATGTGGCCAAACAAATAGATGTGTGTTTGTTTGTTTGTTTGTTTCTGAAATGGCATGGTATTATCTTGTCAGTATGCATAATTCATCCTCACACTTTTGACCTCTGAGGGGTATTCTGTGGCAGGGATGCAGGGAATCAATGTGACGATGGACCTACTGGAAACTGGCGGTCTCTAGTTCTTCACCTCAATGGACAAGGCTGCAGTTGAGTATTCTTGTAGACATACTACTGTGATATTT
Organism: Acinonyx jubatus; assembly: GCF_027475565.1. NCBI lineage: Eukaryota > Metazoa > Chordata > Mammalia > Carnivora > Felidae > Acinonyx > Acinonyx jubatus. The sequence continues at coordinate 88,799,546 of NC_069388.1, read as the reverse complement.
CTGCATTAATTTCCTAGAAATGGAACCATTACAGCAAAAGACATGCACACTAAATGTTGAAAGCAGCTGCCCAGTCCCCACACCAAGACCATGCTGCTACACAGCATATACACACATTGTGTTTATATACACATGCACTGTGCATAAACATCTACTAAGTTAGTGCCCCGCCTGTATCCCCTTGTGTTTTCACCAACACAGGAAGTTGTCAGCCCTTTTCATTTTTGCCAATAGGAGAAATAAAGAATGTCATTTAATCTCCAATAATGTAAATGTCCTCAATTACCAGTAAAGTTGAAAAATCTTCTTGGCCCTCTTCATTTCTTTCCAGAAATGTTTGCTCGTCATTTGGGTAATTTGACTTTTTCTTATTAATGTGAAGGAGTTTTGTTATAGTATAGATACCAGTTTTTTTGATGCCCTGTGTGTTGTAACAGTTTTCCACTATGTTGTATTTCTTTGAACTGTGTCTTATTTTGTAATACGGATGTTTTAGTTTATTTTTATGTAACAAAATCTGTCCATTTTTCCCCTTGTGGCTTCACATCTTGTCTAGGAATTCTTTCTGTACAACTAAGAATATTAGAAGACTCTTTCATATTCTCTTCTAGTATATTTGTATTGTTCTTTATACATTTTTAATTATTTATTTGAATTGTGAAATATATAAAACATGAATTTTACCATTTTAACCATTGTTAAGTGTAAGGTTCAGTGGCCTCGGGTATATTCACACTGCTCTGCAGCCATCACCACCATCATCTCCAGAACTTTTATCATCTTGCAAAACTGAACCTCTCTACTGTCTCAAATTCCCACTCCCCACCCTCCTCAGCCCCTGGTAGCCGCCACTCTGCTTTCTGTCTCTGTGAATTTAACTACCCTGGGTCTCCATGCAAGTGGAAATCATATAATGTTTATCTTTAGGCCTTGCTTATGTCACCTAGCATAAAGTTTCAAGGTTGTAGCATGTGTCAGAGTTTCCTTTCTTTTTAAGAGTCAATAATATTCCATCATAGATTTAATTTTATGTTTAGATTTTAACCCACGTAGAATTTAATACTGTGTTTGGTGAGAGGTAGGTTGAGAGGTTACAGTTTTTTTTATTTTTAGGTTGGTCATCTTTTAAACAACTCCTATAAAAACCTACATTCCCATAGGGGGCCCAGGTCTGCTTCTGGACTGTTGTTCATTGATCCTTTTGTCTATATCTAGACTGGAAATAAACTATTTTAAGTACTCCAGCTTTTCGGCAAGTGTGTTTATCTGCTAAAAGCATGTCCATCCGTTCTTCTTCCTATTTAGCCTTTCTTCAACCACTTTTAGACAAACTTCAGAATTAGTCAGGGCCCCAAAATACTCTTTTAGGATTTTGACTGGAATAGCTTGAAGCTACCCACTAAGTTGGGGTTGACATCTTGCAAAATGGAGCCTGCTAACCTTGCTCTCCTGGCAGCTTTCCAGGCTGTGTGGTGCTGCCCTCTGCAGGGGAGATACGGGTCACTGCAGCCACGGCTGCCTTGTCCAAGGCCATCTCACTCCACTCCTCAACTCAGCTTCTGATGCCAAGTCTTCCAGAAAGAACAAATTCCTACACATCCTTGGTTTAATTTCTTTCCTTCCCCAAATGACATTTGTATTTTAACATGAACTTTCAGAACCAAAACCCAGAGTGGAGGTGTAGAATCTTCATGCCCCGCAGTAGAAGCCATGGGGAAATACTTTTTTTGTCAGGAATGCTTTCTCTGCTCCCAGCGAACCACACCACATAAGGCAGACACTGAACACATGTGTGACCAGCCCTGAGTAACCAGGTTCCAGTGATACTTTAAAAAAAATTTTTATTTAGTTAACACACAGTGCAATATTGGTTTCAGGAGTAGAATTAAGTGATTCATCACTTACATACAATACCAATGCTCATTACAAGTGCCCTTCTTAATACCTATCACCCATCCAGCCCATCTCCCATCTACCTCCCTCTATCAACCTTCAGTTTGTTCTCTATCATTAAGAGTCTTTTGTGGTATGTTTCTCTCTCTCCTCTTCCTCCCCACCCCCCCCACCTTCCCATATGTTCATCCAAATTCCACATATTGGTGAAATCATGGCATTTGTCTTTCTCTGACTTATTTCGCTTAGCATAATACATCTAGCTCCATCCATGTTGTTGCAAATAGAAAGATTTCATTCTTTGTTACAGCTGAGTAATATTGCATTGTGTGTGTGTGTGTGTGTGTGTGTGTGTGTGTGTTTTCTTTATCGATTCATCAGTCAATGGACATTTGGGCTTTCTCCATTGTTAGTTATTGTTGATAATGCTGCTATAAACATTGAGGGACATGCACCCCTTCAAATCTGTATTTTTGTATCCTTTGGGTAAATACCTAGTAGTGCAATTGCTGGATCATAGGGTAGTTCTATATTCAGTTTTTTTAGGAACCTTCATATTGTTCTCCAGAGTAGCTGCACCAATTTGCATTCCCACCAATAGTGCAAGAGGCTTCCCCTTTCTCCACAACAACACCTGTTATTTCTTGTGTTAATTTTAGCCATTGTGACAGGTATGAGGTGGTATCTTATGGTTTCGATTTGTATTTCCCTGATGATGAGTGATGTTGAGTATCTTTTCATGTGTCTGTTAGCTATCTGTATACCTTCTTTGGAGAAGTGCCTATTCATATCTTCTGCCCATTTATTCACTGGCTTATTTGCCTTTTGGGTGTTGAGTTTGATAAGTTCTTTATAGGTTTTGGATACTGACTTTTTATCAGATGTGTCATTTGCAACTATCTTCTCCCATCCCATAGGCTGCTTTTTAATTTTGTTGATTGTTTCCTTTGCTGTGCAGATGCTTTTTATCTTGATGAAGTCCTAATAGTTCATGTTTGCTTTTGTTTCGCTTCAGAGATGTGTCTAGTAAGAAGTTGCTCTGGCTAAGCTCAAAGAGGTTGCTGCCTATGTTCTCCTCTAGGATTTTGATGGTTCCCTGTCTCACAATTAGGTCTTTCAGATACTTTTTTTTTTTTTTTTTACAAAACAGCTTTATTATTATATTTTAAGGTCAACTTCCCTCATTTTAAATGTACAATTAAATAATTTTTAGTAAATGTACAGATGTGCAACCATCACCAAATCCAGTTTGGGAACATTTCTGCCACCCCAAAAAGATCCCTCATGCCCATTTATGGTCATTCTCTGGATGTCGCTGTGCCCTGAGCATGCCATCATCAGAGGAAGTGGGGATGGAGTAAGGGAATTCCCAGGATCCTCTGCCTGTCAGTCTAGCACCAGTGTCCCAACAACATGCAGCAGATGAGTTGCGGGCCAACATCCCTCGCCCTGAGGGGAACTAACAGATGCTCCTCCAGAGGGTGCTGGCCACACTGAGCCCCATCCTAACCCCTTTCAGGTGGATAAAGTTTGAAGAAAAGGTAGAGGAAGGAGGCGAGCGCTGGAGCAAGCCCCATGTGTCCACACTGTCGCTGCACAGCCTCTTCGAGCTCCGGACCTGCTTGCAGACGGGGACGGTGCTGCTGGATTTGGACAGTGGCTCCTTACCACAGATCATAGGTGAGGCAGGGACCACTGGGGCCCCTGAAAGCCATGGCCGCCTTATGCCCACTCTGGGTCTGTGTGGCACCCACTTGGTCCTGCAGAAACCAGGCTTTGGGTCTGACGCTCCCAAAACAGTCTCAGTCCCATGTAGAGCTCCAATGGGGAAAAGATCATCCTATGAATGCCATCCAGCAATGGAGCAAAAAGAAGATGGGCTTTCTAGTGTTCTCAGAGACACCTATTGCCATGGCAACCCGTTGCTTGTTAGAGTAAATGGATCATCATTTATCTTTAGGAAATTAGCTCTTATTTAGTGGAGTGGTGAAGGAGGGGGTGGCTCACCTTATTATCCCTAAAACGTCTTATGAATTTTGTTCAGAAATTTGCCACCAGTATTTTGCCTGAAATACGTTTCTAAAAGGAATTCATGTTAGGACTAAAACCATTGAACACAGTAGTTTTGTTCTTCTCAGGGTATTTCGTTTACTTTTCACAATAGCACTGATAGAGCATAGAATTTTATATACACATACACACACACACACACATGTACAGACATGCACATACCCAAAGGTTGTGACTTGCCCATGTTTCTGCAGTTTGTGGCAAGCCAGGACTATTTCCACATCTCCTGCTTCCTTTAGTCACTTTTAATCCCATTAATAACAAATGAAACTGAAGACTCCCATACCCCTGGTCATTCTGTCCCACATGGATGAGGCATGTCTGTTCCCCACTTAGATGATGTCATCGAGAAGCAAATTGAGGACGGCCTCCTGCGACCAGAGCTCCGGGAGAGGGTCAGCTATGTCCTCCTGAGGAAACACCGTCACCAAACCAAAAAGCCCATCCATCGCTCCTTGGTTGACATTGGAAAGTCCGTCTCTTCCACCACCAGTGAGTTGGGCCATATGCTGGTGGGCATTGGGCATGTGGGGGCTTGTGTCAGGTCCCAGCCTCCAGGTGAGCTTTCCTCGGTGGCTGCGGGGTCTTAGCAACTTGGAGGCTCCCTGGGCTTCATGATCCTGGAAAAATTCTGAGCTTCTGGGGATCCCTCAGCCTCCTTCTCCAGCAGGCCTGCAGAGACTCCAGCCATATCCCAAAATTATCCCCACCACCAGAGCAGAACCATTCCTAGGAAGAGAGTTGGTTCTCAGCCTGTGCTGCACAATGCAATCACGTGGGGGTATGAAACATGTCCCAATGGATAGGCTCCACCCTGGGAATTGGATTCAGTTGGTCTGAGGTATGGCCTGGAAACAGGAAGTTTAGAAAGCTCCCCAGGAGATTCTCATGTGTGGTCAGGCTTGCAAAATGCTGGTGGAGATGGCATGTTTATGGAAAGAGTTCAAAAGTTTCCCATTGAACCCCCAAGAAGAGCCAAAAGCCTTGGCAGAAAATTAAGCACATCAAGGTGGTAGAAGGTTCTGGGTTCATCTCAAGTGTGCCAGGGCTTGTAAATCTGGCAGCTGTGTTACTCTGATTAGCAGAGCCTGGGTCATTAGGGAGAATGGATTGTTCCACACACACAGCTCAAACCTGCAACCCTCCACTGTTGATATTGCAGAGTCAAAGTGCCCAGACAGCAGCCTTGCTGAACATACTAGATAAATGCAGTAATCAGAAAAAAGTCCAGAAGGTTGCTAAATGAAGAACCTTGAGCAATTTCTTTAGATGAATTGTTTTAAAATGGAAAGTGTTTAGCATATAACTAGCAGGTACATGGCACTTACCATGTTCCAAGCACTGTTCTGAGTGTCCACATGTGTTAACTCACTTCATCTTCACAATAACCCTGTGGCTAGGTACGGTCTTGTTATCCTCATTTTACAGATGAGGAGCCTGAGGCGCCAAGAGGTTAAGTTATTTGCCTAAGGTCACACAGCAAGTAAGTGGTGGAGTTAGGGATGAACCCAGGCAGTCTACAACACCTGCTGCCTATTTCACAATTGTGTGTCTCACTCTCAAGAGTACAAATATTTTCTGTAATCTTGTTCAGACTATTAACTTCAAAAACAGAACACAAAACAACCAAAATACACTTTCTTCCTGAAAGGGGAAGAGATGCATCTCACAGCCCAGCTTTGTTTAGGTGGAATGACCGTGCTAACTGCAGGGGCTGTGCTGTAGATCAAGGCTGCTGAAGCCAAATCCCTTCTGTTCCTCCTCCCAGATCGCAGCCCAGCCCGGAGCCCAGTGGCTGGTCCAAGCCTACACCACTCCACCGAGGACCTGAGGATGCGGCAAAACGCCAATTACGGAAGGCTGTGTGAGTGTGTTCTCGGCTGCTGCAAGACAGCTTTGTTCTATGTCGGCTTCCATAGACTTTCAGAGTTGGAGGAGATAAAGGTCAGGACCTGTCTAGAATTTTCAGGACAGGCATCAGGAGAAATCTAACCTTCACCTCAAACCTGGGCTGTCCTTAGGACCTAACTCACTACCCTACGTTTCTATGTAACTACTCTGAATAATGCAACTCTAAATCAAGTGCTGGCATAATCAATAACAATCCTATGTGCTAAGAATTTTTTATCTTAGTCTCTACCTTTGTCTTCACCAAACTGATCATTAGCCCCATTTTTGGTAAGAAGTCTTCCTTGAAACTGAATTAGATACAAGCTAAGAACTTTCCCCCGGGACAGTCAGAGAACACTGCCATCCCTGGGTGAGAGTCTTGTGCACCACAAAGGTGGGATGCTGGCAATCACAGCCCCCTGAGGAAATGGGTGAGGGGGCTTGTGAAGTACACAGTCATAGACAGGGCTTTTCAGGCAATTCATGGGGGTGGGGGGTAACTGACAGGTAAGCTGTGAAGCAAAGAAAAGAGAGAAGTTGCAAAATGGAAAGAAAAATGAGTGAGAGGAGTATGTTCCTTTAAATACTTTTACTAAAATGCCAAGGTATGTACAGGTTATGCCACCTGTACCTTGACCAGGTTCAAGGAATGATTTGGAGGGCAGTGTGGGCCCTGCCCAAGGCCTCAGGTAGTCTTTTCTGTTTGTTGTTGGTGACCCCAGAACCCACTTAGTCTTCCTGGCATTGGTTATTCCATGTAGGGATGCCAGGAGGCAGCAAATGGCTTTGGGGCAAGCCTTCCTCCCAGTTGTTCGTTGTGTCTGAGGTCACACTTGTGCCCAATACTGCAGTGGAGACCCAGATAAAACATTCTGTGTGCATACCACCCCATGCCCAGGGTGGGCCCTGGAAGGCTCAGAGAGGAGACACGTCTGAATCTTGGAGAATAAATAGGGATTTTCTAGAAGCATGCAGTGGGGTGGGGGCGTAGAAGGAGGAGGCTGTTCCAAACAAAGGAAACTAACAGCAGAAGGAAGGCACTGTGAAGTGAGCATTCACTTTACCAGGAGGGCAGGGCCTGAGGGCAAGAGGGTCAAAGCGAAGAGAGCGTACACACATATGCTGCAGAAGGAGCCTGTCTTTATGGTGAAGGTAATGGGGCCCCCTGAGAAATTTTCAGCAGAGGCACACCATGATCAGATTCTTATTTGAGAAAGAATAAACTAGAGGGGGACAAGATCGAAAGTGAGAGACTGTCAGAGCAAGACTGGAGAGGACAGGGCCAAAGTGGGATGCAAGGACCAGGAGAAACAGGAAATGAGGAGGTGAGGCCAGCACCTAAGTGGGGTGGATGGGAGGGAGGGGCATTGAACAGACTAAGATGTGGAGGGGGAGTCATTTGGTGGAAGCCAGTGAGTTCCATTACCTGGTATGTGGAGTTTAAGGTCCCAGGTGGGGCTGCACAACAGAGTCTGGGGCTCAGGAGAGAGGTATGGAGTGGAGACACAATCTGGGCATCCTCAGCCCAGTGTAGGCATTAAGTGATGGGGGTGGAGAGGGTGGATGTAATTGACCAAAGATGGAGGGGGTGAAGACTCTGCAAGGGATGAAGCAAAGCAAGGCCCTGAGCCCAGCAGGAGAGGATCCTGAATGCATGTAAGAGGAAGGGAGCCAAGGGAGGACAGAGTTCTAGAAGCTAGGGCTGCCACAGGCCACAGAAAGCCAAGAAATAACAGATCTGAGAGTGCCCGCTGGATTTGGCTGCTGCTGGGAAATGAGAGCTGACTTTCTCCTGCCTCAGCTAGGGAAGGAACAATTGGCCAGTTCAAATAATTTGTCACCACTGTTCTCCCCACATTCCTTCCTTCTGCCAGAAAATACCTGACCATTTAAAAAAAAAATCTCTAACGTTTATTCATTTTTGAGAGACGGAGTATAAGCAGGGTAGGGGCAGAGAGAGAGGGAGATACAGAATCTGAAGCAGGCTCCAGGCTCTGAGCTGTCAGTGCAGAGCCCAACATGGGGCCGTGAGATCATGATCTGAGCTGAAGTCAGACACTTAACTGAGTGAGCCACCCAGGCGCCCCAACACCTGGCCATTTTTAAACACTCATGTGGGTCATGGAGGACAGAGGTGAAACTGATCTTCTTTCTTCAACAAGCCCAAGCTCAGTGGCACTGGCACCTCACCTGATCATGTGTCTGTGTCCCTCACCTCCTCCAGGGCCTGGCGCAAAGCAGACATCTCGATCTCTGCCCAAGAAGGTGGGGTGGAGGAGTAGAGAGCAGAGTATAGCAGACTGAGGGGTGAGAATGGAAAGGAGAACCTGCAGTAGAAGGGAAGAAAGGGAAGGAAAAGGAGCAGAGGCTAGCTCCAAGGGGCCGAGCGATGAGGAGACAGGGGGTCTTGCTTTGGTTATGAAGCTGGGAGAAGCATGTGGAGGGACCAAGGGAAAAGGACCTGCAGGAGCCTGACTTCCCCTGATGGACCTTCTTTTCCTTCTCTCCTAGGTCACGCCCAGAGCAGGAGCATGAATGATATTTCTCGCACCCCAAACACAGACCAGGTAGTAAAGGCCCGGTCCTTGGCCGCCGTGAAGGCGCAGGGTGGGAAGGTGCCTTCAGTTTCAGGGACAGGGAGCCCCTACGGGCAGAACTCCACTCCCATGAAGGAATAGGAGTCCCCAGGGAGGACCCAGGTGGGGGCTCTGGGCTGCCTTTGTGACTGCCCAGCCCATCAGTCAGGTACTCACTAAGCCCTACATGCTGGCTCTGTGCCAGGTGCTCAGGGAGTGGGGGACAGAGAAGTATGATCAGATGAGGTGCCAGCTGTCCCCGAACTTGGGATTTGTTGGACAGAAGAAGACCAGCGCACAGTCTCACCTTCTCCACAACCCCCAAGCATGGAGGTCATGGATTTAAGGATGGAGTGGGGACTTGGGCTGGCAGAGAAAAGTAGTGGGGCCTGACTGTGGAGACAACAGAGCCAGTGGATCGACTGGACTGCCCACTAGTGTGTCTTCTCCTAGGCCAGGGCAGGACATCAGTTCTTGTCTCCCACCAGCTTGGCTGAAACCTCCATGAGGAGATCAGAATCCTACAAACAGGTTGAGTCCAAGTTCTAAGGCCCACAACCAAGGTACCCTGTGACTTTGCCCCTGGGGAACTCTAGTGGCGGCCACCTTCAACTGCAACCCTCATACATCTTGATGGTCCCCTTGCCTGTGCCTCCAGAAATAGGAAGAAAGGTGATGGAGGAAACCTGAAATTTGATGAGAATCCCTCAGGAGCGTGGGTGACCTCCAGGCCTTCAAGGCACCCCCAAGTTTGGTGGAAAGCAAAACAAAAAGAGTCCCTCATGTCAGAGTCCCAAAGTCCCTTTGGTGGCTAAAATAATAACAATAACAGCATCAACCAACATTTCAGGTCCACATGCTGCATGCACTACATTGCACAGAGCTTTTTGTTTGCATCACAAAGGTATGCTTATCATCTCCATTCTACTGATGAGGACACTGAGGGCTTAAAGCAGTTAAATAATGTGCCCAAGTTCATGCAGCTGAAAGGTAACACAACTATGATTTAACCCAGGCAATCTGATTCTAGAGTCCTTAGTTTGGGGGTGACTTGGGAAGGAATATTCTGGAATATTATTTAGAGAGGAAACCCACTTTACTATAGTCACGCACACAGACGGTAAAGCCACCATAAGAAAGCATTGCCTAGTAAAAGTCTTTCAGACACTATTTAAATAAATATCTAAGTGGTAATAAGAATGCTAGCTATCCCTTTCCCCAGGCAAAGCTGCATCAATCTAGGGATTGGAGCCCGGCATCCAGCTCCCCCGACTGATTGAGTGATGCTGCTTCTCAGTATTTGCAGCAGCATGGCTTGTTGTGGGGTCAATGGCTTGCAGGCCAGCGGGTGCCCTTTAGGTCCATCTTTCTTTAAAACTCCACACCTGCCCTAGACAGGTCAATAGATTTCTAGTGAGCAGAGCGTGGATTCACTGTGTGCAGAGTCTCAGCAGAGGTGGACCAGAGTTCCCATGGAGTTCAGGAAGTGGGGTCGGCAGGGCCCCGGTTGGACAAACCCATGTCCAGATTGTCGCCGAGCCACGAGGGCCAGAATGCCAGTGTGGCTCATTTCTGGGACACCACCATGGCGACCTCCTTACCAAACATGTCACAATCTGCAAGGGCCCCTTCTCCTCTCCTGGGTTATGGATGTGCTGGTTGGATAACGCCAAAGCATTGTTGTTTTCAAGGTCCAGGGCATTGCTGCCACCCCTCCCCTCCTCCTGTCCTGTCAGGGGGACAGCACCTGCTTGGCACACCCAACCCTCCATCTTGAAGAACCTCCTTATGAATCAGCTGACTATGCCTGCAACAAAGGGACTTTTTGAACCTTTGGGACTCTGGCTTTCTCATTTAACATCTGGCCATACTTATTCTCACTGTTAGGGTCCTTGGTGCTATTAGCTGGGTGGCTGTGAAGAGTTTTGTTTGCTTATTTGTTTAGATTTCAAAGATTATAAGGGTGCAGCCATTGCTCACATGCCTTTTCTTCTGCTGGTAGGCTGCCGAGCCCAGTCTGTATCATGCCCCCCATGAGTGCATCAGAGAGTAGCCCCTGCCTGTGCCCAGGGACATGGAACAGGAAGAGACACAAGGAATCTGTGTCTCTACTGTGCTTATGAGAAATAGGAGAGATTCCAGACAAGGAGGGATTGGGGGGCAATGTTGTGGTGTCCACGGGATCTCTCGTTAGCACTTGTCTCCCCCTTCTGGCCCTTTCTTCCTTTGTTGGCCACTTTGGACTTCCACCAGCCCTGCCCCCACAAAAGCCTTCCTCTCCATCCTCTCTGTACAAAATTATCTCTCTGTCCCTTGTTCATCCCCTTGTACCCAAGGAGAAGCAATCTGAAAAACTAATGTAACCTATGATGTTAAAGACTGAGAAGAGGCTTGTACATGACTGTCCCTGGGGCATTTTCATTATAAAAGAGAACTCAGGAGGAGTCAGTATCTTAACCCTAGGAACGAAGTCATACACGGACAGAGTGGGAATAAGTTTGGGATGAGGGCCTGCCTCCTGTGCTTCTTATATTGGACCCCACTCGCTCTGCCTATTTGACCTTCCTGCCCTGAACAGACACTAGCCCCCAGCATCTCAGTGGTCTTAAGTCGGAAAGTCTCAGAAGCTGAGTTTCCTGGGAGTTCCCCTGGGGGTGACTCAGGGGCACAGAAGTCTCCCACAGATTTGGAGGTGGGGTCCAGGGGCTCCTGTCAATCAGGAAGCTGATGGCAAAGGGAAAACAAAGCATGTCTGCCCTGTCATCAGAATGGGCCTCATCCTTTCCACAGTCACCCAAGGTGAGGGCAGAGAGGGAGGGCTGGCCACCTGGTGTGGAAGAGCCAAGACTCCCATCTGCTTGTGCTGCAGGGGGCTGGGAGATAAGGCCTGATGGCCAGCAAGCCTGGGCTCTCTTCTTTGACCCCTTGACTCACACTTCAGTTGAGCAAAGTTTTCCCCCATCAAGGAATATCTTAGGGTTCAGATCATTGCCTGTTCCTTCCCATCTACTAAGGCTTACTTGGTCCTGGGGTTAACCAATTTTGAGTCTCCTTATCTGCAGAATAGGGAAAGTGTTTGGTTATTTCAGTCTCTTGAGAAGTGCATGGAGAATTTTTTTTAAAGTTAGGCCTTCACAGCAATCTGAAGTGGGGTGAGGGATTGAGAGCTGAAACCACTGATGTGAGTATCCATGGGTATCTTGTTTTCCCCTCCCTGACCAGCGGAAAAACAAATTCATGAAGAAGATCCCCAAGGACTCAGAAGCCTCCAATGTACTCGTGGGTGAGGTGGACTTCCTGGACCAGCCATTTATTGCCTTTGTGCGTCTCATCCAGTCAGCCATGCTGGGAGGAGTGACTGAGGTCCCTGTCCCCACCAGGTGAGGGCCACTGAAATCTGCCCCCACACCCGCTTGAAGGAAGCCAGCTGTCCAAGCAGTGGTCCCAAAGTGCTACTGGAGACACCCCTAAAATGTGGAAGGAAAATTAGGGAATTGCTGGGGAAGAAAGTCTTCTGACTAGGGCAGTTTTTTAGATTTTAGATTTTATTTTAAATAATCATTAAAAAAAGAAGCCAACAGCTGAGACAAACACCATTGGCTGGGCTTGGACAACAAGACAATGGTGAGGATGCTCAAGTGGGAGCTGAAGGGAGTGAAGAGGTGCCTCTGCAAAGCAAGTGTGGGATTCAAAGGAGGGAAGGGACAAGTGTATGGTCAATTCATGAGTCAAGAATGAATCATGTCCAGGGCCAGAGATTCCTTTTCACCTGCTTCTATTTTTCCTTCTCACTTTCCTCCTCCTCTGCCTCCTCCTCCTCCTCCTCCATCATATTTTTGCAGATTTCTGTTCATATTGCTTGGACCTTCTGGGAGATCAAAATCCTACAATGAAATTGGCCGTGCCATTGCAACCCTCATGGTAGACGATGTAAGTGGGAACAAGAAGCACATACTCCAGAATGTCATGGCTCCTGCAACAAGCACTGTGCCTTTATTCACTCACTTATCCAATAGGCACATATGAGCACCTACTGTGTGCCAGGCTTGTGCAGGGCACTGAGGGTTATAAGAATCAGGGAACAGTCCCTGCCCTTTAGGAGCACTAATCAAGTGGGAGAGACAGACCTGTAATTCTAAAATGAACCATATGCTAACTGTCCAGGCAGCCAGATGAGGCTTCACGTAGGAGGGGCCTTTAAGCTAAGGATGAACAGGAGTTACATAGACCTTGCATAAGCCTAAGAGGCAGGCATTCCAGACAAAGAGAACAAGAGCCAAAGCTTGAAGATGGAGACGCTGGATAAAAGTGGTTTGACTTAGGCTCAGTGTAAGAGCTTCAAGAGCAAGAGGTGAGCTAGAGACTACACAGAGCCTGTAGGCACAGCTTAGTGTTCCCTCTGTGCCTGGGGTGGTGGGGAGCCTAGAGGACTTTAAACACAGGCATGATTTGTAAATCAGAAAGAACACCCTGGAAACAACCTGGAATGATGCAGCCTGACCCTCCAAGGCTGAGGGGCTAGGAAGTTATAATCAGATTTAAAGTATCTGAGCTTCTTGGACTGGACTCTACATAGGTTTTCTAATGAGCTTTCTGTGTGCAAAACTGACAACAGAAAGGTTGAGTGACTCAACCAAAGTCCTACAGCTAGGACACAGAGACCTGGCCTTCAGGTCTTCCCCCAAGGCCCTGCTGTTCCCCACTGTATCTAATTTCACCTGAGGGGCTCTGTCCTTACCTCAAAGACAGAGGGTAAGCTGGCAGGAGCAATGGTTCAGAGGAATCTTCTCCAAAACTATATGTGATGTGTTCCCAGGAGGTGGATAAGAAGCAGACAGTCAGCAAGAGGTCCCCTTACTCTTTCCTCCCCAGCTCTTCAGTGACGTGGCCTATAAAGCCCGAAATCGGGAAGATCTGATAGCAGGGATTGATGAATTTCTGGATGAGGTCATCGTCCTTCCCCCTGGAGAATGGGACCCAAATATCCGAATTGAGCCCCCCAAGAAAGTGCCCTCTGCTGATAAGAGGTATGTATGTGGATGGAGGGGTGGCAGAAGAGGGCGGTGGTACAAAGGGAGCTCTGTCTGTCTCTGGCTTTTCTGGTCAGCATGAATGGGTTTATACTATTTCTTTTTCTGGTGTCGTTTTATTTCTCTAAAAAAAAAAAAAAAGCAAGCAATATGCTTCATATGAACATCTATGAAGTGTGGGTGACTCGTGCATGGGTATTGCAAGTTCATTTTCGGCATTTGTCTCTGCATTTTAAGATATTTCACGATTTTTGCGGGAGAGGTCAGAGGTGTTCTCCAAACAGTTCTAGAACAGCTGAGCTTTTCCCAGGATTGGGAGCCCTGCTGTCACCTGCCCCTTGCTCCGTACAGGAAATCCGTGTTCTCCCTGACGGAGCTAGGCCAGATGAACGGCTCTGTGGGCGGAGGCGGAGCGGTTGCTGGAGGCGGCGCGGGAGGCGGCGGCAGTGGCGGCGGGGCCGGCGGAGGGAGCAGCGGGGAGGACGGAGAGATGCCAGCCATGCACGAAATCGGGGAAGAGCTTATCTGGACGGGAAGGTGCCCACCCCAGGCTTGACGGCTACGCCAGCCGTCCTTTAGGCTTCTCCCCTCACCCACCTGCGGGAACCTTCTCCACTTCTGCTTGCAGCGCCCCCTCCCGGCCATGGGGTCTGGCCTCTGCACTCTTCTTCCCCACGCCCTCCAAACCTCTCTGGATCCCGCATAAGGGTTGCAGCAGAAAGGAAGTGGGGCCCAGCACAGGAGTGGAGGAACCCAAACTTTTCTCTAGATACTCTGTGTTCCTGTATGAGTTTTCTAGGGTTGTCATAACAAAGTGGCACATTCTCGGTGGCTTATACAATAGAAATTTTCTCTCACAGTTCTGGAGGTAAAAGTTCCAAATCAAGGTGTGAGCAAGACCAGCTCCCAGACTCTGAGTGGGATCCTCCCTTCCCTCTCCCCAGCTCCTTCTGGTGGCTGCCAACCCTTGGTGTCCTTGGCTTGCAGCCACATAGCTCCATCTCAGCCTGTGTCCTCACGTGGTATTCTCCCTGTGTGTGTCTTCCTATGACACTTTCCTCTCTGTATGAGGACACCGGCCATACTGGATTAGGGCCCACCGCAGTGACTTCATCTTAGTTTTATTACATCTGCAAGGACCCTATTTCCAAATAAGGTCACAATGATAGGTATAGAGGTTAGGGTTTTAATGTGTCTTTTGGAGGTGACACAATTTAATCCATAACAGTACCATCTGAAATTTTTTCTTTTCTCTTTTTCTTTCAAAAGAGAAAGGATGGAGGGAATCTCCTGGCTTGGGTTTCCTTGCTGGTTCTTGGAATAATTTAGGAAAGGACAAGGACATGGCCCTACAAAGCTATATGTAAATTATGACTTTGAGAATGGAGTCATGTTTTATATACCTTTGGCTCTATGCCAGCCAGTAGTTCCAAATCAGAGGTAACTTTGCCTTCACCCCCATCCTCCCCCAGGGGACATTTGACAATGTCCACAGACATTTTTGTTTGTCACAGTTAGAGGGGTGATGCTGCTGCCATCTAGGGGATAGAAGCCAGGGATGCTGCTCAACATGTTACATGCATAGGACAGCCCCACAATAAAGGATTACCCAGCCCTACATGTCAATGATACCAAGGCTAAGAAACCCTGCTCCATGCCAAGCATTGCATTAGGGGCTGTGGGGAATAGTATACCCAGTAAACACTATCTCTAAGCCTAAAATTCCCCACTCAGTTGTTCCAGAGAATAAAGAAACTAGTTATAAGATTAAGAACCTACCCTTGATAAATATGGGATGTCTAACTCTCTCCTAAAGTTGGACACATCTATGTTTACCAAACACAGGGAGGTGTCCTGCAGATGATCAGGGACATCGCTGAGGAGGACAGCCAGGATTTCTGTGGACCCCAGGATTTCCATTCCCCATGGGATGTTAGATCTACTCCAGGACATGTTCCCATCAGGCTTTCCCTCTCCCATCCAGGCCGCCTGTGACCACCTTTCCAGTAGGGATGGTGCTGACCACAAACTTTCAGTCCTGTGAAAATCCTTCCCTGTCTTTAAATGTTCTGGTGGAAAGATCCCTGTCCCCATCCACCTCTAGTCAAGTTCCCTTCCTTGCCCCAGATTCTGCAGGCTCCTGTAAATAGCCCTGACCCTGCACTGGTGTTTGTGGTGAGAAAGCAGCCCCCGGGCCTGTCTTGAGCAGGTTCTTCGGTGGCCTGCGTCTGGATATCAAGAGGAAGCTGCCCTGGTTCCTAAGTGATTTCTACGATGGCTTCCACATTCAGTCCATCTCTGCCATCCTGTTCATCTACCTCGGCTGTATCACCAACGCAATCACCTTTGGTGGGCTTCTGGGGGATGCCACTGACAATTATCAGGTGTGTGCGGACTGTGACCATGAGTGCAAACCTCCATAAAAGTTGCTGCCACCAGGTGGCAGTAATGAGCTTCATCCCATTATCCCAAAACCAAGGCTTGGGTTTCATCCACCATGGTGTTCAGACCATCACTTTTTGTAATCCTTTGCCATTCAAAAAAAATAATAACCAACATTATTAAAAGATTTAAAGTTAAATCATGTTACTAAAGTCCAATGTAAGGATGACATAAATAGATCAAACTTTTTAGTTTATTTTGTTATATTTATTAAGCAGTGTCAGTTGCCCTCTAGTCTTTTTTGTTAATTTTTATCATTGAAGTATAGTTGACTTGCAATGTTATATTAGTTTTCAGGTATACAACATAGTGATTTAACAATTCTATACGTTATGCGATGCTCAGACTTTTAAGGGGAATTATCTGTTTTGTTATTTGATACTTTCCCCATTGAGATGTGAATGAACAATCAGCACAATTAAGTTATTAATTATGGAATTCTCTGTACATTTTTTTAAACATTCTTAAATTCTTAGCTGGAATTAAGACATGTTTAGAAAGATTGTAAGCTCTTACCATGACAATAACAGAGGCCTCCCTGGGGAAAACCTCAGTCAACAGAGATACCAGCCTATATCCCAGGCAAGGGGCTTTTCCCATGGGACCTTCAGGGTAGAACCATTGGAAAACTCAGACATCAAGATGGAAGACCTATTTTCCCAAATACATTGAGATGAATGCTTCTCTTCAGACCACACCACTCTCCTGAGCTGCAGGTCCAATATCCAACTATCTCCTGGGTATGTCCACATGGCTGCCCCCAGGAATCCCCCAATGCACAGGGCCAGCATTGCATCCATTGCCTTCCCTCTAGACCTGCTGCTACCCCCAATATAGCAAGTGACACCATGGTTCACTCAGGTATGCACGTATCATCCATGACTCATAAGTCCCAGCTTCCCCACATGGCCTTCATGAATGACATGGCCCTACTTGCTTCTCAAGACTCCTCTCCCAAGGAACCCTTTCGCAGATTCCTGTTCTTACCCATTCTGTTTTCCATCAATCTTGATCATCTTTCACTTCTTCAAAGGCATCCTCCCTTTCAGCTCCAGCCTTTGTAAATAAGATTCCCTCTTCCTGGGACAGTCTTTTTTTTTGTCACCCCGCTTACCCTATTCTGGTCAATTCCGTGCTCATATTTTGGGTCTCAGCTGCTACATATATACCTCTTAGGAAGCCTTTCTGACCACTCCCCTTATTCCTACTGTGTGTTCCTAACACCTTGAACTTATCCCTGGTTATCACACTCCTTGGCAGTGATTCTCAACAAGGAATGATTTTGACCCCCAAGAGACATTGAACAATATCTAGAGACAGTTTGGATTGTTATAACTGGGAGGGGGTGGTGCTACTGGCATCTTGTGGGTAGAAGCCAGGCATGCTGCTAACTAAACATCTTAAAATGCACAGGACATCCCCCTACAACAAAGAATTATCTAGCCCCAAATGTCAATAATACTAAGGTTGAGAAAGTGCTGTATGGAAATTGCCTGATTACTTGTTTGTATTTCCCAGTAGACTGAAGATGCATTATCTTGTTCACTGATGGGCCCCCAATACCTAACAAAATGGCTGGTACAGAGCAGGCACTTAAAGGATTTTTTTCTTTTTTTCTTTTCTTTATTTTTTTAAATATGAAATTGATTGTCAAATTGGTTTCCATACAACACCCAGTGCTCATCCCAACAAGTGCCCTCCTCAATGTCCATCACCCACTTTCCCCTCCCTCCCACCCCCCCATCAACCCTCAGTTTATTCTCCATTTTTAAGAGTCTCTTATGGTTTGGCTCCCTCCCTCTCTAACTTATTTAAAGGATTTTGAGCAAATGAGTGGTCTGACCTCTGAAAGCACGTAACAGATGTTTGAATGAATAAATGACTGGATGGATGAATGGACTGTCCTCTGGGAGTAGACTGGGCATGAGGACAATCACATGCACATCCACTGGCAGCCCTGTTTTCTAAGCTGTAGGGTGCCAAAAGGAAGTCATGTGGGACCTTTATCCAAATGGAAATTGAGACTAACAGTGGTGATGCAGGGGTTGTAGAATAGGAGATAAGAAGCAGAATTTTTGTAGGAGAGGGCCTGGAATACAGATGAGCACTGTAGCCTGGGCCCTTGGCTGGGTTCTAACCTATGCTAAGAGGCCCCTTCTCCAGCTTCCGCTGAGACTCATATTCCTCATCCCCCAGGGAGTGATGGAGAGCTTCCTAGGCACTGCCATGGCTGGCTCCTTGTTCTGCCTCTTCTCGGGACAGCCCCTCATCATCCTCAGCAGCACAGGGCCCATCCTCATCTTTGAGAAGCTCCTCTTCGACTTCAGCAAGTAGGTGCCCTTGGTAGTTCCCAGTGCCTGCTCTCACACTTAGGGCAGTACACTAAGGCCAGGAAGAATAGGCCCAAAAGGGAGGCAGGGGGAGGAGGTACCGAAACTGTCTTTACCTATGGGAAGGACTGCCAGGAGGTCCTTCCTGACTCTCTCCAGCTACCTGCTTCTAAGCCATCTTAGTGCTTTTTAGCATAGCTGATAGGGAGACATGGAGGCAAGACAAGAGGAAACAATTCCCACCACTGTGCTTGTAAGCAACTGTGATGGGAAGTCAGTGCAGTCTTGAGCTGGAGGTCCGAAGGCCACATCCTGACCCAGGCAACTCCTGTGATCACCCTGGGCTCAGTTGTCTCATCTACAACATAAGTCTATTTTAAGGCCTCCCCCAGCTCTGTCACTCTGATATTCCCTGTTTTTCATTTACCCTGGGTGTTTGTTATCAAAGTTGTGAGAACTGAGATGTCTTAGCCTCTTCCTGCCACCCCTGTGAAATTCTTTCCCAGAATTTACAAAGAGGAGACAACCCAACCCAGGAATTGTCCCTGTCCCTAGTGTTCTCACAGCTCCTAGGAGGGCATCTGTGGCACAGAAGGGACAGGTGATCCACTCAGGGTGAGTCTGGAGAACCAAGCACAGTGAAGAGCCCTGGGCTGGAGGTCCCTCCCTTCCCTCTGTCTTCCAGAGGCAATGGCCTGGACTACATGGAGTTCCGCCTCTGGATTGGCCTACACTCAGCCATCCAGTGCCTTATCCTGGTGGCCACAGATGCCAGCTTTATCATCAAGTATATCACCCGCTTCACCGAAGAGGGATTCTCCACCCTCATCAGCTTCATCTTCATCTATGATGCCATCAAGAAGATGATCGGTGCCTTCAAGTACTATCCCATCAACATGGACTTTAAGCCTGACTCCATCACCACCTACAAATGCGAGTGTGTCGCCCCTGACACAGGTGACCGGTAACCCCAGACATGCCCTGCGCCTCCACCTACTCACTCTCCCCCCACCACAACTCTCTACTCAAATGTAGGAGATATCACCCTGAGAAGTATCAGTCCCCTTGGGTGGTCACAAGATACCTGGACACTCTCTGGATGTCCGTCTACCAAGGGTGTTAAAAGAATCCCTTCACTGGGTGGGAGGTTGACTCAACCAACTGGTCAACCTGATAATACTCAGTGCCATTCCCATGGAGTTCCTTACTGACCATAAAAGTGTCATCTGTAAAGTTAGCGCTTCTTATAGGCTGAAACACTGGCCTCCTTCACAGTCATAATCATGCCCCTAAGAGCCTCTAGTGGAATGTGCCCAGAGTGCCCAGGATGCTACAGAGCAGGGAAGGACACTCATGGATCTATACCTAGATCTATATCTGTATATCTAGAGAGAGAGAGAGAGAAAGAGAGAGAGAGATCAAGATCGAGATCCATCCATATATCTCTGACACTACCAAGCTGGACTCATAGAGAGCAAACTGAGGTCCAAAGACCACCCAATTCACACTGAACCTCAGTTTCCCTGGCTGTAATAGAAGGATATCACTGCTGTCCCTGCCAGTCTCATAGAACTCTTGTGAGGCTTTCAAATCTATACCCAGATTGGATTGGAGTTTGACATAAGTAGATTTTGTGTGTTCAGCACTGTAACACAACTTATTGATTAAAAGATGATCATAAGTCAATCAAAAATATTATACAATCATTGTGCACCCTGTTTTAGGCTAGGCCTCATGGAGATGAAGATGTCCTGACCTCAGGGAGTACAGTTTTGTACTCTCTCCCTCTGTCACTGCACTGGTTTTGTAAAGCAGTCTAGACTTAATTTTTGTCTATCATTAATTTTGGGTTATTTCATGAAAATCCATCAAGAGGTGAAGCTATCCTTTGTCCTGAGCCAGAGTACGTTGCTTGCTGGGGGAGCAAGGAGATCCTACCTACACGCCCTTCTCACTCGTGTCCTAGAGTGAATCTCACCTCCGTGGCCAAGGCCCCATCAGGGCACTCCCATTTGCTGCTTGTGCCCACTGAACTGTGGCTTTATTGCACTGACTGAACACAAATGTTCCCACAAATGTGCCTTTTGGAAGTACGTGGCCTTGATATCTTTTAGAAACTGTCCAAATTCTGGGGTCATATGTGGGTGGCACTTCAGCCATTCAGAGAATCCTCTATCTGCAGGAGAAACCAAACATGGACATGCCCTAAGAACAGGTGATGTAGGAGCAAATAATGTTGGATTTGAGGGCCATAATAAAATCCACTTGCCTCCAAATAGTGTCCCCTCTGGCCTTGCCCAGGTGCCTGACATTGCCTCATTCTTTTGAGTCACTGTATTGCCGTGGTTCTCAAACTGTGGTCCCCAGAAGCAGCAGCTTCCAGGAAATTAGAAATACAAATTCTTGGGCCTCACCCCACACATGCTAAATCACAAACTCTGGGGTAGGGCCAGCTGTATATTAACAAGCCCTCCAGGTGATTCTGATGCATGCTTAAGTGTGAGAACCATTGCTCTATTGAACTATTAATTAGTAATACGGGACCATTATTAGCCACTAACTCTAGTAAGATTAGATTTTCAGTTTCTCCACCAAGAGTAAAGGAACTGGAATCGGGACAAGTTACTTTTGATTATAATGTGAAAAGGAAAGTCCTAGACATTAGGAGATGGGGTGGGGGGAACTAACTGAGGAAGGTTTCTTTCCCAGTCCATGGGCCAATTGCTTACAAAATGTTCCATATTCCTAGCTTTACTGGAAAGCCCAGTCTGGCTATGGCACCCTATCAGTGTCCATCTCTCTTCATCCTAAGAGCTTGTTGTAGGGGGGTGCTCTCTTTTTAAATTTAATCTTGTTTCCATTGTAACTGATTTGTATTCTATTTATGGATGCTGCACACACTGATTTGGCTGCTTTCAATCCCAAGTGAGTACTACTTTGTAAACACTAGAATTTAAAAATATTTGATACTTGGACCCTTTCTGGAATTTTCCATGTTATATTTCATCCTTCTTCATCTCAAAGTGGCTTTCAGATAAACCCTACCCAATATAAAAGAATGGCTAAGCCTAAGCTGAAGACATCAAAGGAATATCTGGTCTGACAAGCTTGGGCAATGGAAAGGTGCCCAAACTTTCCAGTCTCTAGTATTAGCTGGGAATCCTCTAGCATTTGTGTGGGTAGGCCTAAGTTAGCTTTCCTGCCCACTTTCTATGCTTTGTTGGTAACTGCATCACGTTCTCTTGGTCAGTGGTATGAGGTAAGGCAGCAGATGTCCTGATTTCTGTAAGTGAAACATTCTTCAGAATAATAACAAACCTCTGGTTTGGAGAACTTTTAGGAATATTCTGCCCTAGGTCAAGACTGAATTCCTTGGCCACTTCCATCCCCAACTGCCCTAGAAGTGTGCTACACAGATGGGTCCTGTGATCACATCCACCCCACAACAGTTTGCTGGAGGTTGAAGGAAGCTTCAAGAATAGCCTCTACTTCACTCTGGGTCCCCAATCAACCATGGATAGCCAGCAGGAGCCAAATGGGACTTGCAGTGTATTTCAGATTTATTGCCAGAAAACTGGCTAGCAGACCTCCTCCCTCCCTCCCCAAACCTGCTGCATAGGAACTACTTAATCACCTTCCACCTGGAGAAGAAAGGCAAGAAGGACCTAGCCCTTCTCTACCCATGCTGAGCAGGAGCAAGAGAGAAGGCAAACAGCAGCCTCCAAGGCCTGTCTTTTTAATGAATGGCTACATCCCACAGGAAGGGAATTACAGTTCTTCTCAATTCTTCTTGTGGCCTGTGATGGGAAGCTTTGTATGCTCCACTTACAATTAGGGATACTGAGGTGGGGAAAGGGAGTACCCAAACAAAGGATGTGGTAAATAGCTAACAGCAGCACCTCTGGGCTCTGATTCTCCTTCAGATCCTGGACTTGGATTTAATTTTTCTCACCTTGCATTCAAGGGGCAGATTAGAAAATTTAATATCAAAGCCAATGTGTTTCTTACAGTTGACCTAAAAACACATTTGGACAGGTAGAGAAGAGAAGCAGGGGAGGGGGGAGGGTAGGTACAGGCAAGGATATTTGCTGTGTGGGGCTTGAAGGTGTACAGGCTCTGGACCAGCCTGTCTGGGATGGATCATGACTTCTCCAAGTAGTAACTGTGTGACCTTGGGCAATGGGCAGGTTACTTAATCTCCCTGGGCCTCAGTTCATCTTTAAAAAGTGGGGAGACTACTTGGGGATTTAGGAACTTAGCAAGATGATGTGTGTAAGGTTTGGCATAGTGCATGGCATAGAGTAAGTCCTTTGAAAATGTCTAAGAGCACAGACGTGGAGCCAGTTGCTGGTAGAGATTCACAAGGCACATTATTCACTAGTTTGTGTCGGCACTTTGTCTTGGCAGCAGATTCCTCGCTTTGGTTTTTAAAGCCAGCCCTTCACGGTGAGATAGGAGCTGTCCTAGCCTGGCCCAGTGGGTCTGTCAGAGCTGTGACCCGGACTCCTCCACCATCCCTGTCCTCACTGGGCAAAGTGAGGAGAGTGGAGAGGGGCTGGGTGCAATGAGCTGCCCTCATGAGGGAGGCCGCTCCCGGGCTCTAAGAAATGGCATGAGATGGGAAAGGTGGGGGCCGGGTGGGGGCTGCAGCCTCCCAGCCCAGCATCTGCTGACGCGTTCCCATGTCCTGTGCTCATCCACAGCGAATACAACCGTGTTCAATGCTTCAGCCCTGCTGACGCCAAACACCAACACCTCTCTGGTAAGTCTTCTCCACTTATTCAGATATTTGAGGGCTTTTGTTTGTGGGGAAAGAGAGAGAAGTTGGGAAAACAGAGAACATTTTATGGCAACCCAGACTTGCAGGGGTCAGTCCCAGCTGTGCATCGGGATCACCTGCAGAACAGTGGAAATGCACATTTTTATCTTAAGTACATACTGCCAACCCCTGCCCCCCTTTAAAACATATCTCATTCTACTAAATCAATGTGCAGAAATATCACACAAGCACATGCACACACATACGAAGGGGAGGTAGGGGTGAGGAACGGTAAACAGGGCCACAAAAGTGGTACAGTCAGTTTCCTAGCCATCTTTCTATATTCTTCCTTGCCTTTCTACCTAGCACCTCCAACTCCAGCCAACAATGCCACCGCCCCCCCCCCCAGCCCCAGAAAGGTTATTAATCCCCCCTCGCTGAATCTGATCTGTTTCATGTGCTCACGAGTCCCGATCAGGTCTGGTCTGCCTCTCTCAGTAATGAAGAGTAGTGGCCCTCAGGAGAGGTATCCAGCCTAAGCGGCTCCAATGGTGGGAAGTCCAAAACCAGGAGAAGGGCAGCCCCTGGCGGGCTTTGGGGGAGATCTTTGGACTTTTTGGATCCCTTGAGGTTGCTCCTTTAGTTACCCCTGCATAAGCAGCTGACTGCTCAGTTGGCAAAATAACCTAAGATTTTTCAAATTCTGGTTTTGAGGGAGGAAGGCTGGAATCAGCCAGTGTCTATGCCTGGATACTTACTATGTGCAAGGAGCTGTGTGCACTCTGAGAGCTAAAAGGACATAGACAGACGTGGTCCCTGCCCTCAAACTTGCTTGTAATATGCGTGTGTAGACAAACATGAAGGGTAATGAAACAGCAAAAGCAGAGCACGCCATGTGTCAAATATAGGCCAAATGTGCCCTTCTAGCCATGGAGACAGGAGCTACCCTGCAAGCTGGAGAGGAAAGCCTCAGAGAGAAAGTAGAATGTGATCTGGTCTTGAAGGCTGGGAAAGTTGGTTTCATAGAGAGAAACACATTCCAGGTCCAGGGACCAACACAGACAGAAGGGGGAACAAAGGAAACACAAAACCTGTTCTGAGGACAGAGTGGACCAGCCTGGCTGAGACCAGTGGCATTGAACAGGGAAAGTAGGAGAGTTGAGCTAGGAGAGAGACCAGTGGGGCAGTAGAGGCATGGGAGGGGTGTGTGGGCTGCCTGGGGACTACAGGGGGGAGGATACAGCTGAACCCCCAGGAAGACCCTGACCCTTTCTCTCCTGTGCTTCATCGCCAAGTACAACCCCCTTAACCTCACAGCGCTGGACTGGTCCCTGCTGAGCAAGAAGGAGTGTCTGAACTACGGTGGGCAGCTGCTGGGGAATTCCTGCCAGTTCATCCCAGACCTGGCACTCATGTCCTTCATCCTTTTCTTTGGGACGTACTCCATGACCCTGACCCTGAAGAAGTTCAAATTCAGCCGCTATTTCCCTACCAAGGTAAGCTCACCTTGCAGTTAGGAGGGGACCTACAGTTAGGCAATTTACAAGGAAGCCTCACTGGGTCTCCTTGTGAGGGTTGTGGCCCACTGACAGGATGGACATCACATCAGCACTGGCTCACCAGGGTTTTTCAAGTTAAGAGCATGGATTTAGAGTCAGAGAGAACTGAGTTCTCTTATTGTCAAGTCTCCTTGGCAACACTTGGTATTGTTAGAGTTTTATCTTTAGTCTTTCTATGTAGTAGTATCTCATTGTGTTTTTAAAATGTTCGTTTTCCCAATGACTAATGAAGTTGAAAATCTTATGTGTTTGCTGGCTATATAGCCATTTGACTTTCTTCTTCGAAGTGCCTATTTAAATCTCTTGCACATTTTCTATTGGGTGGTCTGTCTTTTTCTTTCTGATTTGAAATTCCTTATACAGAAAAAGGATAGAAACCTTTTTGTGATCATAAGGTTGCAGATATCTTCTATGTTACTGGCCTTTTTACTTTCTTAGTGGTATCTTTTGGTTAATAGAAATTCTTAGTTTTATTATAATCAAATATACCAAAATATTCCTCAAGGAGACTATTGGACAGAAGATATTCTGTTATCTTCCAAAAGCTTCATTGTTTTTCCTTTCACATTATATTCACAATCTACCAGAATTACTTTTGACATATAGTGTGAGATAGTGTTTCTACACACACACACACACACACACACACACACACACAGCAATTTGTTTTTGAAGACCATCCTTTCTCATTGCTCTGCAGTACCTCCTTTGCCATATGTCAAATGTTCACATGTGATGGGGTCTGTTTCTGGGTTCTTTATTCTGTTTGACTGGTTTATTTGTATGCCAATATCACAGTCTTCATTTATGTGACTTATACTAAGCCTGTATGCCTTACAGACCAAACTTTCTTTCTTTGTCCTTCTTTTCCAAAAAGCATTGTAAATTTTACTAAAATAAAAACTTGTTGGAATTTTGATAGGATTATATTGACTCTACATGTCAGGGGTTGCCTGGGTGGCTCAGTCAGTTAAGCTTCCAACTCTTGATTTTGACTCAGGTCATGATCTCAAGGTTTGTGGGATTGAGCCCCATGTCTGGCTCTGCACTGACAGCATGGAGCCTGTTTGGGATTCTCTCTCTCCCTCTCTCTCTGTCTCCCATATGTTCTCTCTCTCTCTCTCTCTCTCTCTCTCAAACTAAGTAAATATTTTTTAAAAAATGTCAATTTGGGGAGGACTGACACCTTTTAAATTTTGAGTCTCTGACCATGAATATTATATACTTCACCATTTGTTTAGTTCTTTGTTCTCTCCATAATTTTTTTAGGTTTTGGCATTAAGCTCTTGCACATTTTTTAAGAAGTTTATTTATTTATTTTGAGAGTGAGAGTGTAAGTGGGAGGGGGCAGAGAGAGAGGGAGAGAGAATCGCAAGCTGTCCCTGCAGAGCCTGACTCAGGACTCGAACCCACGAACCATGTGATCATGACCCGAGCCAAAACCAAGAGGTGGACGTATAACCAACTGAGCCACCTAGATGCCCCACACTCTTGCACATTTTTTATTAGATTTATTCCTGAGTATTTGACTTTTTATGCCATTGAGATGCTAAGTACTAGTTTTAATTGCATTTTCTATGGCCAGAATAAAACATAAATTAATCAAAACAGCATTTGCATATGTGAGCAATAACTGTGCCATGGGGAGGGGCACCCAGAAGAATTTTAGCAACACTCTTCCACCATAAATCCCATGAGCACTCTCCTAAAGCCATCTTAAATAAATATTACGGCTACTGCTACAACTACTATAACTAATGATGATGATAATGATGATGATGATAAAATTGATATGAATGATTGAATTTTTCTCAATATTTCATAAGGACTAAATAAAAGGCTCTTTAGAGAGCTTTGCAATATACAAGCTGAGTAAACAATAGAGTGCTCGCAACCCAAATGCATCCTCAAGACAAATTCCCCCCCTTCCACTTCCAACTAGATCGTATCCAAGTCACCTCTTACATAAAAGTTCTAGAGCCATGATTGCATCTGAGAATGTTGATTTCCTGAAGAATGAAATATAATTCATATAATAGGAAATTTTTTTACCCAAACTTTTTCTCCCTCAAATTTCTTACGTATTACTCTGTTGCCTCCTGGGATTTAGTACTGCAGAGAAGGATGAGATTATACCATTGCATATCCATCAGATTGATAAAAATATGAAGGTCTTGAGGGATAACAAATGTTGGAGGTGAAAAGCGGGTGAGAGTGTAAACAGGAACAAGCAATTCAGAGAGCCAGTGGCACTCTCTGATGGAACTGAAGATGAATATGATTTTCCAGTGGGCATTTTCACTCTCAGGAACACACCCCAGAGAAATTGTCACATGTGTGCAAGAATGCTCTTAGAAGCATTGATTTTTAAGAGGAAAACAATGAAAATAATCCAGATTGATCTATCAACAGGAGAATGAAGACAGAAATGGGCAACAGTCATAGGAACATAAAGCAGCAATGCATACACATAGACTACAACCACATGTATCCATAAGGAAAAATAGCTCCAACACAAGGTTGAGCAAAGAAAGCAAACTGCAGAATATTACAAATAATATGAAACGATTTATGTAAAATTTTTAAACGTGCTGGGGGCTCCTCCTGACCGGCTCAGTAGGTAGAGCATGTGACTCTTGATCTTGTGGTGATGAGTTCAAGCCCCACATTGGGCATAGAGCTTACTTAAAAAAATTTTTTTTTAATAAATAAAATGTGCTAAACAATGTCATATTTTGTTTAGGGCTGCATACATATTTAGTAAAAGTATAAAGACATTCATGGAAATAATTAAATCCAAATTCAGAGCAGTGGATCTGTCTAGAGAGCAGGGACAGGGATGCCACTGGATGACAGAGAGGCATCGACTGAATGGCTATATTTTCATTTTTAAGGTAGAGTTCACAGCTGTTTATTATATATACCTTTATACTAGGTTAGACCTAGTTTATGGCCTGCATTGGACTGCTTTACCCTATTAAAAAATGGCAAATTCATATGGTTTAACTTAATAACTTTTTGATCTGGATGTTGGGAGTATTGCAGAAAGAGAGTTGTAAATGTGCATACTGCTTGGTTCTGCCACGACCAATATTTTATCTGCTTGTAGTAATATTAAGCTGTTATTGATTTTCAACTTTTAGAATCAATTCACAGATAAAACACAAAAAAACATATGTTTATGGAAGACAGTATGATTGTTCTCAGCCTTGACAATGTGAAGACCAACATGGAGGAGTCACAGATGGAAGAGGATGGTGGGGTGGGGGCAGCTAGCCTCACATGATGGAGCATGAGAGGGACTGGTAAAGTCAGCGGAAAGAGAGGTTTAATTTTATAACTTGGAAGTACAAAGGAAACCCATAGAAAGAGGTTAAAAATAACTTGCAAAGCTTGGGAATGAGGAAAGGGCAGGAAGGATGGTTGCAAGTAAGCTAAATCTTTATCAATAGATGATGCTTTAAATTAGTAAATCAAAATATAAAAATATAGCATATTAAGTTTTTTAAATGTTTTTATTTTTTATTTTTTTTTAAGAGAGAGATACACAGAGTATGAGTGGGGGAGGGGCAGAGAGAGAAGGAGACACAGAATCCTAAGCAGGCTCCAGGCTCTGAGCTGTCAGCCCAGAGCCCGAAGTGGGGCTTGAACTCATGAACAGTGAGATCATAACCTGAGCCAAAGTCGGACGCTTAACAGACTGAGCCACCCAGGCACCCCAAAAGTATAGCATATTAGATAATGACATGGAGGAAATCACCAGAACAACTAAAATCAAGCAGACATATGGATATATCTGAAATGAGGACAGGTGCGTAGGGGACTTTGCTTTCTACACTCTGTGGGTTTTTAATTAATTGTATATGTTATTTTACTAACAATTTTAAAGAAGAGTAGGGGGTATAGGGAATGCATTCAATGTGTCATCCATCGCCTGCCCCTGCCCTTCCTAACTTCTTTCCCTATTGTTCTCTGGAAACTGCTATCTCTGAAGAGATACAGACAAGGTGGCAGTGTAGACATTGGTCAGGGGGCAGAGGGGTGAGGTCAGGAACCTGGTCTAGGATGGGCATCCTGAGACGGAGCAAGAGGGTAAGGACTTCTCATGGATAGAAGGTCTGAGAGCAGACAGGGGTCCCCAGCAGAACCGAGGAGCTCCCTCCCAGCCCAGGTGGCAGTACAGCAATGTGCCACACATTCTCAGGAGCTAGGATTTCCGTTAGAGTTTAGTCTTGCCCTCACCACCCCTTATGAGTTCAGACTGTCATACCAGGAAATATCTTCAGCGATGGCTACCATGCCATGTGGATATAACACTTCCCACTTTCACTAATGTATGCAAAGCCCTCTGAATGTGTCAGCGCTCACTTATGTCTATGTGGTAGGTGCTGTCATTATCTGCATTTTGCAGATGAGGAAACTGAGAATCCAAGAGACGATATGCTTCCCCAAGGTCACACAGCTGGCAAGGGCACAGCCAGGATTTGAACCTAGGTCTGCTGACTTCAGAGCCCAAGTTCTTAACCATTCTTGTGCTGCTGGAGGACTCAGTCCTTCAGGAAGCAGGAGGGTGCTTCATTCACTTGTCCATCTCCTTTCTGCAGGTTCGGGCTCTGGTAGCAGACTTTTCCATTATCTTCTCCATCCTGCTGTTCTGTGGAATTGATGCCTGTTTTGGTCTGGCAACCCCCAAGCTGCATGTGCCCAGCGTCATCAAGGTTTGCTCCTGGCCCCTGCTCCAGGCATTAACTTTGCCTGCCCACCAGCTGCAGTTATTTTCCCCTCTATGCTGATCAAACTTTCATATACTCTTAGCCAAGCGACTTGTGGGTTCTCTGTGTATGCTCCGCCCTTCCTCCCCACAGCCTCGGCGGTGGGGGGGGGATGGTGGGGGGGGTCCCTTGAGATGGTAGGCTGGGGACTTATTCACAGTGAAATGTTGCAGTGTAGCCACTGAAAGGAGAGGGTACTGAAACCCACCCACCAGCTTGGCAGAAGCCCCCCCTGATTTCCATTTAAGGGTCTACAATCCCATGGCTCAGGCAGTCTATAAGCAGGGCCACCTGGGGTCTATTGAAAATGATCCCTTAGAATTCCAATTCTCAAAGTGTGGTCTCCAGACTAATATCACATTATCACCTGGGAACTTACTAGAAATACATATTCTCAGCCCCACCCCAGACCTGTGGAATCAGAAGGTCTGGGAATGGGACCCAGAGTTCTGCACTTTAATAAGCCGTCCAGGGCTTTCTGGAACCTACCAGTTTGAGAATCACTGCTGCACAAAGTCCCAGTCAGTCCTGAGTTGGTATTTGCTCATGGCTAAACTCAAGCCCTGCTCCCTCACAAGGAGCACCATCCACCTGCACTGGGCTTGGAGGTTCTAGAACTGACCCTCCCTGCCTTTGAGGGCTTGACCTCCTCGGTATTACTTCAGGGCTCCTAAAGTAATTTAAACACAGAAAGTACCTCTTTCTCTTAGATAAAACAAAAGATAAATTTCAGCCCAGCACCTGAACAGATAATCCCTTGTTTCTTTTAAATATGAAATTTATTGTCAAATTGGTTTCCATACAATACCCAGTGCTCCTCCCAACAGGTACCCTCCTCAATGCCCATCACCCACCCTCTCCTCCCTCCCACTCCCCATCAACCCTCAGTTTATTCTCAGTTTTAATCCCTCATTCTTAATATGCAAGTCTGAATTAATGTTTGGTGTTTTACAGAGCATCCTATAATGCTCCCCAGACAGGTGACTCAGAGGAGAGGCAGAAGCGTCAGGCTCTGTATTCTTGCCTGTTGGGTCTCATTCTCGCTTCTTGTTATCTTGCAGTTAGTGACTGCAAGCTCTTTCCCGGCAGCCTCTGGCTCTGCACCTCCCCATTCCCAAACAATCTCAGGGCGCTGCCACCAGTGATCTTAGTTCAGCAGACACCATGTCCTTCCCAAGCCTATCTGCCTCCATGGTCTCTTTAAAGTCGCAGGTGCCTAACATCTTGAAAGGAAAAGATTGCACTCAAAAAGCACCCCAGGTCGGGGGTGGGAGGGCAGGGAGAGTGGGGCCCCAGACAGCAAGTGCACTGGGACAGAGGAGAGAGGAAAGTGCCCTTTCCATTTGTTCTGCTCAGCCTACGCGGCCTGACCGAGGTTGGTTCGTGGCCCCCTTTGGGAAGAACCCGTGGTGGGTGTACCTGGCGAGCATCCTGCCTGCCCTGCTGGTGACCATCCTGATCTTCATGGACCAGCAGATCACAGCCGTCATAGTCAACCGGAAGGAGAACAAGCTGAGGGTGAGGCGGGTGCTAGGAGCAGGAACACCACTTCTTTCTTCCCACAAAGTCAGAAGGAAAAAGAAGGAAGATGGTGCTTCTGTCAAAATTTGAGGCCATTTACGAAACAAGATATGAGGTCAGAAGACTGTGGAGCTCTGGTGCATGTGTAGGGAAATGTGACCTCCAGATGTAGGTAAGGCCACCAGAGCCAGGGTGACTTGATCCAAGGATCAGGACCAAGCCCAGGGTGGGCTACTGAGCACAGGCTCCTTGTTTCTCCCAAAGTAACCTTCTGGCTCCATGCTTCCTGACAGGAACTTGGGAGTCTGAGCAGATCCTAACAGGAAATTTTGACCTAGAACCATGAGGCAGAAGAGAATCCTAAGCCCTCCTGGCCTCTGCAACTCCCTCCCTGCCTCTGGGTTTGAGGAGATTTGGGCTACTCTCTCCCCCATCCCAAGACCTACCCCAGCCAAGGCCTGTTATTCAAGAACTACAGAGATATTATGGCCACTGGTAGGAAAACTTCTTCCCAAGGACCCAAGCCCAAGGCCTCTCCAAGCCTGAACACCCTTCTCCTCACCTTCCTGTGTCCCTTCCCTGGCTCAGCAAACCCTGGGGTTGGGGAGGCCTGAACACTACAGGGTAGCAGCACCCTAAGAGTACCTATTGAATGCTGAGGGGAGCCTTTGAACCATGTTCCACAAAATGGCTGCTTTGGGGAGATTTCTATCTCCCTCACCCCATACCAACCCTCCCCCTGCCCCATGCAGAAGGCTGCTGGCTACCATCTGGACCTGTTTTGGGTGGGCATCCTCATGGCCCTGTGCTCTTTCATGGGGCTCCCCTGGTATGTGGCAGCCACGGTCATCTCCATCGCCCACATCGACAGCCTCAAGATGGAGACGGAGACCAGTGCCCCTGGGGAGCAGCCCCAGTTTCTGGGGGTCAGGTAGGTGGGGAGCAGTGACGGGACCGCCTGAGCAGGGGTATTGATTTTGGGAGAAGGGAAGCAGATGTTGCTTTTTTTTGTTTGTTTTCACCATCGAGGTATCTGGGCTAAAAGGGCCCTGCTCGGACAACCCAGGAACTGCAAGGATGGGAGTAATATTCCTGAGGGAGAGAGGAAGGAGACAAAAATTCAGTTCTAAGTAGTGTTTTTTTGGTAATGGATTGCAAGCAGTATCCCACCACAGTCTGTATGCACACTGACCACTCACCTGCATAGGCTACTCAATGTCTCCACATTCCCCTCTGACCTGTCCTTTTGTCTCCTCTTCTTCAAGACCCCCACTACCACTGTCTCCCAACCCCTCTTGTGGGTACAGGTCCTACCCAATTCCCATTCATCCAGAGAGTCTTCCCAGGACCACTGCCACTCCCTAGACTGTGGCCCATGGCCTATCACTTCCATTCCCTCAATCCTCCTTCTCTCAAGTCCATGTGAATCCCATACCTGTTACAGGCAGGCATGTGCCTCTTAGGGGCTCTGGGGTGAGCCCACACCAGACACTGGCTGTTCAAAAAGTTTCTCCTCACTACCGTAGGATACCTGGGCTACCCAGCTTCCCTGGGGTGAGCCTTCTCTGGTCAGGGCAGGGGCCCCTCCTGGACCCCTGAGCCCTAGAGGACTGGGCCTGAACAATCTGCCCCCCAGTCCTCAGTTCCCACTTGGGTTGTGCCTGGGCCTGGGCACTCAGGAAAACATACCTGCTCTGCCAGGCCCCCTTCCTCTGATTCCAGCAGCCAGCAGCCAGGCCCCCTTCCTCCGATTCCTCTTAGTCATGCCCTACAAATGTAACATCTTATTACAATCAAACGGCAGGGATAATAAGCAATGTATATCCCATTTCATTCTCACAGCAACTCCCAAGGCAGTTGTCATTATCTTTCTTTTGCTGAGGCTGAAGACATTTAGGGCCTTTCCTGATGCCACTTAACTACACATCCAAGTCAGTCTGGCTCAAGTACCTCCACTGTTAGTCACTGCACTGGACAACCTCCCAAATGCCCCTACAAACTGCCTTGGTCAGGGCTCCTCTCCTCCCATGTACCTGTCAGCTGGGCCCAGGCAGCAGGTTTATTCTCTGGAATGGGGAAACAAGACAGAGGCTAGGGCCTTGGACACAACCTTTAGGTGCACACGGAGGGCCAAAGGGCTAGGATGGTGATGGGGCATCTCCCAGTCCACCGTGACCGTGTGCCCTTCTCTTCCAGGGAACAAAGAGTGACCGGCACCATTGTCTTCATCCTGACGGGCATCTCTGTCTTCCTGGCTCCTATCCTGAAGGTAAGGCTCTATACCCTATCTCAGAGCCCTAGCCACCTGAGAAGGCACTGACTTGATGCCTGAGTTGGGGAGAGGGTCGCCACATGAACCCTAAAAAGGAAGGACCCAAAGAGATATTTCATCATCATCCTTGTTTTCTGGAATGTTGCATTGCTTATAATCGGCACCAGGCAAACCTCACTGATCTTTTCCACCTTTCTGGAGGGCATTCTTCCCTCAGAAAGTTTGGCCAAGTTCCATCCTTGCTTGGATCAGAGCTTCCCAAGCAGGTTATGTTTTCCACGTTGTGATTTATGGCTCACTAGATGCCTCTTTGCTCACCCATTTTCTGAAGTTTAAAACTTACAGAGGGAAGCCTTTTATAGATTATCTTGCGGCCTGTTCTCTGCTCCTCTTCTTACATCTCTTGGGAACATAACTGATTTTTCCCCACATAGTTGGAAGCTCCTTTTGCTCATGTCCCTCCAGACCAATTGGAAGAGATGAAATCAAATGGGAATATATTCAGAGCCTGGGTCCCCAGAACAGTCTCTTTCTGCTCAGATGTCTCTGTCTGTCCAATTCAGCAACTCACCTGTTGTATTCATTTGCTACCATAACACAATTCCACAGACTGGAAAGCATACACAACACTTGCTTACAGTTCTGGAGGCCACAAGTCCATGACCAGAGTGTCGCCAGGTTTGGTTTATTCTGAAGTCAAATATGGGGCAATGTTCATTATTACTCTGGCCATCATGGAAAAGTTTCCACGAGTCTACAGAGCTCCAAAAGCTCTGGTATCATCATTGTGTTCAATGACAAAATGATCTGAAAAGTCCTACCCAAGTTCTTTTATAGTAAGAGTGGAAAAAATACAATATCATTTTATTCACCACCAATTAATCTATTTGATACATTTTATAACAGAGAAGACCTATCTAGATTTTTCTTGATCATAAGATTTAGGATTTCTCATTTGATTGTATTAAGGTACATACCTTTTTGTTTTGTTTTATTTTATTTATAGTTTTGTACTTTTTTATGAACATAGGCTTTCAGAGGAAGCCAACAACTTTACACACACTTCTTCAGAGACTGATTCCACCCAAAACGGCTCCTGGGAATGAGAGCTGAAGAGTGTCTTTGAGACAGACCTTCCCCATCACAACCTGACAACTATCTTATTCAAGAGTCTTCCATCTTAACCAAGCAAAAGAAAATCATCTCTAACAACAGCAACAGAAAAAAGAGATAGGCTTTCAAAACAATTGGTTAAGTGATGAAAGCATTATCACTAGCTGACACCAGTACTAAATACTACATTAAATTTAGGTGAAAGAAGAGATATTCTGTATAACCAGTTCAAGAAAACTATGACTTAACCCAGATCTGAGGTCCTAGATTTAATCCCAGCATTTACTTCCAATAAGAAAAATTTTCCATAAAGCTTACTTAACTTTCTGCAACTCTATGTTTGCCCGTGCCTGTCAAATTAGGCATAGCTGAGTATCTATCAGCCTCGGAGAACTTATACTGGAGGGCTATCTACCCAAAACATACTTTAGTTGAGATCTTTAATTCTTGTTTATGTAGCCAAAAGAGGAGAGGTCTCCTGGGTGCTGCAAATTTTAAAGGATCCTAGTTATCAGTGTTTCTATTTTTATCAATGTTTCTAAGTTGGTTATTAACTCTACCTTTGTACCAGTTCATCCAGTAGAATTCTGCTCTAAAGGCTTCTCAAATTTTAATGTGTATAAAAATCACCTGGGAATCTTGTTAAAGAAAGATACTATTATAATACTGTATGTTAACCACACTGGAATTAAAATCGAAACTTAATTTTTAAAAAAGATACTGAGAAGGTGCCTGGGTGGCTCAGACGGTTGAACGCCTGACTTCGGCTCAGGTGACGATCTCGCAGTCCGTGAGTTCGAGCCCCGCGTCGGGCTCTGTGTTGCCTGCTCAGAGCCTGGAGCCTGTTTCACATTCTGTGTCTCCCTCTCTCTCTGACCCTCCCCCATTCATGCTCTGTCTCTCTCTGTCTCAAAAATAAATAGACATTAAAAAAATTTTTTTTAAATAAAAAAAAAAGATACTTATTCAGGAGGTCTGGGTGAGACCCAAAACTCTGCATTTTTAACAAGTTCACAGGTCATTCCAATAACATTGGTCCAAAGACTACACTTTGAGCACTAAGGAATGAAATCTCCCCCTTGGTGGATGTATACTAATTTTAGACAGTGATTTTTACTGCTAGAGGACTGGTGTTAATCTTCAGCCCTTTCAACACCAGTATGCAAATCTTTGGTTATCTTGCCACACAAGGGCTCTGGGGGATGAGGAGGCCATGTTATCTGACAGGCAGCATAAATGATTTACTCAGTCCATCCCAAACCCTGAAGGTTTGTCTTGTTTCAGGTTTTGCTTGCACCTTGCCACTACTGTTCAGTACTGTAGATTTCAGAAGTCTGCCTCAGGGGAGCCTAGACCATATCAGTAGCTCCCCCTCTGAGCTCCATGAGTTGTTCTCATGGTCTCAGCCTCAAATTATATGGGAGGGCTGTGATGTCTTACGTTTGTGATCATTGTTGACTCCTCCAATAGAGGGTAGAAAGTGGACCCTAGAGGCACCTTTTTTTTTTTTTTTTTTTTTGTCACTGTACTGTTTCATTAATACTTGAAAAGAACCTGTCTTTGGGCATCCAAGGAATATTTGTGCTAATATAGAATTTTAGATCACAGCCCATCACTGGCCAGAGTGTGATGTCATGGGCCTTTGGGATTTGCCAAGAAAGCTGTTTGAGCTTACAAGTGACAGGACAGGAGATAATTTACTAGGGTTGATAGGGGACTTTAGGACCAGGCACTGGTAACTGCAAATTATCTAAGAGTTAGCCCAGTTCTCCTGTTTGATGTGGTTTTCACACAGGGAAGTTTTAAGCCATCTAAATTTGTGTTATTACAGACAGTAGCTAAGTCTTTTATTTAAGATTTTAT
The DNA here is from genome assembly GCF_027475565.1 of Acinonyx jubatus. Classification (NCBI taxonomy): domain Eukaryota; kingdom Metazoa; phylum Chordata; class Mammalia; order Carnivora; family Felidae; genus Acinonyx; species Acinonyx jubatus. Next base: position 88,763,456 of record NC_069388.1, on the reverse strand, counting down.
TTCTCTCTCAATTGCTCCCACACTTTGAAAATGATTAGGACAGTGTTGTTCATGGAAAGTTTTTTTTTTTTTTTACTTTGTTTCGTAATTAGGCAAAAATCTCATAAGCCATGTACAAATGGAATGATGCAATGGCCCAGGTTTCCCTTCTTTACTTTAAGATCAATGTCTTGAATTAAAGTTTATGCTTTATAGGTCCAAATCATAGTTTGTGTTTAAAAACTGAACCAAGTCTAATTTATTTTAGATATGCCCAATTTATTTTAAAAGAGCGGTTATTTATTCGGTTGGATTTATGGACATCCTAAATGGCATCTAAAAGTTGGGTACAGGACTTGTGTTCTGCCACATGTTCCAATATGACAACCCTGGAATCGAGGCAGAGTCTTGTTCCCAATGGTAAGCCCAAGGGGCAGATAAAGGGAAGGATGAAAGAAGCAGAAACACAGCTTAGACAGACAGTAGAGAAATACCTCAAAAGCTTCTAAAGAGTCATAATGATGTCTGTAGAACAGTGTGAATGATATGTATGATCCCATTTTTTAAAAAGCTAACAAACTACCTATGAGCATGACTGGAAGGAAAGATGCCACCAAACCATATACACATCTGTTCTGCTTCTTTTTAAAATCCAATTGTGTGTGGTATATGATTTTTGTTAATCAGCAGGTACTCTCTGCTAATGTAGGTCAGCTCACTAAAGGTTCCCAGAGCAATGCAGCTTTTCTGGGGTGGGAGGCAGTCTTCCGCTGGGGCTGGAAGTGGAAAGAAGCTGACAAGAATAAACAGGGGGGCTTTCTATGGAGCTTTCTCATGTTCCAGAAGGTGTGTCTTCAGCCAAAGCACATGGCTTCTGCAGGGACCAAAAGAGGGCAGCCAGGCTGGAAGAGCAGCTGCACAGAAAGAAGGGGGCAGGTCAGCCCTTCCCATGACACTGGCTCCAGATCAGTGCTCAGAGGCTCAGTTCCCCAGAACATCCCACTCCTCCATGGCGAGGGGCAAGCTGAGGGAGGCCAGGCTGCCTGTGACTTGGCAGGCACTGTCGTGCAGAAGAGGGCAGCCAACAGCCTGCCCCTGGCAGAAGCCGGGTCCAAAGCTCCGCATCCCTGTCTCATTTCAGTACATCCCCTTGCCCGTGCTGTATGGAGTCTTCCTCTACATGGGCGTGGCCTCCCTGAATGGCATCCAGGTAAGGTTCTCCCCACTCCAACCACCGCCAGGCTGATCGGATGGAAGTCAGCTGCCATGTTGCCCAAACCCCAAGTGCTTGCTTTCCCAGCGCGGTGGAAGAATAATGGTGATAAAGATACTGCCATTTACCGTGTGCCAAGTAAAATAACTATATCGGGCACTTTATAGGTCTTCTATAGTGAAATCTATATAAATAGGTGCTGTGTTACCTATTTTACAGATGAGCAAATAGGCTCAGGATTCAAAACCCTGATGGGTCTGACTCCAATGAGCATTTCACTACATCTCTCTCTTCTCTAAGGCAACTCTGGCGGAAGAAAACATTTTGTTTTGTTCTTTATTTACCGTGATGCACCAGATGTCTTGGATAGTTTGTGTTGCAATTAGTTGCATTTTCCTTGAATGTGCATAGTTTTCATTTATGGCCCGCTCCTCGGGCAGGGCTCAGGCCCCCCTCCCAGACCTCCAGTCCCCTCCGGTGCGTCCTTAGTACCGACGAGGGTCTACCTTCTATGAGACCCTGCCGCAGCACCCTTTCCCCCAGTCCCAAGCTCCCAGCAAGGCCACCTCACTCAAGGTGTCCCCACCACCTGGCTGAGCCTTGCACTCTCAACAGTTCTGGGAACGCTGCAAGCTCTTCCTGATGCCAGCCAAGCACCAGCCAGACCACGCCTTTCTGCGGCACGTGCCCCTGCGCCGAATCCACCTCTTCACCCTGGTGCAAATACTCTGCCTGGCGGTGCTCTGGATCCTCAAGTCCACGATGGCCGCCATCATCTTCCCGGTCATGGTAAGGTGGGCGTGGGCTCCCCATCCTGCTCAGTGGATTGGCCCTGGGCAGGTGTCCGCGGGGAGGTCCACCGTCGCAGATGGTCTGACTCTCTCAGGGTCACAGAGGCAAGCACGGAACAAGATTCGCATCGTGAGTGCAGGCCAGACGGAGCAGCGTGGGGGGGGGGGGTGCCAAAGTTGGGGGAGGATGGTCCCCTGCGGGGGGCGGGCCCACAGGCCTCCACCCAGCTCAGTTTCAGGCACTCAGCAAAATGCAAAAGCCCACCAACCTACCGGCTCTGGGATAGAATGGAGAAGCTGGGCAAAGTCAACAAGGACACAAAGTCCCCACTGTCAAAATTCAAACCAAGTGCAGAGGAACACCTGTACTAAATAAATATAACTCTTTTAACTATTCAAAATAACAATTTGAAAAGATAAGTGGGTGGGGAGGAGAACTAGAGCCAAAGAGTAAGAATTTCACAGTCTAATGTCACGAACGTGAGGTTTGGTGAAGTTGTGGAAAGTGCAGGAGATTAACTATTCTTGAAATTTTATATAATCTTGAAATTATTCCAGAATTAAAAGCGAAAAGAACAGCCAATAACATGTTGCATCTGGCCCCAAGATAATCCCACCCAGGGGAAGTGGCCCCAGGCCCCTGCTGGGGATAGGGGCTGGGGGTGGGGCGGAGGCGGTTACTGCTGGAGCCTGTGGGTTAGTACTTAGGGAAAGCCCTGGGTGGGCCCCAAAGCCTGGCAGGGCCAGACTAGAGGCCAAAGTGAGGATGCAGAGGTGGGATTTGTAATGTGCTTGCCTGGGATTCTCAACCCTGGGTGACCACTAGAATCACTTGGGAGCTTTTTAAAATTGTGTGCCCAGACCTCACCCCAGTTCAATTAAATCAGTATCTTTTGGGGAAACCCAGGCATTGGTATTTGTAATATACCAGGTGAGCATAAATATGCAGTCAAGGAAAGGGAAATGGATCCTCCCCAATGGAGCCCTCATGGGGTTCAGTGTTAACAAGGAGAAATGAAATTATAGTCACAATTAGCATGTATGGAGTGCTGTTTCATTTAGTCCACATTAGACCTGAAGTACTATTACTAATCCTACTTTACAGGTGAGAAAGCTGAGGCTCAGAGAGCATGCGTAAGTTACCCAGCTCACACAACAAGGAGGACCAGAGCCAAGATTTCCCTACATTCCCTTCATTGATTTTTTTTTAATTTATTTACACGCAGTAAAATTCACTCTGTGGTTCTGAGTTTTGACAAATGCACAGAGTAGTGGTTCCGCAACCACAGCCATGATAGAAAATAGTTCCATCACCCCTAAAATGCCCTCATGCCGTTTCTTTTTTTTTTTTTAATATATGAAATTTATTGTCAAATTGGTTTCCATACAACACCCAGTGCTCATCCCAAAAGGTGCCCTCCTCAATACCCATCACCCACCCTCTCCTCCCTCCCACCCCCCATCAACCCTCAGTTTGTTCTCAGTTTTTAACAGTCTCTTATGCTTTGGCTCTCTCCCACTCTAACCTCTTTTTTTTTTTTTTCCTTCCCCTCCCCCATGGGTTCCTGTTAAGTTTCTCAGGATCCACATAAGAGTGAAACCATATGGTATCTGTCTTTCTCTGTATGGTTTATTTCACTTAGCATCACAGTCTCCAGTTCCATCCACGTTGCTACAAAAGGCCATATTTCATTTTTTCTCATTGCCACGTAGTATTCCATTGTGTATATAAACCACAATTTCTTTATCCATTCATCAGTTGATGGACATTTAGGCTCTTTCCATAATTTGGCTATTGTTGAGAGTGCTGCTATGAACATTGGGGTACAAGTGCCCCTATGCATCAGTACTCCTGTATCCCTTGGGTAAATTTCTAGCAGTGCTATTGCTGGGTCATAGGGTAGGTCTATTTTTAATTTTCTGAGGAACCTCCACACTGCTTTCCAGAGCGGCTGCACCAATTTGCATTCCCACCAACAGTGCAAGAGGGTTCCCGTTTCTCCACATCCTCTCCAGCATCTATAGTCTCCTGATTTGTTCATTTTGGCCACTCTGACTGGCGTGAGGTGATATCTGAGTGTGGTTTTGATTTGTATTTCCCTGATAAGGAGCGACGTTGAACATCTTTTCATGTGCCTGTTGGCCATCCGGATGTCTTCTTTAGAGAAGTGTCTATTCATGTTTTCTGCCCATTTCTTCACTGGGTTATTTGTTTTTCGGGTGTGGAGTTTGGTGAGCTCTTTATAGATTTTGGATACTAGCCCTTTGTCCGATATGTCATTTGCAAATATCTTTTCCCATTCTGTTGGTTGCCTTTCAGTTTTGTTGGTTGTTTCCTTTGCTGTGCAGAAGCTTTTTATCTTCATAAGGTCCCAGTAATTCACTTTTGCTTTTAATTCCCTTGCCTTTGGGGATGTGTCGAGTAAGAGATTGCTACGGCTGAGGTCAGCAGGTCTTTTCCTGCTTTCTCCTCTAAGGTTTTGATGGTTTCCTGTCTCACATTCAGGTCCTTTATCCATTTTGAGTTTATTTTTGTGAATGGTGTGAGAAAGCGGTCTAGTTTCAACCTTCTGCATGTTGCTGTCCAGTTCTCCCAGCACCATTTGTTAAAGAGACTGTCTTTTTTCCATTGGATGTTCTTTCCTGCTTTGTCAAAGATGAGTTGGCCATACGTTTGTGGGTCTAGTTCTGGGGTTTCTATTCTATTCCATTGGTCTATGTGTCTGTTTTTGTGCCAATACCATGCTGTCTTGATGATTACAGCTTTGTAGTAGAGGCTAAAGTCTGGGATTGTGATGCCTCCTGCTTTGGTCTTCTTCAAAATTACTTTGGCTATTCGGGGCCTTTTGTGGTTCCATATGAATTTTAGGATTCCTTGTTCTAGTTTCGAGAAGAATGCTGGTGCAATTTTGATTGGGATTGCATTGAATGTGTAGATAGCTTTGGGTAGTATTGACATTTTGACAATATTTATTCTTCCAATCCATGAGCAGGGAATGTCTTTCCATTTCTTTAAATCTTCTTCAATTACCTTCATAAGCTTTCTATAGTTTTCAGCATACAGATCTTTTACATCTTTGGTTAGATTTATTCCTAGGTATTTTATGCTTCTTGGTGCAATTGTGAATGGGATCAGTTTCTTTATTAGTCTTTCTGTTGCTTCATTGTTAGTGTATAAGAATGCAACTGATTTCTGTACATTGATTTTGTATCCTGCAACTTTGCTGAATTCATGTATCAGTTCTAGCAGACTTTTGGTGGAGTCTATTGGATTTTCCATGTATAATATCATGTCATCTGCAAAAAGCGAAAGCTTGACTTCATCTTTGCCAATTTTGATGCCTTTGATTTCCTTTTGTTGTCTGATTGCTGATGCTAGAACTTCCAGCACTATGTTAAACAGCAGTGAGAGTGGGCATCCCTGTCGTGTTCCTGATCTCAGGGAAAAAGCTCTCAGTTTTTCCCCGTTGAGGATGATGTTAGCTGTGGGCTTTTCATAAATGGCTTTTATAATCTTTAAGTATGTTCCTTCTATCCCGACTTTCTCAAGGGTTTTTATTAAGAAAGGGTGCTGGATTTTGTCAAAGGCCTTTTCTGAATCGATTGACAGGATCATATGGTTCTTCTCTTTTTTTTTGTTAATGTGATGTATCACATTGATTGATTTGCGAATGTTGATCCAGCCCTGCATCCCAGGAATGAATCCCACTTGATCATGGTGAATAATTCTTTTTATATGCCATTGAATTCGATTTGCTAGTATCTTATTGAGAATTTTTGCATCCATATTCATCAGGGATATTGGCCTGTAGTTCTCTTTTTTTACTGGGTCTCTATCTGGTTTAGGAATCAAAGTAATACTGGCTTCATAGAATGAGTCTGGAAGTTTTCCTTCCCTTTCTATTTCTTGGAATAGCTTGAGAAGGATAGGTATTATCTCTGCTTTAAACGTCTGGTAGAACTCCCCTGGGAAGCCATCTGGTCCTGGACTCTTATTTGTTGGGAGATTTTTGATAACCGATTCAATTTCTTCGCTGGTTATGGGTCTGTTCAAGCTTTCTCTTTCCTCCTGATTGAGTTTTGGAAGAGTGTGGGTGTTTAGGAATTTGTCCATTTCTTCCAGGTTGTCCAATTTGTTGGCATATAATTTTTCATAGTATTCCCTGATAATTGTTTGTATCTCTGAGGGATTGGTTGTAATAATTCCATTTTCATTCATGATTTTATCTATTTGGGTCATCTCCCTTTTCTTTTTGAGAAGCCTGGCTAGAGGTTTGTCAATTTTGTTTATTTTTTCAAAAATCCAACTCTTGGTTTCGTTGATCTGCTCTACAGTTTTTTTAGATTCTATATTGTTTATTTCTGCTCTGATCTTTATTATTTCTCTTCTTCTGCTGGGTTTAGGCTGCCTTTGCTGTTCTGCTTCTATTTCCTTTAGGTGTGCTGTTAGATTTTGTATTTGGGATTTTTCTTGTTTCTTGAGATAGGCCTGGATTGCAACGTATTTTCCTCTTAGGACTGCCTTCGCTGCGTCCCAAAGCGTTTGGATTGTTGTATTTTCATTTTCGTTTGTTTCCATATATTTTTTAATTTCTTCTCTAATTGCCTGGTTGACCCACTCATTCGTTAGTAGGGTGTTCTTTAACCTCCTCATGCCATTTCTATGCAGACAGTGCCTCTTCCCACCCCTGTCCCTAGCAACCACTATTTTGTTTTCAGAGCCAGGATTTTCAAAACCCAGGTCTGTCCATTTCCCTAGATCTACTTGCTCTCTAGAAAGGGTCAGTGAGGAGCCAGAGTTAAATTCAACTGAATGGTTTTCTCCCTGATCTCATTTAATGACAAGTTCTTGGTAGTGAAGGGGCAATATTTATAACTAGTTACTCTGAGCCCATTGAGTCTATTGAAAGGCCAGTATTTAATCTTCCCCAAAGTGCACATGTGTTTTCCCTTTAATTCATTTATCCCGAACAGAACCAAACTTTCTAGACTTTACTGTAAAAACTCCTGATATCCCAGTACACTTTATTCAGTATGCTTTATACTTTGTTAGCAGAGAGATTGGCAGCTCTCAGAAATAGGGACAGTGGGTCTCAAAATGTGATCTTTGATCCAGAAATATCCATATCTCCTGGGAACTTGTTAGAGATTCAGATCCTCAGGCCCACCCCAGACCTGCTGAATGACAACCTCTGGGGGTGGCACCCAGCAGTGTGTGTATTCACAAGTCCTCCAGGTGTTTCGATGGAAGCTCAAGTTTGAGGACCACTGGTTTAAAGAATAACTGTAGTTCTTTAGTCCTTGGTCCTCAGCTGCAACAGGCTCCCTCCCCTGGGTCACTGATAGGCTTTGTTAGTCAACTGAGGAAAGACCAGATGAGAGGAACCAAGCTGGGCAGAAGGTGAATGATGGTTTGTGGGAGCTCTGAGATGGCTCCAAAGGCACCAGAAAAAGTCCCTGAGTATAGCTGACTGAGAGAGAAAAAACAATATCTGACTTTGGGGCCTTGAGCCCATGTTTTTCTCTGAACTCTCACCACAGATCCTGGGCCTCATCATCGTTCGAAGGCTTCTGGACCTCATCTTCTCCCAGCATGATTTGGCCTGGATTGACAATATCCTCCCAGAGAAAGAGAAGAAGGAGACGGATAAGAAGAAGAAGAGAAGGAAAGGGGTCCCTGAGGACAGTGATGAGGAGGTGGGGAGGACGTGAGGCCAGGGTCAAGGGAAAAGATCAAGAAACCCTCCCTCCATTTCTGGCAGGGTCAAGGAGGAGGTAGCTTCTCAAGTGGTCAGCTGTGATCACCTGGGCCTAATCCAGGATGAGCTGAGGCTTCTCCTCATACTGGTGTGGGGTGCTGAGAGCTTGTTTGCTTATGTGAATATTCTCAGGGAGGGCCACAGTGAATGAACCACCCCCCCCCCAATCCAGGGAAAGGCTGGTTGCCACGCCCACTCTTTCCCATTTCTGTGAGTTTCTGGGGCCATTATCAATAGCAGTGCAGGTCCTTGATGGAACAGGGCAGAAGACTCAGCTCCATCATGGAGATTATGAGGACTGATCTCCAAAGAATAGAGCAGACCTCAGGGGAGAAGTCGGATGGGTACCCACATCAGTAGACTAGACTCCTGGATAGTTGTAAGTACTGGGGGACAAGGTTTGCTTGGCCTGCCCTTGGGGTATTAGGGAAGAAGGTGGGGGGGAGAGGCTGTGTCCTCACTGAAAGGAGAGTGGCTACATTCCTCAGATGCTGGGGACCACCTGGTTGCCCCATCTACCCTTCTTCTCTCATGCTTCCTTCCCATCCCACCCCCAAAACACCCAGGGAGTCAAGAGACAGGAAGCCAGTCCAGAGCTTACAGTAAATCACAAAATGTTAAGCAGGAAGATTATCTAGTTCAAGTGCTTATTACAGATGATGAAATGGTCCCCCAAAAGGGAAGTAGTTTACCCAAGATGGACATATGGCTAAATGTCTAAAAGGGAATTAAGAAAACTGTTCCTGACTTTGAATTTGATCATTTCCAATATGCTAAGCTGCCCATGCCATCTCCTAACACCATGCCTGTCCTTGCATTCTCCCGGTTTGACCTGAACCCACATTTCTGCATCTATCTTGAACTGTTCTAGTGATTTTGCCTTTTGCAGATCAGAGCTGTTCACAGACAGATCCTTGATTAGTGGCAATCAAACCCTCTTCTGATGGTAGTGATAGACCCAAACTCCCCTTGTCCTTAATTACTTTCCTCTTCAAGAGGCCCATCATTCATTCACATGTTTTTCATTGGTGATTTAGTTGGTTTGCAAAGATAGGCTTGAGAACAAAGAAACGGAGAATCTAAGTGCCTTTTAAAGACAAATACTTATTCTTTCATTGATTCATTCAATAAATATTTGAGTGGCTACCACGTGCCAGGAACTTCTGCAGGGTTGGGGAAAAGCATGAAAAATTCAATGGAAAAATGGGATTCGATTTACATAAATTCATTTTACACATGTCTTTACAGCAACACCAGCCATTGTGTGAGATTCACTCCCAAGAGATTGGTTACTCTAACAGTTGAAACTGTTCTGATCAATAACGTTCCTGGAAGAGTTCTGTCTTGTCTAGGACAGCAGGCTAACTATGATTGCCCCTCAGCGGGCCCCAGGGTATTTGTAGCACCTCCTAAGTGTTTAGATGTAAAGAGGATGGTGGTTGGCACACATTGTGGTGCATGTATTTTCCATCTTGGCAAGAAAGCCAAAGCTGTTGTATTGCTGGTGTTTATCAGCTTTTCCCACTGTTTCTCTCCAGCCCCAGTTCCCTCCTCCCTCAGTTATAAAGATTCCCATGGAAAGTGTCCAGTCAGATCCCCAAAATGGTATCCACTGCATTGCCAGTAAGTAAAACACATGGTGTCTCTCCCTTCCTACTTACTACTAATCCTCCAGCTCTTCCTCCAAGGAACTTTCATCTTTAATTCAGGGGGATCTAATAGTCTCAGAAGCTAGAGGACTCCTGTGGTAGGCAGAGTTCAATGAGAACTGGGTCACAAGGACTGAGACTTCAACCAAATAGAAACCCAGAATCAAACCCTGCAGACGCCAGTGATCAATCTTCACTTCCATTTGGGCAAAGTCCTTCATTCCTTCCTTTCCCCTGGTGCCTCCTGATGTCTGTGGCACTACCTGGCCCTCTCTTGAATCATTTCAGACCACATTTACCCAATCCTGAATCCCTGAGCCTCCCATGTTTTCCAGTGGTTATTGAAAATGATTGGGAGTTCAAATCCCAGCTGAGTTGTCTCCTTTAGAGAAATAGTATAGCATTGGGATCACAAATTTTTGTCAGAAGGGGAGGTTTTAGTGGTTGGGCTGTGCTTCCATATGAATCACAGGTACCTTCCTCCTGCTGAAATGGAGGCTGTCTGGGAGAGATGGGGCTTTGCTTACGAAGATCCTGGGGGATCTGTGGCTGCCTTTACCCCCTCCCAGCGTCAGCGCCCTCCCAGCGCACACTTCTGTCAAGACAACATAGCCTTGTCTGAGAGTAATCAGAAAGATTCCACTTGAGTCCTGACCCCAGTGCTCCTAATATAGGACTTGCCACTTTTCTACAGGACCCAGATTAGAATCCTGCCAGGGCCCTTGAAGGGCTTCCCATCACTCTCTGTCAGAGGTACCTTTCCTTTTTTGTTTCTAATTTTCCTTCCTCCTTGCCATTTGTATATTTCCATCACCCTTTCTCACTCTTCCCTGGCCCCGCCCATGCCTCACACCCACCTAACCTGGCTGAGAACCGTCTGGTGAAGTCACCCATCCCTGTGAGGCCCCTGAATTTCTCTTGTGTAGTGTTGGCCATAGGGGTTAGAGAATAGGAAGGAGGGTGAGGGAGGCACTGGAGAAAGGCCTTCTCCAGTATGGTCCTCAAACCTGCTCCACAACTGACATTTTAATTTTCCTGCCAGGAAAAAGAGCTTCCAGTTGGAGTTACTCATTCTGATTCTTCCTTCAGTGACTCAGACCTTGACCGAAGGTAATGGCCATGAGGCAGACTCCTTGGGTTTTAGATAAGAGACTAAGCAATGGCCTGGAAGGCTGAGGGCCTAGGATTTCTCAGGCTAGCCAGTGTCTCAGTAAAGGCCTTTGCTGGTCCACCAGAAGTGGAGAGACATAGTTATTGGGGTCAAGTAACAAGTATGACATAACATGATTACAATATAAAAGGTACTCAACTTTAGAAAAGGAAATTTTTACAGAATACTACATAGAATGAAAACTGAAAATACTGGGGGAAAAGAATATAGAGAAAAACTACACATTACTTAAGTATAGATTATTGAATGCCAGGATAAAAGCAGGTCTAAGAATCAAAACACCAGGTACTCCAATACCAGTGGAATAAAGTAACAGTATGGTTAATTAGCAAAGGGCAGAAAGGCTATCAAAGAAAGCTATCTAAATATCAAAGATCAAGTAGAGGGGTGCCTGCCTGGCCCAGTCAGTGGAGCAAATGACTCTTGATCTTGGGGTTGTGAGTTCAAGCCCCACGTTGGGCGTAGAGCTTACTTAAGAAAAAAGATTAAATGGAGGTAATAGTCAAGAAAGGATTCCAGCCCATTTCCAGGAGCCCCTCTGCCAAATGTGATACCTTGGCGTTCTGAATGAGAAGCCATGAAAAAGTGGGGCAACCTGATGACTGAAAACACAGAAGTCTCGAAAATGGAAAAGAGAAATCCAGGGGCAAGAAAGTCGGCCTCAGTTATTACTGGGAAGATGGTAGGGCGCTCCTACATGGTGCTCTAAACTGGACAGGAATCACTGTACTACGTCACCCATGAGCAAAAGCACAGGCTATCCCAAGTCCAGAGGCAGATGAATCTCCACACTCAGATGGCACTCATTCAAGAGATTTTAGAAAACTGAGAAGTCAAGGCTATTCCCACATTGCTAGGATGAGAAGACAGATCTCACTGTAACAGCCTCCCTAAGCAGCAGACCCAAGGCCCAGGGGTATCACATGTCCCCGTTATATCTCTGCCTGGCTTCTCATTCCACCCCTCAGGTTAGGATTCTACACCATTACAAATGCCACGGATTTTTAACATACGAAGGTGTTAAGAGAAAAGCAGTCTATCTGGATCTATTTTCATTTTTAAGTAGCCTACACCAAATTGAATCTCTGTCCCAATTTCAGTCCATGGAGAGAAAATTTGGACCAGGATAGGGGATTTTCAAAAATCTGTTAAATTGTACAAAACCTGGGACAAGATCAGAAATGGAGAAAATTTGATAATTGGTGATGGCACCTCCCAACTATCCTGGTGTTTTACCGTATCTATGGAAGTAGGTGGAAGCAGAGACCACTAAACAGGATTCTCCGTTTCAGTGGCGGAAAAGGCTCAGCAACACGATCTAGTTTAACAAAGATTAAGCATCTGTGATCCACCAGCATGATGCTTAATCCCTGGGGATATACAAAGACAGGCCTATGAACAAAGACATACAGCACCATGTGCCAAGAACAGTGGAGCGCATGGAAGAGAAAGGTCAGTGTCTAAGGGAGGGATTTGCCTTATCTAGAGAGTCTGGGAATGATAAATAGGAGTCTGCCAGTTACACAGAGTAAAGAAGAAAAGAGGCAGAAGAAGGGCATTTCAGGCAATGGGAACATGCCTGAAATACTATTTGAAAATATACACACGGCGAAGACTGCTGGGATAAGCAGGCCATCAAACTAGAAGTAATCAGGAGTGCAAACATAAAAGGCCCTGTCTGCCACTGAGGAGCTTGGATTCTAACTTTTGGACAGTAGGAATCACAGAAAGACCTGTGATCCAGAAAGTTCACCTTAGCAATAATGTGAAGACCAGGCTGAAACTCATGGCGAGACTAGCTAAGCAACCACAGCTGAAGGCCAAGTGCAGAGGATGCCACTCATTCCCAGGACGTGTTAAGAGTTCATAAGCAAAGACAACTATTTGCACTAGAGCCTGCCCTGGGGCATAGCAGTTGAAAACACCCAGTACTAGATATGTCACTCTTCCCTCCCTCTTTTTCTCATTCAGCATCACTTTGCACTTCAGAATTTCCTGTCCAGCTTCACCTGCTTTCAACTACTCACAGAGCCCAGTGTTCATGGTGCCACAGGTGAAGATAGAAATGGAGTCAGACTGTGACTTCACAGATGTGGACAGATATGGAAGAGAAACTGACGGCGAGACCACCCTCTAGGACGCAGCTTCCCCCAGATGTGGTTTAATCTTCACTGTGGAAGGACATGGCTTAATCTTCATTGTGAGGCCAGGGCCAAATCCCTGAACTTCCCTGTGCCGGTTTCCTTATTTGCCAAACCGAGGGTCACTCCACTGGATAAAAAACTGACCTGTGGGTGAAAAGTACTACTTATGTGCAAAGCTATCTCCTTTTTGCAGTTATGAAAACAACAAAGGAAACATACCTTATTTTAAAATGCCGTCCAGGATAGAAATTATAACATGTCTTGAAATGAAAAAAATGCTTGCCTCCCCAAATTATAGCTAGGATAAAGGGGCAATAGTAAATTTTTATTAAAACAAATATCAATTAGATTTTTTTTTAAGTTTAGATTTTAAAGTATCTAGATGGTCTTGAAAGAACTATTAAAATGCTCACACTTCAGTACACCAACGTTGGAAAATTTGTTTTGCAACTTGGCATTGGGAAGAAATATTTCAAAGGTCCTATCTTTCCCTATCTCATTCAGTTTTCAAAGGGTCATTTGTCAAGTCTGAACCATCTGCATGCATTGCGGCCTTGTTCCAGCACAGAAGTGTGACTGGAGCCTTCCCAGATTGAAAAGCCAGTTGTGAAAGTCTGTTAATGAAAGAACCAACACATTAGAGTGGGTAAATGTTTCTAAAATAAAATTGTTCTTGTTAAAGTGAAACTTCAAACCACATGTTACAGCAACAAAATGACCCTTTAAATTAATAGCACTGGTTTTTCACATCCAGAATAAGATTTCTTTACACCTTCAGGGAGACTCTTCCTACAAGTTTTCAATGGCCTGATTCCCAAAGTCAAACTCCCATCCACATGACTGCTGCATGTTAGGCAGAGCTAATGTAAAATATTAAATTATAACTTTGCAGTATTAGATTACTACTTTAAAGGAATGATTAGAAGCCAAGTTGGATAGATTAATGACGCATTAGTAAAGAAGCATAAAACTTACTATCAGTCTGTCTTCAATCCCCATTTGACAAACATCAACATTGTTTATTTAACACCTACTATGTGCCTGATAGCCGCAATGCATCTGACATTTACTGTCTCCAAAACAACTATGGATTTGAATTTCAAGTAAATCTCTTTGGTTAGTCGCCACATTTACTCAAGATTACAAATGCAGGTGCTTTTTTCTTTAGTCTTTTCTATTTTTTAAAGACAAATGACACTAGATCATTAACATTTGGGTACTAGGACAGCTAATTGCCTCTGCGATCTTCAGAGCCTTGTACAGTGCCTGGTCCATGGAAAAACTCTCAGTGTTTATTAAATCTCAGAGCTCCTTTCCAAGGGATACTGCCAAGAGGTAAAGCTCTAAGCCTCTCCCACTTGATCACAGCAGAATGACTAAGCTGCTCACTAATCCAGAACCATCCCCTGAATTTAAGTGCAAATTCTGTATCTTCATCTGCACCAATCCTGGAAGAGCTACAATCTACCCTTAACATCTATTTTAAAACTTGGCTGATTTCCAATGGCACTTTGTCCAAATTAAACTGTAGAAATGTTATGGATTCCGGAGTAAATGTGCTTGATTAATCAAACAAGTTGGAAAACTATGATGTTAGTTTTTTGTTGTTGTAAATTGATCACTATAATTTCCACCTTCTATGTCATTTATATTTTGTACACACATGAACATTGTAATTTTGATAGCTTTTAACAGGTTGACATATTGTTCTCCTTCCAGTAGGTCAGAACTATTTTCCCATTTGTAACTATAATTCAATAAAACTTAATCCTGTCTGCTCATCTTGCAAACTATCATCTTCTTACATCTCCAGAAAACTATCAAAAGAATAAAGGCAGGGGCGCTTGGGTGGCTCAGTTGGTTGAGTGTCCCCGACTCTCTCCCAGAAATGAATAAACATTTAAAAAAGAAGGCAGTTGGCAGAAGAACAAGGAGGGAATAAGTCAACTCAAGTAAGTAAGTAAGTAACTTAAGTTGACTTACTCCCTCCTTGTTCTTTCTCTTTCTATCTCAAGCTGCCTGGAACAGGAGCTATATCATCTGCCTGCTTGGAAGCCAAAATACCCAGTCCTGGTAGAGAAGAGGATACACAGGCACCTGTCCCAGACTCAAAATGCGCACAGCAAACACCTTCCAATCTGTCAAATCAAACACACACATTGAAAAAAATAAATGTATACAGAGGAAGGGGGCAGAGTGAAGGGGGGCAATGGCAAGCATATCAAAAAGGGCTGTGTAAATCCAACAATGTGTACATTGAGCTGCATGGTTTAGACAGCACCTAGAATAGGCCTAACCACTGACATGAATCTTACAGATTAAGCTCCTGGCTTGGCACAATCTGTTGGGATGTAAGACTAAAAGGACTAGACTTGTTTCTCCACCGTGCTTTGTATCAATTTAAGGCACAGGATTAGGTGTCACCGAATACAAGAATATCTATGTCAGTTACATCCAGTGAAAAAGATTAACTGTGATTAGGACACAACTAAAACTGTAGCAGGAAGATACGGTATTTTGGAAACTCATTCCACCCCAGTCAGAAGTGTTTTATTAAAAAAAAAAAAAAATGGGGAAACACACACACACACACGCACACAGAAAACCCTTTTAATCAGAAAGTCTGATTAAATTCAATATTAAGTTCTCAAAAACCCATCGGGGAAAGTCAACAGGTTACATCAAAGCAGGCAGCTGCTGACAAGTCTTTGGTGGAAAAGTAAGTTGCATACTTCTATAAGCTGCCCTAATGATTATCAAGCCCGAGTTTTGTTTTTCAAAAATAGTTTCAAGATATACCAAGGAAACATACAGACACCCTCAACAGTACAAAGATGTAACAATGAAGTTTAAGGATATAGGAAAAGCCAAATATGACAATACACACAAATCTATAAGCCTTTCAATCCTAGAAAAAAATGGGAAACCTCATGAATGTAATGCACATAAAACGAGGACTAACAACACATGGAACCATCCTAAACATTTTCCCAACACTAAGCCATGAAATGACAGCTTAGGACACCATTAACATGTAGTTTTTACATACATTATGTATGTAAATTAGAGTAATTTTTTTCTACGCAATTACCATTTCTTCCTTTTTACCTTTTCCCTAATTTTCTCTAGCAACACTTTTCCTTTGGTTTAACCAGTTGAACTCAAAAGGTTTGGAACCTAAAGTGAGTATCAACTCTTATTGGAATAGCACTTGGGAAATGCAATCCTAGAAAAGGCAAATTTTAACTGAAGTGGCTTGACAAAGTTAAGCATCCATTCTCACTGTGACAATGTCCTCCATGTTAATCACTAGGTTGATGGCTTCTCTTGGCTGGATCACACGACCCAGCATGATACTGGCGTGCTCCGTGGTGAGGTACTGCAGAGTTCTGTGCACAAACTCCCAACCATTTAAGCTTTCAATAAATACAAAGCATCATTTTAAACCATTTCGGTAAAATAAATAAAAAATATTGCATTTCTATTGGCCTGTTTTGCCTCTTGAACTGGCTTGGACTGTTGTTTGTGACAGAAGACACAACAGTTAATTAGTAGCAACTCCACGCTCCTTAGGTTTCAATACTTCTCGCTCTTCAAGCCTCAGCACCTTTTTTGCAGCAATAATGGTATTCTTCATTAGCATCGCCACTGTCATGGGACCAACACCCCCAGGGACTGGAGTGATGTAACCGGCTTTCTTTCTGACGCCTATATAGAAACAGGATAGGCAGACTGCCTTAATTATAGCAAAGGAAATGTATGCATTTTAACATACCATGGAAGAAGCATTTAAAGAAAAAGCAAGAATATATGTAAGCACCTTCATAAACCTCAAACTCATTAAAAAAAAAAATCACATCTATATGACTCAGGGGTAAAGCTTTTTGAACATACTAATAAAATAACATTCACATAAGGAGTTGTTCAATGAATATTTATACATTTAACCTATAATTTACTAGTCATACTTTTCCTCCATATTAAATCAATTTCAAAAGAAATACCTGGATGGGTTAACTGTATGTGAAGTATAACTATAATAATTATTTTTATGTTATTAATATTAATATATTAACAATAGCTACCTAGAACAGTTTAATTTTATTCTATTCTATTTTTTTACTATTGATTTACTAGATTTCTTTAACTATATACTGTTTACCCAAAGCACCAAACAAAGTAATTTTCTGGAAAGTGAGAAGATTTTTTTTTAACGCAATCTTAAAGCAAAAATATTTAAGCACTTAGCCTTGTGTCTGATTGCTTATTAGAAATGGAAAGCTAGAAACAGACTTATCAGCATAAAATTGAGATAAACATGATACCTTAAAAACTGAAAGGAGAAATCTACTAGTATACTTCAAAAGTCAGGAACGTGACTTTTTCCTGGACCATTTTTAACAGGTTCAGGTTTGTGATCTCCCCTTTCAATGTGAAAATGATAAATCTGTAACACCTTCTAGGAGACTGAATGGTGTCAGAAAGTCACTTCATTAAATTTTCAGACTTGGTAAGTCATGAAGTCGTTTCAACTATGAAGTAACCCTAAAGAAAGAAAACACCTTCCTGAAAAGCTTATAGCTGGTCCCCATAATCTTATGATATAAACATCCTAAAATGATTCTAGAATGACTACCATTTCTTAAAAGATTTCTCTTTAATTCATGTGGGATACATTTTAAATTACCAGAGTAACCTAAGTGGTTTTTTTTGTTGTTGTTGTTTTTAAAGTACTCTCTACCCCTATCATGGGACTCAAACTCAACGACCCCAAGATCAAGACTCGCATGCTCTACTAACTGAGCCAGCCAGGCGCCCCCAGAGTAACGTAAGTTTAAAAGTTAAAGAAAAAGTAAATGATCTGTCCTAAATGTCCATTAAAGGTAGTATTTACTGACTTTATATTTTAAGAAAATTATACCATATACCTTCAAAATCCACATCTCCAACCAACTTGGGTTTAGCAGTGATGGGATCTTGAATTCTATTTATTCCCACATCGATGACTGCTGCTCCCTCCTTGATCATATCTGCTGTGATCAGATTTGGAATGCCTGCAGAGACAGGAATGACAGGAATGGTCACTAGTACCGAAAGAAAGATTCCACCTGTCACAGTCTTATCTGATTTCAATTTTAAGGGACATGGAAGAACTAAAAAGCTTATTTCGTGAAAACCTGTGAAAACTGTTAACCAAGGAATGACTGAAACTTCACATAGTAAACAGAAATATTTGGGCCCATCTGAAGTAACATTACCCACCAAGTCTATAGTGAAAAGCCAAAAACCAACACCGCGCGTACAGTTCCCACCTCATCTTTATGGGCAGCTCACAGGGTCATCCCTAAAGGAATGGGAATGGGGTAGCAGAGAGGCAGGCAAAGTCTAAGATTCTAAGGGCTGTCCTTCCATCCCCTCCCCGGTGTTCGTACCTGCAGCAGAGACCACAATGTCTGCGAGAACTGTATGTTTCTTCAGTTGCTCTTTGGGAGTGTATCGATGAGATATTGTAACAGTGGCATCGCCTAGGAGTTAAAATATAGATGTCCTGATTTCTGAATCAAAGCTGAGATTGGATTAGGTCTTAATTAACCAACCCATTTTAGAAATTCACCATCTCTGAAAAAAATAATTGACTTAATTCATGTACCATATTTTCTGGCCAGCTCAGTAATCATTTACTTTTCAGAAATTAATACCCAGTTTCTTATAACTTTCATCCCCTCATCCTATCTCTATCCTTTTGAATCATATATAATTAAATTTATCCCTTATCCTATTTAGCAGCCTTTCAAGAATTTTACTTTTCCTAAGCACAATGTCACTAGAATTACTCAAGGTTTAAAAAAATAAGTGTGCTGAAACATATTTGGAAGTACATAGTTTTGCCATTATTTCTGATGTAATCATGTAAGATCATACGATAATCACGTGTGATAACTGATTTATGAGGCTTTTCAGACAAATTCACAGAACTTGACATAATGACACACTACAGCCTTTTCAAGTCAATCCTTTGCAATGGTCTAAGATTTTTTTCTATCAAATGACATAGAATGGGATACTAACTTTGAACTGTTTCTTAGCCCCAACTATGCAAGCCATAAAGGAAAATGTGTAACTGCCGTCAACCATGCTTACACTCAAAACTCAAATTTAATTCTGAGGCATATCCATTTCTGTAGTAGGTCCCTAATAAAGGCATTTAAAAGTCTCAGGTGACATGAGTTCAGCTTGTCCTACCAAGATCACTCCCCAAATATGCCAAATATCTGCTAACAAAATCACAATAAATACACATGCAAAGTTTAACAAACATAGGACAGCCTCTGAAGGTTTGCACAAAAGGGAGGAAGGAATACTCCTCAGAACTCCACTGCCTTACCTCCAGGGCGCTCGTGAGCCCCATCTGTGTGTAGTAGCATTGCAATGGGCATTCCAACGTTTTTTGACCTCCCAGCCACAACCACATTCTTCCCCAGGGTTGGAATGCCTATGAAGAAATATATATATTTGCATTAAAAAGAGTGCTAGACTATCTTAGAATGAGCACCAAAGAAAAAGGCAGACAGATAGTCTTGGACATAAACCAGTGGTAACTAAGGGAGTTACTAAGCTTGTTGCCTCATCAGTCAATGGGGCCTATCACCTGCTACATAGAGTGAAGGCTAAAAAGAGAGAGAAAGCACCCTGTAAGCTACAAAATGTTACAGGAGTGTGCACTATCAACACAATCAAATCTTAAGTTTCCTTTATGGGGGCTTCTGGATTAAATAGCAACAAAGTTAAAATAGGCAAATAGTCAAAATAGGCAACTGCAGAGAGAGGTAGGCTCTGGTGTCAGGACCTAGAGGACGTGTGGCCAGAGTATCGGAGCATCCATTCTGCTTACTGTAGGACTTTTTATCATCTGTAAGTACTATTTTTATAATAGTTAACACAGACATACAACTATAGGATAGACCTACCGGTTCGCTTAATTATTTCCCAGACACCCCATGGGGTAGCCGGTAACATGGAATACTGGTCCAAACACATTCGCCCTACATTAATTACATGAAAGCCATCAACATCCTTGTCTGGAGAAACGGCATTGCAGATCTTTCTCTCGTCCATGTGCTCTGAAAAAGAAGTCAGAGCAGTGGCCTTAAGTCACTGTTGTATAGTTACGACAGTCTGACTCCAACTTATCTGGTTTATCATGCAAACCAGTTCCCCTTCCATGACTTGCCTCTGTGATTTACTTGCTTGTGTGCACAGAAGAAACACACACCAGGCAAAGACAAATGCTAATATCAAAGCCAATATCCTCTCGTACAACTGCTTCCCTCCAATGCCATTTTGTATCAAGATCTCAATACCAGGGGTGCCTGCGTGGCTCAGTTGGTTAAGCGTCTGACTCTTGATCTTGGCTCAGGTCGTGATCTCATGGTTCGTAAGTCCAAGTCCCACATCAGGCTCCACACTGACAGCATGGAGCCTGCTTGGGATTCTCTCTCTCCCTCTCTCTCTGTCCTTCCCCCACCTGCTTTCTCTGTCTCTTTCTCAAAATAAATTTTTAAAAAAAGACCTAAAAATAAATAAATAAATAAATAAATAAATAAGGGTGCCGGGGTGGCTCAGTCAGTTAAGCATCCAACTTAAGCTCAGCGCAAGGTCTCACAGTTTGTGGGTTCAAGCCCTGCATCAGGCTCTGTGCTGACAGCTCAGAGCCTGGAGCCTGATTCAGATTCTGTGTCTCCCTCTCTCTCTGCCTCTCCCCTGCTCACACTCTGTCTCTCTCTCAAAAATAAATAAGCATTAAAAAAATTTTTTTTAATCAAATAAATAAATAAATAAATAAATAAATAAATAAATAAATAATCTCAATACCAAATTAAGGAGCAATTAGTATTCTGAGTAGGGCTGTGGATATCTAATAAAATATTCACTCTTTTGAGTGTAACTCCCTTTAAGTCAAATCCACATGAGGGGCCAGGTATATAAAGTAACTAAGAATCCTCTACTCCTCAGAAATCATTCTAAGTGGTGGAGCCCAAAACTCACCTGGAAGAGGCAGCTGAACAAGGAGGCCATCTACATTATCATCATTATTTAGTTTATTAATTAAATTCAACAGTTCTTCCTCTGAAATTGAAGCTGGTTTCACAATTGTCTCACTGTTGATTCCTATAAGATTATTTCAAGGTTAAAAAAAACATTGAGGCATTTAATGAGCAATGTTATGTTGCCTGCCATGGTATTCTAACCTAGATGTTTTCATCACACTCAACCCTGGTAGCTAAAAAGCCTGAATCAGTTCCCAAGGCACCTAAAAAGGTACCTTCACAAATATATACACTACAGAATGCTGGCTTGACAATTCTATACATTATTCTACACTATCCTCATTAACTTCAATTTACAGACAGGGAGACTGAGACTCAGCAAAATTGAAACACAAGCCAGTTAGCAGTGAAGGCAATCCTTCCAGGTCCAAAGTTCATGTTCTTTCCACTGCACTGTGCTACCTCCCAGTGTCTTAAAAAGCCACAGCTTGCTATTTTCTAGAGGTTCTAAAGGTTTTTCAAAGAAAAGGGGAGCAAATGTCCACTGACTGATGAATAAAGAAGATGTGGTATAGGGATGCCTGGGTGGTCCGACTTCGGCTCAGGTCATGATTTCATGGCTCATGAGTTCGAGCCCCACACCAGGCTCTGTGCTGACAGCTCAGCGCCTAGAGCCTGCTTCAGATTCTGTATCCGTCTCTCTCTACCCCTCCCCTACTTGCACACTGTCTCTCTCTCTCTCTCTCTCTCTAATATAAATATACATTAAAAAAATGTAAAGATGTGGTACATGTATCATGGAATATTGGCCATCAAAAAGAATGAAATCTTGCCATTTGCAATGACATGGATGGAGCTAGAATGTATTATGCTAAGCGAAATAAATCAGAGAAAAACAAACCCCATATGATTTCACTCATATGTGGAATTTAAGAAACTAAAAAGATGAACATATGGGAAGGGGAACAAGGAGAGAGGGAAACAAATCACAAGAGACTCTTAACAAGAACAATCTGATGGTTGATGGAGGGAGGCGGGTGGGGGATAGGCTAGATGGGTGATGGGTATTAAGGAGGGCACTTGTGACGAGCACTGGGTAAGTATATAAGTGATGAATACTGAATTCTTCTCCTAAAACCAGTATCACACTGTATGTTAACTAAATTTAAATTTAAAAAAAGAAATAAGTAAAACCAACAAAGAAAAGGGCAGGAAGCCTCAATCCTCAGTGGTAATGAACAGAGTGTACTAAAAGCTCATGGTCCACCCACACGTCGTTTCACAGCCTTTCAGAAGGGAAGGGCACCAGGGGCTCACACCACTGACCCACAGAGGAGCAGGGAGAGGCAGAACTGAGACCAGGAAGTCTGTGGTATAACAAGACCTAGAACACAAACCTCCCATCACCCATACCCTCGGCTTCTACATTCAAAACTCTAACCACCTCTAACCTACATGATTTAATTGGCTTTGGACTCAATTACTGGAGAAGCTGAAAGCTATTTCCTAGAAGTCAGAGTCACTTCCTTCAAGCCTAGGATGGTGTTCTAGGCCACATCACTGAGGTCTCCTCAACCAAATCAAACTCAAACATCTCAGCCAGACTTGCATTATTGCTCAAGGAAAGCAAATGTAAATTGTGTTTAGTGTCACTTGTCAATGTCACAGAATTTAGCTTATATTCCAGAAGGCACCAAGAATACCAACCATATTCCTTCCATCCTAGTCTATAAACCTCCCCAGCAGATAGGCTGGATTTCTTTATGACAACATTTTGGATACAGTTCAATCACATTAGCCTCCTCTGACTGTCTTCTAATCAGACAAAATAATGAATGACAATGAAGTTTGCCTCAGGTAAGCCACAATTTAGCAGCAGTCAGAGTCTGAGAGTGACACATACCCACTTCTGCCGCTGCCCTGGTTTTGTTGAGGACGTAGGAGTGACTCGCAGGATTTTCACCAACCAGAACCACGCTCAGGTGTGGCCGCTTGTTGCCCGATGCCACCCATTCTTCCACCTCCTGCCGCACTTCCTGCTTGATCTGCTGTGCAAGTTTCCTTCCAGAAATGACAACAGCTTCATTTCTGTGGAAGGCAACAACAGTCACAAAACCAGAGAGCTTACATTTTTCTGAGAAGTAAAGATCAAACTATAAAATAAATAAATAAATAAATAAATAAATAAAAATTATTAAATACCCCCAAACTTAAAAAGTAGATTAAAACACATGGTGCCTAATCTGAGGGACAATGGAAATCTGCAGGCCAGGTTCAAAGTGGTAAATCTGTGTCCAGCTACATGTTCAGGAAGATAAAGTTGACGGAAATAGTTATCATTATCACCCTGAAGCTCAGAGAGTGAAGTGACAGTGAGGACTTGACAAGCTGGCTCTCAAATCCAGATCTGTCTGAATCCAGAGTCCAGGCTCTTCCTGCCACACCATTCTGCCTCCTGATCATTGACAAATTGATAGACCAAAAAAAGTTTTTCATTGCTTTATTTGACCCATCATCACTATGAGGTCAAACAGGGTTTCCTACGCACTTATATACCGTTTGTAGTTTGTGCTTTGCCCATGTTATTCGCATCCAGTCATATGTTTCAAACCATTTCCCAGTTAAGTCAATTAGCTTTTAATTTCTATGATGCTTTCAAATATATAAATTATGTTATGCAATTAAACCAATACACAATATTCTGGACAGGTCAAACCTCAAAATAACAACTGCTGCCCCCAGCCCCTCCTGGAGAAGACTTTCCTAGTAAGAATAGGGGTGGGAGGAGACTAGTAGAGGTTCCATCTCACGGGTGGCAGTGTGCTCTACCCCGGAACCCCATGGCCCTTCCACAGCTGACCAACTAGCAGTGAGTATCTGACATCAAGGACGACAATTTCTAGGCAGGCCAGTGGTCCAGTTGGTACAAAAGCTCAGTAAAGTGAAAGCAGTGGTAGTTAACCTAGACTGGTAAGAGCTTCTCCCCAAACCACATTCACACACTAGAACCACAGGGGACCTGTTGGTAGGAGGCCCGGAAGAAAGACAGAAAAAAGCAAAGAGAGAAAACAGCAGTTACACTCATGGTAGACAGAGCAAGAGATGCAGAAACTGCTACTGGGGGTGAGGCAATGAGAAAACTCAGGGTCCAAAAGAACCTCCAGTTCCCCAAATCATGTTCAGATCTCTGAAAGGTCATCTCTTCCCGATAAGAACTGTTTATGCAGCTCTTCCTGGGTTCCAATGTGGAAGATTCCTGGTTTTCTTAGCATCTGCTCCCTAAGCATAAAGGTCTCAGTGTAAACAAGTCGTCCCCTTTAGATTTGTCCTCAGTATCATGAAGAATGCTCCAACCTCAAGGCCGAGATACACAACTATTTGAAATACTGAAACAATTTCTCCTTACAGCACATATTTAATTGTCAGGGATAATAACATCAAGGTACTAGTTATCTTGTAGGTCAGATATGATTCATTCCTTTTTTTCTTTTTAAAGATTTTATTTTTCAGTAATGTCTACACCCAGTGTGGGGCTCAAACTTACAACCTCAAGATCAAGAGTTACTTGCTCTATACGTGCCCCAGAAATGATTAATTCTTAAGACCACTGTTAACTAGGGGTGTCTGGCTGGCATGTGACTCTTGTTCTCAGGGTGGTGAGTTACAACACATACATACATACATACATACATACATACATAAATGCCACTGTTAACTACAATGGAATTTTAAAGCTCCAACAGTCTTTAAGCCATCCATGCTTCCTTTCCATTTGTATTAAGATTAAATACCTGCTTTAAACCAGATGAAAATGTCTTAGATGTACAGCAGTAATTTTACATTTAAACCTTATATTAATTTGTACTTGTATCTTGGGAGGTATTAAAAAGATATAATTTTAGAGTAAACGAAGTACTTTTACCCACATTTTATGTAATGATACTAGCATAGCACAAAGTATATAATAGTACTTCATTATACCCATGGTATATTAAGGAATTGAAAACATGTTCACATTTGCAAATCTATTTCAGAATTACATCTGAAGGGGACTTAATTCAAAGGGCTTTGAACACAAACACCTCTGGCAACATTCCTGGGGAATAGCCCCAGTCCAGAAATGCATTTCCCAACCCTGGAGAAATTGGTTAGAGTTACACACACACACACACACGCACACACACAGATCCTTAATATATAATAGATATATTTATCTTCTTATATACTCATAAGGATATGTGTGTAAATGTATATACACATGTATAAATATTCAGAAAGTCTTAAACTACCCTTCCTTAAAAGGTTCCTTTTGAAAGCAATGAACTTAGAGAAAATGATAGCAGCACATTGGGGCTAAGAATGATATACTCAAATTAAGGACACAGGGTTCTGAGAGAACCCAGTGTTCCAAGTCCCAAAGGCAGGTTCTGGATGTTATGCCAATTAGCTTTTTAAAAACTATCAAAGAGTAACAAGAACCAAAAACAAAGCCACAACACAATGAGTATCTTCTGTAACAGAACCTGTTTTAGCCTTCCTCTGCATATACAGCTCTGCAGAATGTGAAACAGTCCTGCCAGTGAGTCATTACCTAATTTCCCATCATCTCTTTTGCCAAAGGGCAGATAAAATAACTGCTACCCCAAAAGAAACAGAGGCTCAACTTAGTCCCACAGGGAATCCAAAATGTATTAACTATATTAACTAACACTTATTTAAGAATTAAATGCTTTCACAGATGTGTTTAGAAAATCTTCCATTAAAATTATGAATGAATAAAAATAAAATAAAATAATGAATGAACAGACTAGAAAAAAGTCACAAGGACTGTTCAAATAAAATTCAAAACTAAAAGCCAACTCAGTAGTATCTTTACTCTCCTAATTCAATAGCTTTACAACACTGTAATTTTCCATAAAAAAATTTTCAGGTGCACTTTATGAGTCCTGATCAGGTTATTCTAGAAAGACTTCAGTTATCTACTAATTAATGGAACCAGTAATGAGTAAAGAAAGCTACAAAGGGGGACGGAACTAACATCTATTAAATACTAGATATTTTGCTAAGAATTTTACATACATTACTCTCAGTTACCTTGGGGTTATTATACTAACACTGGTATATAGAAGGGGAAACTGAGGACAGTAGAAACAAGATTCAAACACACTCAAACCTCTGCCTCCAAAGTCCATTTTTCCCTATGCCCCACTGTGTCCTAAACTATAGTACTATCTCTGCAACCATGAGTTTATGCTCCTGAAACTCTCTGCCAACCCCCTCTTCGCCAAAAAAGGAATACACACAGATTCATAAAACATATCATTGTTTTACATTTACTAGCCAGCAGTGATCAAAGCAATACCAGGAAACCATAAACACCAAACACAGTATTGCCTTCAGAGATGTGGAGCCTACTTGTTCATTCAGAAAGGCAAGTCAAAGGAGGGCATTTGTTACTGGAGAGTGAACAAACTGGTCCAGTTTTCTAGGTGATGAATTGAGGATCCTTACAAATCTCTTCAGTCATGAAAGCCACAGGCACACATGGCCAGAACTCAGGAAGGGGACAAGAGGGAGGCGAACAGACAGTAATGAGAGATGGGACTGGAGAGGCAGGTCAGGGTAAGACCAAGAGAAGTCTTGAGTGTCCTGGGTCTTCTTTCAAAAACGTATTAATACGCATTCTGTGTTACAACAGCACCTTGGCAATGCCTCTAATAACATTTTTACACTGACTGGAAATTACACATGTGTTCTGCCCCTTGAATTCCATTAAGGAAAGAAGACTTGATCACCCCTGAATTCACACAGCTTAGCGCAATGCCTGCATGAAAGAAAGAGCTGCTGGTACAAGGCTTAGATCGCCGGCAATGCAAAGGCTCTAAAGGTGGGCGTGAGAGTGCGCAGGTTTAGGGTGACAAATCACAGGCCCCCTGAAGACCCTTCAACCTAGGTTTAAGAATGGGAGTTTGAGGTCCCGAAAGATCAGGAAAAAACCTATTACCTCCCTAAGAAAATGCAAACAGCTCTTTCTCTCCTTTTCTTGGGTATTTAACCCTTCAGTTTACTCAGCCTGGCAGACCAACTCCGGGTGGACTGCATCAAAGCCCTGGTGAACACAGCACATGTATTCTCCTGGGAGGGGAAAGAGGCAGCCAGAAGAGCAGCCCGAGCCACATCCACTTCCCGAAGGAGGAGGGAAGTGCGGGTACCCGGCGAGCAAGCCGGCTCCGGGATTTCATCAGACTGCACCAACCCCCTCCGCCGCTAGGGTCCGGTCTCTCACTGAAGGCTGCTCATTCAGAGCCCTTCCCGGCGCTCGCCAAAGCGTAACCTCTGCTTTCCGCAAGCGGCTCGGCATCACAGCCAAGGGCGGCCGGCAGGTTCTGGCCAGTGACCTCGGTACAGTCCTGCGTTAATCGGGGCGCCCCATTAAACGTTAATCGCCTGCCCCTTCGCTCCGCACCGTGGGCCCCGTCCTGCGGACGGACTGACCCCAAGAGAGGGCGACGCCCCGGGGCTGCGGGAGACCTGTTTCCTCTAAAAGGCCGGTTCCGGGTATCAGCCCATCCCACGGAACGATGGCCCAGATCGCAGCCGGGGGCCGCGCGCGACTGCCACGTCGTCCCGCCACCGCCCGGGACGGAGATGCTCAGCAGAACGTCCCCCAGCGCCCCTCCGGAGCCCGGCCGGCCCCCCGCCCTCGGTTCCCTCAGCTTTCGGCGCTGACCTGGCTCCCGATCCTCTTACCGAGCTACCGAGAGGTGGAAGGGGCGATGACGGAGGTGGCAGCTCTGCGCTGGCCGGAGCAGCCGGATGGCCAACGTGAATACGAGGGAAGGAGCAGCCATCACCCGCGCCGGTGTCCGCGCCAGGAGAGAAGCGCGCGCGCGGGCAGCGCAATTATACCGCGGCCGCGTGGCAGGCCCCGCCTCCCGCCCGCACCCGTTGGTCCCTTCCCAGTAAAGTCCTGCTTACGATTGGAGCAAGAAGAGCCAGGAGCAAGGCCCTGAAAGGCTCGGAAGCTTCGATAGCCTGCAGAGATTGGCTGAGGAAGGCAAGCCCCTGCCAAACACAGCTAGTGTCACGGAAGCCCGGCTAACGCGAACAAGAGTTTGTTCATTCATTGTTTGAACAATTATCTGAGCGCCTACTGTGTGCCAGGCACCGTAAAGAGTGGATAGGAAGATAGACAGAATACCAACTAATAAATGCAGAAGAATGATAGAAAGAAACTATTTGACAAAATCATAGTAAAAACGGATCACCGATAGATGTCAAAACAACTGGGTGAAACTGGATTAGGAACGAGGTAGGTACTTACTGGGTTGCCAGATCTTGCAAGTAAAAATACAAGACACTCAATTAAATTTGAATTTCAGATAAATAATTTGGGAAGAGGGATATACTTATACTAAGATAGTATTCGATGGTCATCTGCAATTAAAATTAAATTGGGCTTCCTGTATTTTATCTGGCCACCCTTTTTGCATAATCTTAAAGTATCTCTCCCACAAAGTACTTATTAATAGCAAAGGAGGAAAATAGTAAATTTACAATATGGAAACCTGACAGTCATGACCTTAATTAAGTGATCAAAGTTAAGACCATCAGTAGTGGGACAAACACACATGGTGCACTGAGGAGGATGTATCACCTAATAATCTTAAGTCTGAAAATTGAATGAAATGGTTTTTCTAAGCCATTAAGTCCCCTGAAAACTGTTACAGATTTTTTCATTTACACACCAAGAGGAGAGAACACAGACCTGGAATATTAAAACAAACAGTCCAGGAAAAAGCCACATTCCTAAAATTTTGGAATTTACTAGAGGACATTAATCTAATCACAAGGAAATCCCAGATCGAGAGACATTCACGAGAAAAGCAGCCTGTACTCTTTGAAAAATACCAAAGTCATGAAAAACAAAGAATGAGGACCTGTTCTAGATTAGAGAAGTCTAGACATGACAATTAAACATAATGTGTGATTAAGAACAAAAAAAAAAAAATGGCTTTCTTTCTCTTTGTTTCATTTTTCTTTTTTCTTTCTCCTTGCTATAAAGGATATTACAGGGAAACTGGCAAAATATTAATAAACTTTGTAGATCAGCTAATAGCATGGTATCAGTGTAATTTCCTGATTTAACTAATCATATAGTGGTTGCATAAGAGAATGTACTTGCCTTTAGAAATAAAGGGGCATTATGTCTTCAACTTTCAAATGGTTCAGTATATATATATATATATATATATATATATATATACATATACTGTTGACCTTTGAATAACAGGGGGGTTAGGGATGCACACTCCACATAGTCGAAAACCCACATATAGCTTTTGACTCCACAGAAATTTAACTACTAATAGCCTACTGGTTTTTAAATGTTTGTTTATTTATTTATTTATGTATTTATTATATTTATTTATTTTTCAGAGACAGAGTGAGACAAAGTGAGAATGGGGGAGGGGCAGAGAGAGAGGGAGACACAGGATCCGAAGCAGGCTCCAGGCTCCAAGCTGTCAACACAGAGCCCAATGCAGGGCTTGAACCCACAAACCATGAGATCATGACCTGAGCCGAAGTCGGACGCTCAAATGACTGAGCCACCGAGGGGCCCCTATTTATTTATTTTTAAATTTAATGTTTATTTATTTTTGAGAGAGAGAAGGAGGCAGAGCATGAGCAGGGAAGGGATAGAGAGAGAGGGAGACACAGAATCTGAAGCAGACTCCAGGCTCTGTACTGTCAGCACAGAGCCCTACACGGGGCTCAAACTTACAAATTGCAATGTCATGACCTGAGCTGAAGTTGGACGCTTAACTGACTGAGCCACCCAGGCCCCTAATATTTATTTATTTTTGAGAGAGAGAAAGAGACAGAATGTGCAGGGGGAGGGGCAGAGAGAGAGAGAGAGGGAGACACAGCATCCGAAGCAGGCTCCAGGCTCCAAGCTGTCAGCACAGAGCCTGATGCGGGGCTCGAACTCACGAACCGTGAGGTCATGACCTGAGCCGAAGTCGGATGCTCAACCAACTGAGCCACCCAGGTGCCCCTAGGGTTACCTGTTTAAATATTTGTTTGTTAGGGGTGTCATAACAGAATATCACAGACTGGGCAGCTTAAACAAGAGAAATTTATTTTCTCCCAGTTCTAGAGGCTGGAAGTCCATGATCAAGGTGTTGGCAGGGTTGGTTTGTTTGTTTTCTCTTGAGGCTTCTCTCCTTGACTTGCATCTGGCTGCTTCTCGCTGTAATTACATGGCCTTTTCTCTATGGCAGTACACCTGTGGTATCTCTCTGTGTACGTCTTAATCTCCTCTTCTTATAAGAACACCAGTCAGATTGGATTTGGAGTCACCCTAACCACCTCTTTTTAACTTCGTTGTTTTAAAGGCTCTATTTCCAAATACAGTCAGACTCTAAGGTACTGGGGATTAGGGTTTTAACATATGAATTTGGGGGAGGGAACAATTCAGTCCCTACCAATGGATATGCATAAAGACAAACTGATAAAGCATGTGGCAAATGTAACATATTAACAACTGGGAAATGGGTGAAGAGCATACAAGCATTATCTGAACTTTTCCTGCAACCTTTTTGTGTGTCTAAAATTATTCCAGAATTAAAAAAAAGAAAAAGACCAGTAAGATTTCACACTCTCATGGTGCTTGGGGGTAAGGTAGACGTACAGTGAACAAGAAAAGAAGTAAGAAAAAAAAGTATGTGGTACCGAGAACACTCTAGACAGCAGATATGAACTGCTGTATGGGTCAGAGGACTTGCAGAACCTGTGCCCAGTCAGCTACAGTGAAGAGGCCCTTCCAGTCACCTGGATCTTACAGTGGTGGCTGTGAAGAGGCAAAGCAAACAGACATGCCCAGATGTCTGGACACCTAACCCTCTGAACAGATTTTGAAAATTCTCTTTTCCCCAACTGTGAACTCTCAAGAGTGAAACCATGAGAACATTATTATAATGTTTTTAATGTTTATTTATTTTTGAGAGAGGGAGAGAAAGCACGAGCAGGGAGGGGCAGAGAGAGAGGGAGACAGAGGATCCGAAACGGGCTCTGCACTGCCAGCACAGAACCCAATGTGGGGTTGGAACTCACGAAAAGCGAGATCGTGACCTGAGCCGAAGTTGGACACTCAACCGAGTGAGCCACCAGGTGCCCCCATAATATTTTTAATATATTCAACACAAGGATTTACTTCTATGCTCCCCCATATTGAAATATCATTTATTTAACAAAAATACTTTACACTTTGATTTTTAGTCCAAATCCTGTGGGGTGCAGGTTCTCAAGCCCTTCTATAGTCAGGCTCACCTAGCCTTTCTGCTCTCCTCTTCCTTTGCTCTGCCCTCCACTCAGTACTTCACTTCTACCTGGCGTTTGGCTGGCCTCCTCTCTCTGCTCCCAAGAAACACTGCTGTTCATCCCTCAAGGCTGCACCCCCAGTCTGCCTGACTTAAAAGCTTTGCCTGTGTCTTTGTCTTCACTTTTTTTTGAGAGAGAGAGTGAGAGTGTGTGAGCAAGGGAGGGGCAGAAGGAGAGGGATAGAGAGATTTTTCTTTCTTTCTTTCTTTCTTTTTTTTTAGAGACAGCACAGGTGCGTGGGGAGGCGGGCAGGCAGGGGCAGAGGGAGAGAGAGGATCCCAAGCTGACTCTGCACTGACTCGGGGCTTGATCTCATGACCCTGGGATCATGACCTAAGCCCAAATCGGATGCTCAACCCACATAGTCACCCTGGCACGTCTGGTCTTCACTTTGAGTGGCCCCAAATGTTTCACCGACACATAAGGAAGAATCGGGACCACACACAGGCAAAATCGAAATTTTTTTAAAGTTTATTTTATTTTGAGAGAGAGAGAGTGGGGGAGGAGCAGAGAGAGAGGGAGAGGAGAGAATCCCAAGCAGGTTCCACACTGTCAGCACAAGAGCCCAGTGCAGGGCTCAAACCCATGAACCATGAGATCATGACCTGAGGCTGAAACCAAGAGTCGGACGCTTAACTGACTGAACCACCCAGGTGCCCCAACAAATCTTTGCTCCAACACAACTTGGACTGGCAGTATGAACTGCCCTCTCCTCTGGACTGTCACAGCATATAGGACTATCTTCTTTCAGCCCTCAGAATGACATCTTGAGATTATTTTGCACCTGTCTATCTCCTCCAATACAGTGTGGCCTTATTTATAAGAGAATTCATATCTCATGACTCATCTCATTCATGCAAGCACAAAGCATAGGAATGACCAAACATCTATTAATAATCATTCTAGTCATAGCTAACCTTTACTGAACACTGACTATGTGTCAGACACTGTTTTAAGCATTTTGTGTATATTATCCTATGTAATTCTCACATTTACCCCATGAAGTAAGTGCTATTACTATCTCCATCATACAGAGAGAGGAAATGAGGCACAGGAGGTTTAAGGAATGTGTCCAAGTTCACAGAGCTAGTAAGGGAAGGGGCAGGGGCTGAACAGGCTGGCTCCAGAGCCCCTGCTCTAATATCACCTACCACTTATTGAGCATTTGTTCTGTGCCAGGAGAATCCCAACTTCATGGTTCGTGAGTTCAAGTCCCACATGGGGTGAACACGAGCTCCGCTTCAGGTGAACAAGAGCCCCATTTCTCTCTCTCTCTCTCCGCCCCTCACTCACTTGCACCCCCACGCCCCAAAAAAAGAATAGAGGTGAGGGGCGCCTGAGTGGCTCAGTTGGTTAAGCGTCTGACTTGATTTTGGCTCAGGTCATGTTTTCGCAGTTTGTGGGATCAAGCCCCGAGTCCGTGGTGTCGGCTTGAGATTTACTCTCTCCCTCTCTCTCTCTCTCTCTGCTCCTCCCCTTCTCACTCTCTCTCTTTCTCCCTCAAAATAAATAAATAAACATTAAAAAAAAAGAATACAGAGATGATGCTTCTTTACCAAAGTGGTTAAAAATACATGATTCTGAGAGCAGCACCAATCAAGAATTGTTATGTAAAATGCTGTTGGTCTTCCAAACATCAGTACTTAGATGCCAGTCCATCATGTTCTTGCTTATTATTTCCTTATGATTAATTATAAATCAATTACCTCTTGTATTTTATCGTGAACATAATTCAACACATTTTTTATTTGTCCTGATTTTATTCCATTCAAGATTAAAGGTGGTAGTAATATTGAGGGGAGTGATTTGCTGCAGAGAACAACATAACTAACACTGTGTGCCAGGCTTTATGTTCTAAATGCTTTATGCTTAGGGGCGCCTGGGTGGCTCAGTTGGTTAAGCATCCAACTTCAGCTCAGGTCATGATCTCACAGTTTGTGAGTTCGAGCTCTGCATTGGGCTCTATGTTGACAGCTCAGAGCCTGGAGCCTGCTTCAGATTCTGTGTCTCCCTCTCTCTCTGCCCCTCCCCTGCTCACATTCTTTCTGTCTCTGTCTCAAAAATAAATACTAAAAAAAATAAATAAACTAAATGCTTTATGCTTAATAACTCGTTTAATCTGCATAATAACCCTATAAAGTAGTATGCTACAACATTCCCATTTTCTAGTCAAGAAACTGAGGCACAGAGAGGCTAGTAACTTTGCCAAAATCACATGGCTAGTAAATAGCAGACTATTTTTCAAATTCCTTTCCTTTCTTTTTTCAAGACACAAGAAAATTAGTTTTTGAAAATTAAGAGAATAGGAAAGAAGTCAGCAACCCAAACTTTGGTTTCTGAGACTAATAATAGCAGCATATACTAGGCACAGTTGTGTTTTACATGTATTATCCAATCCTCATACCTATCCTATTATTATCCTTATTTTACAGATGAGAAAAGTAAGACACAAAGAGGTGAAATAACTTGGCCTAGGTGCACAGCTGGTCAGTGGCAGAGCAAAGTAAAATGCTGAAAAAAATGTAAGAGAAGAGGCATTATAAACTTTAGGGTCACTGGGATCTCTCCATGACAGAAAGCAACTTGACCTGAATTTTGTCACTATTGCTCACTCAAGAAAGAGTACGCTTTCAGAGAAAGCTACTACTCTTCGGTGAGTACTGCAAGCCATGCCTGGGTGACAGAAGTTTTCATCAGTACATCTGGTTCCTGCCCCGGTCCCTTCCCGAACATGTAGGCAGTTACAAGGCCTCTGTCCTGAATCACTGTGGTGGAACCTGAAGGCGAGAATCAGATTTCCCCCTAGTCGCTGCTTTCATAGACTTTCCCTTTAGTCTTCATCTTACCGGAACCTTCAAGATCACTCGACAGGGTTGACCCCCTCTCTTATTCTTCAACACTCTTCTCTTGCTTTCATAACATCCCCTCCTAGTTTCCCTTCTACTTCTCTGGCTTCTTCCTCTCAAAGTCCTTTGCCAGTTTCTTCTCCTCTATGTGGCCTTTAAATATCAGGTTCTATCCTGGCATTCTCTACTCTCCCCTCGGCTATTTTATTCTCAGCCATGGCTGTGACTATCTCTATGCTGCTAACCCCCAAGTTTATCTCCATCCTGGTCTCTTCTGTGAGCTCCACATCTGTCTCTATCCGTATCATCAACATTTCAGAGTTAATACATTCAAAATACAACTCCTGATCTACCCCCAAAGCTGATTTTCCTCCTAGTCTTTTCTATCTTAGTCATTGGGAAAAACCAGCTACCAGCTAGTTGTTTGTGCCAGAAACACAGGACTCAGCCTTGAGTGTGTGCTCAAAGCCTTGGCTTTCACTCCAGTATCCCAGCTCTTCACTGAGACCTGTATATTCTTTCTCCAGAATAGGCCTCAGTTCCATCCACCTCTCTCCATCGCTCCAGTCTGGGTCAACTCCATCTCCTGCCCAGACAACAGCACTAGCCTCTTAAGTGATTCAGTATTTCACAGTGTAGCTGGCACCATCCTTCTCCTGAAAACCTCTCGATGGCTGGCCACCTTACTTCAAATAAGATCCAAGATTCTTATGGCTGCCTTCAGCCCCCTTCACCTTTCTTCTTGCCTGCCACACTCTCATCACACTGGTTTCTTTCACAGCCTTGATCACAGCAAACTCTTACCTGCTTCAAAGCCTTTGTGAATGCTGCTGGCTCAGAGCAGATCCTCTTCTCTGGCTCTTCAGTTGGCCAACTCATCTTCTGGGGGCTTGGCTTCAATAGTATCTCCCAAGACTCTCCGGTCTGTCTTACATGTCTCTTATTAGACTCTCTGAATGCTCTTGATGCATTCTGTGCTTTTCTTCCTAATAGTAGTTATGTGATTATTTGATCAATATCTATCTTCTCCAACCAAATGTATGCTCCAGGAGGACCAGGACTATGTATTTTATTTATTTATTTTTAAATGTTTATTTATTTTTGGGGGGGAGGGGCAGAGGGGGGGACAGAAGATCCGAAGTGGGTTCCATGAACCCACAAACCACGAGATCATGACCTGAGCAGAAGTCAGATGCTTAACCGACTAAGCCATCTGGGCCCTGCCCATGTATTTTATTCACCAGTCTATGTGACTGACAGAGGTCTGACCATAGACTTAAGATATTTTCAAAGTGGAAACTTTCACCCAGCTTCTTTGCTAAGTGTTTTCGGTGTCTGCTCAGTTGGGATTTCTCTGTCACAATCTGCCACTTGAGTCCTGAGATAATGGCCAGGGGCAGCTTAGCAACTTGACTGCCTGTCTTTTCCCACTCACTTGTGAGGGGGGGCTAAAACACAAGCTGCTGCTGACTAGCATCCCTGGGAAGGGCAGGAACTTTGCTGTGGGCCATGTAGGAAGAGGCCCCACGTGTGGGTGAGGTTGTCACTGCAAAGTTGGAGTTTTGCAAATGATGAGACAGGACACTTACACAGAATGAAAATGCAAGGTTGCAAATTCTGTTCGAGGGAGCTGGAAAGGGGAACTGCATGATGAATGGGGTTGGGGGGGGTTGGGAGAGATTCAGAAAAGGCAATACTGGCTACTTTATAATTTACTGCTTATAGCTTCTGCTTTCAGCATCTGCTGTGAACAGATGGTGGGCTAGGATCTCTTTAGCCAACTGAGCCAAGGATGGAGTGAACCTCCCCTTGTCTTTGTAAACTATAGGCTGTGGATGTCGGCTGCGGGGGGGGGGGGGGGGCGATTGCCCTGTAGCAACTGGCAATTAGCTCGAGATCTCCCTCCCCCAACTCAGAAATCTTATCTCTGATTCCTAAGTGAACTATATTGATATCCTGGTCTCATATTGACCTATGTGTGTTTTTGTTTTTTCCCAAATCCCTGAGACTCCTCGCTTCTCTCATCCCCAAATCTAGTTATCCTGAAAGGTTTTCTAATAAATAGGTAGCTTTTCATATCATCAGGGGTTAGGCCCAACTTAAAGAACAAACCATTAAGAGGGGGAAGAACTTTCATGGATTCCTTTCTCCCCATGCTGTTTAGAAATATTTTCAGGGTAATTACATTACTTAATAATATAAAAGTATAAATACAGAAGTATTTTTATATTTATAGCTTTTTACAGCTATCAAATCACACAGTTCTAAATTAAACACCAACAAAACTACTAAAGTTAATAAAATCAAAATACCATCATTACTTAATGTGACAGATTACACTTGGATGAAATGGAATCACCTGCAACATGAGTGTGGTCGTGCCAGGTACAGGGCGCTGGGCGTCCTGCACCACCATTTCCTGAGCTATGACTCTATTCTCCTACAATTTCCCTTTCCCTTGGTTTCTTCATTCCGCCATGGCATCAGGGAGCTGTCACTTGGTGCTAATGTGTTGTTTTCATATCATTTGCTCCTGTTAATGTTTCATCAGCTCCTAACAACTTGGCACTTTGGTACCAACAAGAGCAAGTACAAATGGACCCATGGTACTGAAATTGTATTGTTGGGGGATCATACAGATGATCTAGAATTGCACTGTCCCATATGGCAGCCACTACCCACCTGTGGCTGCTGAGCACTTGAAATGTGGATAGTCTAAATCGTGCTGTGTGTAGATGTAAAATAAACTCATATCATATTTTGATGACTTAGAATGAAAAAGAGCAAAATATCTCATTCAAAATTTAAAAATTGATTCCATATCAAAATCACATTATTTGGGGTATATTGGGTTAAGTAAAATATATTGTCAAGATTAATTCCACCTGGGTTTTTTGTTTGTGTTTATTTTTGCTTTTTAAAAGATGTATACTAGAGGGGACCCTGGGTGGCTCAGTCAGTTGAGCATCCAACTCTTGATTTAGGCTCAGGTCATGATCTCACAGTTTCATGAGTTCGAGCCTCAAGTCAGGCTCTGTGCTGACATCGTGGAGACTACTTGAGATTCTCCCTCTTTCTGCCCCTCCCCCACTCACATTCTCTCAGTCTCTCTCAAAATAAATAAACTTTAAAAAATGTGTATATATATATATATATATATATATATATATATATATACTAGAAAGTTTTAAATTGCACATGTGGCTCACATTGTATTTCTATGAGACTACATGGTCTAGAATAATTGTGTGTGTGTGTGTGTGTGTGTGTGTGTGTGTGTGTGTGTGTGTCTGAGAGAGAGAGAGAGAGGGAGAACATGTGAACGACTTTCTGAAAATACTGTATAAAAATTCTCATAGAAAACACATGGGTATCCAAAACACATAGACCTAGCAGTTTACCACTGCTCTAGCATTTAAAGGCTACATTCTTTCTCAGAAGCCAAGGATACAGAACCAGCATAGGACTTTCCTTGGCTTTCACTCCAGTATCCTAGTGATATATTTCTGTGGTTTTCCCACACGGTTTCCTTGTAAAAGTAGCTGGGGGAAGAATCCAGGCACTTCCATCCCTCCCAGAACATATGTACTGCCATATATGGTCATTTCACAGTCATTTGATCAAAAGTGTTCTCCACTGGGGAAACCCATGGTAGAGAAAGACAAAAAACAAAAACAAAAAACAGTGAGCATGTACTTTCTAGGCCAACTACTTCCCAAGCACACAAAAACTACTGAAATTCAAGGACTGCATCAGTTAAAGAATTGGCCTAAAATGATGTATAGCCAGATATCCAATTGCATTCATTTCGCAAATATTTTCTGAATATCTACATTGACACAAGGCCCCACGGTAGACACGATTAAAATAAAAAGATAAATAGATCAGGAATTTGCTGTTCAGAGGTGATAATGATACAGTCTGGGAGATTCTGAAAGGAAAACAGCATGAGTCTGGTCTTTGCTTGGGGCCTGGGGTTTTTATTAGCGATTGTGGTCTGGTGCAGTACGAGTATCCTCTTAGGCAACCAAGAACTGGTGAGAACAAGGACAGGATACAAGTGTCCTTCATAAGTCACTCATTTCCTGAAGCCAGGGGTCTTGGCATCAAGGTGTTTGGAGTCAGTGGTCTTGGAGAACATTTATAGGGACACTGCCTGGTCCCTCCTTAGATGTTATCTGTTGTGATGGAAGACTCCAAACATATCATTATTTCTTTGTCTATTACAAGGCATATGTGGAGTGAGGTGGGGGTGCAGGTCCTAGCAAGAATAGAAGCTGGCAAAGAAGCAAAGGGAAAAAAGGCAGCTTTTTTTTTTATGGGGGTCCCTTCATTTTCCTGTCTCAATAAGCCATGTCAAAATTTCTTCCTTTTTAAATAGCAAAAGTTGCAGTGCATGGGTGGCTCAGTCAGTTGAGCATCCAACTTCAGCTCAGGTCATGATCTCATGGTTCATGAGTTCAAGCCCCTCATTGGGTTCTCTGCTATCAGGGCAGAGCCTGCTTCGGGTCCTCTGTTTCTCGGCTCTCTGCCCTTCTCCCACTTGCAAGCGCATGTGCGTTCTCTCTCTCAAAATTAAATAAACCTTAAATAAGTAACTAACTAAATAAATAGCAAAAGTGAATCCAGTATATGTTCTAAGAATAGTCTAAGTGAGCTCTATATCTGAACTCATTTAATCCTCACAGCCATATGAGGTTGTCCCCCATTTTACAGGTGAGAAGATTAAGGCAAAGGATTATGAAAATACTTAGGGTCGTATGATTATTAAGTACCACTGGCAGGTTTCAAACACAGAAATCACCTGCAAAATCTGAGCTTTTTAGTCACTATTCGATCTTGCTTTACTTTATTATTTTTTTAAGATTTTATTTTTAAGTAATCTCTACCCCCAATGTGGGGCTCACAACCCCGAGATCAAGAGTTACATGCTGTTCCGACTCAGCCTGCCAGGCAGGCCTATCTTGTCTCACTTAAAAAAAAAATAAATTAAAAAAATAATATTAGTATTTGCTTATTGGAAAAAAAACTGAATATACAGAAAAGTAGAAAAGAGCATAAACCCTCAAATTCCTACCCCCAACACGACAGTTGTTTAATATGTAAATACTACTTTTTTTAAAGTTTATTCATTTTGAGAGAAAGAGAGAGTGGGAAGGGGCAGAGAGAGAGGGAGAGAGAGAATCCTAAGCAAGCTCTGCACTGTCAGTGTAGAGCCCATCGCAGGGCTCGAACTCTCAAGCTGTAAGATCGTGACCTGAGCCAAAATAGAGTTGGACGCTTAACCAACTGAGTCACCCAGTCTCCCTATAAATACTACTTTTAATTTGAACCATAATTATGTATTGTAAGAAGGATATACATAAAGGGCTACAAAAGTTCAGAGGAGGGAAAGAGGACTTCTGGATGGATCTTGAAGAACAGGGTATGATGTAGATGTTGGGGCATTCCAGACAGAAAATTGCAAGAACAGGGGTGAGGATTCAAGTCAAGGAGGTCCAGGGCTTATTGGGGAAACAGCAAGGAATTGTTGGGGAACGGCGTTAATCTTGAACAATGAAGCTAGAAAACGAAATTAAGGACAAGTCCTAAAAAGTCTAGAATTCCTCCACCTTACATCTTATCAGTACAGGTAATACCGCACTGATTATCATTTATTCCTGTGTCAATCTCCCCAATGAAAGTAGGAATTCCAGTTTATATCCCCATTCATTTGATGAGTGCCTAGTTTCTGTGTGCTAGGCACTGTGTTGAGCAATGGGGATGACCAATGACCTACCTATATCTCTGCCCCGAAAAGAATTCACAGTCTAGTAAGAAAGAAAATATAAGACAGGTCAGATAGAAATATGAACAATGTAGGTTTCTGTCACTTGCTAACAAAAAAGTGTGGCTAAAATAAACTATTACAACATCTCTGGCCATGGTCTCCTCTTTTCTTATAATCTCACCTTATAGAAGCCAGATCACAGGGAGTAATAAAGAGGTTTTTTTGGTTATATATATATATATATATATATATATATATATATATTTTTTTTTTTTTTTTTTTTTTTTTTTAAGGAATCACTGTGATCAAATGAGAAGTCTGGTAGAATAGGCCAGATAGAACTAAATGACAAGTAAGATAAGGACTAAAAAATGTTCATGGACTTTAAAAACTAAGACACTGGAGAGCTTGATGAGAAGAATTTCTGCAGTTTCAAGCAGTGTGCAGAATCCAGGTAGGTGGGTGTTGAGGAACAAAGGGATGGTGATGTCCTGGAGAAGGTGAGCTACACTGTTATTGGAATGGAACCCCTTTTGGGTTGTTGTATTGTCCTTTGAGGGGCTGAGATAACTTTAAAGGAAGGTGAAAATAAATTTGTTTCAAATGACCAATAAGCACATGAAAGTGTTCTCAACAGTAGCTGGCAGGGAAATGCAAATCAAAATCTACAATGAGATATCACTTCACACCCACTATTATGATGGCTATAATAAAAAAGACAATAGTAAATGTCTA
The DNA here is from genome assembly GCF_027475565.1 of Acinonyx jubatus. NCBI lineage: Eukaryota > Metazoa > Chordata > Mammalia > Carnivora > Felidae > Acinonyx > Acinonyx jubatus. The sequence continues at coordinate 88,722,968 of NC_069388.1, read as the reverse complement.
GGAAATAGTAAAGGATATGGAAATATTAGAACCCTTAGACAGGTGCCAGTGTGAATGTAAAATGGTGCTGCCAATTCGGAAAACAGTTTGGGAATTCCTCAAAAAGTTAAACATATATTTAGTTAGCATACTATCCAGCCCCTCCTGGATATAATACCCAAGAGAAATGCACACATTTATCCATACAAGAACCAGTACAGGAATGTTGGTAGTAGCACTACTTATAATAGTCAAAAAGTAGAAACAACTCAAATGTCCATCAGCTGATGAATGGATAAACAAAATAGGTATACTCCTATAGTGGAATATTATTCAGCCATAAAAAGGAGTTAAGTACTGATATATAGGAATTAAGTACTACAATGTGGATGAACCTTGAAAATATTATGCTAAGTGAGAGAAGCCAGTCACAAGACCATATTTGTATAATTCCATTTATGTGAAATGTCCAGGTGCAATACCATATAAAAAAAATGTAGACCAGTTGTTGCCAGGGGTTGCCAGAAGGAAGAAAGAGAAATGATGGGTTTCTTTTTGGGGAAAAATGTTCTAGAATTAGAGGTGATGGTTGTGCAACTCTAAATAGAGGAAAAATACCACTAGAGTGTATATTTCTAAAGGGCCAATTTCATATTATGTGAATTATATTTCCATTTAAAAATAAAACTAAATTTTTAAAAATTGCAGCGCTTTTAGAGACTCCTGCCATAAGGAGAAGATGGGACTGAACCCAACAGCAACAACGCAGACCAAGCACAAGGTGAGCCACTCCTCCAGGTCAAGGAGAGCTACCTGACCACGCCTTCAGGAGAAGGCAGTCCCGGCTCGGAGGCCGCTGATTGGCTGAGCTTTAGGAGTGGGCGGGGCGCAAAGGGGCGCGCCCAGTCCCTCTCGCAGGGGCGGGGCGAGCCGAAGCCTTCGCTCGCGAGATTTTGCTGGTTCCGCATTTCGGGTCGGCAAGGTGGGGGTGGCGAGCGTAGCAGCTAGCACCGGCAAGACCCCCGGCTCGGAGCAGCGGCTCTCGGTGTTTCCGCTGGCGGAGAGCTGAGGGCTGTCCGCTTCCTCGTGGTTCCCGCGCGGGTTACGAGTCCAGACCGCGGCGGGGGCCAACGGCCCCTCCCCTCCGAGGATAGAAGATGAGCTTCCTCTTGTGAGTGTGGCCGAGCCGAGGGCCCCAGGGCTGAAGGCCGAGGGCAAGGGCGAGGAAGGGGGCAAGGAGGTGCCCGAGGCTAGGGCCGGGCCCCGGGGTTGGGGTCGAAGTGACTGACGTTTGCTTTGCCACCCCTCCCCCCACTCCCGCGGGCCACGGGGGAGGCCCGGACGTGGGCCCAGGCAGATGGAGGTGAAGGTCGAGGCAAAGGAAGCGGAGAGGGTTGCGGAGTAGTGAGGCTCCGAGGCCGGCAGTGCCTCCAGACTTTTCCGCCCGAGCGCCCCTGAGGGCGGCGGGACGACCCAGGGGCGGAACCCCGAACCCTGTCTCTGGGCTTCCCATTCCTTTCAAGTCTGGAGCCGTCTAGTCTAATGATCCATTCTGACTTAGCGTTTTACTCCACCGTTTGTTAAGTTTTATTACCTTCAGTATTAAATTACCCCCGTGGAAAAACACTGCCCCCGGAAAACGGGTAGTGCTGCAGTTTGGGAAGCTTGAAGTTAAGCTGCGGCCTTGCATGCAGACTTCTGTCCAGTGCGAATTCAGCCACATTGTGAATTTGTGTAGATTTTATTTATTCATTTTTAAGTAATCTCTACACCCGGTGTGGGGCTCAAACTTACAACTCCGAGATCAAGAGTGGCATGCTCTCCTGATTGAGCCAGCCAGGCTGGCCCTGTCACTTTGTGTAATTAACTTTTCCTGGGTAGAATCATATTTTAGAGATAAGGCCTGGGGCCCAAATGAGTCTTAAATGGAAACTTTTGTAAATTATCTGACGATTTTTGAAAAATGCTTATTTTGAGAGAGAAAGAATCCCAAGCGGGCTCCGCACGGCTCCCTGCAGAGCCCTGCTCAGCTCCACCTTACCAACTCTGAGATATGACCTGAGCCAGAATGAGAGTCTGATGCTTAACCAAGTGAGCCACCCAGGCGCTCCTCTGATGATTCTTAAACATTTTTAGGTTTGGGAAGCATTGCTCCAACACATTATTTTCAGGTGGCTCTCTCTACCTGGTACATTACTTGAATGTGTGTTGTGTGATTGAGTAAACATCCATCGTCCACATGTTTGATATTTTCATTAAATTTATTATTCAATTGTATAGTATTCTGTAACCAGAGTTTATCCAGTTTCTTACTGTGAGAATGTTTTGCTTTGGGAAGCAAATTACACTCAGAGACTGAGTTGGTCCTTGCCAGCAATTTATTTAACCTAGGTTTGCTGTAGGAATTTCATAAGCCAAGTGCATACAGGATAAGTTTCTTAATAAGCTAGTGAAATATTTCAAATCAGTGATAGATTATTTACACTATTGTTCCAGGCAAGGGGACATGAAAGAAATAAAGTCCAAATTTAGTTGAGGTGTATCTTTATACGAGTCAGTACTGAGGAGAGGAGTTGGGCTTACCCAACCCAGAGCTGAGGTCCAGCTGCCAGCACGATAGTAAAAGTTCCTTGTTGCCAGGGAACCATGGTGCTGGTGTTGACCGGCAGGTGGATTTTCCTTCTGGGGCTGGGCATTTGCGTGGCAGGGGCTAATTGTCCCAAGGTTTACAGAGAACTGTTCAGATCATCAGAGTGTCACCTTGCCCATACCCAACACTCTTGAGGACTCTTCACAAATTCTTGGTATTTGTAGTCAAAATGTCTCCTTGCCGTAGTTACTTCTTAATAAGTTTTCATTGTTAAGCCCCAGCAGGGTCCCTGAGCAGCTGAACTACTGAGTTATGGGTGAGAACAGATGCGAGGATGATGTCTTGACACAATTTACTTTATTCTTATATGAAAACTTTTTTTTGTCTTTGTCATAAACAAGCGAATTAAAACAAACTTAAGTCATAAACAAATGGATTAAAACAAGTCATAAATGGATTTGAAATCTTATCAAACCAATACAGAGCAGAGAAGTTTGGATTCTGTCTAGTATTTTGCTGTTATAAAATAGCACTATGGAGAATATCTGTTCAAATTATTTTTTCCTACCTGTCGATTATTTTTTAGGAGTATGGTCTACACAGTATGATTACCATGTCTAAAAGTTTGTATGACTTAGATTATAATTGTAAATTTCCATATTACTGGAACAGTCTCTCCCTTCTCCCCCAAAGTCTTTCTCTTATGAGTTCATGTTAAATTAGTGGTTTGATTGTGGATGCTCAGTTGCTTAGTTACTTTTTGGATCTAAATGTGAGGCCCTTTTTTTCTTTTAAACTGTGTTTTGTTGACAGGCATTTGAGTTTCCACTTTTTGACTGTTATGAATAATGCAGCCATTATTCATCTGTAACTTTTATATACATCTGTAACTTTTGTGTACAGATTTTTGTATTGGATGTACACTTTCATTTCTCATTCTGTCTGAGTAGAATGAGAAGTTATATAGTAACTGTTTAACCTTTTGAGGAACTGCCAAACTTTTTCAAAACACTGCACCATTTTGCATTCCCACCAGCACTGCATGAGAGTTTCAATTTACCTACATCCTAAGTAGCACTTGTTAATTGTCTTTTTGATTATAGTCATCCTGAATGAATGTGAAATGTTCTCTCATGATTTTAATTTGCATTTTCCTAATGACTAATGATGGTCAGCATATTTTTGTATGCTATTGGCCATTTGTATATCTTCTTTGGAGTAATGTGTTTGAATCTTGTGATCATTTTTATTTATTTATTTATTTATTTATTTTTATTATTTTTAACGTTTGTTTATTTTTGAGAGAGACAGAGACAGAATGTGAGTGGGTTAGGGGCAGAGAGAGAGGGAGACACAGAAGCAGAAATAGGCTCCGGGCTCTGAGCTGTCAGCACAGAGCCTGACGCGGGGCTCGAACTCATGAGCTGTGAGATCATGACCTGAGCTGATGTCGACGCTCAACTGACTGAGCCACCCAGGCACCCCTCTTGTGATCATTTTTAAATTGGGTTGTTTTTTTGTTTTTAAGTTGGAAGAATTCTTTATCCTGGATACAGGTCCTTTATCACCTCTATGAATTGCAAATACTTTCTCCCGTTTTGTGGATTGTTTACACTGTTTTGATGGTACCATTGGAAGCATAAAGGTATTAATTTAGATGAAGATCATAGTGAATCTTGAGATATCATTTCATGTTAGTTTTCTTTTTCTTAAGATTTTATTTTTAAGTAATCTCTACACCCAATGTGGGCCTCAAACTCAACCCTGATATTAAGAGTCGCATGCTCTTCCTCTGGTGCCCCCTTTCTAACGTTATCTATGCATTTACAGAATGGACTTCCACTGTACATTTTGTCTTTTAATATGTTAAATTATGTCTTGAGATCTTTCCATGTGAATACATGTAGCTCTATCTTGTTCTTAACTACTGTGTAGTATTCCATGTTATGGATGTATTGTGATTTATTTATTCCTCTACTAATAAGCTTTAGGATTGTTTCCACATTTTTCACTGTTAAAACCAATCTTGGGAAGCACATCCTTATCCATATCTAGGAGAAATACCTAGAAGTAGAAGGGATGGGTTGAAAGTACTTCCCACGTCTGTAGATCTTGTTATATTGCCTTCCCAAAATATTATACACTTTACCCTTTCACCAAGTGTATTAAAATACTAATTTCTCTTTTACCCTAGCTGACACTTAATGTAATTATTTTAACTTTTGGCACTCAGATTAGGATCATAACACCCTCCCCATCCTGGCACTTTTCAGGGAGTATTTTTTATTTTCAGAACAATTTATATGCCTAAAATTATGCCATGCTGCTTTCAGTCCTAAAAATTGATAATACTTTTACTTTCAACCTAACAGCAGCAGCCGCTCTTCCAAAACGTTCAAACCAAAGAAGAATATCCCTGAGGGCTCTCATCAGTATGAACTCTTAAAACATGCAGAAGCAACTCTGGGAAGTGGGAATCTGAGACAAGCTGTTATGTTACCAGAGGGAGAGGACCTCAATGAATGGATTGCTGTTAACAGTAAGTTTTCAATAGCATTCAGCTTTGCTGATTTATAAGAACATTTTGCCAACATTTTTTTGTTAATGAATTTCCTTTTACAGGTATAACTGTTGTAGTATAATGCTGTACCTGTAAAGAAACTCAGAAGTACAAATACATTAGAAACTGTGTTCTTTTCAGAGTACTTGGTTGTAGCCAGTGTGGTTGAGTAGACAGACTGGAGGAGAAACGTTGAGTGCTTTGGGTTAATTTCTGAGGATAGAATGGATGAATTGCTGAGTAAGGTCAAATAAAAGATTGGAATGCAAAATTCTATGACTTTGCAGGGAACGCATCCTCACAGTTGCACCCCCACTCCCAGCAGCTCTCATCTGCCTGCGTATACACAAAAGCCCGTTGCAGTTCATATGGGCAGTCACTTGATTGTTGTGACTTAGAAGTGGTCAGAAGGAAATTAAGAAATTGGGAGAAAACAGGAGGGACCCATGAGCTGAAAATCACTCTGAGTTCAAGAAAGCTAGCATTACATGGAAGGTTATATGTACTGAAGTTAGAGATTTGAATATTTGAGCCTGTCATTTCTTTTTTTTCTTTTTTCTTTTAATTTTAGAGAGTCCGTGCATGCGAGTCGGGGAGAGGGGTGGTGGGGGAGAGAAAGAGAATCTTAAGCAGGCTTCACCTCAGTGCAGAGCCCAATGCGGAGCTTGATCCCAGGACTCTGGGATTGTGACCTGAGCCCAAATCAAGATTGATACTCAACCAACTGAGCCACCCAGGTGCCCCAAGCCCGTCATTTCTGAGATCAGTGCTGGGTGATAAGGTTTAAATCTGTTAGGAAATTTAGATGTTACAGGAATTTTTAAACTTCTTAATGGAAAATTTCAAACATACAGAAGTAGAGAAACTAGTATAGTGAATTCCCAGGCATCCATTATCCACTTTCAACAACTGTCAATTCATGGCCAGTTCATGCTTCTGTATCTCACCCTGATTGTTTTTTTTCTTTCTATATTTTCATTCCTCCCTCTCCACCTCCCTCCCCTCCCCACCTCTCCCCACTTCTCTTTGTTCCTCATTTGCAGGCCGACCCACCTCTCCCTGATTGATTTGAAGTGAATCCCAAATATATTTCATTTATAAATATTCCCTATCTCTAAAAGACAAGAACACCCCCTTTTAAAGATAATGACAATACTGTCATTCCTTTGTTAGCAAATATCCAGTCAGTGTTCACATTTTCCCTGATTGTCTTATAAATGTTTCTTTTTTTTTTATTTTAATTTTTAAAAATGTTCTATTATTTATTTTTGAGAGAGAGAGAGAGAGAGACAGAGCATGAGTGAGGGAGGGACAGAGAGAGAGTGACACACAGAATCTGAAGCAGGCTCCAGGCTCCAAGCTGTCAGCACAGAGCCCGATGTGGGGTTCGAATTCACGAACTGTGAGATCATGATCTGAGCAGAAGTCGGACACTCAACCAACTGAGCCACCCAGGTGCCCCTAAATGTTTCTTTTTAAAAAAATTTATGGTTGTTTTAAATCAGGACTAACAAGGCCTGTGTGTAATGTTTCTTGAATCTCTTAATCCACAGGTTTCCCCTCATTGCAGTCTATTTTTCTTGCTATTTTGTTATTGTTGAAGAAACCAGTTCATTTGTTTACCACAGTATGAATTCTGTTGATTATACCCTCAGGGCATCCATTATGTTCTCTTCTTCCTTTTATTTCCTGTAAATGTTAGATCTAGAGCAACACTGTCCAGTATAATTTCTTGCAATGATGCATATGTTCTATATCTGTACTGTGGCCATTTAGCTCTAGAAATGTGGCTAGAGTGACTGGAACTAAATTTTAAATTTATTTTTAATGTAAGTAGCCGTATGTGGCTAGCGGCACCCATGTTTGCACAGATTTGGAGCTTTGTTCAAATTCAAGTTTGATTTTGTTTGTTTGTAAGACTACTTCAGTGGTGGCATATACTCCCAACCGTGTGTATACTTCCATGGTGTCTAGCTATCTTTTTATGTGGAGTTAATTCAGCTAATGCTAATCACTCCTTTGACCAGCACTGTCTGATAGAAATATAATGTGCACTACAAATGTAATTTAAAACTCTAGTAGCCATATTGAGAAAAAATTTTGTTTTCCTCAGCACATTAAAAAGCCATTATTCATATTACTAAGAGGAAAAAACAGGGTACAGAACTATGTACAGATATATTTTGTGTAACACAGGATAAAGGTACTTAGGAGGCAGGAGACAAAAAAAAAAAATAATGTAGTGGTTATCTGTAAGAGGAAGTTGGAGTGACTGGGATTAAATTTATCATTTATAAGGGTGCCTGGGTGGCTCAGTTGGTTAAGTGTCTGACTTTGGCTCAGGTCATGATTTCACAGTTTGTGAGTTTGAGCCCTGTGTCAGGCTCTGTGCTGACATCTCAGAGCCTGGCGACTGCTTTGGATTCTGTTGTCCCCTTCTCTCTGCCCCTCCCCACTCATGCTCTGTTTCTCTCTCTCTTTCTCTCTCTCTCTCAAAAATAAAACATTAAAAAAAAATCACTATATATTTTTATGTATCTTTTTATTTGTGAGCCATGTGAAGCATAATATATTCAAAAAAGACCCTCCCCTGTTCTTTTATTTTTAATCTTTTTAATGTTTATTTTTAATTAAAAAAATTTTTTTTAATGTTTATTTTTGAGGGAGGCGCCTAGGGTGGCTCAGTCGGTTAAGCGTCCGACTTCAGCTCAGATCATGATCTCATGGTTCGTGAGTTCGAGCCCCACGTCAGGCTCTGTGCTGACAGCTCGGAGCCTGGAGCCTGCTTCCTATTCTGTCTCCCTCTCTCTCTGCTCCTCCCCTGCTCACACGCTGTCTCTCAAAAATAAATAAAGATTAAAAAAATTTAAATGTTTATTTTTGAGAGAGAGCATGTGAACAGGGGATGGGCAGAAAGAGAGGGAGACACAGAATCCAAAGGAGGCTCCAGACTCTGAGCTGTCAGCACAGAGCCCGACGTGGGGCTCGAACTCAGGAGCTGTGAGATCATGACCTGAGCCAAAGTCGGGCATTTAACCACTCAACCTACTGAGCCACCCAGACACCCCTCTCCCCTGTTCTTTTAAACCTTAACTCAAATTATCATCTGTTATTTTGAAGGCATCTGTTGGCCTTCTTCAGCCTTCAGTTTTTGAGACTTTTTCTTTAGGTTAGCTGTTCTCAAAACTTTCAGTCTCGAGATCCCTTTATTCTCTAAAAAATTATCAAGAACCCCAAAGAGCTTTTAATTATGTAGGTTATATCTAGTGACACTTACTGTGTTAGAAATTAAAATTGAGACATTTTAAATACTTTTTAATTTTTTTATTAAAATTTTTTTTAACATTTATAATAAATAAATAATAAATTATATATTATATAATTAATAATAAATTGAGAGACAAAGAGAGACAGAGCATGAGCATGGGAGGGGCAGAGAGAGGAGGAGACACAGAATCCAAAGCAGTCTTCAGGCTCCGAGCTGTCAGCACAAGAGCCTGACGCGGGGCTTGAACTCAGAAACCACGAGATCATGACCCGAGCTGAAGTCGGACACTTAACCGACTGAGCCACCCAGGCGCCCCATAAATACTTTCTAATTTTTTAAAAATAACTCACTGCATGTTGACCTAAATATATTTTTATGAAAAATGATTGTTTTCCAAATTGAGTTTTAGTGATGAGTATGGCATTGTTTTACATGTTTGGAAATCTCTTTTCATGTTTGGCTTAATAGGAGACAACCGAGTCGTCCTGTCCACTTCAGCATTCATTCTGTTGTGATGCCTCACATCAGGAGCCTCTGGACAACTCCACTGTGCCTTCTGAGAGGATGAGTGTGAAAAGAGCCATTGAAATGCTCTGACCTCACAGATGCCCCTTGAAACTAGGAGGGATCCCCGGACCACATTTTGAGAACAGCTGCTTTAGACCAATAAGCCAGCACACCATCTGGGCATACTGTTTGTTTTGAATGAATATTGAATGCCTATTACTTTCTTAGAAACATGACTCATTAAGAGGAAGGTTTATAAGTGAGGGAGTTTTATATAAAAATCCTTTTGACAAGGTAGAACTTTTTTGTCTACTTGATTTTTAAGAAACTTGGAAAAGCCCTAGTTGGTTTTTAGGTAGGTACTCCTTTAGACAGGGAACTGAAACATTTTTTCAAACTTTCCAAAGCTTATGTGGGTGTCTTTGCAGAGGAACATTTTACTCAGATAAGTTCATTACTTACCCCCTTCCTCCTCCATTGTCTTCCATACCTAGCTGAAGCTCCTGAAGGAAGTGCTCTCTGACTACCTCAGCCCTTCAAGATGTTGTCTTTTCTCTGAACCCTTAACATGTTGTACTCTTTGTTTCAATTTTGTCCCTTCTCTTAGCTAGAGTCTCAGAGGCAAGGGATATTATCCCATGTCCTTTTTATGTCCTCAGCATGAGTTAGGCTTCAGGTTGTTTTTTTGTTTGTTTTGTTTTTTTAACTATTTACTTATTTTTGGGAGAGTGCAAGCGGGGGAGGGGTAGAGAAAGGGGGACAGAGGATCGGAAGCAAGCTTTATGCTGACAGGCTGACAGCAGCAAGCCCAGTTTGAGGCTCAAACTCACAAACCGTGAGATCATGATCTGAGCCGAAGTCAGATGCTCAACCGACTGAGCCACTCAGGTGTCCCTAGGCTTCAGGTGTTTTATAAGATTTTTCAAATGCTTATTAATATAGCTGCTACACCTTCTCCTTCACAGTATATTCCACAACAGTTTCTCCTAACACAAATGGTATTGTCTGGTCCAGATTGATAGCAAGCAATAGATTTTTTTTATTCCTTTGGATATAATCAAATTATATATTCTAATGATCCAATAGTCACCATTAAGTTAGAATTGCCGCTAATGTTTTATTTTCCTGCTCTTCTATGCTGGGTAAAAGCTTAGTATATTAAAGTGAATATATATTAAAAGTTAATTTTAAAGTTAAGTAAACAACTTGAGAAGAAGCAACTTAGAAGAGAATTTGCAGCGCCTCTGGATTGTTGAATCTCCTGGGGATTTATTCAAGAACTTGAAGGCATTGTCCATTTTTCTTCAACTGAGAGGTCTGATATTTTACTGTGTTGGCACAAACATTTTAACACAATTTTCCTTTTATCTTTCCAGCTGTGGATTTCTTCAACCAGATCAACATGTTATATGGGACTATTACAGAATTCTGCACTGAAGCAAGCTGTCCAGTCATGTCTGCAGGTCCAAGGTACATATACTGCCTATTATATAGGTACTTGAAGTACTAAATAAAGCTAACTGCTAATTGATGCAAATCAATTTATAAAGCTTTTTTGTTTTCCTTATCTGTTTGCTTGTGTAAAAGTAGTTCAGTTTTATGAGTTCTCGAATACTTCCCTATAAGCTTTTTGTTATTAAATATTTTGGTATGTGGTATTTAGTATTTAATTGCATTATAGTAAGTAATGTTCAATTTTTTCTTGTGTGTAATTTATGTTAATTACTTGCAAATTGTGCTGCTTTAATCTGGCTCAAAGATGCTAGGTTTTAAAAGTCTGACTATAGAGGCACGTGGGTGGCTCAGTTGGTTAAGCGTCCGACTCTTGATCTCGGCTCAGGGTTTGTGAGATCAAGCCCTGCCTTGGGCTGTGTACTGTCAGCTTGGAGTCTGCTTGGGATTCTCTCGCTCCTTCTCTGCCTCTCCCTAGCTTGTGAGTGGGTGTGTGCGTGTGCGCGCTCGCTCGCTCTCTCTCAAAATAAATAAATAAACTTTAAAAATAAAAAATTGAAAATTTGACTATAATAAATTTCAAGAAATATTAAGAAACATGGAACTCTTTATCACCCATAATGTTAAGTCAAGGTGTGGTGGGATTAATGTTTTAGTGTGTTTCTTTCCAGTCTTTTTGCCAATAATTGGCCATTTTATGTGAGGATAGATGGTATTGAGTGAGATATTTACCCCTTGGGAAAAAACTGTCCTTCCTGAATTTGCTATAGGTATAAAGGAAAAAAGTGTCCAATGAGTTTATAGTCCTATTTTTAATTACAGTATTTTGGAGGAATGTTTTTATTTTGTGTTAAGTTTTATTAATTAAACTTCTCTATGGCTTAAATGCTTCACACAGTGAAGTTTTGCAGAAGTCTTAATCATTCTAGCTCAGCAAAGGGAGAGAGGAAAAGATGCATGCCTCAGGATGTTTCTTTACTTACCCTCTCCAAGAAACAGTCTTACTGTCTTGACTCTGATGGTGATACTTTCATGGCCAACTGTTGTAGAATGGGGTGGATGCATCAGTCTCTTACCCAGTCCTCAGCACCCTCTGCCTGGAATGTGTAGTTCCTTTATCTTTCCTAGGGCTGTGTTAAAAAAAAAAAATCCATTCTGGCACTGTCAGCTGCCACATTATCCTCCTTTTCTCTTTCAATTATAGCTCATATTTCAGGATAATTCTGTAGGGAACTTTGAGTAATCTTCAGCAGAACTTGAGAGGTAATTTAATAAAGTTGTGTGTAACGTCTACTGAGAAATTGTGGGCCTACTTTGATTACAAGTTGTAGATTTGTTGATGTTTTTGAAAACTCATATCAATAAAATCTTTTTCTCCCCAGATATGAATATCATTGGGCAGATGGTACCAATATTAAAAAGCCAATCAAATGTTCTGCTCCAAAATACATTGACTATTTGATGACTTGGGTTCAGGATCAGCTTGATGATGAAACTCTTTTTCCTTCCAAGATTGGTAAGTTATAATGTTGAACTGTTTTTCTTTTTAACTGATAAATGTGTTGTGTTCTTTTTAATGCTCTGTTACTTAAAAAAAAAAAAAGTAATAAAGACTGCTAAATTCCTCTCCAAAAAGATTGTACATGCAAAATCCCTTCTGTTGTGTTTGTGTCTGCCTGTGTTTTTTCACTATTACTTGTTGGCTACTCAGTTTTTATTCTTTTCAATTTGGATAAATTTGTCTTAATGTACTTAAAAAAATACTGATTTGGATTATTGATCATTATTTTCTGTTTCTATCCTTTGTCCATTTCTTTGTGTGGTAAGGATATTAGCTCGTTGTATATGTTATATGTATTTTTCCCCAGGTTGCCTTTTTCTTATTTTGTTCATGAGGTATTCTTGCTGTATGTAACTTTCTTATTTTGTCCTGCTGATCTTTTCCTTTATGATGTATGGATTTTAGTACAATGATTAGAAAGGGTTTCCCTATTTCAAGATTATAAAAATATTTGTCCACTTTTTCATTTAGTACTTTTGTGGTTTTGTTTTTATGTTTAAATCTTTGTTCTTGCCAGAAATTTTTTTCTCAAGGCTCCCTCCATTTTTTTCCAGTTATAAATGCTAATCAGTTTGTCCAACACCATTTATCAAATACATGTGTCGTTTCTCCCCAGATTATTTATGTGTACACCAGATTGCCATATAATTTGGAGTCTTTCATTCTCTTTATCTGTTCCTACAGGGATTCCACACTGTTTTAATAACCATGGCCATATATCTTTGAGCATCTTGTAGGGCTAGTCTCTCTTCCTTCCTCTTCTTTTTCAGAATATTCACCGCCATTCTGGGATATTTGTTCTTCCAAAGAACTTAGAATATTTTTGCAAGGTAAAATAAAAATATTCATGAGATTTTGATTATTATTTCATTCAAGTTGTAGATTAATATAGGCAGTCTTATTCTCTTGACAATACTGAGTCTTTCTACCCAAGAACAAGATATATTTCTTCATTTCTTCATGTCTTTTATTTCTTCCTCTTATGCAGTTCTATAGTGTACTTTGTTAATTTTTCAAGTGTCTTAAGTTTATCCCTAGACATTTTGTGTTTTTTTAATTGATACCTGCCTTCCACATGGTTATTGTTTAGTATATAGGAAAGCTATTGATTTTCATATACATTTTTATATAAGTTGACCATCAGATTCTGATTATTTTAGTTGTTTTGGTTGGTTTTCTTGAATTTTTGAAGTATGCAATCACATTAAGATAATATTAATTTTGCCTCTTCCTTTCTGATATGGGTGTTTCTTGTATAAGTCTTATCTAATTGCCCCAGAGTAGTGCTGAGTAATGGTGATGATGGCAGACATCCTTTTGTTTCCTTACTTTGATGCAAGTGCTTCTAGTACTTCAGCATTAAGCAGGAATCGTGCTTTTGCTTAGAGGTGTGTGAATTTTTAAAACTCAGGTATGGTTGTTGAGTTTTGTGATATTTTCCCAGTGTCTGTTGTTGGTCACCATAAGGTTTTCTCCAGTATATGTAGATTTTTAATGTTTTACTGGAATCGTATTTTTTATTTGCTAATATTTTGATTAAGATTTTGGCTTCACTGTTCATGAGATCACTCCTTGTCATTTTCAGTTTAAGAGTGTCTTATGAGCAACAGGTTGGATTCTGTCTTATCTGTTCTGGCTGCTAATAATAAAAATGCCAGAGATCAGATAGCTTATGAATAACAAAAAGTTACTTTTCAGTTCTAAAGGCTGGAAGCCTAAGATCAGGGTGCCAGCATAGTTGGGTCCTTGCGAAGGCCCACTTTTGGGTCTCAGGCTGCTGACTTCTTACCTAGTCTTCATATAGTGGAAGGTGTCAGCAAAAGTTCTCTGGGGCCTCTTTTATAAGGGCACGATCCCACTCCTGAGGGCTATGCGCTTGTGACCTAATCACTTCCCAGAGTCCTGCCTCCTAATAACATCATCTGGGCGTTAGGATTTCAACATAGGAGTTTTGAGGAGATACACACATTCAGACCCTGGCAGATTCCTTACTGCAATCTAATCAGTGGCTCTTTCAGGGGAAAGCATGTATCACATTACACCTGGTCTGTTTGCCGTTGATCAACTTTTCCATTTTATTATTAAACCTTTTATTTCCTCTCTCGCCGATTCTTTTTTTTGTTTTGTTTTTTAATTTTATTTTTTATTTTTAAAAATTTACATCCAAATTAGTTAGCATGTAGTGCAACAATGATTTCAGGAGTAGATTCCTTAGTGCCCCTCCCCATTTAGCCCATCCCCTCTCCCACAACCCCTCCAGTAACCCTCAGTTTGTTCTCCATATTTATGAGTCTCTTCTGTTTTGTCCCCCTCCCTGTTTTTATATTATTTTTGCTTCCCTTTCTTTACGTTCATCTGTTCTGTGTCTCATACGAGTGAGTCCTCGTATGAGTGAAGTCATATAATGTTTGTCTTTCTCTGACTAATTTTGCATAGCGTAATACCCTCTGGTTCCATCCACGTAGTTGCAAATGGCAAGATTTCATTCTTTTTGATTGCCGAGTAATACTCCATTGTATATATATACCACATCTTTATCCATTCATCCATCGATGGACATTTGGGCTCTTTCCATACTTTGGCTATTGTTGATAGTGCTGCTATAAACATGGGGGTGCATGTGTCCCTTCGAAACAGCACACCTGTATCCCTTGGATAAATGCCTAGTAGTGCAATTGCTGGGTCGTAAGGTAGTTCTATTTTTAGTTTTTTGAGGAACCTCCATACTGTTTTCCAGAGTGGCTGCACCAGTTTGCATTCCCATCTCACTGATTCTTTATTGTATATTGACTGTGCTTGAATGTTTCTGTTAAATTCAGTTTGGAAAGGGCTTGGTTTGAAACAAATTACTTACAGTTCTTTATTCATTAAAGAATATCTTCCCATTTATGGAAGATAAAGAATAGTTACAACTTTATTCTCTTTTTTCAGCTTTCCATTCTTCAGTAATTCGGCCTAATGTTCTGGAATCTTTTCCCCCCTCGGTTAGGCTGTTATCCACATTTTCTGCCGATTATTTGTTCTTATTGGATAGAATTGTTTATTACTCATTTTGAACTAATACATCCAATTGTTAACTATTCCTTTTATTAGCAAGATGCATATTTGTAAATTCTCAGAAAGGAGTTTGACTTAAAAATTCATCTCTTCAATACGGGAGTACAAGACCCAGTCCAGAAAAACATGCCCACAAGCTCCAGGATTATGTTTGAAAATGCAAGTTGTTAGTGGCACCTGGCTGGCTCCATCAGTAGAGTGTGTGACTCTTGATTTCAGGGTTGTGAGTTCAAGCCCCATGTTGGGTGCAGAGCTTACCTTGAAAAAAAATTAATAAAATTTAAAACAAAATGAAAATGCAAGTTGTTAGCCAAGACTGATGTGGGAGAAATGAAAAAAAATTAGCTTGAAAGAGTAAAAGACATTAAATTTCAGGCTATTAAATGGACTGGTTGAGAAAATGCATGAAAGGAGAAAGTGTTTTAACCTTTGTTTTCTGAAAGATTGAAGAAAGGAAAATGTTTCTTGAGCGTGCTGTGGAATAGCTTATTAAGGCTGTCTAATCTAGGTTATTTTGGAAGCTGATGACTTATATGTTTATATACTGTTCTCCGTGCCACTGTATTGTCCTTCTGTCCCTGTTTTCTAAGACTTTGATCTTATCAGCTGGAATTCTCAGGAATTGAGACACATCCCCACCTACACTGCTTGGAGGGAGATTACCAAACCATCTCTCAGTTCATTTCTAAGGAAGTGTTCATTTTCTTTGCAAAATGGTGAGGTGCCCTTCCTCTCCTTTTCAGGAAGTGTATCTCTGTCTTGTACTGTAGGAAAATGAAAATAGCACTTTGAAAAGATAAGATAAACAGTTGGGGACTCCTAATTTAAGGAAGAAAAACTAGTCTTTCAGAGTAATTCAGAAGATAAAATATTTGTAGACCATAGATTATAATGCCTTTTTCTCTTGGAATTTTCATTCCTAATTGAGTGCATGTGTGAGTGTAAAAATTTTTTTAGAGTTACAAATTACAAAAATAGAAGTTTTTATTTATAGTCAAAATACTTATTCTTGTTGCATTGAATCTTGGGAAGAAACTCTAGTGTTAAATAGCTAAAATTATGTTTATTTTAACTTTGATTCAACGGCACATCATAGGTTGGTGTCTGTGCCTATTAGTCTAAGGCAGTCAGAACAAGCATGCTATGTGAGGATACCTCATATATTTGTTTGAGATTTTTTTTCCCTTTGCCCTTTAAAAAAATATCTGGAAAATAGGCTTGTATTTGTGAATGTGTGTGTTTGTGTGTTGGAGTTGCATATGGCAGTTTCTAAACTTTCTACTGTTAGCTAAAAGACCAATTGATATGTGTATAAATGTACATATATATTTGCTTACAGGTGTCCCGTTTCCCAAAAACTTTATGTCTGTGGCGAAGACCATTCTAAAGCGTCTGTTCCGGGTTTATGCCCATATTTATCACCAGCACTTTGATTCTGTGATGCAGCTGCAAGAGGAGGCCCACCTCAACACCTCCTTTAAGCACTTTATCTTCTTTGTTCAGGTAAGTTGAACTGTGTTGACTTCTTTGTCCTTTGTCTTGAACTCATTTGACTGGTAATTTTAATAAAGAGCAATTTACTGAGTTGTCTAATTTATAGACGTAGAGTGAAAGTATAAGCAGAATTCTCTCTTTTCTCCTTTCCGTGTTGTTTACTTCATTGGTGTGCAGAGCGACATAGAAAGCTTCCCCCCCATTTTGGGCCTTCTGCCTCTGGCTGTCCCCACCGGGTCTCTGATTAGGATGTGACAAAGAGCACCGGAAACCCAGGATAGCTTTCCGTACCCCCTGTTCCATCGCCACTGCCGAGTGAAGGGATACTATGAGAAAACGTCGGCAGTTGGGTTGTTTCATGAGATGGCTATATCCGAAAGAGAGACTTTTGGAAGAACATGTTAGTCGCTGTCTTGGTTTAACCTTCCAGAAGTACCATTTCAGGCCAAATCTTATGAAGTCATCAGCTAGAAACTTCAAGGACCATCCCCTTCAGAGATGTGGCCTATTATTTATGGGCCCTTAATTGGAAGTGGAATTTTTAAAAATCAAAAGAGGGGCACCTGGGTGGCTCAGTTGTGTAACCTTCTGACTCTTGATCTAGGCTCAGGTCATGATGTCACAGTCCATGGAGTTGAGCCCCATATCAGGCGCTGTCAGTGGGATTTTCTCTCCCTCCTTCTCTGCCCCTCTCCCACTCGCTCTCAAAATATATAAAAAAAGAACATTTAAAAAATAAAAACAATTCATTGTTTGAAAAAGATATTAAAGCAGCTTTAGAGATAGATAATTCTATATGCAAACTGTAACTACATCTGTCTAGACACTGTTTTTTGGTAGAAAAGTCAGTAGTTTTATAGTAGATCCTGTGTATTTCAGTTATATGTGCCACACAAAGGAGACTGTACTGTGCTTTTCTCTGTCTTCCTTCTGAGATTGTTGCACAGCATAGTTATAGGTATAGTGTAGGTGCTGATACAGATGTATAGGTACAGATAGAGGGTGGGGGTGTAGTATAGCTATAGAATAGACAGACACCAGATAGATGTAGGTATAGATCTATGAAAGCAACAGATCCACTGCCCCTATCAAAAGCTCATGGCCACTATCAAAAGCTCATTGTGTAGTTTTAAGATCATTTCCATGTAAATGCAAAAATATATATAGTTTTGATTTTAATGTTTTACTCAGTGAAGATCATGCTGATATATACAGTTGTTTTTTTGTCAGTCCCCCTATATTTCAAAAAAATGAATAAAAATGATCCCATTTTAAAATGTTTACAGGGGTGCCTGGGTGGCTCAGTCGGTTGGCTCAGGTCATGATCTCAGGTTCATTGGGATGGAGCCCCGCATCAGGTTCCGTGCTGAGTATGGAACCCTGGTTGGGATTCTCTCTTTTTCCCTCTGCCCCTCTTCCCTGCTCAGGTGTGTGAGTACATTCTCTCTCTCTCTCTGAAAAAAAAAAAAAAAAAAAAAAAAAAAAAGTTTACAGAGATGATTTCATCATTTTTTGGATTTCAGAAAACTAGGGTTAGGAATCCCTTCTCTGATATTTGCAGAGTTTTAATATTAGATCTGTTTTTAAATTTTACTTTTCTTCTCTTTTTTTAGGAGTTTAATCTGATTGATAGGCGTGAGTTGGCACCTCTTCAGGAATTAATTGAGAAGCTTGGATCGAAAGACAGATAAATGTTTCTTCTAGAACACAGTTACCCTCTTGCTTCATCTGCTAGAACTCTCTCATTGCTCTCTGTTATAGACTAGTGATACAGACTTTAAAAGAACAGGATTAAAAAGACACCTGTTGTTTGTATCTACTGATAAAATTGTCCCAAAGGTAGGTTGGCCTAATCCTTCAATGAGAAATTCAAGACACAGCTGAATCTGAGGCACTGTGTGACCACTCCTGTTATTGTCAGAGTCATTCTTGGTTGTAATATGTGATGACTAACATAAAGTCTATTAGTTTACTTACGCTTTTACTGAAGAAAATGTGCTTCGGGTAGCAGCATAATGACTATTGAGAATTCCCACCAATAATTTATTAACAGGTTTCCAGAGCAAATTACCTAATAATGCATTCAGATCTGTTTTATTCTGCTTTTATTTACACATAGAAGAGATATTTTTAAGTTTCCTTAAGATTTAGAACATTTGTGTGTTACTTTGGATAACCTTTTAGTTTGAAGTTTGTATGCTAGTGTTTTTATAGATAAGAATATATATATATATATGTTTATTTTTTCAAAATTCATGATTGCATTTTAAATCCTCATATGACCTGTGTGGTTGGTATGGGAGTAACCAGAGTTATTTCTAAAATGACTTTATTTTTTAATCTTTATTTGGGATTTTATTCACATAAACCTATCTAAATTTTTAGGAGTGTGTATATCACAAATAATTTTCTTAAGGCATGTAAGGGTAGTCTTTTACATTTTTATTTTGAAATGCTTCATTCAGATTAATTTGAATAGGTAGCTTTTGGCTGAGAAAAAGACTGCAAAAAGTTATAACAAATTTAGGTCTCAGAACCACTATTTTCATTCATGTTGTTTTTCAGAGGCCTTGAAATTCTGGATAGGAGAATGGAAGAAAGTACTCAGAGTACTTGATTATTTTCTTTTGAGTGTCCTTTAAAAAAAAAAAAAAGAATTACTTCTATATGTTTTTGTTGTGACTTGAGACTTAATTAAGAGTAGTGTAGAAATACTTAATCTTTATCCCAATAAGGATAAAACTTAAGGAAGACCATAGTAAAAAGCCTTGAAGGTGTACACATCTTATTTTATAACACAGCTTAGTTTGGTGTGCTGTGTGTATGTGTGTGTGTGTGTGTGTGTGTGTGTGTGTGTTTAAGGGAAACAAAATGGAAGGAATAAGTAAAAAATCTTACTTCATTCTGTTCGTAGTCCAAGGATGGATTGAGTCCCCATAGGTTTAATCCTGTTTTAATTGTTTTTGTATCAAAACTTGAAATTCTTCTATTGGGATAAAAAGAATCTTCCTCTTTAGTGAAATAAAAGCCGTTAGGTTTCTAGGATGTAGTAAACTCCAGCTGCCTGTTGAGAATGTACCGGGCACGGGTATACTAAAGACTGCCAGACTGGCGCTGCTTTAAGTTTGTCTGCATTCTGGGTTTCAGAGCCGTGATTTTTGCAGAGTACTCACCAACTCCCTTGATGGTTTTGATAAAACGTTAGATTTGTTAGGGTTTTTTTTTTTTTTTGCTGTTGTTATTTATTTTTATTGTCCTACTAAAGTATGAAGAATTGCTTAGCTACTCCATTTTTATAGTAATTCAACTTCATATCCAGATATCCAGAATTTTAATTTTTGTTTTTTAATGTTTATTCATTATTGAAAGATAGAGACAGAGCATGAGCAGGGGTGGGAGAGACACAGAATCCAAAGCAGGCTCCAGGCTCCAAGCTGTCAGCACAGAGCCCGACGAGGGGCTCGAACTCACAAACTGTGAGATCATGACCTGAGCCAAAGTCAGACGCCCAACGGACTGAGCCACCCAGGTGCCCCCACATATCCAGAATTTTAAAGGAAACAAAAACATCTTATCTATTTTAGGCTGAAACCATATATCGTTTCAGGAGTTTAAAAGTGGGATAATTAGTCCCTTATGAAAAAAAGAGAAAAGCCGTCTGAAACATTCCACAATCCATGTTTAAAGCTTATCCAAAGGTCCCTGTCAGAAGTTCAGTGTGTTTATGTTGATCATTTATGAACAAGAAAGCAGGTTTCTAGATGCTGCCTAGAACGTTACTGCCTCTCAACTTTGGCTTTGATTAAGTCTTCAAGGAATGAAATTATATTTCTCAGCTGGGGTTGTACTTTGCATCATTTCTAATATTTCATGATTCTTAAACAAAAGAGTTCTCACTTTTCTCCATTTATTTTCAGTGCTAGGAATCCCCCCCTCTCGTCATGACTCACTCCCAAAACAAACCAAAGATGGTCACATGCTAGACATAAATAAAAAATTTGTTGGTAATTTAAGACTCAGAACGTCCTTTTTTAAAAAAAAAAACACAACAAAAACCATTATCAGGTTCCCAGGCTAATCAGGCTTAACCAACAATGCACCTAACCATTAAGTTAACGCTGTTTTGTTTACATCTAAAGTCAGGGAATGGAGGGCAAGAGGACCCGAGAATGGGGAGAGGATGATGCCCTCCTGATTGGCCTAGAGGGCCAGCCTTTGAGAAGAGTTGGAAGAGATCAGTCTGTCTCGGACCCTTCTCTCTTGTGATTTATCTCCCTGTGCCCAGTGTCTGCCTGTTCCACAGCGTAACCCCTGCCCCCCCAAATCAGAGGTCACCTCCTGTCAGTGTCTTCTGCTCCTCACCCCTGGGTACAGTCATGGGGTGGAGAGTGCTTGCTAAATTATGCAGGTAGTCCTATGGCGCTTTAGTTTCTGGGCCTTTAAAAAAACTTTTGGACAATGATATGCAGGTTTTTGTTTCAATATTGAAACTTCCTCATTACTACAGTTTTTGTTTTGATAGCCAAATGTATCCTTTATGCTCCAGACTGTGAATAGAGTGATTTTTAGAGGGCTACCAGCTAACAAAGTATTTCCTTCATCTTAAGACTTGTAGAGCCCTAGCTTCTGTAGCTGTGTGCTTGAGAAATGCAAATCTGTACTTATTCACCATGACTTTGATAACAAAGCAAAAGCTTTGCTAGTAGTGCAGAGGCATGAGAAGCAGTCTGCTGGTGCTTTTTAACTTTTGCAAACATTGTTGAGGTTTTCTGATTATACCGTTGACTTTCTCTGAGTGGTGGGGTTATACTAGAAGTGGAGCTTCTAAACATAACATCATTACCTCATCAGCATAAACAAATCAGCCCTGAAGAGTACAAGTCTTAGAAATTTGTTTCTGAGCGGCAGCAGCCCGGGTGCTGGTGTTAGCGCCTGGCTACAGGAGGCTGTCTCCTGGCGGCACGACTCTGGCCTGAGAAATGCTGGCTGAGACCCCAAACACTGAGCACCTTCAAGAGGGACATTGTTTCTTCCTGGAATCAGTTCAGTAAGTGGATTTGGTTTTTACTGTCGTAGAATCCTGTGAGAGAGGGAAAGTAGTTGTCCCTCAGTCTTCCTTGTGTGTTTGCATTAGATTTTGGTATTTCAGACTATAAAAGGCTTTTGGGGATGATATTATATGTGATAGCAGTGACTTTATTGAAGCAACTGCATTGAAATTCACTTGGGTTTTCTTTCATTCTCAGATTCTATTCCAAACAAGTGTTCTGTAAATCCAAATGGATTACCAGCATGCTATATAGGTTTTTTATAGAACGTTCTATGTTTGGTCTACTTCAAAAATAGTTTGCATAAGTTAGTCTTGGTTACCATCTAAAATATTTTTGGATGTTCTTTACATGAAAATTTATGTTGTATTTTTAAACCTTTAGGGGCTTTATCTATTTTTCTAAGTCAGTTAATTGTACTTTTAAAGAAAGTATTTTGTATCTACTTTTGTAACTTCATCAGAATAAAATATATTAAAAGAAAGAAATGACTGATTAAAGTATGTCTTAACACACATTTCTACTTAAATGTGAAACTTGAGATTTTTGCTTCTATGGAAGATTGTCTTCTGCTTATCGTTCAGTAGCTAAATTGTTGCCTTAACTCTTAGAGGAAAAGGAAGTCCCTAAATAAATATTCTGTAACACCAGGGCCCCACCCCAAGAAACAAACTAAGCCCACGATTACAGTGGCTGAAACCTATCCCAGACAAAAAATTAGTAGTCTCCTTTCTCCTGAACTAGCCCAAGCTTGGGACCTCTTTTGCATATTCCTGGTTGTGAGATTGAGAAAAGGGAAGAGGAGGCAATGGAGTGCTGATTTTCTGAACTTGAACTGAGTGCTCAGCATATCTGTAAGACACTGCCCACTCCAGACAGTCAGTTTTTGTTATTGTAGGAGAACTGTTAGAGTTCTTTTTAGAGGTCCGAATTACAGGTGCCTAATTTTAATTCAAAACAGCACTGCTATAATTGTTTTGATTTTTTGATTAGAGTTAAAATTTGGAAGTTAATGTGGCTAAATAATATGGGTTAACACTCCTATTTTGTATGAGATATGGAGAAGCTATCAATCAGTTTTGGATTTTTTTTTTTTTTTTGATAGTTACATTTCAGTAGGATTAAAATCGCTCACAAAAATGGAAGAGTGTCTAATGGCTAAGTTGGAAAGCTGTTTTAAACTTTATAAATGAGTAGTAGAATAACCCAAATAATCTTTGAGAGGGCCAGAGTTGGGCTTCAAAGCTACACAGCCAAGAACAATGTCTATATCATGCCTTGGGCCTCATTGCTAAAGGGCTTGGAATGGACACTATAGCCTGCACCATTATTTCTGACCACTAGATGTCAGTCTCTGCCTCAGCACGTCCCAAAAGCTAGATTCAACAGCCCTGACCAAAATAAAGGATCTTACCTAAAACCATCTTCCTTTCGTGTGTCTTCCTAATAAAAAATGTACATGGGCGACAAAAAAAGCCTCAGATTGGCAGATCTTCGGTCACATATATCTGTTCTGGCTGCAAGAGAGGCTAGGGAAGTTTCTGGATTTTACTGGGAGGTTTAGGGCTCATAGTAAAATTGATGCTGGATGTTCCGAAAGCGTGGACTGGCTCCTGCTCTGAACTTTCTGTTCCTGCTCTGTGAAAAGATAAGGGAGTTTTCACTAGAATGTAAGGGTCTGGGTACACTGTTTAGCTCAACTGACATTTTTTGTAGCGTATTTGCTACGTGAAGGAAGTACAATATTGATCAGAATTATGGCCAAGCTCTTTATCTCGTGGCTGATGAGCATTTTGAGTACCACTTTTTAGGGGAACCTACCTATTTAGGGGACTCCTTCAGCAGGTTATCTTATTTAATCCTTACAGCCACCCGGGAAGGGAGTTGTAACTGAGAGGTATGCTAAGAATTTTTCACTGTTTTTCATATGGTGGCACAAATGCTCTGACTTCAAATCGCTAGTTCATAATGAGACCAGTCTGTTTCTCTGGGGTGCATCTGTAAAAATTCTATTTGCTCATGAGTGCTAGGAGGCTCTATAAAACAAAGTGACTGCAATTTAAAACCATCTCTATGAGGTAAAAAAGATGTATTCAGAGAGATCCTCCTGAAGGAGTTTTTTACAGTTAGCTCAGATGTAACTAGAAGTATGAAAGCAGGGAGTAACCATGGACCAATATAAGTAAAGATTAGAGAATCTCAAGTTCGGGGCAAAAAAGCAAGACAGAAAGGATACACCCATTTCCTGTGACTAAAGCTGTTAAACTTTATAGTAAGAGTAAAACTGGCCTTTTATTTGCTTCTATCATAAAAAGTTATACTTGAAATGTTAAATTGGAACTAATTTGGAAGCCCAAGATTTGTGAGGTTCTGCAAATCCTTTCCTGAAATGGTTCAAGTTCACACTGTGGAGCTAGAATGGCTAAGCCACTGTCAGCTCTGTTCAGTAATCAGCACGTGGACTTTTTGTCCCATGCCATGCTGGGTGACAGGTTGACAGGACTAAAGCAAGATCCTGTCATGGAGCTCAGGGATCATTTGGAAAAACAGACACCTACATAAATTGATAGTTCTCAAGGGCCACATGTGCAATAAAAGTTATGCACAAGTTGTGAGCCCTTAAGTGTACTGTGTGGCAATCAGAGGTGGCTCCCTGGAGAAGACAAGGCTTGAACTGGCTTCCAAGATGGGTAACGGCATAACCAAGCTTACATGTAGCATGGCTTGTACGGAAAGGTACGAGCGGCCCAGTATTACTGCAGGGTGGATTTCAGGTAGTGGTTAAGTCATCCAAAAGACCTTGGGTTTTTGCCAGTAGGCGATAGAGAGTCTGAAGGATTTGAGATAAGCAAATAATGGACAGGTTTGCACTTCAGAGGACCCTGACAGCAGGGTGGAAATGCCAAGGGGAGGATACTGGGGCAGTGACAGTCCAAAATATAATGTGAGCAATTGTGAAATTATGAGGAAGAGGAAGGTTGGAGATAAGCAAAAGTACTGACTTTCAATAAAGGAAAGAGGAATTCAGATAGAAATCAGTGAGTTGAACGTGGTCTCTTACAAGTGACAAAGCCAACTAAAATTACTTCAGCGCTCCTTTCTGGCACTGCTTGACTCCCTCTGACTCTACTGTCTCTACTTCATTTCCAAAGTGGGCACTGCCCACGTGATTACAAAGATGACAGCCAGCTGTTTAACAGTTTAGCAACTCAGTGGTAAATGACCATTTCTTAGTTCCAGACAAGTCTGTACACCAACTCTCACTGGTCTGGCTCAGGTCATGTGACCAACCCAAACAAATCTGTCTGATTGGCCAAATCTGGGTCATATGGCTACTCCCAGAGCTGGGGATAGTTCGGCCTCCTTTGAACTGCAAGGTTTGAGGAGCAAAGGCTTGTTCACTACCACACCGCTGGGAAAAATAGTTTCGGTAGTTTTTATTACACTAGCAAATTATCCCTAATCCCACCCACCATGATTTTTAAGGAATCAAGCAAAAAAATGTGAGAAAGGTTATTACAGTAATCCAAAGGAGAAATTATGAGACACAAAGCATGGAAGACACTCAATACTGAAGTACCTATCTAGGTGATCATTTGAAAGAGCAACTGTAGGTCCGTCCAACTCATCCAAGTGCCAAGCTGAACATGATTGATTGCATAGACCAGAAGGCAATAGCAAAAAGAACTAGTAAAGCCTGCAGGGTATACCAGACCACATGTTGCAAACAATTACTGCTAGAGAGAGAAAGCTCTTGGTTGAATTTTGACCTTGACATCAGTCTGAATTACTCCAGAGGTGGGGCAGGTTTGCTGGGTAACTTTACCCATCCTCACTGGAGACAGCTTCCACTACATTCTCAGGAGCCCGCGGTCTGTGGTTCCAGCCTACTTCTCTGCAGGGCCGTGTCCTGCAGGCACCTTGAAGTCAGGCAAATTGAAAACTGTGTTTGTCGGCACTCTTCACCCCAAACCTAGCCCTTCTCCACCCACTGCACTCTCCACGCCAGACGCCTCCCTCATCCCCGCTGCCTAATCCAGTCACTCCATTCCCTTCCCTTCCCAAGTGACCTTCATCTCTGCTGCCCCAGCTCCCGTTGAGACCTCAAATCTCACCTGGATCATCGCGGTAGCCTCAGAATTTCTGTCCTCGCCTCCAAAGTCCGCCCCCTACAGCCCCTCCTCTTCGCGGACCCAGAGCGATCTTTCTAAAACGCAAATCTAAAAACGACTCCCCTGCTTAAAGCCCCTCCACGGCCCCCTGTTCTGGAGGGAGAAACCCACACTCCCCAGTTTGGAAGCCAGGTTGCGGTGGGGACACAGGGAGGTGTCCCACCTAGGGCGCGAGGGGCATAGGCGTAAGGGCAGCTCAGAACCGAGGGTCGAGAACACCGGGCGTCTCCAGGCTGGGCAAGAAGGGCCCGCCGGTGGTGGAACGGGCCCGGGAGGCTGGAGCAGCACGGGGCGGACCCGGCCGGGGAGGGGCGCGAGCGCGCCGAACGGCTGGTTCCGGGGAGGTGTCCCCGGGACGCGCACGGGGCCGGACTGGGGCGGCTCGCGGCCTCCGGGCGGCAGGGGGCGGCGTCGCCCGCGGCGGCGACTCCCGGTCCGGGGCTCCGCGCCTTTCAAGGGACGCGGCGACCTCCGGCGGCGGGCCGCGTCGGCCGGGCATGGCGGCGTGGAGCCCGGCCGCGACAGCGTCTCTGCTCCGCGGGATCCGCGGGGTGAGCGCGGGCGGGGCCGGGCTGCTCTTCACGGGTGGGAGCTGCGGAGGGGCCGCAGGGCTGTCCGGGGCCGGAGCTCGAGGACGGGCTCAGGGAGATCGCGGCGCTGGGCCCTGGGGCCTCCCCCCTTCCTTTCTCTCATTCATTCCTAGTTGTTTCGGTCACACAGTGGATCCGGGCGGCCGGCTTTCGGAGAAATGTCAGACCCTGGCGCACGCTGGCGGAGCTTGAAAGCCGGTGGAGGTTGGGGGAGAGGGGAACAGACACATAAACAATGGTAATCCGGTGGGCACCGAGAGAGCGGTGTTGACGTACTGAGCCAGAGACATAGCAGTCACAGCTATGCCACAGCCGGGAGTCCTGGAGTGGGTGCCGGAGAGTGTGAGGTGTCTGGACTTTGGGCAAGTCCTCCCAGCCTCTGTGACCTTAATCCTCTCCAAAATCCTACTTGTCCGGAGTAGAAGCCCAGCAGAGGGCACTCACTACGCGCTCTATAGTTTTCTCGTTTCTGATTCTTTCCTCACTTCATCCACTTTGCTCTCCTATTCCTTCTCTCCTGCTGCCTTTGAACCCGCCTCCACCAAGTATAAAAAGCTGGTGACTTTCAGCGTGGACAGTCAGAATTCTAGGGATTTCATCAGATTGCTCGTTTAAAGGCCGCTGCCCACAGATTAGCTAAAATGGAGGAAAGACTTATCCCAAAAAAATCAGCAATGCTAACCACCTACACCCCTTAGCGATTATTGGTTCTGCCTGCCACCTCTGCCTTTGCCCCCCAAGGCTCTGTCCTCAGAAAAGTCTCCTTCTCTCTGTTCCTTCCTCCACCCCAACCTTAGCCTGGCCTGCAACACCAAGTTTCTGTCCCTCCACTCCGTCTCACTCCAGATCTTTCTTCTGACCTGTATTTCAACTGCTTGCTAGAATTGAGACTTCTTTGCAGGTGCGAGCAGGCATGCCCTGAATGGTGTGCACATTCCACTAATCCATTTGTTCATTCATCCTCCCATCCATACCCAGGTCCTCCTGAGAGCCTGCCCTGGCCCAGGTTTGCAAGGCTGCAGTAACAGGACAGACTCAGTCTTGGCCTTTGAAATGAGCTGATGAAAACCAGTGCACAGGTCATTTTAAGGAAGGTGCTTCCAGATTCTCTAACACAGGACCCTGCTCTGGGCCATCAGGAAAGGCCTGAGGGTGGGCAGGACTGACAGGTGAAGGGATGGCACGTTCAGCACCAGCACTGGATGAACAGCACTCACGTATCCCACCTGCCATCCCCCTCCAATCCCAGGCCCTTTGTAATGCCTCTTATCTGGGCACCTTTCCAGACTAGCTTCAAAAGGCACTGTTTTGTGCAGGTTACTTTGGCCGCCATGCTGTATTTTCAGTCTCCCTTTCAGCATGTACTCAACCCAGCCAGAGGGGTGCAGACCTGGCTTTTTGCTCCTTCTCCCCTTAGGGTTGAGACATGTTCCCATCAGATGCATCAGATGCACTGGCTCCCTATGGTAGCCATCCGGGGGGTAGGGAGAGTGTTGCTGCCAATAGTAAATAATGTAAAAATGTTTTTCCTTCAGATCACTTAATAGAATTCTGCTCCTTCTTTCCAGTAAGAATTAGTATGTGTCACAAAGTGTGGTTGGCTTAGTGAGCAAGGCCACATCCCACAGGAGGGTGTGGAATGTTGACCAGGCCTATGGGATAGGTGGCGTTTGGTCTCACCAGTGCATGGTCAGTGGCATGCTGGCATAGTGAGGCACATCTGAGGCCTGCTGCCTGGCCTCTCCAGGCTCTGGATCTAATAGATCCAACCGTGGCACTCTTTCCTTAGTGCCTCAGTTTCCTCACCTCTAAAACTGAAATCATGACAGTGTCTCTCTCACAGCAGTATCATGAAGAGTTTAGTATCTATTGAGTTTGGTCTCTGGAGTCAAAGCGAGTTATTTACAATTCCACTCCCCACCTCCATTTACTCCCCTTGAAGTTTATTCTGTGTTCTGGGGAGCTTATGCGGACATCTGACACCATGCAGCCCCTCTGATGTAGCCCGTGGCCATGCTGGCGGGGGCCCGGGGCTCTGGCTGGCAGGGCAATGGTGGGTGGGGCCTGCATAGTGGCCTGGGCCGAACTGGGGGTGGCATCATCTTGCTCAGCCATGACTTCTTTGTTGTGTGGCAGCTTCCTCTTCTCCACTGCGCCCAGCGGATGTTTGCCTCGCAGACTGAGGGGGAGCTCAAAGTAACCCAAATTCTCAAAGAAAAGTTTCCTCGAGCTACAGCTATCAAGGTGACCGACATTTCAGGCAAGATTTTCTCTCATCTTTCCCACAGGGTTTGGTAGGATTTTGCCCTCTGGAGGGGTAGAGGGCAGGGGGCTTGGCAGAGTGAACTTGTCATCAGTGGCTTTTCAATATGTGTGGCTGTTGGAGAGATGGAATTCTGGGTCTCCCAGCTGAAGGGGTGGAGGTGGGGCTGTGGAAGCGTCAGAGGGAAACTGTGAGGGGATAAGGCCCAGCTGGGAGAACTCCTGGTTGCCAGCCTGGCCTGGCTCAGATGTGGTCCCTCTCCGTCACCCTGGGACTCTGGTCCACAGTCTTTTTTTTTTTTTTTTAAAGTTTATTTTTATTTATTTTGAGAGAGATAGAGAGCAAGCAGGGGAGGGACAGAGAAAGAGAGAGGCAGAATCCCAAGCAGGCTTGGCACCATCAGGGCAGAGCCCAATGCAGGGCTTGAACTCATGAACAGTGAGATCATGACCTGAGCCGAAATCGAGAGTCAGATGCCCAACCGACTGAGCCACCCAGGCACCCCTCAGGTCCACAGTCTTTAATTTGATTTTGAGAAGGACATGACTTTAATTTCTCTGCATTCTTCTGACACCCTAGCATGTCAGGTCTGGAGAGGACCCCAGAAGGATTTTATCCTTTTGACAATAACTTCCTCACTTTCCCCACGAGGAGCCGAGCCCGGAAAGGCCAAAGACCCCGCCCAGCCCCTCGCAGGGAGGAGGTGGCAGAGCTGGAACCAGCACCAGGACACGGGTAGACTCTGTCCTGAGCCCAGTTACCAGCCCCAGCCAGGCCCTTTCTCAGATGCCACTGGCACCTGAGAAGTTCAGGCTGGCTGCGCGTTAGGAGGAGGCTGGGGAGGCGACTTGCGCACAAAAGGAAGATGGGGCCTTTCTCCAGACACTTGTGGAGCAGCCTAGTGGAGGTAGTAAGGTGGGCGTGGACCTGCGTCTCTCCACACCCAGACATGTCTTTGCCGCCCAGCATTGCTGTGAGGCCGCTGGCCTCTCTGAGAACGTAACATCTGCAAGGACTGGGCGAAAGTTTAGAAAATAGTTTTTATTCAGAAGTGTAGAAAAATCAATCAATCCAAAGATCCGTTGGTGAGCTCTCTGCAGTGTCCCAGGGCATCGCCGAGGCCTTGACGTCACCGGTCCTATACCTGCCCCAGGCCCAGGTCAGGCAGAGCTGGAACCTGACCTTCAGTCTGGCTCTGCCTAGCCCTGAACAGAGTGGGGAAGGCTGGGAAGCTAGGTTAACCAAAGCTTGGACTCCTAGTACACATAAAGCCCATTGAGTAAATTGCACTTCTCATAAAACAGCCGGGTGTTAACAGCACGGGACGTTTTCCTTCCTGCCCATGTTGTTTCCTGCTTGGGCAGCATGTTGCCATTAGTCCCGGTCTCTCTCATGCTTCCACTCCTTTCTTTTCTTTTGGTTAGTATTACACAGTTTTCAAGCCAAACTTTAGTGTATTTTTTGCATTTTTAAAAATATTTTTTTGGCTGGTGCTTAGGAAGGTTGAACACTGAACTTCGGTCTCTCCCATCCTCTTCCCTGGGGATTATTGGCCTATTAAAAAGAAATGCAAGGCAAACCTACATTTCCTAGGTTTTCCATGCTTTGTGCCTTATCTTTCGCACCCCACAAGTAATCATCCTGGGCAGTGCAACTGCCTTGAAAAAGGAACAGCACATTTTGGATCGAGGCAGCCTGCGGGGAGGGTGTGGTCAGGTTAGAAGCCATGATGTTTTCCTAACAGTCTTAGCAACTTTCTGCTGAACAATAACATTTCAGACCTTCTTTGGATTGTACGGTACTCTAAGGACATATGGGACTGTGGCTACCGTAAGTTAATAATTGAAACACTTTTGAGTCATGTTTATTTCAGGAGGCTGTGGGGCTATGTATGAAATCCAGATCGAGTCAGAAGAATTTAAGGAGAAGAGAACTGTCCAGCAGCACCAGATGGTAAATCAGGTCAGTACAAGCAACAAGGCTCCTTTGCCGTTGATCTCCAGCATCTTGAGAGGGCCTGACGAGTGGGGATGGTATTTAACTGTTAGTCCTAGGAACAAATACTACAATACAGCACTCATGCAAACAGCATTCAGGACCTGAGCAAAACATAATCTGGAACTACCTGGAATCAGACTGTGGGCAAATAGGAATTTTACTCAGAATTGAAAACAAGCCTCCTGATAGTTTCCTTGTATATTTCCTTGGCTAATGCTACAGGTGTTTACTGTTATTGACACATATTAAATGTATTTTGTAAAAATAGATGTTTTTGTAGATTTGAAGATTTTTTTAGCACTTCTTTGGACTGCTTTACAGATGGGCAAATTGAGGCATGGCATGATTGAGAATTGCTCTAGCTGCCCCAGACCCAGTGACATAATGTTAGGGGTCTGGAACATCAGATTTAACCAGACCCAGGCCCGGTTTATTCATTCTCTATGCTTCTTTTACTTGGAATCTATACCAGCCTTGACCCTGGGCCTATATCTGTAAACTTGCCCCCTCCCCTGCATCAGGTGTGTTTGAATCATTCTGGAAGGTCTTGTACATTGTGAGCTGGTTTAATTTCTGTACAGCACAGCTCTGGTCATAAGAATCCCTCGGTGTCTCCTTGTATATCAAGTTCTGGTGTTCCAGACTGCTATTCCAGGCCTTTCCCCACCCTTCTCTGAATGAACCCTCCCCTGGCCCCTGCCTACCGTTCTGTCTTTGCATCTGGACCTTTGCCAAGATCAGACCTCCTGCCTGGGCTCCCTTCCTCCCCTCCTGCACCCGGCTCAAATGATGCCTCCCCTACCTGCGTGGTAGGGAGCGAATGCCCTTGCATCCTCTGACTCCAATATTTTCTGCATTGTGTCCTGGATACTTCCATCCCTGCCGTCTGTCCCTTGGCCCTGTCAGCCCTTTGTAGGCTGTTCCCTTTGGGATCCATCTTTGGGTTCCTCACGGAGCCCAGCCTTTCCCTCGGATGTGGGCATCCATGACCATATGGTGCGCTGCTGGTCTGCCTGGGAAGTCTGGGGTGGAACAACTACTTTGCTCCCCCAGAAGTGCTTCTAGTCTCACATGATGTCAGGGGTTGGAGCCAAGACAAGACAGGGAGGACCTCAGTGACCCAAATCATCTCCAACCGGTTAGACTTTGGGTTTTGTCCCCAAAACTACTCAGGCTGCCTGGTGAGCCTGCACTCCTAGGGGCACTGTTCATTTGAGTGCATCCCCCGGTCAGGAGCCACTGTTACAAGTGGTCAAGGATGCAGGTTCTGGAGTCTGTCTGCCCACATTACAAATCTGGGCTCTGCTGCTTTCTAGCTGTGTGACCTTGAGCAACTTACTCAACCTCCCTATGCCTCAGTTTTTTAATCTGTCACTGGGGAGAGTAGTAGTACCTACCTCAAAGGACTGTTTTGAAAATTAGTGGTAAAGCACACGTAGAGCACTGAGAATACCGTCTGACACCTTACTAGTAAGCCCTCGGTAAACATCAATGGCCATCACCATTATCATCATTGTTGTCTACAACATTTTCATCTGTGAGCCCAGCACAATAGCAGGGGCTGAGAAATGTGTACCCAAACTACATTTTACAAACTGTGGGGCTTTGGCCAGGTCCCTTCCCTACCAGGGACTCAGTTCCCTCAACTGTGATGTGACCCAGGTGATCTCTAAGGCCCTCTGTAGCTGGGAGATACAGTGACCTACCTAGGTCACAGGTCCTTAGAAGCCTGCAAGAGAGTTGGTGGAAGGCATTCAGAGGGGTAAGTGCACAGGACATGAGGGGTCAGGGCCTTCCATGTGAAAATGTGGCTGGGCCCTCGCCTAGCCAAGGAGGCTTTTAGAATTGTGGCCCAGGTTGCAGCCCAAATATGGTCAGGGACAGCCTTTAAGGGGTACTCTGTGCCTACAGAAAGCAGAGAGCTTGTGACCCAGGGGTCTGTGTTCCCTTCCCCCAGTGATCACAGGAAGCTTTTTCCCCCCGGGGACATTTCTGTTGTCTGCAGAGCTGAGGGGGTTGTGTGTGAATACGCAGGTGGTGGGGCAGTTCATTGGCTCCCAGCACAGATGAGCTTCCAGCATCAGGGCTGGCCAGGAGCCCCAGGGAAACCAGGAGTGGCCAGGACATCAGGCTCAGGTCCTAATTCTGTTATTTGCTTGCTGAATTTTGACAGGGGATAGATTCTATTTCTTTTTTATCAGAGAAAGGGATGGGACCAGATTCTCTCTAAGGATCCTTCTGACTATAAACCTGACTGCACATGTTGAGAATTTTTTTCGTGTAAACTAGCAAAAGCAAACAAAGGGAATTAATTGGCTCATGTAATTAATTTATCTGGTTTCTGACATATCTAAATT
This sequence comes from Acinonyx jubatus, assembly GCF_027475565.1. Taxonomy (NCBI): domain Eukaryota; kingdom Metazoa; phylum Chordata; class Mammalia; order Carnivora; family Felidae; genus Acinonyx; species Acinonyx jubatus. The sequence continues at coordinate 88,690,072 of NC_069388.1, read as the reverse complement.
CAGGGTCTTAAACAAGTTCATCTGCTTGTACTCTCTCTCCTCTGAGCTTTTGGCTTCTGTGTGTTGGCCTCATTTTCTCCTATTGGAGACAGGCTTGCTTGCTTGCTTGCTTTTTTTTTTTTAATGTTTATTTATTTTTGAGAGAGAGACAGAGTGCGAGCAGGGGAGGGGCAGAGAGCAAGAGGGAGACACAGAATCCAAAGCAGCCTCCAGGGTCCGAGCTCTCAGCCCATGGCCCAATGCGGGGATCAAACTCATGGACCCTAAGATCATGACCTGAGCTGAAGTCGGATGCCAACTGAGCCACCCAGGTGCCCCAGGCTTTCTCTTGTTGGAGAACATGGCCCCCAGCCATCTCCAATTGACTTGTTCAAGTAGAGTGACTCAAAAGACTGGCTCCACACTGAAAAATCCCAGCAGAGATTCTGATTGGTTCAGTTCGGGTCACGTGTTGCCCCTGGACCTATCGGGCTGGGCCAGAGGCACATAGCCACCTAAATGGAAATTGGTAGGTCTACCAGCAGTACATAATTAAGATCTCTAGTGGCTAGTGGAGAAGGGGAAGTATAGAACAATGTGTTTGAAATGCTACCATTTGTGCTATTAAAAGGCAGCTGGGTGGATATATATTCATAGTAGCCTAAACATGCATTTTTCAATCGTTGCAAAGACACACAAGAAATTAATAAGGGTTCTCTATTTGGGGATGGAGGTGGGAATGGGGGGGGTGTGTGGAGGACAGGTGTGGGGGAAACTTCACTGTATGCCTTCCATAACTTTTGATTTTTGAGCCTCATTGGATATTCAAAAAAATAAAAAAAAACCCTTTTTTTAAAAAGGTAAAAACTGTTTAGACAAACCCTCCTATAAACACAGAGCTATACGCAACTATTCTCACAGAGACTTAATGTATTCAATGTCAAATGCAAAACAAACAGTGATGCTTTTCTACTTACTTAGGCACTAAAAGAAGAAATCAAAGGGATGCATGGATTGCGGATATTTACCTCCGTTCCCAAACACTGACCACATCCTGACTGTGTAGATGCTGCTGCTTAAAACCTTGGATGAACTTGGCTGACACCATTCTTTCCTAGGCATTTGCCAAAAAAATTATCTATTTTGTTCATAGACATTTGCATATTATAATTATAGAAGAATATGTTCTCTATTTAGAGATTAATTAAAGGCAACAGACAACTGAAACTTTTGAAGAGTCATTGGTGATGCGTCTAGTTCCTTTGTTTCAGAGGCAATGTCCTTTTATCCAAAGTGGTCTCGTCCTTGGACAGTTCTGTCCAGCTGCTACAGAGGCGGAATGGAGTGCCAGCTAATTCTCTCGTGTCAAGAAACTTTCTTATTTCTTCTCTATGAAGCTGCTCCTCTAGGACACTGCTGTTAAGGCCTCTTAATCTTACCAAAAAGGAAAGAAAAAAAGGGAAGAAAAAAAAATCCTTTGGTTCTGCTATTCCTTCAGTTTAACGCTCTCTTTCCCTTCCCCTCCAAACTTCTTACAAGAATGATCTTAGGCCTTCCATTTCTTACTCCCTGGAGTGGGCTCTGAGGAGTCCGGGATGCCAGGATCAAGGTCTTCTTCCTGTTTGAAGATTCCCCTACCCTTTGCATCCCGGAGGGAGGTGCAGCCCATCTCCCACAACAGAAGTGGAAAAGGTTTGGCTTCCTAGCTCCCTTGCAAATGGGCACAGGTCAGTGGTCTGGACTCAGCCCATCAGATAGATCTGGACTTTGAATTGGGAGCAAGTGAGCCAAGAAGCAGGGGTAGCGGCACATCCACTCCAGCCGCTGTGGCTGCCGTATCCGGTACTCTGGGTACTGGCAGCCACAGAGCGCTACAAGCTGCTGTCTCTCGAGTCCATGGTGGCGGGCACGGTGTCTGGGTCTGCAGCGGGATATGGGCCCTGGTAACAGAGCCTTCCTGTTCCTGCCCCTGCCCCTTTTCAAAAACTCGTTCACCAGCGTTCCCAGAATTTCTGTGATTGTCCCATGTCCTTTCACTAAATTCTTCACTGTTCACATCGGCCTGGTCAGTGTCTGTCACTTGCAACCGAGAGCCCTACTGTGTTCACCTGCCCTCACAGTGTGGCTCCTGCCTTCCCACCCCCACTTCCCTCCTGGACGGCTTTCCGAGAGACTACGTCCACTGCCTCTCCCAGTCCTCGGCACCCCGGTCACCATGGTGATAGCAAGTTGACCATCTGCTCCTTCCTCAGCCACCTTCTTTATCTTTCAGGGAGCTGCCCACCAGGGAAACCAGTGTTCACTGTCATTTCTGAAGATCCCTAAGAAATGAAAGTATGTAGTTAAAACAACCTTGGGCCTGAGTTTTGGAGCAGCACAAATTTTAAATATTCTGTTCATATACCATGCCCCCATTTTCTGGTTTAAAAATACTCTCTTTCTCCACAGTATGGGGGAGGGATTGGTGTCCTGCCAAAGAAGAACCACCTTTTACATGGAATACATGTACTCAGTTGTATAATGGCTGAGAAGCCAGGATGAAACAGAACTGAGGACCAGCGGCACCTCTGAAAGAGGTGTTTTTAGGTAGCGTAATAAGGAAAAGCCTAAGAATGGAGTCCCACAGGGGTGCCTGGGTGGTTCAGTCGGTGAAGCATCCGACTTCGGCTCAGGTCGTGATCTCACGGTTGATGAGTTCGAGCCCTGCATTGGGCTCTGTGCTGACAGCTCAGAGCCTGGAGCCTGCTTCAGATTCTGGGTCTCCCTCTCTCTCTGCCCCTCCCCTGCTCATGCTCTGTCTCTCTGTCTCTCTCTCAAAAATAAACATGGAAAAAGAAAAAAGAATGGAGTCCCAGAGACCAGAAGAAGATAGTGCTTCTGTCTCTCTGTCTCTCTCTCTCTCAAAAATAAATAAACATGGGGAAAAAAAAAAAAAAAGAATGGAGTCCCAGAGACCAGAAGAAGATAGTGCTCAGGGAGAACTGAGAGATCACAGAATTAGATACATGTTGGTTACTTGTGTGGAGCCTGATTGAGGGTGGGCTGGACAAAGGGATCAGCTTCTAAAGAACAGAATAAAGCAGAAATGACAAGGTGCAGCTTCAGGGACTAGGTCATAAGAGGCACTGCGGCTTCCTAAGGGGAAGGGAGCCGCCATGTTGTGACAACACTCAAGCAGCCTGCGGGGAGGTCCACGTGAGGAACCGAGGCCTCTCACCAACAGCCAACGAAGCGGGCCTGCCAATAGCCAGCAGGGAACCAAACCTGCCAAAACAAGAGCCATTTGGGTAAGCCATCTTGGAAGTGGGTCCTTCCAAGTCAGTCACAGTTAAGCCTTCAGACAACTGTCGCCCTAGCTGACATCTTGACTGCAGCTTGAGCCGGAACCACTCAGCTAAGCTACTCCCAATTCTTGACCAGCAGAAACTATGAGATAATAAATGTTGTCTGAAGTCACTGAGTTTTGGGGTAAGCTACAGGGCGATAGCTAACTGGTATGCTTTTGCACTGCTGGCTGGACACTGGGGCGTTTCACATATTGAAGGAGAGGTTGAAGAGCCAGACTGCAGAAAGGATGGGGTCCAGCTAAATGTCAGGAACATACCACACCCCTGGGTCTCCACATCACCTGTTTGCTTCTCCCTGCAGATCAGCTTTATTACAGACACATATTTTATTTACTTTTTTTCTTTGAAAAAATTTTGAACTCACCGTGAGATCATGACCTGAGTTGAAGTCAGACATTTAACTGACTAAGCCAGCCAACTGCCCTTGTTTTATTTATTTTTAAGAGAGAGTGTGTGCACGAGTTGGGGAGGAGCAGAGAGAGAGGAAGAGAGTATCTGAGGCAGGTTCTATACTGACAGCAGAGAGCCCAATGAGGGACTTGAACTCACGAACCGTGAGATCATGACCTGAGCCAAAGTCGGATGCTTAACCGGCTGAGCCACTCAGGCGCCCCTAGATATGTTTATTGTCGATTGGTGTTCACCATATACTGCCAGTATATGACTCACTGCACTGCCTATAGATAGCTCTTAATTTTTATACTTCACGTCCTAGCCACAAGAAAGGCAGACTTTCCTTCCAAGTTCCGGTTCAAAGAACGCCAGGGAATGCCTCTGATGGGCCCATCTTGAATCAGGAGCCACCCAGGAGTCATGTGACATGGCAGCCTCTCCCTGGACTCTGGTTTGGAGGGGGGAGAGGAGCAATCGCCGAAATAAGCGGGGTTCTGTTCTCCCAAGAAGAGGCTGAGGACAAACAACAGACATTCTTGACCAGAGGGAATGGTGATGTGGCCTAACAGGCCTGCTAGGAGGCTGGGGATACCAAGGAAACTTGGACTCTTCCCTGGCTTCACCCCAGGCAACTCTTCAGGCCCAGAGAAATGTGTCAGCCCTGCCTACCACTTCCACATGTCTGCTCCCAAACCTGGCAACAAGAACTTTTTTCAAGTAGCTCCCCTCCCCTCCCTGCGGTTGTTCTTTCTCCAAAACTAAAAAGGAAGTTGGGAGGGACGCCTGGGTGGCTGTAGTCAGTTAAGCTTCCCACTCTTGATTTCCGCTCGCGTCGTGATCTTACGGTTCATGAGTTTGAGCCTTGAGTCGGGCTCTGAGCTGAGTGTGGAGCCTACTTGGGATTCTCTCTCTCTCTCTGCCCCTCCCCTGCTCTCACTCTCTCTCTCTCTCTTAAAATAAATAAATAAGCTTAAGAAAAAAGAAAAAAGGAAAGTTGGGAGAGGAATCTTTTTAGTCTCTTTTTAGCTGATTACACAAGGAGAAATTGTTTAATCTGAGTGGCCAGAGTACGACATTGCATCTGATACAGCCAACCCTTCGCTTTTTGATTAAGTGCTACTTGTGGAAATTGCTGAATTGAGATAGTACATTTTCTGAGTCAAGTGTCCTTTTAAAAATAGTGTACATGGGTGCCTGGGTGGCTATGTCAGTTAAACGACCCACTCTTGATCTCAGCTCAGGTCTTGATCTCAGGGTCTGAGTTCAAGCCACTTGTTGGGCTCCATCCTGGGTGTGGAGCCTACTTAAAAACAAACAAAAAACAAACAAACAAACAACCCCCACCATGTGCAGTTTTCCAGTGGAAAAATCCAAAGCATCCTGAGAAAGGTGTTTGCTGACCACGTAAATCAATCTAAGAGACATTGCCCCTCCCCCAGCCCTCCCCCAGGACCATTCAGTCCCAAAGGCTTGAGTAGTGCCCCTCTCTCCCCCTATTACACTACCCAACTAGTAGTCCTGGGGTGGAGCTGGCCTGCAGCCTGGGAGGGGACCTGGGGCCACGAAGCCCCACCCATACTCTTGATGGTGGCAAAGAGCGAAGGAATCCAATTCTCTTTCTTGGGAATCCAAATCGGAAAGGGTGAGTAAATACCAAAGAAAAGCTCATGGCTGGTGGAAAGCTCTGGACAAACAAATCTGGGCACTCAAATCAGGATATATGGAGAGAATCAATCTAGGAGAAACGGAAGTTGGAAACATGGCCTGGGAGATGCCACGCGGGGCATTGGCAAATCTGAGTGAAGAGGAAGCCTCCACTAGGGAATAAAGAAAACGGTGATTCTCAATCCTGCTGCGAACGAGAACCACCTGTTTAAAAATACTCACACCTGGAGCGCTCTCAGGTCCATGAGGCAGAGACCAAGCAGTTAAATACAGAAGTGAACCGCCGGGCCCTCCTTAGAGCCGCGTGAATCAGGACCAGCCCCTTAACTCTGCCCCCAAACCTGGGTGAGGCCTGCCCTGCCCTCTCCTTGCAGGTTGCTGCTGCGCCTGTGGCAGTTTGCCAGCTCACCTCCAGCCGCTACCCGGCTGAGGTGGGTGGCTGCCCCGCCCCCTAATTCCAAGGGGTGAACAGTGGGAGAGCACCCATGCTTCCCCCCACACCGCCGGGCTCCCACCTGCCCCAGGCGGAATCCGGTCTTCGGATCAGAGGAAAAAGGAGCCAGGCCTCTGCCACCGGGAACCACCGCGCTCCACGATGCTACCCTGAGCTTCCTCCCGCCCAAAAGGTAAGCCGCCCGCCCCCCCACCCCGCACGTGCCATGTGGGAGTCAGAAACCTTTGGCTTGAGTCAGCAAAGTTGGTTTCTTACTTGCAACGCAAAGTAAGAGCCTTAAGCCACACCATCCATATCTTACAATTCTCCCAGTGGGGAATGAGCCCGACTTTTGACATCTTTTATCCATGGATTTGCTCTAATAATGTTGGTAGGATTAAGTCGATCACTAGGCATCTCCTTTCAGGAAATTGATCTCATTTCTCAGGTCCTAGTAAGATACCCTGACACTGAATTTAAAAGAACATGTCTGCACTTTAATTTTGTTTTGTTTTTAGAAAAGTGTAATGCTTATTAAAGAGAGGCAGATAAGAGGGTACAACTAAAAGATGCCAGTTTCTTCAATCATGTTGACCTTCATTCAAACACGATTTATTCAGAACCCAAGCGTCTGTAACCTTCTCTTGCCTCAGGGAGCAGGGGCACCTCCCAGCAGTTATAAAAACACAAAGTTCCTCCTGGGAGCCGAATAACCAGCAAATGGATGAAAGAGTAAAAAGTGAGAACAAGTGAAGTTCAAGTAATAATCTTAGCTTTTTTAAAAATAAACTTTTAAATAAAGTTTTTAGGACAGTTTACATCACTTTTTAGAACTATTTTAGATTTACAGAAAAATTGAGTTTCTATATATCCCACACGTTTCCCCTACTCTTAACAGTTTAATGTGGTGTATTTGTTACAGTTAATGAACCAATATTGGTATGGTATTACAAATTAAAACTCATAGTTATTCAATAACTCTGTACATTACCTTCAACTATTTCTTGATTCTCTCCTCTGTCCCACCTCCAGTGTGATAACCATCAGCTTGTTCTTTATAGTTAAGAGTCTGTTTTTTGGTTTGTCTCTTTTTTTCTTTGTTTTATTTCTTAAATTCCATGTATGAGTGAAATCATATGGTATTTGTTTCTCTGACTAATTTCACTTAGCATTATATTCTCTAGATTCACCCACATTGTTGCAAATGGCAAGATTTCATTCTTTTTTATGGCTGAATAATATTCCATTGTGCGTGTGTGTGTGTGTGTGTGTGTGTGTGTATCACCTTTTTTTTATTTTTTATTTTTTAAAATTTGCATCCAAATTAGTTAGCATATAGTGAAACAGTGATTTCAGGAGTAGATTCCTTAATGCCCCTTACCCAGTTAGCCCATCCCCCCCCCACAACCCCTCCAGTAACCCTCAGTTTGTTCTCCATATTTATGAGTCTCTTCTGTTTTGTCCCCCCTTTGTTTTTATATTATTTTTGTTTCCCTTCCCTTATGTTCATCTGTTTTGTCTCTTAAAGTCCTCATATGATTGAAGTCATATGATTTTTGTCTTTCTCTAATTTCACTTAGCATAATACCCTCCAGTTCCATCCACGTAGTTGCAAATGGCAAGATTTCATTCTTTTTGGTTGCCAAGTAACACTCCATTGTACATATATACACCACATCTTCTTTATCCATTCGTCCTTCGAGAGACATTTGGGCTCTTTCCATACTTCGGCTATTGTTGATAGTGCTGCTATAAACATGGGGTGCATGTGTCCCTTAGAAATAGCACTTCTGTATCCCAATACCACCTCTTCTTTATTCATTCATCTATCGATAGACACTTGAGCTGCTTCCTTAATTTGGCTACTTTAAATAATTCTGAAGTCAGCACAGGTGTGCATACATCTTTTCAAATTAGTGTTTTCATATTCATTGGGTAAATACCCAGTAGCGGAATTACTGGGTCATATAGTGATTGTATTAAAAAAATTTTTTTTAAGTAAGCTCTAGGCCCAACATGGGGCTCAAATTCGTGACCCTGGGATCAAGAGTCCCATGCCTCTACTGACTGAGCCAGCCAGGCATCCCCTATTTTTAATTAATTATTTAAAATCCATACCGTTTTCTACAGTGGCTGCATCAGTTTGCATTCCCACCAACAGTGCATGCATGAGGGTTCTTTTTTCTCCACATCATCGCCAGCACTTGTTGTTTCTTGTATTTTTGATTTGATCTATTCTGAGAGGTGCGAGGTGATATATCATTGTGGTTTTGATTTCTCTGATGATGAGTACCTTTTCATGTGTCTGTTGGCTTATTTGGAGAAATGTCTGTTCATGTCTTCAGTTTTTTAATTGGATTATTTGTTTTTTTGGTATTAAGTTGTATCAGTTCTTTATATATTTGGATACTAACCTCTTATGGGATATGTCATTTGCAAATATCTTCTCCCATTCCATAGGCTGTCTTTTAGTTTTGCTGATTGTTTCCTTCACTGTGAAGAAACTTTTTATTTTCATGTAGTCCCAATAGTTTATTTTTGCTTTTATTTTTTAATTTTTTTAAGATTTTATTCTTTTACGTTTATTTATTTTGAGACAGGCAGAGTGTGTGAGCAGGGGAGGGGCAGAGAGAGAGAGAGAGAGAGAGAGAGAGAGAGAATGAGAATCCCAAGCAGGTTCCACACTGTCAGCACAGAGCCTGATGTGGGGCTCGAACTTATGAACAGTGAGAGCATGACCTGAGCTGAAGTCAGATGCTTAGCCAACTGAGCCACCCAGATGCCCCTAATTTTGCTTTTATTTCCCTTGCCTCAGGAGACAAATCTAGAAAAATGTTGCTATGGCTGATGTCAGAAATTACTGCCTATACTCTCCAAGGATTTTTAGGGTTTCAGGTCTCACATTTAGGTCCTTAATCCATGTTGAGGGTTTCTTTGTGTATGGTATAAGAAAGTGGTCCAGTTTCATTCTTTTGTAGGTAGCTATGCAGCTTTCCCAACACTATTTGTTGAAGAGGCTGCCTTTTTCCCACTGTATATTTTTCTGTCCTTTGTCAAAGACTAATCAACTATATAATTGTGGGTTTATTTCGGGGCTTCCTATGCTGTTCCATTGATCTATGTGTCTGTTTTTGTGCCAGTACCATACTGTCTTGATGATTACAGCTTTGTAATACAGCTTGAAGTCCGGAATTGTGATGCCTCCACCTTTGTTTTTATTTTCCAAGATTGCTTTGGGTATCTGGGGTCTTTTGTGGTTCCATACAAACTTTAGGATTATTTGTTCTAGTTCTGTGAAAAATGCTGTTGGTATTTTGATAGAGATGGCATTAAATCTGTAGATTGCTTTACAACAATATGGCCATTTTAACAATATTTGTTCTCCCAATCCATGAGCATGGAATGTCTATTTCTTTTGTGCCCTCTTCAGTTTCTTTCATCACCATTTTATAGTTTTCAGAGTACAGGTCTTTCACTTCTTTGGTTAAGTTTATTCCTAGCTATTTTATTATATTGAGTGCAATTGTAAATGGAATTGTTTTCTTTCTTTTTAAAAAATTTTTTAATGTTTTTATTTATTTTTGAGAGAGAGAGAGAGAGAGAGAGAGAGAGAGCATGAGAAGGTGAGGAGCAGAGAGAGAGGGAGGCACAGAATCCGAATCAGGCTCCAGACTCTGAGCTGTCAGCACAGAGCCCGATGTGGGGCTCAAACTCATGAACCACAAGATCATAATGTAAGCCAAAGTCAGATGCTCAACCCACTGAGCTACCCAGGCACCTGGAATTGTTTTCTTAATTTCTCTTTCTGCTATTTCATTATAGTTTATAGAAGTCACCAGATTTCTGTATATTGATTTTGTATCCTGTGACCTAACTGAATTCATTGATCAGTTCTAGTAGTTTTCTTTCTTTCTTTCTTTCTTTCTTTCTTTCTTTCTTTCTTTCTTTCTTTCTTTCTTTCTTTCTTTCTTTCTTTCTTTTTCTTTCTTTCTTTCTTTCTTCCTTCCTTCCTTCCTTCCTTCCTTCCTTCCTTCCTTCCTTTCTTTCTTTTTTAATTTACATCCAAGTTAGTTAGCATATAGTGCAACAATGATTTCAGGGGTAGATTCCTTAATGCCCCTTACCCATTTAGCCCATCCCCCCTTCCACAACCCCTCCAGTAACACTCTGTTTGTTCTCCACATTTAAGAGTCTCTTCTGTCTTGTCTCCCTCCCTATTTTTATATTATTTTTGCTTCCCTTCCCATATGTTCATCTGTTCTGTGTCTTAAAGTCCTCATATGAGTGAAGTCACATGATACTGTCTTTCTCTGACCGACTAATTTCGCTTAACATAATACCCTTTATTCCATCCACGTAGTTGCAAATGGCAAGATTTCATTCTTTTTGATTGTAGAGTAATATTCCATTGTATGTATATACCACATCTTCATCCATTCATCCATCCATGGACATTTGAGCTCTTTCCATAGTTTGGCTATATCAATAGCTCTGCTATAAACATTGGGGTGTATGTGCCCCTTGGAAACAGCACACCTGTATCCCTTCAATAAATACCTAATAGTGCAATTGCTGGGTCGTAGGGTAGATCTATTTTTAATTTTTTGAGGAACCTTCATACTGTTTTCCAGAGTGGCTGTACCAGTTTACATTCCCACCAGCAGTGCCAAAGAAATCCTCTTTCTCCACACCCTCGCCAACATCTGTTGTTGCCTGAGTTGTTAATGTTAGCCATTCTGACAGGTATAAGGTGGTATCTCATTGTGGTTTTGATTTGTATTTCCCTGATGATGAATGATGTTGAGCATTTTTTCATGTGTCGGTTGGCCATCTGGATGTCTTCTTTGGAGAAGTGTCTATTCATGTCTTTTGCCCATTTCTTTGCTGGATTATTTGCTTTGTGGGTGTTGAGTTTGAGTTCTTTATAGATTTTGGATACTAACCCTTTATCTGATATGTCATTTGCAAATATCTGCTCCCATTCTGTCGGTTGCCTTTTAGTTTTGCTGATTGTTTCCTTCACTGTGCAGAAGCTTTTTATTTTGATGAGGTCCCAATAGTTCATTTTTACTTTTGTTTCCCTTGCCTCCAGAGATGTGTTGAGTAAGAAGTTGCTGTGGCCAAGGTCAGAAAGGTTTTTGCCTGCTTTCTCCTTGAGGATTTTGATGGCTTCCTATCTCACATTTTGGTCTTTCATCCATTCTGAGTTTATTTCTGTGTATGGTGTAAGAAAGTGGTACAGGTTCATTTTTCTGCATGTCGCTGTCCAGTTTTCCCAGCACCACTTGCTGAAGAGACTGTCTTTATTCCACTGAATATTCTTTGCTGCTTTGTCAAAGATTAGTTGGCCATATGTTGGTCCGTTCCTGGGTTCTCTATTCTGTTCCATTGATCTCAGTGTCTATTCTTGTGCCAGTACCATACTGTCTTGATGATTACAGCTTTGTAACACAGCTTGAAGTCTGGGCTTGTGATGCCTCTTGCTTTGGTTTTCTTTTTCAAGATTGCTTTGGCTATCAGGGTCTTTTCTGATTCCATACAAATTTTAGGATTCTTTGTTCTAGCTCTGTGAAGAATGCTGGTGTTATTTTGTTAGGGGTTACATTGAATATGTAGATTGCTTTGGGTACTATTGACATTTTAACAGTATTTGTTCTTCCTATCTGGGAGCATGGAATCTTTTTCCATTTTTTTGTGTGTCTTCTTCAATTTCTTTTATAAACTTTATGTAGTTTTCAGTGTATAGATTTTTCACCTCTTTGGTTTGATTTATTCCTAGGTATTTTATGGGTTTTGGTGCAATTGTAAATGGGATTGATTCCTTGATTTCTCTTTCTGTTGCTTCATTGTTGGTGTATAGGATGCAACTGATTTCTCTGCATTGATTTTATATCCTGCAACTTTGCTGAATTCATGAATCAGTTCTAGCAGTTTTTTCATGGAATCTTTAGGGTTTTCCATATAGAGTATCATGTCATCTGCGAAGTGTGAAAGTTTGACCTCCTCCTGGCTATTTGGATGCCTTTTATTTCTTTGTGTTGTCTGATTGCTGAGGCTAAGACTTCCAATACTATGTTGAATAATAGTGACAAGAGTGGACATCCGTGTCTTGTTCCTGACCTTAGGGGGAAAGCTCTCAGTTTTTCCCCATTGAGAATGATGTTAGTGTTGGGTATTTTGTATATGGCTTTATGATCTCGAGGTATGATCCTTCTATCCCTACTTTCTTGAAGGTTTTTATCAAGAAAGGATGTTGTATTTTGTCAAATGCTTTCTCTGCATCTATTAAGAGGATCATATGGTTCTTGTCCTTTCTTTTATTGATGTGATGAATCACATTGATTGTTTTGCGGGTATTGAACCAGCCCTGCAGCCCAGGTATAAATCCCACTTGGTTGTGGTGAATAATTTTTTAAATGTATTGCTGGATCCAGTTGGCTAATATCTTGTTGAGGACTTTTGCATCCATGTTCATCAGGGAAATTGGTCTATAATTCTCCTTTTTAGTGGGGTCTTTGTCTGGTTTTGGAATCAAGGCAATACTGGCTTCATATGAAGAGTTTGGAAGTTTTCCTTCCATATCTATTTTTTGGAACAGTTTCAAGAGAATATGTGTTAACTCTTCTTTAAATGTTTGGTAGAATTCCCCTGGAAAGCCATCTGGCCATGGACTCTTGTTTTTGGGGGAGATTTTTGATTACTAATTCAATTTATTTACTGGTTATGGGTCTGTTCAAATTTTCTATTTCTTCCTGTTTCAGTTTTAGTAGTGTATATGTTTCTAGGAATTTGTCCATTTCTTCCAGATTGCCCATTTTATTGGCGTATAATTGCTCATAATATTCTCTTATTATTGTTGTTATTTTTGCTGTGTTGGTTGTGATCTCTCCTCCTTCATTCTTGATTTTATTTATTTGGGTCCTTTCCTTTTTCATTTTTATCAAACTGGCTAGTGGTTTATCAATTTTAATTCTTTCAAAGAGCCAGCTTCTGGTTTCATTGATCTGTTCTACTGTTTTTTGGTTTTGATAGCATTGATTTCTGATCTAATCTTTATTATTTCCTGTCTTCTACTGGTTGTGGGTTTTATTTGCTGTTCTTTTTCCAGCTCTTTAAGGTGTAAGGTTAGGTTGTGTATCTGAGATCTTTCTTCTTTAGGAAGGCCTGAATTGCTATATACTTTCCTCTTATGACCGCCTTTGGTGTGTCTCAGAGGTTTTGGGTTGTGGTGTTATCATTTTCATTGGCTTCCATGTACTTTTTAGTTTACTCTTTAACTTCTTGGTTAGCGCATTCATTCTTTAGTAGGATATTCTTTAGTCTCCAAGTATTTGTTATCTTTCCAAATTTTTTCTTGTGGTTGATTTTGAGTTTCATAGCATTGTGGTCTGAAAATACGCACGGTATGATCTTGATCTTTTTGTACTTGCTGAGGGCTGGTTTGTGTCCCAGTATGTGGTCTATTCTGGAGAAAGTTCCATGTGCACTGGAGACGAATGTATATTCTGCTGCTTTAGGATGAAATGTTCTAAATATATCTGTTAAGTCCATCTGGTCCAGTGTGTCATTAAAAGCCATTGTTTCCTTGTTGATTTTCTGATTAGATGACCTGTCCATTGTTGTAAGTGGGGTGTTGAAGTCCCCTTATTATTATGGTATTATTATCAGTGAGTTTATGTTTGTGATTAATTTATATATTTGGGTGCTCTCACATTTGGAGCATAAATGTTTACAATTGTTAGGTCTTCTTGGTGGATAGAGCCCTTAATTATGATATAATGCCCTTCTTCATCTATTGTTACAGTCTTTATCTTAAAGTCTAGATTGTCTGATATAAGTATGGCTACTCCAGCTTTTTTTGTTGACCATTAACATGATAGATGGTTCTCTATCCCCTCACTTTCAATCTGAAGGTGTCTTTAGGTCTAAAGTGGGTCTCTTGTAAACAGCATATAGATGGATCTTGTTTTCTTATCCATTCTGTTACCCTATGTCTTTTGATTGGAGTGTTGAGTCCATTGACGTTTAGAGTGAGTACTGAGAGATATGAATTTATTGCCAGTATGTTACTTGTAGAGTTGGGAGTTTCTGGTGATGTTCTCCAGTCCTTTCTAGTCTGTGTGGCTTTTGGTGTTTGTTTGTTTGTTTCGTCTTTTCTCCCCTCAGAGAGTCACCCTTAAAATTTCTTGCAGGGCTGGTTTAGTGGTCATGAACTCTTTTAATTTTTGTTTGTCTGGGAAACTTTTTAAAAAAATTTTTTTAACGTTTTATTTATTTTTGAGACAGAGAGAGACAGAGCATGAACAGGGGAGGGGCAGAGAGAGAGGGAGACACAGAATCGGAAGCAGGCTCCAGGCTCTGAGCCATCAGCCCAGAGACTGACGCGGGGCTTGAACCCACGGACCGCGAGATCGTGACCTGAGCTGAAGTCAGACGCTCAACCGACTAAGCCACCCAGGCGCCCCTTGTCTGGGAAACTTTTAATCTCTCCTTTTATTTTGAATGACAGCCTTGCTGGATAAAGAATTCTTGGTTGCATATAGTTCTAGTAGTTTTCTACTTTCTTTAGGGTTTTCTGTATCTGGTGTCATGTCATCTACAAATAGTGAAAGTTTTACTTCTTCCTTACCAATTTGGATGCCTTTTATTCCTTTTCCTTGTCTGATTGCTGTGGCTAGGACTTCCAGTACTGTGTTGAATAAAAGTGGTGGGAGGGGACATTCTTGTCTTATTCCTGATCTTAGGAGGAAAACTCTCAGTTTTACACATTGAGTATGA